>NC_073739.1:58821631-59425631 GCF_023634155.1 Falco peregrinus
GTTTGCAAAACATGGTGTTACTTCAGGTAACAATGTGAAACCGGTAATTAAGTTTGTGTTCATGAATGTATAAGCTTGTGTAAGTTGCTCACATTAATGGCCGATTTCAAATTAATTTTTTTAATTATGTGTTCCAAAGCACAGAGGACAAACATTTATCCACAGTGGTCCTGATTGTCCCATTAAAATCAGGGTGAATTGTATTGTAGATTTCAGTGGGAACCAGAATGAATCGAGCTATATAATTATCTAGGAGGTTTTGTACGAAAATAGTATTAATGAAGATATTTCACATTCTCAGTCATACGAAAGTTATGTCAGCGTCACAGACAGATCACTTGGACTGTATGTTGCTGTGAATCTTTGCAACCCGTATGCATCACAGGATGCATATCAATGCTTGTTTAAACAAAACCTCATCAATTAGATGAAATGTGTTTGCAAACCTGTGATAGGGAACCCACAGCTGCTGCTGCCGCCTTTGTATTATGTAGTGCATAACATTTTCCTATTAAAACAGAATGGAGTCCTTTTTAGAATGATTCAGAGGACTGGATTTAGAGCGTGTCTTCTTTTAAGTGTTTGTAAGCAGTAAAATGGAAAAATTAATTGAAAGTATGCTCAAAGTATTGATCCTAAGAAGAAAAAGGTAGTTAAATTTTTCTTTTAAATGAGCAGACTGTTTCAGTTTTAAGATAAATGTGATATATTCTGTAGTAAATATGCTATAAAACATTGTGGGCCTTTTCTTCCGTAGAACGCTGGTTGATAGGCTTAACAGGCTTTTAATTTATCTTTGATTTTAAGCATTGCCATAGTTCTTCTAGAGACATTCTAAACATAACCTATTCTCCTGTAAACATGTATGTTGCCAGTCCATGATATATGTTGGTCCGGTTTGGTTTCAAATTACCATTTTTGTGTCATCAAGAGATAAATATGTGTGCATTAAATATAATCAAATGCAAATTTCTTTAGCGTGATCATTATTGAAGCTGTTGTCTTGTTATTAAAGAAACAAGCAGAGAGGGTAAAGCAACACCAAGCACATCCTTTCCTTCTCTGTGGTTTGAACTTGCAGTCACTTTCCCACCCACAGAGACTAATAAAAGTTTAAACATTGCAGACACAACAATAAAATTTATTAAGTTATAATACAGTATAATACGATTAAGATACCATAACATCCTTTCATTTTTAAGACTGAATTCTTACCTCTGTCTGTCTGCATTTCTGGCAACCAGCTGCTAACAGTAAAGACAGTAAAGCCATGCATCAACAAAATGTCAGAGGCTTTCATTAGGTGGGCATTCCATCGAAATATTTCTAATTCAACTAAATAGCCACAGTATTGAAAATAGGAACAATACCAACCATGTTATGTGGCTGCTTTAGCACTTAATGCATATAGCTTTATATTGATCTGAGACCCATGAAAAATACGATGTTGCTGCAGCTTCATGTTTCCTTGCCAGCAGCAAGATTTTTTTTTAAGATAAAGCAGCATCCCTGTAGCTGGCTCTCTCCTTCCTAGCAGGTTATTTTTGTGGTCATGGCTGCATGGGCCTAGTTACGTGCTTTGTTCTAGGATGGTCGTCTGTGTTTCACGAGCATGTGTAGATTTTTGCCTGAAAATCCAAGTTACAATGAATACAATTAATAGCAGCATAAAAGCAATCTGCAGGACTTTTGTTCCCTTTAATGATCATATGAGTTTCAGTGTAAGATAAAGCTTTGTGAAATACGTCATGGAAACTAATTATTTGGAAATACAGGCAACCGTGAAACTGAGCGGTGACTTTGCTTGTAGCACCGCATAGGACCTCTCGGTCTTTTAAGTGGCGCCATTTTCATGCCATGTAGAGCTGGAGTGTAGGTGTATAAATACATATATATTAAAAAATATTTATATATACCATATAAAACTTCCTGTTCTGTAAGAGTAACAGTGCTAATCCCAAGAAGCTGTTTTTGCAAACTGCATTACACCCTTTCCCCTCCTCCCCTGCCGCAACCATGGAAGGTTTGGCTTTTATCCAGGGATCCCAGCCACTGCTGCAACCTTACAGATGAAGTCGTCCTCTGAACTGCTCCTAAGTATGAGAAATGAGTGGTTCCTTGGAGCAGCACTTCCAGCTGGAAGTCACTGCTCTCTAACACATAGCTTTTTGTTGTTTTTCTTGTATCTGTGTGAATTCTTGAAATCCTGCCTCCTGGACAGCTGATGGTATGTTTCACATGTCTTGTTGTCCATAAAAATGGAACAAAAATCCATATTTATTTTCATTAAAAAGGCATACACTTTAAAATTCCGTCACAAAATATATCCAAGCACCAAAGAATAAAGGTAACACCAACAGTGTATTTTTCCATTTCCTGATCATTTTGAAAGCTCTCCACAGTACAATTGTGATACCTTTCTTGTACAGATACAGAATCACCAGATACTATTTGGCATTTTCATTTTTTAACTCTCAAGCCTACAAAGTAAATTGCTTGGTACAGACTATGGAAATCTATAGTGATGGTTCGTTTGTACTTTTTGAGGGTATTTATGGACCTGTGAGTGATTGGGGTGCTTCTTTCTAAGTCATATGAGGTTGGTCCTGAAAGAAAAGGTAAGACCAAGTATTACCACGGTCTCTTATGAGTCTAGAAAACGCATGTTCTTGATTTTACAATTTTACAAGCAAAGTTCTCCTCACTTTTTACTGAGCTACATTTGAGCTGGTTTTAATCAACAAGTTAAAAGATAATAGATGAAGATACCAAATGTTAACATTTCATGTGTCTTGGCCTCCTACTTTTCATATTGGGATATAGCTGTGCAGTTGACGGTAGCTTTTGCTTTTGGACAGTGTTTTTGGTGAGCAGGACTCACAGACTTTCTTCATGTGTAGCTGGTGCACAGGCTGCTGCTAACACCGGATTTGCTTTACCCTTTTAACACTCTTTTTCTCAGCATGTGAGCAGCACCTGATTTTCAAATAATTCAACTGTTATTCCCTCTCAGCTTTGTTAATCAAATTATGTCTGGGTAATAGGGAGAGTATCAGAGAAAAACACACTTAGTGATGCCAGACATATACTAACAAACTCATTACTGTGCCTGGAAATCTTTTAAGAGTCATCTGTTCAGAAAGAAAAAAAAGAAAGAAAAAAAGAGTATGAAGGCTTGTGGGAGTCTCTGCTATGCAGATGGAGTCTGTCTTTCCCTTGGTATGCCATCTCAACACTGGCTGCAGAATACTGTGCACGTTAGTGAAGGTGTTTAAACAGCTAGGTTCTGTTGCACTCTACTACACCATTATGGTGCTCTGAATTGCCCTCCATTCAAATCTAGATAGTTTAAAACTTGCAGGAAGTTTTTGGCACAACACTGCTGCAGTGCAAAAGAATAATAGAATGATGTACATTTGGAGGGACTCCTGGAAGTTATTTCATCCAATCTCCTTCTAAAAGCAGGGTCAACTTTTATAGTTAGATCAGGTTGCTCAGGGCCTTGCCCAGTCAGAATCTAAGTATCTCTAAGGATGGGGACCCCAAAGCTGCTCTCTGCAACCGTTCCTGTGCCTCACTGGCCTCGTCAAGGAGAATTTCTTCCTTATAACTAGGTGTTGGTAAGGAGGGCAAAATTGGACATACTAATCTAGATGTAGCTTCACAGGCAGAGGGGAGTAATTACTGCAGGTAAAACTTGCAAACGCATCACAGGATGTGGTTGTCCTTCATTACCACAAGGTACACCGTGGTGTAGAGCAGCAGAAGTTAAAATGGTGTCCTTCTGCCTTAACAGCGTTGGTACAGAGGCCCTGATCTTTCTTGTAGAAAACTTTCCCCATTATCTCTTCGAAAGACGTTTCTGTGTGTTATTTTGGAAGCATGGTAATCCATGAAAAATATTTTGAGACATGACTGCCTGTAAACAGCATCAAGGTAAGTGTCCCACTGATCTATCAAGTATTACATGGGCCTCAAGTGCCATTTAACAAACATGTCCTCCACAGGTGGCTTCACCTCAGCCGTGAGAGGAGAGACACCACGGATTATTTCATATATATATATAGACTAGTTTAGGTCCCAGTACATCCCACGGTAATTCAAATGAGGTGAATGGAATTGCATTCAGTGGGAATTTAGCTTAGAATCTGTCAATCTAGATGTTTTATAGGAGAAACAAGTCATTGACCTTTTTTCTCTGATGATTATTCTCTCTGATTTTAAATAGTCTTAACTACATTGATAACTAAATAAGCACTTGACCAGAAAATGTGTATCCTTCTAAGATTCCAGGTATCCTGAGATATCTAAAACGTGTATTTAAATAGAACCTACACGGTTAGCCTTGGCATATATTGCCACGTTAATTAGCATGCAAAAATTCAGATAATGTGTTTTTCAGTACCATGAATAAAAAATCCATGTCTTCTTTGTGGGTGTATACGTACTTTATAAAACCTTGTAAAGGTTAGAAAGCATTGCAGCTTTAAAGTGAAAAAGCTGTATTTTCTGTATGTATCTTTTAATCCTTTTGTAGTTGTTTATTATGCCTAAAAGGACTAAAATTGAAAATGGAAAAAGGAAAAGAGACTTTTCAAGGAACTGAAAAAGCCTTTTCCAATATGCTTGAGGCATTGCACACTATTTCATATATAGCTACTCTCACAGATTTCTTACATGTTATCTTGTAACTTATAAGGGTTGTGCACTCGCATGGATCTGAAGCAAAAGCAGGAGGAGAGCATGAGAAATGAAAGCTACATATATTGTGGTAGTAATGTCACAAAAACTGGTGGGAAAAATCAGTGGTATATCTGCAATTTCAAATACTTTTTAAAACAGAGTAGTGTTCTAGTTGATGGCATCCCTTTAGTTCCATTTATCATCGTGGTCTCATCTAGCTTCATTAGAATTTATGAAGTGTTGCTTCTATCAAATTCAATTTTATTTAATATTCTAAAACAGTGGAAGTAATTCTGTGATGCCTTTCGTCTTTAGTATTTTAGTACTGTGCATTTTTAATTAGGAAGCTATTTTAATTTGATAAAACTTTCTGAGAAATTGTATATCATAACTGGAATAGGGTTGATACAAAAAGATCTGTTGCTGTACTTCAGAAAGGCTCTGTAAACATATAGAAGTTTTTAAAAAGATCCAAGTTAAGTCTTAAAAATACAATTAAGAAAACCTGTTACCTGCTGGTTTAGTAGTGCTGTAACAGCATAGAATGCAATGTTTATATACTGTATCTGTGAATTGTACTACTGAAAGCTGTGGATGGGTTAGGAGAGGAAGAGCACATGCAGTGGACAGAAAAGGTATACTGATTCAAATTCCTGTGACATTTTGGATTAAATTAAAAACTGCTTTCCTTGGCAGGAATGCCCCTTGCTCTAGGGGACTGAATATTGCATCAACTATACAGTCTGCAAAACAGTGGAAGCTGATACACATACATTCAAGGAACCAAGCACTTAATGAATGTGATGTACATCCTGAGGTCACTACGATGTGATGCTTTTAAAAAACTGATTATAAGCTATAATCAAGAAGTAATTGGTTGATCAAGCAATAATTTATTGTCTAAAATTGCTTTGCTTATTAAACATTTATGAATCTGATATTTTTCCTTTTTATTTTTATTAGAAAAGGCAAATGACTTTTAGAGCCTGGCTGCTGTGTTTTACTGAGACTTAATTTGCAGGTTTTTTGCCTACTTTGGACCTACACCTCTACCTACATAAGTCAGTTGTTTCTCCTTATTCTCTCTTCAGGCTCTCCCAGCCATAGAGTAGGCAATAGACCTGCTTGGAGTGTAAAACCAATTTACTTCATAAGTCAGCTGGCACTGGCATCATACAGATAATTTTTTGCCCTTGAACCAAAAATATTATCTGATATGAGTAATCCAGGGACCCCCTTGTGGGTGTGTAAGGGGAGTCTTAATGTTTCTTTTGAATAAGCGATAATAATAGGCCAAGTCTGAAGACAAAAAAAAAAAAAAAAAAAAAGGAAATGCTTATAAATGCCTATTAGTAATGTGGAACATTTAAGTAGTTTGATGCTCAAGCATGAGGGTAAATGAGAACTCACTGGAGGAGCCTGCCAAGTGTGAATAGTGGTCCTTCAACATGCTTTGTGAGTGTGTGTAATTGAGGTGCCGATACAGGGATGGTCCACCTCATTGGTGGCATTCAGGGACATTATTGATGATGCATTGCTTCCCTGATTCACTAGTAGTAGCAATATCTTTAGTTACACAAAAAGCACATGTAAACATGGTACCACCATGTAGGCTTATTGTATTTGATTATCTGCTGAAAAGCCAGGATTTATTTTGTTCAAGGGAAAAACCTGTATAGAGCCAGGGTGGAAAATAGGGACAATAATTAGTCAGATTGAAGACAAATTCAAGGGAAATTCCTTCAAAACACGGCCAGGCCAGGATGGTACCTTACTGACCTTTACAGTGCCAGTGAGCTACAAGTCTAGCAAAGATAAAACTAAGTTGGTGAAAAACTTAGTAATTCTTACCTTTTGGAGAATGTATGGTTTTTAGGGATTAAGCCAGTCTGAGGTTAGACTTCAGAATGAATTACCAGAGAGTTTTAATTCGTAGCATGTATTCTAGTGACAACATTGTAGCTTTTTAGCAAGTGTGAGAAAATTTCAGCCCTAAACTAAATAAATCCATGTGGGTGCAGGTGCATGGCTTCAATTAAATCACAAATTTGACATTTTAGAAGCTTATATTTTGCATCCCTACTTGGTTCACTAAACTTTATGAGTCCTTATTTTGTAGATATGGTAACATAGGTGAGAAGGGAGCACAGAAAGAGGCTAAAATAATGGACTGATGAACGGTATCTGTACCAAAGATGCAGCAGTCCCTAGCTTTTCAGATTCTGCAGCTTAGGCCTCTGATAAAATGGCCTTTATCCACAACTCAGAGTGCATTATGCAATCTGAGCACTACCTCAGTGTGCCTTTCTTCCCCTGGGTAGAATATGTAGAAGTGGATAGCACAACTGAACAAACACAGTGCTCTGTCATTGAAAGCACAGACTAGGCAGCAAAATGAAGATGGAAGAGCTGGTGAACGTTTTTTGCAATTTCAGTAAGCCTCCTGCAGCTTATTTTGAAAACACCCTACTTGCTCTGTTCCCTGTGTTTGACTCTGCCCAGCAGAGATGTGTTGAGCTGACGGTCTGCCAACAGAAACCATTTCTGTTTTATTTTAAAGCAGAATGACACATGCCCGCCTTTTTTCCTCAGTGTGTGCTTTATGGACATGGACAATTCTACAATCCACTGATATCCTCAGTCTTCACACTTATTCTTAGCCTAATTCTTAGTCTGGTTATTAAAATTCTCAACAATCAACACTGAAGTTGACCATCTTCCTGCAGTTCCCAGCTTTGAAATTGTTTTTCCTTCTTCTCTTGGAGAGTTTTAATTGACTGTCAGGACCTCAGGTGCCTCAACAGGCCTTAATCAACCCTGCTCAGCCTCACCTGGGACACCTCCTGGGAGCTCACATCCTCTGTCAAGGACTCGAGTTCCCTTTAAGCTCAGGCTTAGGCACCCCAGCTGTACCTGAGCTACATCGTAGGTGCTGTTCCTGCATCTCAGGCTGGATTGCCCTGATTGATCTTGGGCATAATACTGCATCACCTGGGCTGAAGAGCACGAGGCTGTTGATGGAAAGCCATTGTTCTTACCATCTCTGTACAGCCTGCCTGGGGACCATGCTCCATCAGCAAAGGTGTTGCGCTACTTGCACTATGGTTCCCCTCAGTTTCTGCCTTCTCTTTCCTCCTGGAGCAGTCTCATGATTGCTGCTCCCTGGCAGCTCTCACAAAGGCTGAAGCCTGAGCTTAAATAGAGCTCCTGGACAAGCAGGCAGAAGGTGCTTGTGTGAGGGGTCCAGGTGAGGCTTATCAGGGAAAGCAAGGTCTGTTGGGGCACTCAGTGTCCTCCTAGAGGTTCCTGACTTGTAGACTACCCTTAGGACGTGAAAGGTCATTAAAAACAGCGAGTGAGTCTATTGCCAGCAGGCTGAAATTCTGTACATATGGCTCCTTTTCTCCACTGGAGAAGCTGAAGGCATCTCTAAATTTCAAAAGGTTGAAACTGCTTTAGGTGTACAGAATGATATACCCAAAGCTATAAAGACTGTTGTGACCAAAACGACGATCTGGAAGAGCACCAGTAACAGCCCAGGAAAGAGAGATGTCAGAAAATGTAGCAGTATTTTTCATTAGCAATCGCTGATTTTACCTGTTACCAGAATGGCTAGTAGAAAGCTCAGCTTTGGCATATGTAGCAATGCTAGCCTACAAACAAACATTGGCTTAGTTCTTTTTTCTGGCAAGAGGTGGGGAACACACACTGCATTTCAGCTGCAGAACTATGATCTTTAGCATCAAGCCTATGTTATCTGTCTGTGATCTCGCATTTCAGTCTGCCACACCAAGCAGCAGCACACTCTTCAAGTCTGAAGAGGGTGTTTGCAAGGCACATTAAGGATGAGTGTTTGGGACTAGATTAGAATTAATTAAAATGCTCACACTGAAGCCAGTGGGATTTGGAATGAACACATAACCACCTTTGATGTAGTGATTAGCAGCAGCAGTTTACTAGAACCACATGGTAGAAATGCGTAAGAAACAACCCAAAATTCTGTACAACTTTTAACATTGGGATTATGAATTCATCATTTTTTACATCGAGTGAACATGCAAGGAGAAAAATGGCATTGGAAGAAACCCTTGCAAGGAAGGAAGGCTGAATAAACAGGATCTTTGCAACGGTGCACTGGAGGGACATGGGTTTGATTTCCTCTGCTGCCACACAAATAGCATATGAGAAATATCATCAATGCAGGATCTATTCTATCATATATAAAGATAGGAATAGGAGCAATTAGAAGTTTTCTGGAGGGGCTAGTGTCAGAAGTCTTAAGCTGGTTGACTCTTAAGTCTGGAGCAAACTAAGAAAAGCAACTTCACACTTGTTCGCCTTCACAGGGAGGACAACATACTACTGCTGCCAGTTGCTGAAACTAATGTATACGTTCCTCTCCTCTCTTAATTCACCTTAAAAGGGTTTTCATGAAAAGGAACTGTAGTAAAAACAGGTGGAATAAAGTAAAAATTATTATTAACAGATTAAAAATGAGTAATAATTGCATAATAATAAAAAAGTCCCTCCTTCTAGTTGTATGTCTTCCTACTAAAAGAAGTACTTGTTTATTGTAACAATGTGGACTGTAGCATGTAGGAGCTGCAGCCATATTAATGGTTTTCTTCTAACCCCAAGGTTCCATATAGTTTGATAAATCAAACCATTAAGAGAGTACAGAGCGGCCTTACTCAATTTTTCATGTTACCGCCATGTTTTAAAAGATGGAATATCAGTGATATTTAGGGCACTTAATGTGACAGTCAGGAAAGCAAAAACACATGTACCATGCAACTTGAGGTAATAGTGCAATTCAGGTTAAGAAACTGAAGAGACGTAATTAAATGTGTTGTCAGCAAATGATGCAGTTTCAATATGGCTAAAACCTGAGTTTATCGGAATCTTTAAGAAGTCTTTCTACGCTGAGAAAACTTTAAGAAGTTTTCTAGCATGGAATAAAATTATGTGAACAGTTTGTACAATTATAAGTCAGTGCAGCCTTAAAAAATGCAATTGGATTTTCAGGAGCAACATTTACATTCGTGGAGGTTAAAGCACTCATGATTTCCTTTCTTACTCAGTTAAGGCCTGGAAGACAATGAGCCAGCCTTAGTTGTGAAAAAAGTAATTTCCACCTGAACCTGTTACATTTCCCCCCAGGGAGAGGTAAGACTTTATGGGTGTGCAGAATCACTTTTTTCAGTGCAACAGAACCAGCACTGTATTTAGATATCACATTCCATATTCTTTCATAGCTGAGGTATGTCTGAAACAGAGGGATATGTTATTGTGATCACAGACTTCCAGTAAAAACACTGTATCTGGCATGGTGCAGAAAACAGTTCTAGCAAAACCCAAAAAAGAACAGGATGAAATAGAAAAGGTTGGTGTACATCATCTGGAATATATACAGTACAGTTTTTTTCAGCCAAATAATTTAGAAAGTACCCTGTTCTTTAAGAATAACAGAGGAAATCTAGGGTGGATGTAAAATAAAATCACTTTGCAAGAAGGAATTTGGCAGTCTTTGTTGTAAAAAAGTGTTTGAGATGAATTCAGGTTGGTAGGCTACTTTTAAAATGCAGTAATCCCTTCAATAGCCTCCTTCCTCCTTTACAAGAGATGCCAAGATATTTGAAGACAGATCATCAACTTTTAATTATTTCAGAATGAAAAATAAAATAAAATAAAACTATATAAAGCTTTTAGATTTAATTCCTACTTAATTATGCAGAACAATTTTTTGCTATTTATAAATTATTTTGAAGGCACTGAAAATACATTTTGCCAAGGTATCTGTTATCTGCATATTATCAGACTGGTTTTATTACAGCTGTCTATGAATGTTCCTCCTGCCATACTTGATTATAGCTGAGTTTCCATATTGATGAATTTCCATGTCACAATCTCTGAAAGTCATTGTTACTTCCTATGTGCAAGTACACTCCTTATCAACTCTGTTACTGCCTTATTCTGCATAATGATCTGTAGCTGACATATACAGCTTTTACTTCTGTAGTTAGGCTGCTTAGTATTTTGAATTTGGGTGTTTTTGAGTTGTTTTCTCTCAGAGGTACCAAGTTTATGGAAAAGCATAAGGAAGAAATTATTTACAATTCAAAGACCAATGTATTGAAATCACCAAATATTAAAAGCTATTTTGATACCGGCCCATGTCAAGTTGGGCAAGTGACTTAACTTTTCTGTGCTTCAATTGCCAGTGTTTCAAAGCAGGGAAATTATTAAATACACTACCTGTGTAGTTTATCTAAAAGCAAATTCTTGTTTTAAACAATTGTAGTCTAAAGCATTTATTATTTTCTGTAACATGAAGGCTATATGCCATCTAGTTTTGCTTTTCAAAACAGACCAGAAATAGCAGGCACATTCACCAAAGTGACATTTTTACGTGTTTCAAAATCACTAGAGATCGGACCTTTTGATCTAGAGTAAAATCATAAAAATGTTGGCATTTTTATGGCATGTGACAGGGACATGACAAATACCTGATCCATATTTAATTACTGGTCAGAACTGACATCTTTGCCAAATGCTTCTCCAACATCAAATCTGTATGAAAACTGGAGACTTTTTCTCATATGGGCAGTTGTTCTTTAACCATTTTTCGCTAACTATTTAGGCTTTATGACCTCTGGCTGTGTATGTAACCTGTCCTCCGGAGTCCACTGAGGCATCCCTTAGTCTCTTGTTTTCCAGACTGTATTCTGAACCTTTTCAGTTATTCTGTGAAAGTTACATTTTTACACTGTCTCATTCAGCACTTGACACTTTTAATTTATAAAAGTGACCTCTTAATTTAATATGGAACAATTGTTTATTTTATTTTTTTTTAAAGTGTGTGTTAGAATGATAGAATAATGTAGGTGGGGGAGGGGACCTCTGGAGGTCATCCAGTCACAAACCTGGACTTAACATAGCTCAGAGACTTGTCTGGTTGAGTTTTGAATAACTCCAAGCCTGGGGACCCCCAGACTCCTCTGTGCTGCCATTCCAGCCTTTCTGGGAAGAATTTCTCTGTTAAAACTGGCTGGACTTCCTTTACTGCAGCTTGCAGCTGTTTCCTCTTTTCTTTTTGTTCTTTACGTCTGGAAAGAGCTGCACCCCATTGTCTTTATAGTCCTTCATTAGATGATGGGAGGTGGTGAATAGATTCTTCCTTAAGCCTTCTCCTCTGCAGGCTGAGCAAACACAGCTCCCTCTCCTTGCATATCATGCATCTCAGGCACCTAACCAGCCAGGTGATCCTCTTCCTCTCCAGTTTGTCGTTACCTTTTTTAGATTATGGTGGTGGTGAGGGGTGTGAAATAGGACATGGTAGTCTAGGTGTGGCTACACAGGTAGAAGGGAAAAACTCCCTTCAGGCAGTGGGCAACACACCTGCTAATGCAACCCAGGACACCAGCCATCTGTCATGGCAGAAAGGGCGCTCTGCAGGTTCATGTTCAGCCTGTTGTTCACCTAGAACCTCAGGCCCATTTCTGCACTTAATGCAGTGACTTAAATCTAACCTATGTAAATATTGTTTTAATTCAGGGAATACATTACTTAAATTTGCATTTTGGTATAACCAGCTTAGTCAGATACAGCAATAATAAGCCCCTATATTAGAATAGTTATCAGAGAATGCTTTTTTGTTCATTTCCTTCATTGCTTTCTAGCACTAGCAGGATAAAAAACTGCAAACAAACCAGTCCATGCCACTGCGGTGGGTTGACCCTGGCTGGATGCCAGGTGCCCACCAAAGGCACTGTATCACTTCCCTCCTCAGCTAGACAGGGGAGAGAAAATCCACAAAAAGGCTTGTGAGGCAATATAAGGACAGGGAGAGATCACTCACCAGTTACCATCCTGGGGAAAACACACTCAGTTTGTGGACATTAATGTAGTTTATTACTGTTCAAATCAGACTAGGGTAATGAGAAAGAAAAACAGAATCTTAAAACACCTTCTTCTCAGTCCTCCCTTCTTCCTGGGCTCAGCTTCCCTCATGATTTTCTCTACCATCTCTTCCTGAGTGGCACAGGGGGTCAGGGAATGGGACAGGGCATGGGGGCTGTGGTCAGTCCATCACACGCTGTCTCTCCTTCTCCTTCCTCCTCATCCTCTTCGCCTGCTCCAGCTGGGTCCCCCACAGGGTCACAAGTCCTGCCAGGAAACCTGCTCCAGCATGGGCTGCTCTGTCTCCATGGGTCCACAGGTCCAGCCAGGAGCCTTCTCCAGTGTGGGCTCTCCATGCGGTCACAGCCTCCTTTGGACACATACACCTGCTCCAGCATGGGGTCCTCCATGGCCTGCAGGTGGATATCTGCTCCACCGCTAACCTCCATGGGCTGCAGGGGCACAGGCTGCCTCACCATGGTCTTCACCACAGGCTGTAGGGGAATCTCTGCTCTGGTGCCTGGAGCACCTCCTGCCCTCCCTTTGCACTGACCTTGGGGCCTGCAGGGTTGTTGCTGTCACAGAGTCTCACTTCTCTCTTCTGGCTGCCATAGCAGGGTTTTTGCCCCTTCTTAAGTACATTATCCAAGAGGTGCTACCGCCTTCGCTGATGGGCTCGGCCTTGACCAGTGGTGGGTCCATCTTGGAGCTGGCTGTCACTGGTTCTGTCAGACACAGGGAAAGCTTCTAGCAGCTTCTCACAGAAGCCACCCCTGTAGCACCCCTGCTATCAAAATCTTGCCATGTAAACCCAACACAACCACCAAGCATAAGTGTATCTTTTTGGATTGAACTTGTGAATTCTCCCTGTCCAAAGTTAGTTGTTACTAATGATTTGATTATAGCAAAGCATTCCGTTATACATATGTATACCTAATATATTAATATGTTAATTATATGTATGTATTAATAGAGATACCCATATCGATACATATATAAGTAAATTATTATTTTTTTAGCTACACTCACTGATGTGTTTCATGTTTTCCACCCAGGCTCATTTCATTTTACTATACAACCAGAATTATTCCTTTTTTCCCCTCACTATTTAAGTGAAATCGGTGAATGCTCAGTTTCTTCTCAGTTGCCCACAGCTGAGCAGTCTTTCACCAGAAAAGTTTAGTATGTCATTCTTTTTTTGAGTATTTATCTCTTTTCAGAAGATACTTCGTCAAGGATGCTGGTTGAATACCAACGAGGAAATGGGCTTTCAGTCACAGAAAACACAATATATACTTTGTCACTTTTTTAGCTTGAGAGAGACAAACGTCTTTCACTGAAGGGGGAATAGGTTAACATGAGTGCTTGTGATTCTCAGAACTAGCATCAGTCTGATGTCAAGCTTGTGAAACAGAGATAAAATTGAAGTAGCAAGTTCCGCTGTTGCCATGCTGAAAATGTAGCAAAATACAGTATTTAGGAAATGAGAACTATGGAATCCTAAAGAAGGATTTTGATGTCTAACTTTTCATATCCTGTTACAAACAATAAAAAGTAACAAGTATTAAAAAAGAAAGCATGCATGCTTCCAGTGAATAGCAAAATGCTGGAAGGCAGCGTGGGTTACAAAACAGAGTGTTAAAGTAACGCTTTGCCAACAAACCACTACTCTCTTAGGAATGTTTATTGGCCGCAAAAGCTGATTCCCCATGAGGAGGTGAATATAAACCAGCAGCAGAGAAGGAGGGAGTTGGCAGACCCTGTTAGCTCAGAACTGAGAAGAGTCCTGGGACTTTATTCTGCAGGCACAGGGATGATGTGCCCCGGCAGAAAGCTGGCAGCACAGAAGGCTAATTCTTTACAGAAAGTTTTTCCCAGTGGGAGCTGAGACTGTGACCCTGTATTTCTTCCTGAAATGTAAAGAAGGCTTGCCTGCTTTATTCCAGGAAGAAAGGAAAGGCACTTAATTCCAGCTTGTAATACATCTTGCCCTACAAGATGCCCTTCAACCTTCCTGTGTTTTCCCTAAGCTCCAGCACTGTTCTGTGGCATCTGTCAGTCTAGTAGTTGTATGGTTGCTGTTTCGTAGTATGTGTGCATCACAGATTTGTGCCGTGTAATTTCAGAAATGGCTGCATGATTGGTTGAGTCTCGTCCTGTTGTATTTGCAGATTTTATTCCCTGGAGACTTTCTACAACACATTATTTCTTTATTTTTCTTCCAGGGTAGGACTCCTTGGCTATTTTCTTAGGGCTTCACTTCAGTCTCAGCACTTTTAAAATACATTTGTCTAGGTATTTTTCCCCAGGTTTTCTATCTGTCTTCTCTGTTATGAGGGGTATTACTTTTCTGTCTTCCTTTGACCTTCAGCCCTTCTTGACAGCTGGTGGGCCTTTACTTTCAGAGGAGACTCTTGTCTGATTTCGGTGCAGCAGAAAACATGACCATGGTAGATAGCAGAAACAGAGCGATAGCTGGTGTGATTTTGGTGGGGTTTTTTTGATCGGCAGTGTTGGGCAATGAAAACGTGCCTGTTCACCTGCTCTGTGCTATTCCCTCACTGTTAAAATGCAGGATGATTGTTTTTACTGTGATTCTGACCATTGAAAAGTACCATACATATTGGATGCGCATACCCTGATGTAGAAAGTGAATTTTCAAGAGAAGTAGGTATGAGAAGGGGGAATGGCTCTTGGCTCCAGTGGGAAATGCAATTTTCTTTCACTATGACAGTCTGAAAAGTGCAGAAACATGTTTAAATACATTTGGTTAAAATAATTTTTTTCAAAATAATGGAATTTCAACCTCACAAGATTTTGGTGGTCACTGAAGGTGGTGTGGTACAATATGCAATCTCATTAAATTTCACTGAAGAGACTTTATGTCGTCCACCTGACTGAAATTTCTCCTTCCTTGATTCTTGTCAATACTTATTGAACAAGTTGATGCATTTTTGTAACCACGACTCAACAGCGATCCTGGAAATGCTCATTTAAGAGGTCCACAGGATGCATGGAGGATTGTTCAAAGTGCAAATTAAAACCACAGTGTTGGAAGAGTGTTCCAGCAGTCCTGCCTTGACTTTAATGAGAATGAATTTTTCAGTGTTTGCTGTGTAAAACCAGTAAGTAGCACCTTCATGTAGTCAGACAGTGATCAGACTGATTGCAAAATCAACAAAAGCAATTAAAACTCAAGTATTGAAGTAAAATAAGGCAAAAGAAGTACTTAGCATTAGATTTTTAAAAAAAGCTTATTAGTGAAGTTATTTTCTTTGTATGTGCTATTCTCTGTTGTTTACTGTGTAAAAGTTAACAAGGAATGTCAAAGTATGTCCTATTTTTTGTTCAGTCACCTTTTCCTAGAAAAGTAAGCTTTTGATTAAAAAAAATTCAAAGGAAAGGATCACTTCACTGCAATGTCTTTACAATTTTGCTGATACAAGTTAATATATAGATATGACTATTTCAGTTTTGTAACACTGTCTAGCCCTACTATTGGCGAGGGCATTGAGCTAAATGTACTTCTAAGAAATTAAATGTATTAGTAAGTATTTCAACCAGAAAGTAGATAACATCTTCCCTTGCTGTCAGTAATAAAGCTATTTTGTAGGTCAAAAGAAAGCATGAAAAGAGCTTAATAAGAGAGCATGGACCACAGATGAATCCTTGATCAGACTGTGACCTTAGGTGGAACTATGCATCAGAGGGGTTTAGAAGCCCAAGTGTAATTAATGACAGCCAGCTGAATCAGACATGTCTGCATCACTGTTTAAAAGGATGGCGGTGCTCATAAAACTTACCAGCATTCTGGCATCCTCCTTCAGGATATTCTTTGAAAGATATTTAGAGCATAGAAGTAATGCAGAGGAGTAATAATAGTGCGAGTATAAAATGAAGAGTGGCCCATCTCCTAAATTTGCACCTATCATTTTCTACTCTGGCTTCCTTGGTTAAAGGAGAATTAATTTTTACAATATTATTGAATATTTTATCATAGATTATTCAGTTAAGATTTCCTGATTTTCACTGGGCAGAGTTTTTTATTTTTGCTCTTACAAATGCATTTGGTCTGATTTCATTGTACCATTAGCTTTTTGGGTTTGTACTGATTTAAGTAGAGCTTTTGCAGATCCTGCTTCTATGCTTACATATTCAGCTGTAAGTGAGGAGGAATTAGGCCCGTAGTCAAAAGCACTGTGAGAAAAGCATTAGTAGAGTTATTAAGTTTCAGTGATACTTTGAGGCCCGAAGAGCCAGTTAAAGATAATATTTTTTGTTAACGGCTGACGTACACAGAAAAAAATGAATGTGTTCAGGCAAAGATGTCCTTTTTTTCTAATAAAGGTTATAAAATTTCAAGCAAAAATGAGTTAAAACCAATTCCTCTGGTTTTATTCTAATTAGATAGGTAGGTTAAACAGTTTAAGAGAAGCTGGGTAGGCAGAGCAGATAGTGAAGAGAAGTAAACAGTTATGTTGTTCACTGAGGAGGGAAAAGAATGAAATGGGAAAGGAGAGATTGCAGTGTACCACAAAACCCCCATGTCTGCTGAATTCTCTGATGTATACTTAGATTAATGAACTCCCGGGTTCATCTTGTGTACATGTTTTTTGGCTGCCCTGAGGATGAATAGTGTTAAGTGCTGGTTCAGGGCAAGTGGTGAGAATGCCATTCAAACTGGGAGAGGTTTGGGGACTGCCGCTGCTGGTGGCACTGCAGCCTTACACTGCAGCCGTGATTTACATGGCTTTGGAGGTGCAGCCTGGATGTGTGACTTTCAACACAAGAGAAAGAAAATTTGCTTAGACTGCAGAAGCATGTCTTTTAATCTGCTGACATTATCCAAAAAGAGCCCCATTCTCACCAGCTTTGGTGTCACCTCTTATTTATTTTAAATAAATAAATACCACTAATAATAAATATATATAGTGCCTCTATAATTAAATACCTTTTTTTTGAGGTATCTATTCTTTATAGGGGCAAACTGAAGCACATACTACCCTAGAACAACTTCTGGAACAGTTTTGTGCATGAAGAAATGGGAGGAAGTTTGTAGGTATCCCAGTAAATTCAAGTGGCTCAGGTTTGTGGTGACTTGTAGGATTGCATCCTTCATGGTATTTGAACTGTACCATGCAAAAATCATTGGAGAACTTTAGTAAAATTTGAATACCACTGTTCTTTGTCATGACACAGCAATGCATAATACTTTTCTATTTTTTCTTAACCTTTTTTTTATAACTGAGAGCATATGCAAGAAAAAATATCTTCTGTTTGTGAGTTCACATAGTTCAAGTGCCTATATTTCACCTGGAAATAAAATCACCTGACACATCAGAGTAGTGTAATTAGAAGTAATTATGATCTAACAGAAGATTATAACTTCAGATGAAGACTGACTTGGAACAACAGATAAACTCAGAAGAAACAAAACACTTGTAACCATGCAAAGGTCATTGATAGTAAAAAATGAGAGTACAAAAACCAGAATCAAAGTGTTGGATAAAATGTGTATTTTAAAAAGCATCAGCTTAAATAAGAAATGTTTTTCAGTATTTTCTTTTTCTTTGACAAGGAATTACAGATTTAAAAAAAAAAAAAAGCAGGAAAGATCCTATATTAGTTTCCCAAGTGTATCGAAAATGCCATAGCTCTGTTTCAGTGTGACTTCCAGGTCTATTCTGAAAAATGTGTTATCTGAAGATATGCATATAGTTAATATCATGGTTTGTTAGTCTTCATTGAATCTTCTCATGGCTTATGTTAGGCAAAGATGTGAGTCTTGTGGAAATGGGTTTTCTGACATCCCATAGATTTGCATCTTCATGGGACCTCACTGATTTAGTTTGCAGTGTCCGACCTTTATTTCAGATGTAGAGCAATATGTACAGTGGTAACTACACTGAGAATTGTGAATATAATAGAATGGAAAAGAATAAACATTAGTGCAAACAAGTAGTTTGATATTTTGTACATGCATCTTTGAATGTTTTGGAAAAAATAATTCTGTAGGCTTTTCTTGAAGTATTGTTTTTATTTCAGATGAAATCACTATTTTCCTGGGATATTTGTTTGGTTGTTTTACTTGAATAAGAATGTGATGTTTAGTTTAGTAAAAATGAGCAGGCTTGTTGGTTAAGACAGCTGGTACAAACAAGAATATATGGTTAGACTCTCGTCTGAGCTTTTGCTGCTTTATGCTACTGAGGTAGTTATTAATCTTCACTTTTTCAGATTTTCCAGTTACTTCCTTGTAGTCAATCAGTCCAACATAATTAAAAGGGTGGGGAGCTATCATGCATGGGCTGTAAATAATTCCTCTTTGTACTTACCATGCTTAAGGCAGGGATTCCAGTTCATTGAGAAAGCAACGCTGTTTAAAAGAGCAATGTTCGAATTAGGTGTACTGCTTGGAAACTTAGACAAGATAAGGAGAAATTTCTGATTTCATACTCAGTACATCTTTCTGTCTGCCCAGACAGAAATTTGACTTAGTTTATGTGCAGGTTTTTGCTGGCAGACTTATGCTATTAATGAGTTTGAACGGGTGTAATTCCTTATTAACATACCTGGTCTGTCTTAAACTACAGTGTAGGCTCAGTTCCTTTTGCAAATTTTGTGTTTTTAGAGTCTGCTGAACTCATAAGACAGGTGTACTGTAGGAGTACAAAGCACAGTTTTGCCAGTGTCGGTATTTAGTCTTTATGTTCCTTTAGTATTCCTAAACTCCTGCACTCTTCCCTCCATAGACATACCCTACAGTTAAATGGAATTTGACAAGTAAAAATCCTTAAAAGAAGACTGATCTCACTGAGGAAAAAACCCACAGTAATCCAAGAATTAGAGGAGTTCAGAGTTTAGGTTAAATAGGAAGCATGCACATTCTAAAATAATCTAAAATGGTCACAATCTAGGAACAACTTTATAATCGTTAAGCTTTAGAGGAGTACCTGTTAAGAGTTCATGATGTTCTTGAAAGTGTTTGTAGAAGGCTACAGCAGACCAAGGTGAATGTTTTTATGCATTGAGTGTTCATTAACTGTTAGTAGATACTGTAGTCACGCACAGGGAACAGCAAGGATCAGATGCTTAATTCAGTAAAATAACTTCTAAGGAATGCCTTGAAAACTGAAAAGCTGTAATTAGAGAAAATGTCTTAGCATAAAAGATTCACCAGGATGACCAGCTTAGGAGAATCATCACGTACCTGAAACCAGCCTAAAATTTTCAGCCATAAATATTACATCTTGGCTTTTTTAAGACTGCATTTCTCTTCCAGTAAATGCTTCGGTTTGCATTGAATAGTTGAATAGTGCCATTATATCTGATTTCTTTGAGAAACATTCAGAGTGTTTGAAATTAATCTAGAGGAAGGTACTACAAACACATTTTCCACTATAGGTAAATTTCTATAGACATAAAAAAGGCTGGGGAAATATCTTTTTAGCTTCTTATTACCTTCATGTCTGTGTGATTTTAGGCTTGGTTTTCTTTCATCAGAAGTACATCATGTCCTTAGTTTATCTAATGCAGTCTGTAATTCTTTCTATGCCTCAAAACAGTATCAGTCTCAAAATTGATGCATAGAACATACTTCTGGGGACAGTGTTTGCAACTGAATGAGTAAAGAACCGCTTCTGAAAGCACTACCGTGGTCTTCTTCCATGGAGCTCAGGGGACAGTTCACACTACTTTAGCAAAGGGAATAGGACTTGCTTCAGAAATTTCTAGACATTTATTCTTACTCCTGCATTACATCTGACTGACTCCTTGGTTGTGCTGCTGCAGCTTTCTCTGAGGTTATGCTGGAAAATAGATCAGTAAAATTAACTCAGTTAAAAATAAACTTTTCCCTAAGCTGGAAGCAGGCAGTGTTTTCTTGGGAGCACTGCTACAGAAATTTTAGCCTGCTTTCTGCCGGTGGTGAGGCTTCTGCAATCCTGCTGCAGTGCCCAGATTCACCCTCTCCTTAACATTAGAAACGTGAGTAACGGTGAAGTTTTGTAATTGATTTCAGCTGTTCGGACTATGGACTGTTGCCAAAGAAGGATCCTGCATTTTGTCCCTCCCTCTCCTTGCGTGCGGCTGCCACTTCTTTCTACTACCTTTGATCATGCAGATGTGTGATGAGCAGCTTCCCTTGCTGATACGCCTGAAAACTGCCTGGAAAAGGAGGGAGCCATTAGTCTCTGGCCAAATAACCAAGTCAACTGCTGTTGACTCATTGTGTCTGCATTTGTGATCTTTAGCTGCATAAACGAAGAGATGGAAAGGAGAGGAGGGAGTGGGGCTGGGACAGAACGTCATGGTGGTCTCATGCAGCTAGATTGTGGTGAGCTCGTCCATACTAACACACTCTGTGGTAAATTAGCTGGTGACAGAGTTTCAACAGGCTGCCTCTACTGTGGCTGTGGGCAGGGGAGAGAGGGATGTGTCTGTCCATGGTTTAGATATTGGAAATCTTCAGAGTGTGAAAGTGCCACTAATGCCATCAACCCAACTCCCTGCACTGATTTTTTTAGGATGGGACTACATATTGCTAAGGCTTGATGTGAATGCACTGTGAATCCAATGGCCAAGCTCGGTCAACTTTGAGAGACTGGCACAGATCTCAGGAATATTAACTCCCTAGCGGTTTGTGTAGTGGGAGGCTGAACAGAGGGCAGATATTTCATGGTGACTCATTGAGAGAAAAGCTAATATTTGTAGGCTTTTATTACATAGCAGGGAATTCAAATGGGGAAGGACACTGCAGACAGAGTCAATATGATTTATGGTGCATGGAATTGCTTGTTTCGTCTCAGAATAAAACCTGGTATCCATTGAAAGATTAGAGTGTAATAAATTTCATTCTGAAAACTGATAGAGATACTAGTTTTCTCTTCAGGGTATTTTCCTTGAAACGTGGGATATTTTCATCTGTGAAGGAAATCCAGGTTTGTATATTTGAAGCCTGGAGCTGTGCTGTCCGGTGCTTAAAGTTTGGTATGTTACTTTATCAGTGTGAAGAAGCAACTAAAAAGGAGCAAAGTGTAAACTTGTTTCTCTCATATTTTGCAGGTTGAATATTACAGCTGCACCTGTACTTGGGCTTTTTCTGCTGATGTCCAACACACAATAGATATTCTAAACAGTATTCAGCAGGTCCCTCTGCAGCATAACAGCAATCCTTCTTTGATACAAGATGGAGGAGACATACAAAGATAGGACTTCATTAGTGAAAGGGGCAAAAGATATTGCCAGAGAAGTGAAGAGGCAAGCAGTAAAAAAAGTTAATAAAGCTGTTGACAAAGCTCAGGATGGCTACACACAGAGGTCCTACAACAGGTTCCAGGATGAGGAAGATGATGATGATTACTATGTCCAAGGAGGAAATTATGGTGTAGAAGCTAATGATGATGAAGGATCAAGTGAAGCAACTGAAGGGCATGATGAAGATGATGAAATTTATGAAGGGGAGTATCAGGGAATCCCTAACATGGGGCAGGGCAAGGATGGCATAGTGGCCTTAGGCCAGCCTATGCATGATGAATATAAGGATCGTCATGAACTGGAAACAGAGAGGAAAGCCGATGAAGAAGAGCTAGCACAGCAGTACGAACTAATAATACAAGAATGCGGCCATGGTCGTTTCCAGTGGGCCCTCTTCTTTGTGTTAGGAATGGCCCTAATGGCTGATGGGGTTGAAGTTTTTGTAGTAGGATTTGTGTTGCCCAGCGCTGAAACAGATATGTGTATCCCCAATTCTGGGTCAGGATGGCTTGGTGAGTAAAGTCTTCATTCTGTCTTTGTGCTATCACAAGTGTTGCTTACAGTATGCCTAAATATGTATTTGTCAACACCAATGCTTATCTAAAAATATGTTTGTACCAAATAGAAATAAGTAATCCACAAAGTGCATTTACAGCTAATACGGATTTAATGAAGACTGTAATTTTATTTTTTAGATAGTTGTTTTCTTTCTCAGTCATTAAGTATAAATAAATCATTAAAATGGAACACTGCACAGCAAAAAGAGGAGAGGGATACATCTTGCTCTCACATGCAAGAGCAGACATCCAGATGAACTAATTGGGGAAAAAAACCAAGCAGAAACCACAGTCCGAGTATTGGAGTTCTGCTTGATTTATACAGGCAAAATAAAGAGCAGGTGAAACAGTTGTCATACTGTGTAGGAGCCTTCCCAAGGGCAAGTTGGAATGTAACCTGGGAAATGCAGGAAATCCAGGGAAAAGTCTGTCTAGTCTTTTGTCTTTTAATCCTTTTAATCCCAGTGATTGTTCACTATCCAAAAAGTATAATGTTTATTTTGAGTTGCAGGGGGACAGACATCAGCAGGACAAATGGCTGAAGATGAGCTTGGGGTATGCTTTTTATGGCCATTCAGTTGATGGGCACGGGCTGCATCTCATCCTGTTGCCTCTTCCTTCCTGTAGTGCGGCAAATAGGCAGGCTGAGCCAGCCCTGTGTGACTTGTTGATAGCAGCACGCTGCGAGCAGGGCCATGCTTGCCCTCCCAGGGCCTGCTTGGGCCCAGCAAATAAAGCAAGGCTCTCATGGGGTAGAGCTGTGGAGAAAGGGTGTAGTAATGGTCCCCTGGGGGAGGGGGGAGGTAGGAGCATGGGGCTTGGGACATGGCAGAAAAAGGAACATGTACAACATAGACAAGCAGCTTGGACCTGAAGGACCCATGCTATTACAGAAAGGGAGGGCTTCTTTTAAAATATTTAGGAACCTTTGCCTTCTGGCAGATATGCTACTGTTTGTTCCCTGCATCTGTACAGTGCATAGTTCTGTTGTGCCAGTCTAATTTTAACTTAGCTCAGTTTCCTGATTTTATTCTGTTGTTCACTGTCAATTAGAATAAGATACCAACTGCATCAAAATTAGATCCAGAATTTTAAATAGCAGAAGGCTATTTGTGCAATTTAAATAACGCAGAAGCCTTCTAGGTAGACCATGACAGGTTGGATTCCTGATGTATTGATACTAGCAGTTTGGCTCCATAGGTTTCAATAAAATCGACCATAGCCACCCTCATTTATATCTGTAAGCTTCCCTTCATGTCAGTGGATCATGCGTGGAAACAGGAGCTGAGTTCTCAGATGGCTGTGTCCTCTGAGGCATTCCTTGCCATGTGATCATTTGTTGTTAGAAATTAACCACTCTCCCTGCTTCTACAGTGCAGTGGTTAAACTTCCAATAAAAAAAATTACATTGTCTAATATTGCAAACAATGTAAATATTGTTTGGTACTTTTTGTTTACGCAAATTTACAAACATTGTCTTTGTCATGCTTGGACCTGTGAGTTTTCAGATCTACTTCTTACAGAAAGAAGGTGCATAAACATGTCTATTTATAGACATTTTGGAGCTCTGTAAGTGATTGGAAGAGCAGAGAGAAAGAAGATAAACCAAAACAACCTAAACTGGTATCTCTAGATAAATGTTACTGCATCAGTGCAGATAACACAGAATACATTTTAGAAAAGCAGTGTACGCCCAGCTTGCTTTTAATGTGATTTTGCTACCCAATACTTGGCAGTTGAGGACATCTTTAAACTCGAGTAATCATTTTTTTTTTAGTCCTCTCTATGACTGGAACAAAAATGATGGATCACAAGCCCGTTCTTAAATTACTGATAACCCTGTTTGTTTTACCACATGCACCCTCCCAACAAATTGAACTGTCAGATTTGTCTTTGTTCTCCAGGATGATAACAATACTTTTAAGGGTAGCTACCAAATCAGTCTGCAGTTAGCTTGTATGGGGTTAGAGAAATGAACAAGGTCATGCAACATTAAGAGGGAGCTTCGTGATGCTTACATATCTAGCAGCTGACTGATCCACATATGCAGTTCTTTTCACTTACATTAAGTGTTAAACTGGGAAATAGATCTTTTCATATTTAAGACATTCTGAACACTTTAGTACTCCTGGCTTCTCTGATTGTCAAGTTATGAGTGTGGAGAACATGGCTGTAATGCTTTTTCTTTGTTACACCTGCTATATAGAGTTGAAATTTAGGGGTAAATACATTATATTTTCTAAAAAAAGCATCTCATTTGAACAGTTGCAGTAAGCATTACGTTGGTGACTTGAATTGGAAGTGGGGAGTATCGTCCCTGCAAGAGCAGGTGGCCATGGGGATTCGCAGCCACCTGTCAGTCTGACACATGTCAAGAAAAGGGTTGAGGATTTCCCTGTCACTAGGCTTCTTATGATGCCGTTTGAAGATATATTGGAATGACTCTTGACAATGTTTAACTACAGTTCAGTACAGAAACTGTTAAATACCGTGTGTGTGTGTGTGTGTGTGTGTCTTGCTGACAAAATTAAGGAAATAACTTGGGAAGGTTTAAGTGTGCAAGCAATGTATTCTCATGCCTAAAATACAGAAGTTGTAATGCATATCCCCGTATCTTCCTGTTATGGCATTAGCAGACAAATGATTCTATGCTAAAAGATTAACATAAAAAAGCAGGAAATAACAGAGATAAGCAGTTTCTTTCCGAGTGTGTATCAAAGGCATTGCAACATGTGGTGGTTCTATCAATAGTTTCACAGAAATTTTATTACTTGCCCATTGCTAATAGAAATGTATCGTAGGCTGCAGTTCATCAGTACATATTGCTTATAACCAGTGTAGATATACAGCCTTTGCAGACAGCATAACCTTAATTCCAGTGATAGAAAATATTCATCACGACAGTGAATGCTTAGTGAAAGCATTTTTGTATGATCATAACTAGGCCCTCACAGCCATGCATTTCAATTATTTTGCTGTTGTGATTTCACATCATAATTACATCCTAACTGGGGTCTTCCAGACAGGCATAATTTTTTTTCATTATTATAATTCCATAATCCGTAGGGCTTTAATGTTGTTAGAATACTAATTCATGGAACCAGTGCTAAGAGTTATAAGGTGGACACACACACAATATTTATTTTCCAGGTAATTTTCTAGACTATTTAGAAACACACTAAGAAAGAACGTGTTAATTTGTCATTGAAAAAGCACTCATTGACTCAGTTGTAAAAACTGATTTGTCATATGTCGTGCCATGATACTTTACTAGGGAACATGAACTAATTAAAAGCAGGTGGCAATCAATATTCATAGAGCCTTCTCGTTGCTTTTTTTTATTTATTTATTTACTTGCACCAGGGCAGTTTCTCAAATTCCTTCTCTATTGACCCTTGTATGAGCTTGAGGTCACCACTGATTGATCACCAGCCACATTTCAGAGCCCATAAATTCATGTGATGAAAGTGCTGATCAGAATCATGAACTAGTTTCTTGATGCCTTTTGAGTTAAACAATAAAGTAATACATTTTTTAAATTTCCAAGTAGCTGTTTTATTAAAAACAGGGAAGTTCATTTGCTTAAACTCTCACGAGATTACAGTGACGTGTCACTAACGGTGAGGGAAAGGCCTCCATTCCCTGCTTCACAACCTGGCTGTACTTGTCAGGTCTTGTATGTGTGGATCCATGTTGACCTTGGGTTCTGGGACTGATGAGGCAGGACTCTGCCTTCATGAGACAGGTTGTAGGCTCAGGCCTGAAGATGTTGTTTTAACTCCTTTCCTGCTTGCATCTTATCCCTTTGGTTTTACACGTAGCTCAGAACTGAACTGATTTTAGGTTAATTCTCTGGGTTCTGATTTAGATGTACTTTTCTACATTACTTTGTTTCTATGTCTTTGCATAAAGATTGGTCTTCAGTTTTATAACTTTTTTTTTTGGTAAAATTTCAATTATGGCTTTTTCTTTCCTCATCTCAGCATCTGAAATAATGAAACATTCTTCCTAAGCTGGGCAATGATAGCCTTTCCTGACTATATCTGTTCAGGGTGCCATACCACTTCTGTCTTCTCACCAGTTCTCCATGGAACCTGTAAGTCCTCGCCTTCATGTGCAAGACTTTTGATAGCTGTACTGCTGTCAGTGTTGCTAACAGTAGATACAGGCTGACTTCTGCATGACTGGCCCACGATGCCAGTCTTCATGGCACTAGTTGGCACATTTTTCAGGCAGATACCACACAGCTGCTCGATCATTCCCCCCTCACCCAGCGGAGCCGGGAGGAGACTCAGAAAGGAATGTAAAACTTCAGGGCTGAGATAAGAACAGTTTAATAACTGAGATAAAATAAAAATGAAAGAAAAATAATAATAATAACAGGTATAATGAAAAGGGGGGAGAAGGGGAATGAAATCCAAAGGTAAGAGAGAAAACAAGTGATGCACAATACAGCTGCTCCCCACCTGCTGACCCATGCCCAGCCAGTCCCCCAGCAATGGTTGGCCCACCCCAGCCAGCCCCCCCAGTTTATACTCCCAGCACGGTGCCCCATGGTATGACATACCTCTGTGGCTAGTTCGGGTCAGCTGTCCTGGCTGTGTCCCTCCCAGTGACTGGTGCCCCTCCAGCCCTCTGGCTGGCAGGGCCTGAGAAACCAGAAAGGCCCTGACCCAGTACAAACATTATCCAGGAACAACCAAAAATATCAGCATGTAATCAACATTGTTCCCACACCAAATCTAAAACTGCACTAGCCACCAAGAAGAAAATTAACTCTATCCCAGGTGAAACCAGGACACCCTGCTTTTAGCAGGGGTTCAGACTAGAGCTCTCCAAAGGTCCCTTCCAACCCAAGTTTTTCTGAGTTCATAAAAAAATCCCCAAACTGTAAAATACACCACTTCCAGCTTCCTATAACTAAAAAAGATATTGCATTTTTTACACTTGACAACATTTAAAGGAAAGAGTGTTCTGAACTCATGGATCATGCACAGGCTTGCTGCTTTAAACGCAGACTGGGATCTAAATTCATTTGGGCAAGATCATATAGTTTGAGTTATTTGTTCTCTTCTGTGCCTGTATGGATTGTCTCTGGATCTGGCAGAAATCTGGGAGCGTGTGACAATATGTCAGTGAATAAAGGAATGCAGGACCCAAGTCTGACAGGACCATTTTGTAAACATTCAGGCATCTGCATGCCTAGCAGGGTTTTTTGATAGGTTTCCTTCATGTAACCTGTTATTGAAGCAACAGATTTCACTTTTAGAGAGATTTCTGCTGTTGTGGATGTTCAAAGTAAAATGATCTTAAGCAACGTTTTATATGGAGTTCTTTTTGATGTTCAGTGCTTGTGATATTCCTTTGTTTTCCTACCTATTAAGTAGCTATAAATTCTCTGTGTAGGCCAGATATGTACAGACATTGTGATTTGGAGGGGAGAAGGAGATTTCTTAGAATTGCTGATGTTTTTTGAGGACTGTGACTTAATATGGAAACTAAACATTTTGTCTTGGCTAATTGATGGTTGGAGTAAAAATTATATCACAGGAATTTTCTTTTTGCCAACTATAAATAAATACACTTTTGAAGTTTTAAAAAAGGCCACAAAACCTAAATGTATTGATCTTAATGATCAATTAAGATTACTCTTGTTTATGATTTCATTAAAATTATTTTTAACCAGCCCCATTTTTGCTAGGTTAAGTTATGGTTGTGGCTTAACTGAAATTCTATGTTCAGGGCCGAGTCCAGAATTCAAAGACTGAAAACTGAGGAAGAATAATACTGAGCAGCTGATACTCTGGTTTTCATTTTTTCTTAAAATTCAAACATTTAAGACTTTATTTCAAAACAAAATCTACTTCTGATATTCCCTTATCTACTCAATTCCAGTGATACTTAATGTCATGCAGAAGACATGAAGAGTTAACCATGTATTTCACACTTCTTTACTTATTAAAAGGTCTGCATTTTAATAGATTGTTACAAACCATCCTTATACAGCAGTGAGTAAAATTCCTTCTGCAGCTGTACGTAGGCATCTATGTATAGCCCTGTTCTCTTTTATTGTTAAATATTACTATAGGTCATTAGATACAGGTGAGCTTTATTGCCTGTTCCTGCATAGAATACAGTAGGAGAAAGTGAATGTCTTCCAGTTATATCCCAGTTATTAACACAGTACAGATTTGTGATGACATAGTAGATCACAAGTGACATAACATAAAGGAAAACCAGGATCTGCTACTCTATATTTTACTATCATATGCAACTAGTAGATGTCATCCTGTAAAGCTGAAACTGCCAGGGGAAGATCCATATTTTTGTTATGGAAAGCATGTTGAAGTTCTTTTTTTAAATTATTTTAGACTTCAGGGGTAGAGGAAGAGATTCAGAACTGATTTCTTAATGTGGACTCCTGGCTGTGGTATAAATTTTATTGAAGAGAGCACAGAAGTTAAAATCTTAGGTACTTACATATGGTCTGAGAAGGTGAAAGCTGGTCTGTAGGATTAACGTCTTATTTCTTCAGAAGGAGACGCCAGAAATACAAATGTCATCATGCATTCTGTTCACCTTTGGTACAGTTCAGTTCCTTAGCAATGACATTATGAAAGCATTCCTACTACACTGTTTTTCTGCTTGCCTTCCAAACACAATTATTTGAGGAAGCAAAACTGAGACAGATCCTTCACTGTCCTAAGCAGCTACATTATGTAGACCAGTGGAGATGGTGGTTAGATTTGTTTTTCTTTTCAGAGAGGAAAAAAGGGACAGTGGAGAGAGAATGCAATGTAGATTATGTCTGTTAGGAACTGGACTAAATCCGTTCATGTGATGTAATACCAGAATCAGCCATCATGAGTTTATGAAAGGCAGGTCCTCCTTGACGATCCTGATCTCCTCCTATGACAAGATGACCCACCTAGCAGATCAGGGAAAGGCTGTGGATGTTGTCCACCTGGACCTTAGTAAAGCCTTTGACACTGTCTCCCACAGCATTCTCCTGGAGAAACGGGCTGCTCGTGGCTTGGAGAGGTGTACTCTGCTCTGGGTTAAAACTGGCTGGACGATGAAGCCCAAAGAGCGGTGGTGAATGGAGTTACATCCAGCTGGCGACCAGCCACAGGTGGTGTTCCCCAGGGCTCGGTATTGGGGCCCGTCCTGTTTAGTGTCTTTCCCAATCATCTGGGCAAGGCAACCAACTGCACCCTCAGCAACTTTGCAGATGACACCAAGCTGGGCAGCAGCGTTGCTCTGCGGGAGGGCAGGAGGCTCTGCAGAGGGGTCTGGACATGCCGGACCGATGGGCCGAGGCCAGCTGGATGAGGTTCAAGAAGGCTCCGTGCCGGGTCCTGCACCTGGGTCACAGCAGCCCCACACAGCGCTACAGGCTGGGGCAGAGCGGCTGGAAAGGGCCTGGTGGGAAAGGGCCTGGGGGTGCTGGTCGGCAGCCGGCTGGGCAGGAGCCAGCAGTGTGCCCAGGTGGCCAAGGAGGCCAGCAGCACCCTGGCTGGTGTCAGAAGCAGTGTGGCCAGCAGGGCAAGGGAAGGGACTGTCCCCCTGCACTGGGCACTGGTGAGGCTGCACCTCGAACCCTGTGTTCAGGTTTGGGCCCCTCACTGCAGGAGGGACGTAGAGGGGCTGCAGCGTGTCCAGGGAAGGGCCACGGGGCTGGGGAAGGGTCTGGAGCACAGGGCTTGTGAGGAGCAGCTGAGGGAACTGGGGTTGTTTAGTCTGGAGAGGAAGAGGCTCAGGGGGGACCTTACTGCTGTCTAAAACCACCTGAAGGGAGGCTGTAGGCAGGTGGGGGTGGGTCTCTTCTCCCAGCTAACAAGCAATAGGACAAGAAGAAACGGCCTCAAGTTACTCCAGGGGAGGTTTAGATTGGGTATTAGGAAAAACTTCTTTACTGAACGGGTGGTCAGGCATGGGAACAGGCTGCCCAGGGAGGTGGTAGAATCACCATCCCAGGAGGTGGCGAAAACATGCATAGATGTGGTGCTTTGGGACATGTGGTGGACTTGGCAGTCCTGGGTGAATGGATAAATTTGATGATCTCAGATTTTTTTTCCAGCCTGTATGTTTTTATGATTCTAACACTTTCTCTGTGAACACTTTCTTCTTCTTGCTGAGGAGCTCATATGTCCTCTCTTTCATTTCATAGTTCAACATTTGAAGCAAGGTGCAAAATTCAGAGCTACAAATACAGAAATAATGAAGATCAACATTTATGTAAATGAAAGCTTGCAGATCATAACTGCACTGTGTTGCAGAACTAAGCAAACAGGGATTTGGAAGAGCATGCACCATCATATTTAAAATGTTCAGGTTTGTTAAAAAATCGATTTTACACGGTGATTCAAGAAGTGATGTATCATCAGCGAGGGATCCCATGGCAGCTGAGAGAGGGACAAAAAAGTGGAGGTGACAGCCAAGTTAAATGTGTGAATCACCATGGCCCTCAAGCTTTTCTTTTGGGACGCATTTCATTCTTTTGGTCACTTTAGTAAATTAAGAATTTGTGGGGAACAAATGGTAAAATTACTGATCTGTGATGGGGCAGGCAGAGCCAGAAAATAATCTAGAGTGCACAAAAAGGCAGTCAAGTGATTTTTAACTGACTGAGACACAATCAGTCTCCAAAGTCAAGTGATTTTTAACTGACTGAGACACAATCAGTCTCCAAGACACAGATGTGAAGATAACTACAAGCACATAATTATTAGCTTTATATTTATGTGTAAATAAACAGTACAAGCATATTTGCACATGGTGGTAATGCATATTTGTAAGTAGTTATATGTACAAGTATCTTACTAGCTACTCATAAAATCTTCACAACTACATACATATCCCAGTTGCAGGCTGCATTTTTTCGTCATTATAATTGAAGCAAGTTTCCTAGTATCCACTGTACTCATTGAATTCAGCTGAAGCAAGCATAGCTTAAACCCTGAAAAAACGTTGTGTTCTGGCAACCAATGTCTTGCTCAAAAAGTGACCTACTACTTTAAAGGCTGTGCGTACACTGAATGATCTCTGACATTATTCCAAGCTATACAAGTGTAATTAGGTCCATTTAACTAAAAAAAAGTAATAATTATGACATTACTTATGAAGCTTTCAAAGATGAGTTGGTTAAAACAGCATTTGGCTATGCTGAAAATGCATGCAAGCACGAAGGCTATAAGCTATGAACTGCAATGCAGTCATTTCATCTGGTATTGTATTGAGTACATTACTCAGGTTTAAACTGCATGACTGAAACTGTTAGTGATTCCAGGAAATACTATATTTAACCCCAGGCTGAATGGTAAACCTCTTAAAAGCAAAGAGTGAACATGTTAAGTTAAAGATGTCCAATAGCTTGTATTCCTCAGTAAAGTTGTGTGCAGGAACACCGTGAAAGGAAAAACATTTGACGTGGTGGTACGGTTCTCCCTGTTAACACTGGCTTCAATAAGGTGGTTTGAGAGCAACATCATCCTCAGAAAATGAGTGTAGCTGTGACCCACATTAAATACTAGCTTATAATGGGACCCTGCAACAGCACAGAGGACTGAAGAGTACACTGCATTTCCAAGGTCCTGTTTTGTGACATGCCCATGATATTCATAGAATCATAGAATCATTTAGGTAAGACCTCTGAGATCATCAAATTTATCCATTCACCCAGGACTGCCAAGTCCACCACATGTCCCAAAGCACCACATCTATGCATGTTTTCGCCACCTCCTGGGATGGTGATTCTACCACCTCCCTGGGCAGCCTGTTCCCATGCCTGACCACCCGTTCAGTAAAGAAGTTTTTCCTAATACCCAATCTAAACCTCCCCTGGAGTAACTTGAGGCTGTTTCTTCTTGTCCTATTGCTTGTTAGCTGGGAGAAGAGACCCACCCCCACCTGCCTACAGCCTCCCTTCAGGTGGTTTTAGACAGCAGTAAGGTCCCCCCTGAGCCTCTTCCTCTCCAGACTAAACAACCCCAGTTCCCTCAGCTGCTCCTCACAAGCCCTGTGCTCCAGACCCTTCCCCAGCCCCGTGGCCCTTCCCTGGACACGCTGCAGCCCCTCTACGTCCCTCCTGCAGTGAGGGGCCCAAACCTGAACACAGGGTTCGAGGTGCAGCCTCACCAGTGCCCAGTGCAGGGGGACAGTCCCTTCCCTTGCCCTGCTGGCCACACTGCTTCTGACACCAGCCAGGGTGCTGCTGGCCTCCTTGGCCACCTGGGCACACTGCTGGCTCCTGCCCAGCCGGCTGCCGACCAGCACCCCCAGGCCCTTTCCCACCAGGCCCTTTCCAGCCGCTCTGCCCCAGCCTGTAGCGCTGTGTGGGGCTGGTGTGACCCAGGTGCAGGACCCGGCACGGAGCCTTCTTGAACCTCATCCAGCTGGCCTCGGCCCATCGGTCCGGCATGTCCAGACCCCTCTGCAGAGCCTCCTGCCCTCCCGCAGAGCAACGCTGCTGCCCAGCTTGGTGTCATCTGCAAAGTTGCTGAGGGTGCAGTTGGTTGCCTTGCCCAGATGATTGGGAAAGACACTAAACAGGACGGGCCCCAATACCGAGCCCTGGGGAACACCACCTGTGGCTGGTCGCCAGCTGGATGTAACTCCATTCACCACCGCTCTTTGGGCTTCATCGTCCAGCCAGTTTTAACCCAGAGCAGAGTACACCTCTCCAAGCCACGAGCAGCCCGTTTCTCCAGGAGAATGCTGTGGGAGACAGTGTCAAAGGCTTTACTAAGGTCCAGGTGGACAACATCCACAGCCTTTCCCTGATCTGCTAGGTGGGTCATCTTGTCATAGGAGGAGATCAGGATCGTCAAGGAGGACCTGCCTTTCATAAACTCATGCTGACCAGGTCTGATTCCGGAGTTGTCCCACACGCCATATGATGGCACTCTGGATGATCTGCTCCATAAATTCCCCAGCACTGTTGTCAGGCTGACAGGCCTCTAGTTTCCCTCATCCTCCTTCCTGCCCTTCTTGCAGATGGGCATCACATTGTTCAACTCCATCTTCTGGGACCTCTTGGTTAGCCAGGACTTTTGATTAGTGATGGAGAGCAGCTTGGTGATCTCTTTTACTAGTGCCCTTAGTACCTTGCATGGATCCCATCCAGCCACATAATTTGTTAATGGAGTTCTTTAAGACATGGAACAAACATAATTTAATAGCTATCTGTTCAGAGCTGAGTTAATTTCTTCCTATGCGTTTCATCCATGAATACAATCAATCAAGGATTTAAAAACTTTGAAAATGAGACAAAGTTTAATTTGTCATTTTATCTTATTCTATCAGTAATTTTAAGAATTGGAAGCAGATTTTATTCTGTGATAGAAACAATTTGAAATAGCTACTTATTCCAGATCTTTGGCTTGTTTAAGGGAATGTCATTGCTTAAACGTATGGAACATGATTAATTTTTTAATCTGCTCTGACTGCATTTTACTGCACATGTAATTCTTCCCTTGCAATGGGTACATCCATTCTTACAATACACACTTGGTTCCCTTGTTTGAAGTACCAGTTTAGTATTACTTGAAATGTATGGAATATCACTACTTTCAGAGTTGATGCCGAATCAAAGACACTACGTTATACGAGTATAAATACTTAAATGAAGCAATACTGAATTACTGCTAGAATAGTAATATGCTAGAATATGTCATATGTAAATTCTTGAAAGTATTCATGCAAAAACTTGTTTAACAGCAGCTATACTGATAGTTAAAAGTTTGTCCAGGGCACTGTTACTTACTAATATTTATAATAAAGTTTATTTTTTCATTAATTCTTACTCATTTTTCAACACTCTTGCTGCCCTGTACAGAATGGGAAGTGTTGATAGGAGGGGATGATATAAATTTAAGACTTTGCAATTCTGCCTACTACGACAAACTAACAGGCTGCAGGAGTCCAGGAGGAATTACTCACAGATTATGTGACTGGAACTGTGGGTGACTTAGGGAAGTTCTGTCCATAATTTTTTTTTCACTGAAGATTCTCAGGTTTTTACACCCAGGCCAACTCTACTTACTGCTCAGATTTCTAGATGAGCACCTCCCTACCACTAACTGTAAAATGTTGTTCCCTGGCTCTCTTAAACCAATAACGCTTTTACCCAACATCTAACAAACTTTGTTCCAGGTAGTGGTAACAAAACCAAGAGGTTTTGATGACACATTGCATATATCGAGTTGTTCTAGCTTTTCTTAACAAGTAAGCTTTTCTTGGGATAAACAGTTGATGGACCAAGTGTCTTCAAAGAGCCACAGAAACCTGTTTATCAGGCAGACAGATGTTTTTAGATGACTTTTTATGGGGACTGTAGAAAGCTGGGAGGGTAATGTAAGGTAGGAAAATTAAGAAGATGGTGTAAAGTGACACTGCCTTTACATCGATTGTGTTAAAAGGTCTATATTCTCAAGGATAGGCGAAGGTGGCCCATTTGCAAATTTCTTCATGTCATGTTAGCTGGATTGAAATTATTTTCTGTATACTGGTTAGCAGTGAAGAGCCTCATATGGAGTTGAGGGAGTATGGATGAATATAACCCATGTGATGTGTGACTCTCTATTGTGCTGCATATTGCTTTTGTCTGGTATTTTTCAGAGCTGCTCATTTTCACAGAGCACAATTATTTTCCTAATCCACTGGAATTCAGGGCAATTTTCAAGGTTTGTTTTAAAGTTGTCACTAGCAAGTCTTGTTAAATGGAGACCATGAACTGATAGATACAGTCATCTGAACAATTTTCCATTTAGACATTGTAACAGTGCCTCCTGGCACTATTGTAAATAAGTAATTAAAAAGCCTGTTTAGCATCCCCAGCAAGTGCAGGTGTGTTGGCACCATGCAGAGGATTATTCTGATCTGTTGTTCTTCATTCTGACATTGGATTAATTAATCTATTTTATTGAGTCTAAAAGGGAAAGCAGAAAGAAGATGTGGGACCATTGGCAATGGAAGTTTCCATTTTCACTAGATGAGGTAGACCATGTCTTTTGTCAAGGACATTGGGAGATGTGTGAGCTTCAGATGCCTGTTAATTTTGGTAACTTGTTCCTGATGAGGTAAGGCCTAATTTGATGTCTTTTTCTGAAACTGGTGGCAGCAGGTCTTGGTTTTGTTTGTCTGATATGGGGGTCTTTTGGTATTGTGTCTCTTCCCCCACCCTTTCACTTCATTGAGACAAAGGTGGTAACAGCCACTGTATGGATGAAGCAAAATAATAATAAAAAAGTTATTTCCTCTCATTTACAAGGAAAGAAGTTTACATAGTACTGGAATATAGTTACAGTATGGGGGGTTAATGGCTGATTAAACACTGATGAAATAATCAGTTGTTAGCTTTAATATTATACAGATACCTTCACCAAGAGCACTGTTTTATTAATTACTTCTTAATATGATGTGCTTTGATGTGCTGAGTTGGTGCATCTGTTACTAATGTATGTGTATATACTGAGCGTTTTGTTTTAATTCAGCACTAATAAAGGTTAGTGATATTTGTGGACTCTGCTCTGTTTTGAGTCAGAAGCAGGACAGGGCAAATAAGAAATTAACAAACATTCAGGCAATAAAACATGTAGCCAAAATGAACAGTTTTGATATGAAATTAGATGATTAATATAGATGACTGCGTATGCAATTTAAAGCTTTAGTGAAATACATTTTTTTGCTTTGAAATTTAATTAATCCTAGCACACGGCACAGTGCTATGCACTGTGCAATCATATGCAGCATGTATAATCATTCTGATTCTCAGGATTGCCATGGAAGTGCATTTCAAATTGCAAAGTCACAGCAATTTCTAGCATGACAGGGTCAATTCAGAAATGGCCAAAGAGTGCATTTAATTTAGCATCTAAATTGGGGAGCAGAAATATCCAGAGGAACCTCCACAGTTGCAGTGGAAGAAAACAGGAATTAGGGATATTAGAACAGCTTAACCAAGTGTATTTTATCCAAAGATTGTCTTTTAGGATTTTCTTGCTAATGCCAGAGGGAACTATTGGATCAAAGGAGAAGGTAGTGTGAAAATACTATGTTCAGTGATAGCACCTAGGTAATCTGTCAACAGCGTCACATCATCACCTGGGATTACCTGAGTTTTTGATAGTCTGTGCTCTGTATATTGCATATTGATATATACCATCTTGTAAAATACTGTTTCTATGGGTAGAAAAATTCCACATATTGGCTGGTTATTACAGCCCTGTGTTGCTAAATTTGAATGTGGATAGTATTTCTGTTGAGAATATCAAGGAAGCAGTGCTTTGGTCTTTTTCTCTGTAATGCATTGTTGATTTAGCTAACCAAGCATCAGCTGTATGAAACAGCAGTGTGCTGCAGTTTGCTGCAATGATCGCTACCAGTATTCAATTTGTAAATTATTCTAATGAAGAAAATAGCTCTGATCAATTTTTTATTCTGATAAATCTGTTATGGAAAAAATAGAAATGATGCTAGCATCTGGTAGAAGGTTACACTTTTTTTAAAGACTTGGTTATTGACACGATAACATTCTTAAAGCAGAAGTGGTGACGACAATGTATTGCAAAGGTACTGATTTACTATATTCTCTGTCTTGCTGCCTTATCAGAAAATACAGCTGTGAAGAAAATTCCCCACCCTAGCAAGTAATCTATTGCCCGTCCTAATCTCTGCAGTTATGGAGCTTCTTCTGTGGATTCATTAATGTATCTAATTCAAATCTGAGGAAAAGCAGGAGCAGTTATTCCTTTTGTTATTACAGTGTTTCAATTAAAATAATATCAGAGTGCACAGGAAACTCATCTGTTAAGAAAAGAGTATTATTTCATCAATAAAAAAACATGTATCATCATACCTGCTGCGTAAATTTCTGATGATAAGGTGAATGTCCGTAGAACTGGAAGGAGGGTTCACGGTATACAGACTCTTAAAGGAAGAAAATACTGTTTTTCAAAAGTAACATATAATGTAAATGTCCAGAGCTAAATCACACTGTGCTGCACTTAATACGTAAACCAGAATTAGTACGTCATTAGCACAATAAGAAGAAAGACGAAGGCAAAATGCCGATTTTTTTCCTGTTGGAATTAAATCAAACCTTACACCACAAACACTTCAGGCTGTAAATCTCACACCTGAGATACAGGAAATAAATCAAAAATTGACATATTAGGCACATAAATACAATACAAGTATGCCAGAGGAAACACAAAGATTAGCTAGTATCTGAATGAAATTTGTGCAAATGGTTGTTGTGGAACCCTTTGACTTTAATGTGGATGGTATTTCTGTTATAGCACTGGAAAAGCTTTGGTCAAACCTTTCCAGCTATGAGTTTTCATCTCTGGAATATCCTTCAGGGTGGGCACACACTGGAGTAGATTGATAATTTGGAAATATATGCAAGTTGCTTTCCTGGGAAAAACTGTGGCTTTTTTGTATTTATTTCATGGAGAGGACAGAACTGTTCTTGCTTTTCCTTTCCTCCCAAGAAAAAAAAAAATGTTTTCCTGGCTCATCTTTGACCTTTGTAAAAAGCACAGGTGGATGATAAGTTTGGGTAGCCATGCTGTGAGACCATATTCACTTCAGTCTCAATGTTAAACGAAAACAAATACATTGTAGGTATTGATTGGTATAAAATTTGTATTTTTAAATTTTGTGTTGCATTAAGTGCTGTCTGAGTTTGGTGTAAGTCCTATTCACTCAGGTTCAGTTGTCTTCCAATTATCTTGAAGGTTCCATAGTGGGCTTCTGCATCTACTTCCATTTCTGAGTTCTTTGGAAGGTTTGGACTTGATCCTTTTGGAAGGGAAAAAAACACGGGAAAAAATGTGATTTCTTTTTTTTAAAATTCCATGTAATATTTTGTACTTTTTCTAGGCTCTGTCTTTTTTTGTGTTTCTGAATGTTCTCTTTAGAAGTACAGTACTTGGCTACCTGACGACAGTTCTTTGATCAATCATCAAATTATGCCTGTCATAACTATTACAAACCTGTAGTTTGGGTTGCTTGTGTTGCTGTTGATGTTTTTTCCCCCGTTATCTTACAGATCATAAATAGGTTTGCACATAGAACTGTTGAGTTACTTGCTTTTTCATTTTCTTATCTACACTGGTCAACTGGGTACAATCTTACTTCTGCCTAGCTTTGCTTTCAGTTCCATTTTCCTGATTTTCATGGTTGAGTTCCTCTGAAAACAGGATCATTTTGACTGAGAACCAGATACAGTTCACTTGATTTCTATTTATATGAAGTTTCTGGATTGGTATCAGGTTGAATGTCATCAGATGTTTTGGAGGTATGTTTGAAAGTGGTATAAGGAGGTGCTTGTTTTATTTTCTCCGTTGGTGGAGCACAGGGACTATTTATTGTATTGGTTTTATTTGATTTGAGCTATGCATTGTGTGCTATGTATTTTTGGTGGCCTTGACATCAGAGCATTTCCCTGAGTTGCTTTCCTATGCAAATACTAGAGAAACAGACTTCTAGAAATTAATAAACATTTCTTAAAACTTATTTTGGCTTGAAACAATACCTTTTAGTTTTCTTCCCTTCATGAAAACATTAAGGTTTCTGTATTGCTCAGCATGTATCAGAAGAGGAGACAAGGTTGTCTTTTTTTTACACTGATCTCAGTGGGATTCAGTATCTTCCTTTGTCTGAATTCAAAGTGTGAATTTATATCTTTGTTTAGTTATTATGGAGATAAAGATGTCCTTTTTTAATGACTGTGAAGGATATCCAGATTGTCTTATGCACTAAGCAGCTAAAAAAACATGCAAAAGTTAAATGGTCAGTCATGTGAAGACCTATCACTTTGGATTTGTTACTATTAGAGAGCTAGGCATACATGTTACTCAGTTGCAAGTCACACTCAAAGGTCCAAGAATCACTGCAGTGTGACAGACACTGTATGAACTTTTCTGTTGTGACTGAAGAGCTTCAGCATTCATTTTAAAATAGCTTTGTACCTTTCATGTATTTAAACAGATAAACCCTATTAGCATGATTGCTGAAAATAATTCTAATAATGTAATAATAAAACTTGACTGTTTGTAAATATATATTAAGCAGAAGAGCAAATTCAAAACAAATTTGTAATTAAGCATCTGCACTAAGGAATATGGAATTGCAGTTTGAAGCCTGTCTGCAGCTGTCCTGAAAGGTAGTGCAGACAGGGTGGATTAGTCTGAAGTGGATCAGTAACAGAAAAAGAGCCTGATATGCTGTGGTATTTGGGGATTTGCATATATTGCATATTACAAGGTAAGAGCAATCATTCAACATCTGAAGTTAAGACACAAAATAATTGCTGTGGGAAACAGCGAGCATTTAGGTACGGGAAATTCGTGGCTTGAGAAGACTTGACCTTGCAAAGACTTATGCAAAATTTTAATTTTAATTCGTATGGTGGCTGGCTCAATGTTTGTTGAAAAACAGTAGCCATCAACTTTTTCAGATGGCCTAACAATTGACATTTTACTCCTTTAAGCACTTAGATCTACACCTTAAGAATCTATCATTCCATAAATACAGAGCTGTTGTTCCATTGCTTCAAACACTTTAGAGAAAAAAAGAAATAGTTGTTACAGACGAATATTCGTTTGTGGCAGTTCTCTATGTAAGAATGTCAGAGTGTTAGTACCTCTGAGGAATGGCATAACATAATAAGCAAGAGCTGAAGATCCAATATTCTGACTACACAGATGGTCGCAGACATCCAAAGACAGTACTGCCAGTTCTGGAGTTAGTACAGTTTTCTTGTATTTGTTGTCTTAATGGAAAAGGTTTTGCTTTAATTACCTCTGATTATAAATAGTTAATTAGATATTATGTTTGAAGTTAGTTGCTGCATGGGTTGCGATTCTTTTCAAAGCCTTTTCTGATCAAAAAACCTACTAACAGATTACAATAAAGTATAGTTCTGAAAGATTATAATCTTCAGACTCTAAATATGCTGTTTATCAGGATTGAAACAAATATAAATCTGGATATTCTTACTCATGCTACTTATAAGCATCAGAGTTCTTCACTGTGAATTGTTATATTCTAAACAGTAGCATATGGGAAGATCCTTGTACAAGTAAATAGAACACTGATTAAAATGCAGTACAAATTTTATCAAAAGACTTTTTCTCCTCTTGGAGATGTCTTAGGACCATATTTAGTCATTTTCCAAAATAGAAATAATATTTTAATCTTATTTTTAGAGTGTTGTGGGTTTTATTTTGTTTGTTTGTTTGTTTTTAATGAGAGTACTTCTTCCAGTTGTACGAAATGCATTCCTCACTCAGACAAATGACCTAAACAACACAACAGGGGGTGGGGGTGGTGGGGGTGGGGTGGTGGAAATTAATCAAGTTTTATATCTACTTTCCAACAGGTGTGTTAAAGCAGAAGACGATCATCAATGAGTTCCATAGCCTGAGTCTCTCTGTTGCAAGGGAGTCTGATTTTACTTTCATTATTTTGTTTTCTCCTAGTGAAACATGTACTTACAGACTGATTTCTCAGAAGAGTTTGGCTATCTTTTAGATACTAGGCTATGAATTGCAACAGACAGTGACAAGTAATGAGGTTATGGCAGCACAAGGAGTAAAATACTGTTTAACTGAACCTCAGTGACTGATCATGCATGTATTCCTATCCCATTACCTAAACTGCCTGTAACTAGCATTTGGAAACTGAGAGAGCTCTTGGTCAGCTGCTTTGTAAGGTTAAGCCACTGCCAGGATCATGAAAGATGCTGTGCACACATCCATTTAAAAAATATACAGCCACTTGGTAGCCAAAGTGTGTGCATGGTGTAAAACAATTACACACTTGGGTCCCCTCATCTGAAGAGGATGCAGGCTGTGTTTTGTACATGTATACAATGGGAAAATCATTGAAGTAGGTAGAATTTCTGTTGTGGAAAATAAATACAGGTTGTTAAAACTTGGTAAAAGAACCATAGAAAAGAGTATTCCTTTTAGCGTGGAGGGAGTTTCTCTCAGCTGCCACTCACCTTTTCTCAGTGCCTTTCCACCAAATGACAATTTGAGAATACATGTTACCAAAGATTTATGTTACAGACATCATTAGTAGTCTTTGTATTTTAAAATAAACTTTAATTTCTACAAGTGTGTTTCTAGGGTCATGCTGGATGTCAAATCAGTGTGTGCCTTGTGCTGTATAAGCTAACTTCTTCAGACACACAAGCGTGCTGTACTGAAAAGAAGAAAAGCAGCCAGTTTTGTTATCAGTGGTAACTGTTCAAAAAGGGAGTACCACTCTGAACGTGACATGCTAGATTAAAATCTATATACCTATATGTACACCCATACAAACATTGTTTTGATGACCAGTGTTTAAAGCTTATGAGAAAAGGGAGGAAGGTCTGACCAACAACAGGATATTTAATTTTTCTATATATACATTTATGCAAAATGTAATATGTGATTTATGAAAGATGTAAAAAAAATTGTAGTGTTTTCCTTGTAAGATTTGTGTTCTGACCGGTGGCATGACATAATAAACAAGAGGTACAAAGGCTGGAAAGGAAGGGAGGATGAAGGGTAAAATGTTAAATCTGATGTCATTGATTACTTGCATTTGTTAGGTGGTTGTTCAGCTATTTTAACTGTTCATAGTTAGAGTTCTCCTTTGCTGTTTGTCACTTTTATGTCTTATTGTGATATTGCTACAGTGGGGAAAGGTCTTAAGGAATGATTTGAAAGTTGAGAGGAAGGGGACTTCCACTATGGGCTGCAGGCCGGCTTATGTTGTATATGAAGAGAAACAGAAAATATGAAAAAGAGGGCAGTCAGGAAAATACACTGAAACCCGTATCATTGGTAGATGCAGGTGGTTCAGGATGGGATACATACCTTTAGTAGTTCAGAAGGATTGTGGAAGGTCTACAAGACAGGAAAAAAATTGAAGCTAGTATAATGGGAAAGAATAAGCTAATGGTGCAGCATAGAGAGCAGTTTATTGGTAGGAAGACAATATTATTTTTAGCAGCATCTTTTGAATGCTTTTCAGGAGAATTGCACAGGTATAAGAGCACAGTACAATAACAAATGGACTTGTCATCAAAAAGAGAGGTTAATGTTTTTAAACTTTCAAGACTTGGAAACTTTTTTCTTTCATTGTTCGTAGTGTTTTGATACTTTGTGCATCACAAGGAAAGTAGTTACGTGGTAAAATTAAGATTATTTGCATAAAATATTTCAGCGTTATCTATATAAAGAAATACAAAACTATCTGATTGGCCTTCTCTGAGTATTTCTAATATTAGGGCATTGACTGGGAAAACCCAACAATGTTTATGTATGAAAGAAAGTCAGGAATTTCACTTTAACCATAAAAACTAAGCATTTTATTTGCATTGTTGGAATCAGTTTGCTGGCAGTGCAGCTATTGAACTATTTTTGCTAAGCTCTTTCAACTCATGCTGAGAAGCAAACACCAGCTCTGCTGAATAGGATTTCCAAACTGCTTGTGAGTACTGGTCTACCTGCAGTATGGTACAGAAACTTTGCCCATGGGAGAGATCGTTATGCAGTTGAGCGAATATGCTAAGCTGCCCTCCAAGCTTTGTATCTTTAGGACCAGAAAATGTACGAACTGTGTGCCTTCTCAGGAAAATCTCAATTACTGGAATAAAAATTTCTGGTCAGAATGAAGGAGCTATCTGATAAATGTCTACTGCTAAACACCTCTAAATATTCAAAAAGAATATTGCAGCGTCTGTGTCCTTCCTGGGCTAAGAGGAAGAGAACAAAGTATCTTAGTAATTCAGGATTTACCTGCATTCTCATCAATACCCTTTGATGAAAGACTAAGATCCCAGTAATAGCTAGAAAATGTCCATTGACAAAAGCTGTTTTGAGAAGACATTTAACTGTTGTTCTTAAGGAGCTTGTTGCTCTTGCTTAGGTAAAGAGATAATACTCCTGTACATGAGCAGCAATGGATCTGTCATACTGTCCTGAGGGACTCGTGGAGAAGGACGTCAGTCTAGAAATATCTTGTTCTTATTTTATGTTGGCTAAAAAGGCAGCTGCACAAAAGACTGATTTGCTGGTATTGGTCAAAATGAATGGCAAAGGGTATTGATCAAAACAGCATACTCACCTAACCAAAATATAACTCTCTATCTTGCCAATATACATTTAATACAATGTGTCTTCTATCAAATGTTTTAAACTGATGTCTCATCAGGAAGTAGCAGTGGAAACTACTTGAATAAAACAGGATGGGGAACAGGGACATTTTGGATTGCATGGGACCCTGCAGATGTCAGCATTTCAGATGTTAACATCTGGAATTCCAAGCTTGGAAATACTGATGAGTGACCTCTACATTAATATGTTAACCAAGCCCAAGTATTTAAGTGGGTTTTTTTTCTTTCCCTTCCAACTACCTTCTATAAGGCAGAGGTGATTCTTTCAGAGGCCAGAATTTTACACAACAGCAATGAAAGCCCAGCAGAGCTGCTGGCGAATTTGTCCGTTCTTGTGGCTGATGGAAAAGAGACACAGGGCAAGGATTACAAGTATTTTAGCTACTTCCAACAACTTTATGTTTAATTTGTGATCTTTAGTAGGCATATAAGGTGGTAGCAACTACTAGGTAGATAGAACCCAGTCTGGGAAGTTCAATAAGAAAGTAAGTGGAAAAAGAACTACATGTATCAAATAAAATATAAATGTGGTTGGTTCTATCTAAAACTTGGGAACTACTTTTCCTTCTGACAGTCTGGCTCAATGTCATGCGCATCTTGCCAAATGTCCCACAGAAGGTTTGTCCCTGGAAAGGAAATAATGTACAATATAGTAAGATGTGAACCGTCAAGTTGTTAAATATTTCAGCTTATCTTTCTGTGGGAAATTGCTTCATGTTGAAAACATCTTTAATGTTAAAAAAAAAAATCACCCCAGAATAATTTTTCCCTATCTCATTGTAATGTATGTAGCTAAACTGTAATGTATCTGTTCAAAATTTTTTGGAGGGTGGCGGGGTAACAAGAACACAAAACATTCCAGTGCTTTTCTGTATATAGGACAGTGCCTTTTTAAATAAAGCAGTAGGCTGAAGTAGGAGGGAGGAAAAAAAACAATCAGGCTGGATAGCTTTCATTCTGTACATCTCAAATAGAAAATGTCTGTTTCATAGTCATCTTCCTTTAGACTTAGCACAACTCACTCCCAGAGTTTAGTCCCCTACAGGACTGCTTATATTCTAGAAATGTTCAATTTGTTTCTGTAAAGGAAGTTACAATTTTTGCAGGGTTTAAGGTGCGTGCAGTTTATTACTGAGGAAAAGTGGCATTCCTTCTCCCATTCAGTCTTATTTGCCTGTATTTTAATTGTTTTAGCTAGAGACACTTTATTTAATAATTATATTAGCTTCAGTCTGTCTGGTAACAGTACAAAGCCACAGTAGGAAATCTGTTCTCTCTAGATACATTTGCAAAGATATGCATGTAAGTTCTATTCTCTTAGAAAGGAGAAATTAATCTCTATACTGTTTGTTTTGTAAATGCAGAAAATGAACTATTTTTGGTGTGGTCAATTGTGGTCAGTTATGTAGCTCACAAAACAACATCTGTTTTGTTTTTTTTTTTGTGTATTGCAGGTAGCATAGTGTACCTTGGGATGATGGTGGGGGCATTCTTCTGGGGAGGATTGGCAGACAAGGTGGGAAGGAGACAGTCACTCCTGATATGCATGTCTGTCAATGGATTCTTTGCCTTCCTTTCATCATTTGTCCAGGGCTATGGCTTCTTCCTCTTCTGTCGCTTGTTTTCTGGATTTGGGTAAGCTCCTCTGCTTTTGTTAATTTCCACAATTATGTGTGTTAATAAAACTTTCCTGTTTGCAAAAGTATATTATTTAAGGTAGAAATATTGTCTGTGTCAGGGGCAAGCCAATTAAACAAGGTAGCTGCTACACTTCCAAATAACAACCTGAAGGGAAAGACTAATCATTTCAGTGGAAAGACACAGACTGCAGGTTGTGAGATTGAGGACTTCTTATTTTGCAACAGACTTGTTTTGTGACCTTGATCAACTTGCTTAACTCTTTTATGCTTCAGCTTCTCTATGTATTTGTTGTTATTGAGTCAGCAAAATAATACCCTCCTCATAGGTGTGTAGAGGGATGAAGCTGTGTTAATTAATATTGATAACATACAGCTGTGGGCTGGCTTCAGGGGTGGTGGGTTAGCCGATGTAGATAAGGTGCAGCTGTGGCTGTTCTGTTAAGTGGTTGAGGGCCAATGAAGGGAGAGCAGCTGAGGAAGAAGCACAGAAAAGAGTGAGTGTGCCGAGGGTGAGGAGAGACTAGGAGAAGGCAGCAGAGGGACTGGTGTGAAGAGTGTGATGGTAAAAAGACCTTGTTGCAGCCAGCTAGTTTGGAGAGTGCTGCGACATAGGTGTACTGTAAGATTTTGGTAATATTTGTAAAGTTTCTGATGTCTTTGTGTGTATAATATAATACCATTGCAGTCAAGACTGTCAAATTTGAAATGGAGTTAAAATGGGGTGCTAGAATGTGTCAAATGTTATTGCTTTCTCCAGAAGACTGGCGTTTGCGGCCCTGTGTTTGTTTTACTTTTCATTTAAATAGCTTCTCTGCTGCTAGAAGATCTTGGTAATGGTTGATAAAGTTTATAGTTTTAAACATATATGAGCAGAGGGTAAGATACATAAGTAAATTATTATGAGAAAGCTTCTCCCTTTACTGCACCCTTGGATAATCAAGAGCTCTGTTCTACAGAGTGGTTAGTTTAGCACTTCTGGTAATTGTTTAGTTCAGATCAAAACTCCCAACTACAATTCCATTTCAGGCCGCTATCAGTCTTTAGGATGCTGAACAGATGGGAGCTGGTGAGAGTGCAGTATGCTGTGTCAAAGCCATGCACATTAAGTCTGCTGCTTGTATGGTTTGTTGGCCGTAATCTATATAGCCATAGTGCACTAATGCTGTTCTGTGATGTTTGTGGTTTTAGAAATGCCTCACACTGGTCTCAAGTAGGGAGGGGCTAGATACCCACACCAAAAAGAAATTACCGTAGCCCTAAGTACTGTTAAACTGGTTTAGGAAGGGATATTGATGGGCAAGGGGAGAGAGGAAGGAGATGTAAGTCCTCCTCTTGCTAGAAGTATCTCCTTTGTCTGACACCAGATATGATTTTAAAAGAGATCAAGAGGAAATCACAAGGGTTCTAATTCTTAAAAAAAAAACCTTAGAAAAACAGAAAAAATATTCCCATCCAACTTCTTTATGTGTTTTTGGTATCATAGATCACCATCAGTTCCAAGTGCTATGTTTTGTGTCTCCATAAAGAAACACTGATCATTTTGCATGACACTTTCACTCTTCCATGATTCTGCCAAAGTGCAGAAGCTTGTTGTATTCCTGTTTAGCCTACCTCTTTCACGAGGGCAGTACTGGATGCTTGTGCGACAAAAGTTTGTCTTTTGACAAACAGGTTTGTGACACTGCTGGCTTTCACCCAGATCATCCTTCTTTAGACATACAGCAAATACATATTTGTCATGCCTCATGCCAAACTTGCCTGCAGGGTATCCTCCTCACCTGTAGCAGTAGTTTTTCCAGTGATGTGCAGTGCCTGTAGCTTTATGTGTGATAGATGTGTGTCCTAAATTGGGAAGTATATTCTATTGTGTACCCAGCTTAGGATTAATGCTCTTTGAAGGAGCAGGTAATTCATGTCTGTATCTTATACCTCTGTGTGCATCCCAACAGAGTCCAAAGCCCTCCTACCTCATCTTTGAGAGCTGCAAGAATAGATCATAGACAATTTGCACTAAGTACTGTATTTTAAATGCCGCCCTCCTGCTTCCCCCCCCCCCCCCAAAAAAAAAAAAACCCACCAAAAAAAACCCAAAACAAACAAACACCCACCCAAACAACCTAACAATAATCCTAATACAGCATGAGCAGCAGAGTCGTCCTTCATAGCAATTACTGCAAAGAAAGATTCATGGCTGGCTCCCATTTGGTATTTTCTTCAAAGACTGGATGTCTCCCTAGAATAATCTCCATCAGCTGGTATCAAAGTTGTGTCATAAAAGCCATGAGGTTTTCTGAAACTAAATCTGCACTTCATATCCTTGAGATGAGGGAAGGCTCTTCCTTTTTCTGTTCCCACTGTTTGTCTGTGGTGATGCAGTTTTTCCACCAGACTTTGCATGTTTGGAGACTTTTTTTCATCTGCTCACTTGCTGTCAGAGAAGGCTTCCTTTTCAATTAAGAGCTATATTCAAGATGGTATTTGTGTCACATCCACCTTTCCTCTGTTTTTTGATCCCATTTTGGATATGATCTTATGTTGAGAGCAGCTGTAACAGCAACAGACACGTCATATACCAAGCACTGAGAAAGAAGGGAGAGGCCATAATATTCCAGCTGCAGAGGCAGCAAAGTAAAATCTTTTCACTTTTAAACAGCTGGGCATGAATATACGTACTGTTAGAGCATACATCTTTCAGTTGCCTGTTTCCAGATACTTTGCATCAGCTGCTGTGGAAGAAGGCAGACTCCTCGGTATTGCTTACTGAAGAACTCCCAGATGTTTGCACCAGCTTTGAAGCCATATCTTCTTGCAGTATGACAGGAAATTTGCTTAAAGGGTTTGAATTACATGTTGAACATTTATTGCATTCTTTACTACATCCTATATCTTGAGCAAATGAAAAAGTTGTGTTAGTAGAATGGGAATAGAAATTAAATTTAATATCTTCAATTTTATAACCTCTCACCATTTTAGAGGTCCTGTCTTTGGACAGTAGATGTCAGTTTCCCTTTCTTAGTGAAAGACACTAAATATGTATCTCTGTTACCAGGGGAGGAAGCTTTGTTCCATTAATTTTGTGTGAATCAAAGAGCCCAAATATGAAATGGGAATAATTTTAAGCAAAGAACTGAATATTGTAAAGGCAAAATATTATTGTTACTCAGATTGGAAAAGAGCTTTCTGAAAGTTATCTGGACAACATCACACAATTAGAAGTCAATAAAATGTTAATAAGTATTCAAAAGATATAAAATAATTTAGGTGAATAGAGTTTAAACTGGCCTGCTACCTTCTAGATAATAGAAGAATAGATTAAAAATCATAAAAGTAAAACCAGTATCTGACAGAAGATTTTATTTATTAAAAAAATTGTATATGTATATAACTATATAATTTTATATAGTTATATATTTATATAAACATATAATTTATATATAGAATTATTTAAAATATTTACAGAAAATAAATTCTATTTACAAAAAAACACTGACTGCCATCTTGGGAACAATATTTTACAACTCTTGAAAGTTCATGCCTGCAGGGCTAATTGCTGGTGTCCATTTGCTAGTGGTCGAAGATTAGCACTGAAGATGATGGAAAAGCCCCATGATAAGTAGCGATTCATTTTACAGTTTAGTATCTGGGTAAGGAAACCTGATGATGAAGTTGCAGGAGTGCAGAAGCAAGAAGATGGAACAATTTTGTATATTGAGATTCTGAGATTGTCTTGCAGTCAAAATGTGTTTATAGAAGTAAACTGCTCAGGGAAAAAAATCCCTTCAAATATTTTTTTTAATCTGAAAAACCTAAAACTAGTAAAAATATTCATGCAAAAAAGTGATTCTGAGTACAAAACTGTATAATAATGTTAAGATATTGCTGGATGAAGAGCATTGAGGGATATGAAAGTCTGAAAGATGAAATTAAATTAGTGAAAAGAAAAAGGAAATGTTGGACAGTCTGCAAAACAACATCATAACCGTGATTCTTCTATTGATTAATCCAAAACCAAAACTCGTAAGAAAATTGAATCCAAAAACCTGATGGAGGTCTAGGAGGGCTTTGGACATGATTTCCTACAAAGCAGAATGACCTAGAGAAAAAACTGAACTGTATTCGTCATTAGCTGTTGGGGGCATGTGCAAAGATTTATCATCAAAAAGCACCTTGTTAGATAAGTCTTTGAAATTCTCAAAGGAAGGTTTCTCTAATACCAGAGCATGACTTACAACATTGCTATTAACTTGAATGGATCTGAAGTTGTCACCTATTGAACACTGCCATGGTGAAGTATTAATCTAAGCTAGAAAATTTTATGTAACCTCTATTACAAAAAAATTGTATTTATTTAATCTAAGCTTAGTTTTCTATTTTTGATACTTTTAGATAATTTTAGATGCAGTTTTTCTAAGTACAAAAATTTAATTTAGAATAAAGTGCATAAAAGTGGATTATACATTTGTATTATCCCAGCAAATTTAATTTTGATTGCTTTGAAATAACCCAGGATGATACAATTTGTGAAAATGTGTCATGCTTTTCCAGCCCAAATGTTACTTCTAAAAGAAATCAAAGTTTTCATGCAATAAAAAACTAGCTGAAATAAATATCCTGAGGTGAACTATAGTTTATAAGTTCTTCAGAAAACCTCACGGTTTGCTCCGAGACGAAACTGATTCTTTTTCATGAGGAAAGTAAAAAAAGCTTAATAAATGTATTGTGTTTTACAAACCAGACATTATGTCCAGACTACAGAGTTTTCTTTTAATTTGCCAAGATTTCCAGTTTAGCCAAATTTCTTTTCCAAACCTACAGAAGTATTAAGAAATACAGCGTACATGTATTAACTTATGTAACTAAAAGCTAGTAAAGAAGCCTTTTCCCTGTCCATTGCCTCTTGTGAATAAGTCTCTCTTGAGTGCCCTATCATATAGTGTTCCTTTTCCAGAATACTTTAGGCTATACTTCATTAAATCTGTGACACACTGTCAGTTTTCTTAACCCTTCTTCAGAAAATATCGTTAAAGCTACCTGCAGTACTCCTTCCACAGTACTGGGATCTACCAAAGAGCGCTGGTGCCTCATCGTTCAGGTCTTTTCTCAAATTCTTCACACTCTTGTGAGGAATCAACAGGTAGCATAAATCCAAAACTGTGGCTGAAGTTTCTTGCAACTAGAAGTTTTGAGGTGATTGCCTGTACAAATATACCCACACTGACTTTTAGCACCACTTCTGTATGTGTAATGGCAAGAAGCTCTTGGTGTTGCATATTCCCCTTCTCTTAATGGCCAAGACAGGAAGGACATGCAAGCAGTCCATATGCATAACGACTGCAAAAGTGTTCAAGCAGAGAAATGGACCATGTGCTCCTGCATAATGTCGTGTTCTACTTCTAGTCCTCTGGAGTTGCCTGCCCCTTCTTCCAGAGGTCATAAAATCTCCTTTTTTTTCCCCAAGTTCAGCTCTCTGTTCAACCTGGCTGGTCGTCTTCCCTGTTAGCTTGTCTTCCAGCACGTGGGAACAGCCTGCTCCTATGCCTGTAAGATTTCTTTCTTGAAGAATGTCCAGCTTTCCTGGACCCCTTGGCCCTTCAGAACTGCTTCCCAAGGGACTCTGTCAGCCAGGCTCTTAAACAGGCCAAAGTCAGCCCTCTGGAAGTCCAAGGTAGCCATTCTACTACCTGTCTTGTTACTTCTCCAAGAATTGAAGACTCCATCATCTCACACTTGCTATGCCCAAGATGTCCTCCAACCACCACATCACCCACCAGTGCTTCCCTGTTCACAAACAACAGGTCTATTCAGAAGGCCGCATGTTTGAATCACGTCAGGGTCACCAGTTTGCTGCGATTGAGAGACGGGACGCAGCTTGATGCAAGCAAATGTCACTTTATTTAGCCTAATATGATTATATACACACAAGCAATTGTTACATGTTATTCTGATTGGTCCAAAAACTTGCTTATTCTATAACTGTGTGGCAACTCGCTGAAGATCTCGCGCTAGCTATTTAGCAATTCAGCAACAGTTCAAGACAACAATGTCTGCAGTTCTTGAACCATGTCCTTGAGCAAGCTGACAAACTGACCACCTTATTCCTTGTATAGTCTCAACTTGATACTTAGTCCTTGTTTCTGTACCCTCCAGTAATTTCTCATGTCCCGTATCACCAGGGCTTGTGACCCACAAGCTCAAGCACATTCCTTTCAGCTAACGGATTGTTACTTGTGGTCCTGCTTCCCAGCCCCCCCCCTCCTGCACTAGCTGGACACCTTCCCTCGCTGGCTCCCTCACCAGCTGTGTCAGGAAGTTATTCTCTCTGCTGTGTTCTATTTCCAGCAGACCTCTGGTAAGTTGAAGTCCCCCATGAGAACAAGAGCTAGTGATCTTGAGACTTCTCCCAGCTGTTCATAGAATATTTCATCTGCCTCTTCATCCTGGTTGGGTGGTCTATAACAGAGCACTATAAAAGCAATGAAAAGAAGAAGCAGCAGAAGGTCTGCAAAAGGAAGTGTTCATAAACAATGATTTTGTGTTACCAATACTGGCAGATCTGAAAGCAATTTAGCTGACCAAGTACTGCTGGCAAGTTCTTTGCAATTATATACTTGGCTTTGACACCAAATTTGACTTGATATTTTTAAATAGTGTTGGGTAAATTTGGGGAATGAATTATATATTTATCAATTCAGCTTCCATCAGAGCTGACAGTACTGCAGAGTTCAGTAATCATGTGAATCTTTATCACAGGGACTCTCTTGCTGTTACCAACACACAGGCCACTTGTGCATCTGAAAGACAACTGCTATAGTATACATAGTCCAAAGAGGCACTGGAATTTAAATATGGGTAGAATGCCCAGCAAAGCTTAGTTTATTACATGCTGCAGTTTTGTAGGGCTTTATCCAGCAGCTTTCAAGGAGAACTTGTCAGTCTGGCTGCTCAGTCTCAGATACTTTGCCAGTCTAATGGCAGTTCTGAAAGGAAAACAGCAGAGATGTTTTTCAATGAGACTTGGGGGGGGTGGGGGTGTAGAGAACTGTTAATAAGAGGGAAGAGCAGGTGCAGTTGGACAGGACAAAGGGTGGTGGGGTGTTTCCAAATCTCAGGAGTGTAGCACTGAATCCGCGTTTTGAGCTCTATCAGTTTTTAACAAATTGCAAGTAACAAGGTGAAAACTTGCAAATGGCATCTCACAGACACTATCTTGACTTTTAGTCTGGATGTTGTCCAAGTTTGAAAGAGAAGATAAGGTATTTCAGAAGAACACCATCTTCTTTGTGCATTTAGTGTTCTGTAAGATTTTTTTTCCTAATTAGCTCTACTCCTTCTATGCTTTTGCATTTCAAGCCCCTTTGGCTAGTGAATCTGCAAATAAACAAAGGCTTCTATATGAAGCGAGAATTTCCTGAATGCCTTACAGAATTATTTTTACAGCTGTCACACTGTGCAGTTGCCAAAATCTGTTGTGGCAAATCACAGCTCTGAAGGTAGAGTAGCAGACACTTAGCATTTTTGTTTGTGACAAAGAAAACACAAATGTACCTTAGCTTATTGTTTGTTTCACTGAATCCTACTCTCCTAGGGTGCACCACAAATCTCCTTTTTGTTTCCCCTTCCTCATAATTTTACAGAGCAAACATGAATAGACAGTGTACAGAAATAACATTATAAAAGCATAGCTTTCAGTTTGGATGATTTTCTGGGGTCAGAAATTAAACCTTCCTCTGCTGAATTGGGATTAGATCAGTTGCTTATTTCTGTGTTGTCATTTTGCCCTGAATAACTGTTGTTCATTTTGAATCTAAAATAATTTTTAAAATTCATCACAATGTTGAATAGGGAGCTACCCTTCTTTGTGAACAAGTAGAAGAAACAGTACAACTCTTTTTTTGAAGTAACAGAACTGAGTAGATATGACCTACCACCCAAACCACATCATATGTACAGCAAGTGGAAGCTGAACTGTGTAGGAGATGGCTTTCACTAGAGACTAAATGCAACTGCAGGACGTAGGTACTAGGCATACGGAGACTAGTGGAGGACTCTGTGTTACACGTCTGTATGTGAGCAAAGGCAGACAGAAAGGACTAGCCCAACCCTAAAAATGTAGCTAGAAAGGTATTAAAACCATAATCCTGAAAAAAAACACAAAACCAGCATAAGAAGTAAGAGTAAAATAAGAATTCGGGGTCAGAATGTTTATGTTCTGTATAACCAAGATGACATCAAATTAACATGTTTAATCATTAATGTTTTCTCCTAACAGAAGGAACCCATAAGGTTCCCAAACTGGCTCATCTTTTGCATCAAAAAGGATAACAATATGCTGATTAATTGGTATTTCTTTCCAATTGAATTACTTGTTTCTGAGAAAATACAAAAGAATTATCCATTTTGCTTTTGCTCTGCCTACTTCTGATGGGTTTTACTACTGAAGATGAAAAATAACTGAGAAAGATCATGACTGACATTTGTATTTATTTTGACTACCATTTATGCTGTTCTCTCCATGTATGGAGCAATATGTGCAGCGGAAAAAGGCTTCTGCTGTTTACTGTGTTGTTATTGCATCTATTCCTACATATTTATTTAAAAAGACAAAGCTGAAGGAATGCATCCTGTTGTTCCAGGTGCAAAGACTGATCCTTACAGAGTGAAAGAGTTTATTTTATGGTCTTGAACCAAGCTCAACAAAGTTTTGCCTCCTGCTGCTAGTAGACTGTGCCTTATAACAGAATCTGTTATTCTGGAGGCAGCTGTCCCTCACAATCATCAACCAAAAGGTTTAGAGCAATGGTTTTAAATTTTTTTAAATCAATTACAGATTCCACACAATTTTCTGGTAGAGGTATAAAAATCCTGTATAGTTAATTTGTACATACAATATATTTGCACCTTGTAGATACTTTTTGTGACCCTTTAGGAAGTTATGCATGGACTCCTCTCCCTGATTTATGGATAACAGATTTATGTCCACTGCCTTGGCTATGACAACTGAAGAAATAACACACATGAATAACGAATAAGATGTAAAAACTTCAGTTTGCTGGAATCCTTTGTATTTAAAAACCTTCCCGTCTTTTAGAATAAACATTCTTCTCAATCAGTATGGCTTTCACAGGCTTTTCATCTGCATGTGCAGACATGTGAAGACAAAAATGTAGTTTCATATATCAAATTCTTTTCTACAAGTGAGAAAGAGCCATATAATTTATAAACTCAGTAAGACCAAACATCCCACTGTATCAAGCCAGTTAATTGCCAGAAGCAGACTTAATACTGTAGTATGTGTCCTGTGGGAAAACAGTGTTTGCATTTCCCATAAAACAAAACATGAGATCTTCCTACTTCAAAATCAGTGGCAACTCTGCCTTTGAATTTATTTGGAATTCCCTCCTGAGCATGCTGCTATCCTTCCACACAGTGCTGGTAGGATACCAGAGAGGCAGTATGCTTCCAAACTTGTAATACAAAACCACCGAGTATCAAATTCTGTTCCTTCCACATAAATACGGAAGTGCTTATCTGGAGCCACTGAATTACTAAGCACTTATATGAGTGTAAGTGAAGGTTATTGCACATAGCTGCTGAAGTGTTTGAAAGAACCTCTCACAAGAGAGTGATGGAAGAAGTCAGAGTTGCACTGATCTCTTGCCCAAGTCTTTGAGAGGTAGTTTATACTTCTGCTAGCAATGTTTAGTGTACCGGATACCACATCCGTTCTATAATAGTAAATGGCTGTGGTACCTATCAAACATTAAAATTTCCACAAGTCAGACAAATTTGTTTCTTAAAAGTGTTCTCTAGGTCCACACAGTTTTAAAGGAGTTTCCTCATTGTTGCTTGGTGTGGTAACAGATGTAGCTTTTCCTGTTCTCCCTTTCTGCTGTCACTTGTTCTGCATTTGGGAGCAAGTTTTAAGGAGCAGAGGCATGGGTACTGCCACCCTGTGATTGTCCAGCCTAAGAGCAAAAGAACAGTCTTCTGCAGCAGGGTGCTTCCTCTCCATCTCCCTTCACTCTCCTCCAATTCATCTGTTGATCAGCCTCTCTAAGATTTTCATAATAATTTTTTAGTAATTGTAATAGCTTTGTGACACAGGCAGAGCTTTTTAAATACCACTATCCTAAAAACTTCTAGCAGTATCACTCTGCACTTACATGAGGCCAGAAGGAAGAATTTAACTAGCTGAGAAGTAAATTTTCCGTTCACATGTTTAAGGTGCGAAGAAGTGCATAACACACTCTACTACACAGCTGCTTTGAATCGGAGACCTACAAGTCTAAATAACATCTGTTTTTTCTGTTATGAAAATACATCCTTTATTTCTCCTTTAGGTAGTTAGACAACTTTAACTTCACTGTTTAATCAATACGAACATAGTATCTGGACTTTCACATTTTTCTTAGCCTGATGGTGTACTCACTGGAAACGGCAACTTAATCACATCAGATGGAGCAGAAAAACTGGGTTTTTTTCAAAGCTAATTTTTTTTTCCTGTTTATTTGCATATCCTAAATAAATTTTTGGTTTACTGGCTCCAGAATTCCTCTTACATATCTAAAAGGTCTATTTGTTAGAAAAGTTGCCCTATTAAATTTACCAGTACAAGATGTTGTTTAACGCCAGCCAGCAACTAAGTACCATGCAGCCATTGAATCACTCCCCCCCTCCCTGATGGGATGGGGAGCAAAACTGGGAAAAACGTAACACCTGTGGGTTGAGGTAAGAACAGTTCAATAACTGAAATAAAGGAAAATGTAATAATAATAATAATAATAACAACAGTAATAGTAATAGCAACAGCAATAGTAATAGCAATGGAAAGGAAGATAACAAGAAAAGAAAGAGAAATAAAACTTTGGGGGAAAAAAAACCCAAACTACCAGAAGAAGTGATGCACGTCAACAGCTGCTCACCACCCTCTGACTGATGCCCATCTAGTCCCCGAGCAGAATCCTGCTAACTTCCTCCAGTTTATATACTAAGCGTGACATCATACGGTATGGAATATCCCTTTGGCTAATTTGGGTCAGCTGCCCTGGCTGTGTCCCCTCCCAATTTCTTATGCCCCTCCAGCCCTCTCACTGGCAGAGCATGAGAAGCTGAATTTGGTGTAAACACTACTTAGCAACAACTAAGAATATCAGTGTGCTATCAGCGCTACTCTCATACTAAATCCAAAACACAGCACTGTAGCTGCTACTAGGAAGAAAATTAACTCTGTCCCACTTGAAACCAGGACAATGGACTGCTGCTTCTGTAGCCTTGGAGGACGTTTAGGACATAGCATATGAGTCAACCCACCTGGGTCATTTTTAAACAGTAGAGCAGCATCAATCTCCCATCGTCCATAGTACAGTTGGTTCATGCTGCCAGGTAGGAAATGCCTTTTTTGGTGCCTTTGGTCTGGATCTCTGTACACTTTATGACATTAAGATAGGGTATGTTCTTTCTGCTTGAAGCATCCACCCATCATTCCACAAACATTTGTATGACCTATGGATTTAATCCACCCATTGAAAACTCTCCATATGTCCTACTTCATTGTAACTGCAGCTGTAACTCAAAGCTGTGCCTGAGCCCTGGAGGGTAAGAAGTCATAGCTCTAATTCCCTTGTACTTTGGGAACTGGAGGGCTCCAAATCCATATCACCACTGAGGCAGCAGGGCTTTCCCATCACAGCAAAACAAGTTGTGATTCCACCCTTAGCCATGCCCCTTCCACTCTTCCTCACTCTGGGCTTCCTGGAGCACCTCTGACGACAATGTCTCCTGTCGCCTGTGACAGGGCAGCTCACTAGTTGAAGGCTTTTAATGTTTTCACCCATGAGAATAAAGGAGATACAGCTGTATATCTAACAAAAATTCATGGAGGTATAAACCTTTGCAGCACTGGCAGCGAGTGTAAGAAGTAGTGGGCTCCGCTATGGAAAACATTCATGGTAAAGCCTAGAGCTGACCAGAAGTACTTCATGATGGTCTGTCTAGAAGGAGGTGGCAAAACAGCAGACCCCTAAACAAGTGTAACACCTCAATCCAGTATTTCATTGCTGTACCAAAAGACATCTTAAAATAAACTGTATTGCTATGGCACTGAATTTTTTTAAGAGTGAAATACAATTTCTGTATTCATGTTTTCCTTGTAATATTTGTTTTAATCTGTTTCAAGCTTCCTTCCTTTTGCTCCCAGTTTGGCAGCTCCCAGATGACAGCATTTGCCTTTAAAATTCAGATAAAAATTCAAACCATGCAAGATGCTGCTTGAAAGTATGTAATCTGGTATGTGAGAATATCTCTTCAAGCTTCACAGGTATTTTCTTCAGCAGGAAAAATAAAATCTACAAGGACTTGTCCTGCTGTAGAACATTTGACAGCCTGCATTGGTAGTGAAGAGGTAAAGACAGTAGAAGATGATCCAGAAGCTGGTTCTGAAAAGTGCTGAAAATTACACATACTTTGAGCTACTCTAATTTTTGTAAAACCCGTTTGAACTCTTCTTTTTGTCCAGCTAACTTCAGAGAATGTTTATTTTTACCATGTGAAAAATAGAATATTATATGAATATGTAGGTGTTTCATAAAAAACTTAAGTAAAAAGCCAGCATGGGTTTAGCAAATCATGTAGTGCAACTGAATAAAACATCTTTTTAAATATGTGTGAAATAAAATGTATTAGTAACATAGCTGGCATTTAGTTACTTCTTGATTACCTAAAGCATTGGAGGTATGACTTAAGAGAAATAGCTGTTATTTTGTGAGAAAATTATTAATATTTTCAGTTAAAAGCAATGTATTTTGACACTTGACAATAGACTGCCATGATTTAAGGATTTTTGTGATGGTGAAAATCAGTGCTTTGCGCTGGTTTCTGTTCCAGCAGCTGGCACATTGACAATCTCCTTGAAACACAGAATACAATGACTTGTACACAGTTTTCAAGGGAATACTTGACAAATACTGCATCCAAACTGGTGAAAACTTCCTCAGGAGTCCCCCAATATGTGGTGCAATTTGAGAAAAGACACTCTTGCCAGAAAACTACTGTAGTTTGGATTTTCAATGACTACAGCTATGAGCTTGTTCAAACTTCAACTAGCTGTTACTTTCACTTAATTCATTATCTGTATCTCCTTTTAGGATTGGTGGAGCTGTGCCAACAGTATTCTCCTACTTTTCGGAAGTGCTTGCACGGGAGAAACGAGGTGAACACCTGAGCTGGCTCTGTATGTTTTGGATGATTGGTGGCATCTATGCCTCTGCAATGGCTTGGGCAATAATTCCTCATTATGGTAAGAAAAACATCTGCTTGTGATTTGCAGCTCTTCTAGTATGAAGGTATACTCTTGAAGTATCGTTTGAAGAGTGGGCTTCATGTCTGTTCTCAAAATACTAACACTGCTGTTAAGAAAAATTGATTCCTTTTTGTGGAAAGAATGAGAATAGGTTGCAAGATAAACAAAACCCAACATAGTAAAAAGTTCAAAAATCAGCCAATGCCAATGTTTAGTCAGTTTCTTTAAATTACTGAAAACCTGGACACATGAAAATGTAATTGGTGTTATTGTTGCATCTGGAGAAAATAGGTGATGTGGAGACTTGCCTCAGAGGAAATAAATTTTAAATTGCTGGTTGTCAAATTTGTGCTCGCTTTGTTTGTTTGGTAAAAGATAAAATGTCAATCATCCATTCTTGAGAAACAGTACTATCTTAATGTTTGCAGGGCTAGTTCTGAATATAAAGCTGTGCTGAATGTTTCATTCTGAGTAGATCTTTTTAGTGGTGTAGAAATAGAGAAACTGAGCCGACTGCTTTTAATGTTGTAGGTGTGAATGAGGGCAGATAAGACAGAAAGTTTGCAATGGCTGAAGTTACACACGCGTGCAATGTAAACCACTTTGTGAAGGAGCTCTTTACTGCTCTGCCATGGTTAAACTTATGCGAAGGTACAGATAAAATTCTTAGTCTCTTGGGCTTGCCTTTTAGAAGAGTTAAGTGCTCACAGGTCTCCAGAGTTGCTAAGGCTGTTCAGGGGTTCTTAAAAATCAGCCTCTGCAAGCACTTCTCCCTGGCACTCCTCAAGAGCAGTAAAGCCGCCTTGTGAGTTAGCTGGCATCCACAGCAGCTCTCTTCGGCCAAACAGTGAAATTTATTGCGGTTGGATTGTGAAACAGAGGACAACTTCATAAGGTTTACCCAAAGTGATTGGAACATTCAGCTAGTGTTAATGTCCAGAAATAAATTATAATCATGCAGACTCATCAAATATCTAGACTATTGCATTAAAATTAATTTTAGAGTCCACTACACACAACCTGAATCTATATATTCAGTCCTGCCTTTTGGCTTTGATTTGCTGGAATCAAAGAGAGGAATTTTTGCTGACAAGGCACAGCAGGGATAATTTATTTTTTTTCCAATTAGTAAATTGCTCTGGATGCCAAGTACTTTTTGCTTTCCTATGGATTTTTATTATCTTTATCTTTCAGTGGAAAATGCAAACATTATGACAGACTGATTTACATAGGTTGTCTAATTTCACTGTAGATTTTATAAATGACTCAATAACCTTTACTGAGGTGCTTTTAAAACATCACATGACAGTATACGTCAGTGAATAGTAATGTACTTCCTTATACCAAAGCAGTGGCACTAGAGGGAAAAATTTCTTCTTTCTTTAGCAGTGGAAGAATATCAGCAACTAAAAGCCATGCTGCACTGTTTCTTTTTGTGTGTGTGTCTTTTTGCAAAAATATTTATGAAATCTTAAGACAAAAGAACGTACAAACCAATTTTAAAAGACAGTATTCTTCAATATTAGCCCTGTAAATCACTGTCCTTGTGGTATATTAAGGAAAGTTGTAATAGCCAAAAAGAGGGCTAACAAGAAAGCTATGAACAACAAAAACAATCCTTTTGCATAGGATAAGAAGTGTGTTTACACATTGTTTTAGCAAAATTAAACAGAATATATTTATGGGTTTTGATGAGGTCTTAAAATTGTCTTCACTTTATATCAGAGATTTTTGTTATGTTGTGAAGTTTAAGACCTGTATCTTAGTTCCCAGTTACAAACGTGGAATCACACCAGCTCAAGCTCAGTAGCAAACTGCTTTGTTGCCATGCTGCTGTGCCGAGCTCTCCAGCATTGCCAAAGGCTCCCAGGGCAAACCCTGCTCCAGCACTCGGGCGAGCGTGGGCACAGGTTGCTGTACGCTCCTGCAAACGCTCCAAGTTGGGCAAATACCAGCACAGATCTGTGCACCGTTTGTATTGCGTGTGTTCAGGAGGAGGCTCTTGTGATGGTGTTTCCTCTGTCACAATTTCTACATGGCTTCCATGGAATTACTCGGCCAGAGTTAAGCAAAGATACAGATTTTTCTCCAAATCACTTCTCCACTGACAAGGAAGCAAAACATATTTATAAACAAAGCAGACCCCACCCACTTCTAAGCCCCGTTTATGTAGTGCATAGGGATTTCTGGGCTCTCTGTTTCCCACATGATGAGTAGACTGAGTTGATTTTTCCTAGCTGAGCTTGGAAGTTACTCAACAACAGTGAATGAAGTTGCATCTGTTGAAAAGCAATAAACTACCATTAAGCATAATGGAATTATTCTTAATAGAAGAATACCAGGCCAACAAAGTAGAATAGTTTCATAGATTTTTTTTTCCCCTCCTTCTTTTACAAATGTATTCCTTTCATTTGTACTGCCTCTTACATAAGCTACTTCTAAAAGCCCTAGATTCACAGCTGGTATGGTATACATTATCTAGCCCAAGGCAGCAGTGAAACTATCTATGCAAGTTTACCAGTTGTACAATTAGCTCTGTCTTTCTGTGAGAAAATAAAGATTATGTTCTCTATATGTAACAGGTTTTGTTTCTGTTCAAGCAGCACAGGGAGGTTATGAAACCTGAGCAATGCTCTGAAACACAAAATAAAGGGAAGTTAACAGTTGCCTTGGTATCAGCATGCTATTAAGAGAGGAATCAGCATGATGTAGTGCTGCAGTGAACACATATGGAAAAGCTAGTGTCTGGAAGACAAGCATCTCTGTCTCAAGGCTTCTTGAATTCTACAGCTGTTGGCTTTTTAAAAATTGAAAATGGTTGTTGACTTGTTCAGGGTTTCTGAAAGAGGAGTTCAGGTCACGGAGAAACTATTAGAAGAAACATCCGCAGAGAAATGCTTCTAATTGCTGCCAACTAACAAAGTCCCAGATTAGGGTGCTACAAAGAAATTCCTTTACGCAATTTATACTTAGATTAGGCTAGATACGAAGGTTAGTTACCATTCTATAAATCATTTTGCAAATGCAACTTTAAATTTAACATCATGTTTCAAGGTAGATTAGTTCAAAGACTGTCAAATGCAACAAATGGGCATTACAATAATCTTTAAAAGGTTCGCTTTTCAAATAACAAAGAATCTTAAGAGTGAGAAACTACATTTCAGTTTAAAATCCAGATAGTGATATACTGGCATTTTGTTACATCAGGTTTATGTGTTAGTCTGAGGGCAGGAATCAAAAAGAACTATGAGAGTCATTCTAGCCATTTTACCTGCTTAATTTAAATAAAAGTTATTAAATTATCAGTTCCATCAAAAAAAAAAAAGTTTCCTGCCATAAACATGTATTATTTTAAAAATCAGTCTTGATTTTTATTGTACCATATCTCCAAAGTAAACATCAGAGGAACCTGGAGAAAATCTCACTGTATTTAACCTATGAGTTTTAATACTACATTTAGTTTTGTTTTGCATACATGATGTATACAAGGGTTTTTTGGCTTCATAAACTACAGAAAAACCTTTAGAAATTCAAAACATTCCCTAGAGTATTTTGCTTAGTGAGAAACAAATATTGACCTCATTTGTGAATTTTACACCTGAACAAGAAGGGGAATATATGGCTGAAAAGAAATCAGATTGCAAGGTGGAAAACAGGATGATGCAGGTGTCCAGGCTGCTACAGCATAAGCTACACTTGAAATATGAAGCTTTCCGCATGCTCTAACCCTCTAGTTCTGGTATTTATCAGGAGAGAGAGGAGACAACCATGTCAAACAGCTTTAGTGAACAAATCTCCATGGTATGATCAGAGGCAGAGACAGTACTTCCATATATATCCACCAAATTGCAATTAAATTAGGCTAGATTGTTCACAAAAAGACTAGAAAATTAATAATACAGAATTAAGGGAATGGGAAACATACTACTTTCTAATACACTCAATACAAAAAACAGATTTAAATTTTTAGTCTAACACTTTATTCAGATCAGTGTAATCAATTGCATATCAGATCTTCATTTAACTATTATTTTTTTGTCAGTAGAGTCTTTTTTCCACTTAATCGAGGACCAGGTACTTATGTGTTCATAAGAGAGGTATTTAGCACCATTCAGGGAACACAAATTTGGAGGAGAAGTAAGTGGCGTAAGAAAACTAAGGAAAAAGCATTCAATTTTAGAGTTAAAGGTTTCTTGACTAGCTGTAATATGTCTCAATAGGTATAAGTAGGAAAGAATTAACTTGTTCACTATTTAAGCAGATTCTTTCCATTGCATCTACAAATGACTAGCATTTTGTCCTGTGACTGAAAGAGGACAAGTTAAAAATTGTATTTTTACCCTATTTAGTAAAATTAAAATTTTACTAAACTAAACAAAGCCAATTTTTTCTGAATAGTCAATTGTTTTTTTTTAAAGAGAGTAACTTTTTTACAGTAACGTAGAACTTAAAAATGCAGACATAGAAGTGTCCAGTCAATGGACTCACACTTGACTTGAAAAACATTGTATTTAAAAGATTAATGGTAACTTCTACTTTTAAAATGCTTAATTATGTTTCCTATGGGAAAATTTGTATTCTTTTCCTGTTTTGTAAAATATATCTGCTATCACTTTTCTCTAAAGATCATCACCTATTACTTTTCTCCTGCCGATATCCTTAAATGAGTTTAAATGGCAGAAGCTGGGATTTAGTTTAATAGGAAAGAAGTTAAATTTTAAATACAGCTGTAATACAGGACTAACATAAACTGCCCAATGCAGTAACAGTACCTCCATCAGTGGAGATTTTTAAGGACATAGCAAACCAGAGCCTGTCCCCAGTAGTTTAGGACCATGCTAAATTCACCAAACATCTGACTGTGGAGACCTGCTGCCCATTCTTAATTCTACTTTCCCTGAGTACGTAAATCTTTTCATAGGCACAGAAGTCCATAAATGGCTTCTGTTTCTAACCGAGTATAATCATGATTAGAGTGGACCGATCTCTTTTTCATTTGAGTAGGTGGCTTGCGAAGTGGCCTGAAAATAATTTCTGTTTCTAGCAGAAGATTGTTGAGGTGAAACAGATCCATTCACCTTAAGAAATTAACTTTACTGGCAATCAAAAAGATCTCTTTATACCTTTTTGGTAGGTGGGTTGAGAGTGGTTTCTGTAGTACTTTCTGCTGGAATGTTTGCTTTGTTGATGTGTCGTCCAGTTGAGAGAAAAAAAAGGTAAACATATCTTCAAAATTGCAATAACATCTGCTTCTGTATGAAAACATCATGAACTATACTGTAGTAAAATAGGGAAGGAGGAGGTAAGGAGATGGAGAGCTACTGGGCTCACTGCAACTCGGAGCATGTACAGACCAGGCAGTGTTAATGGAGGAGTTAATCTCTCAGCCTGTGACAGACTAAACTGAGAATATGATAGACTAAAACTTTTCAGTGGCAATGAAGTCTGAAAAACTTTTAACTCCCTTTTTCTATCTTCTCCCCCACCACCACCTTGGTTGGGCTAAAGCGTTTTTCCGTGGCAAATGGCAGCATCAGTACTGGGGTAAAAAATCCATTGCCAATGCTTTGTATTACCAGCAGGGTTATAGGACATGGTGAGTACTTGATTAGCAATAAAAGCAGAAGGATCTTAGGACCCATCCATCTTCCAGAACTTCTGATGAGCAGAACTGTATCCTTCTGAGTGGTAGAAACTGCAAATGTGGATGTACAGATATTTCAGTTTAGCCTGCTGGTCTCTTCCCATTACGAGGAGACAAGAGTTTATTGCATTAACAAAGTGGAGTCAAAAGGATGCACTCTCCTGTGGTGATGATTATTCCAAGATGAATGCTGCGAAACAGTTGTTTCCCACTACATAAATGTTACGTGGTATGTAAGTTTTAGACAATATAAGGAAAAAGTGGAGCCTTCTCTGTTTCTCAGCATTTATTTTTGTAGAAATTAAAAGGTTAACAAATGGCTTTGTTACTAAGATGAAGGACTAGAAGCCAAATTCTTTGCTAGCAACTTAGATAGGCTATATTTTTTTCAACAATAATCCATGAATTTGAGTATCTCAAGGTCTAGGTCAGGATTGTACCTGGTCGACTGTAGAAAATTCTTGACTACTTTGAAGAATTCGGGTCTTAACTAATTATTACTTGTCTGTAAAAAAACCACCCTATTAATTACTTGGTTAAGATTGCACAGATTAGTATCTGTGAAGTGCCTTTAGACACAATTTTTCTGCTCAGATCTATAAGCTTCGAAGTGTCAAAGTTGACAGTGATGCTGCAAGTAAGTGGCTGTTACTTTTACAAATATTGCTGCATTTCAAGTAATTCATGTAGCACTTCTAAATTCTGAAATGTATGTTAGAGGTGGGTCTGAGCATCACAAGAACAGCTTGATTTCACTCATGGCTATTTCATCAGCTGCTCCCAGCATTTCCTCAGCAGCAAGGTGCCATCAGTTTATAGATGCATTAAAAATCATGGTTTCACCTTAAGGAAACGATCACCAAGTTAATTCTTCCACCTCTCCTTTGCTGTAGTCCCCAGAGGGGAATTTGACTATCTCTGATGCAGCGCACCCATCCAATCAAAAGGCTGGGATGCGCTTACATGATTTATAATAAAGAGCCACACTTGACTGATTTCGTATTGCTGCATCACTGTGGTGGTGACTGTGCCCAAAACAACCAGGGAAAGAAATTATATTCAGTAGTTATACCTACAAAGATGATTTACTGCAGTTCCTTGTACATCACACCTGATTAGTGTGAGTTGGAAATAAACAGTTACATGATGGCTGCTTGATTTTCTTGTTCGAAGTTGGAACATGCTGAAATAGGATGCCATCTATGATTCAGACATGCAAGAAGTGCATCAGTGATGTCTTTAATCTTGCAGAAGATAAATAAGAGAAGAGCTGCAAAGGGAAAAAGAATAAACCGCTTACTGATGATAAGACAAAATGTTAATGAGCTGAAATTTCTGCCAAGGGGAGGCAGTATAAATAATTGAAAAGGATTTCTAATGGTGTGTTAGTTAAACATCTGAATAAAACTGCTATGGAAATAGTGAAATCTCAGTCACTGTAAGTTTTTAAGAACATATTTTGAGATTATTGTAAGGGCCATTGTTGATCCTGATTTGGAGTAAACGGATGCACTGGTGTTGTGGTTTAACCCTGGCCGGCAGCTAAGCACCATGCAGCAGCTCGCTCATTCCCCCTCAAGGAATGTAAAGCTCAAGGGTTGAGATAAGAACAATTTAATAGGTAAAGCAAAAGCCAAGCATGCAGGCAAAGCAAAGCAAGGAATTCATTTACCACTTCCCATGGGCAGGCAGGTGCTCAGCCATCCCCAGGAAAGCGGGGCTCCATCATCCATAACAGTTACTTGGGAAGACAAACGCTATAATACCAAAATGTCCCTCTCTTCCTTCTTCTTCCCTCAGTTTATATACTCATCATGGTGTCATATGGTATGGAATAGCTCCTGGGCTAGTTCAGGTCACCTGTCCTGGCTGTGTCCCCTCCCAGTTCCCCATGCCCCTCCAGCCCTCTGGCTGGCAGGGCCCAGGAAACTGAAAAGTCCTTGATTTAGTATAAACATCACCCAGCAACAACTAAAACCATCAGTGTCCTGTCAGCATTGCTCTTGCATCAGAGCCAAAACACAGCGCTGCACCAGCTACTAAGAAGAAAACTAGCTCTGTCTCAGCTGAAACGAGGACAACTGGATGCCCCCTCAAAGTTCCATCTACCTCTGTTCTCAAAGAACTATTAAATAGATGCTGTTGCCCCAGAGGGTGCTGGGGTAGACCAGAAAAGAGAAAATAAAACAAAGACAAAAGAAGAGAACTTCAGAAATTGGGGTGGGGGGGAGAGGAATAGGAAGCAGCATATTAGACATTCCCAGCACATGTAGGAAAATGCCTGTCTGCCAAACTGTTCCAGCTCATAGGTCCAAAAAGAAGAGAGGTTTCTCGCCTGAATAACCCTGCACTGGTAGAAAGAGAAATGAAAAAGTTGAATCTTCTCTAATCTTGAAAATTCTGGACTCTAAATTTGAAAAACATTATTTTTCTTATTTTTCTCAAACCTTTCCCTAATAGTCTGCCTCTTCATGGTGGTTCAGAACAAATCCAAGCAGCTCTTTTGGAAAAAAATTGAGCTCAAGGCTCCATTTTCTACCACACAATAGCTTCTGTTCTCTGCAGAGGTTCTCAGACTTCTATTAGTTGTCCAGAAAAAAGAGAGATACCAGACAAGATGGCTTGGGGAAGAGCTGCATTTGTCTTTTCTCAGTTGTAAAAAGCCCATGAATACCCCAAGAAATCTGCAGAATTTTAAACTTGGAGAAAACATTTGATCCAAAGTTTAAAACCAAGAGCATTTCTTCAATTTCGCCTTTTCCATATATTCGCCCTTCTGTCTTTAGAATCAATTAATCTGTGGATACCTTAACCAATGAAGGATACTGTTCGATGTTTGAAAGTTGGAGCTTTGTTAAGGTTGAATCTGCATTTGCTGTAACACTGTGTCATGCTGAACAAATGGAATAGATCAGACTTAAAGGCATCAACTACATAATGCAACATCTGTTGATCTGTTTTACATTCCACTAAGCGGGAAAATTATGTCTAATGTGCTGTGCTTCCCCCCATACTTAGTGCACTTGTATTAATCTGGTATTCTGCAGACTGAAGCTATATCTATGCTTTTTAAATCTGAGTTAATTAAGTGGGTGTGAGGCAGTTTTGATGTTAACTTATCAACTGCTACTCGTGAATTTTTCTTCATTTGAAATAATCTTACAAAATTAGATTATACTGAATGCGTATACTTTAAAAAAGTCTTCATCTTTAGGAACAACAAGATTGACAGAACACAGCAGAATTTAGAACAATTGCTTATGCAAATCCAGCTAGGAAAGAAAACAAATCACTTTGTTCATCAGTTTGCTATTTTCTGTGCCCTAATGCAGGGTTTGATATGGTCATTTAAATGTTTATATTCAAAAGCATTGGATCCTTAAGTAGCTGTTAGCACATCTACTTAATGAGCACTAAAGATACTCATTAGTGAGCTTCAAATATAACCTTCTTTTGGGCTAGTTAGGTTGACTGTGAAAGAGCAAATCTGTTTATTGAGAGGTTCAGTAAAAAACTAGCAAATTGCTTTGTGAGCAGAGAAGTTATGAGGCCCAGATTCCTAGGTGTTTCTGTCCATGTCCCTGTGATCCTGGCTAACTCTTTCCTCTCTGTATCTCTTACAAGGCACTGCGGCAGTTTCTCCTTGCTTTTTCCACATCCCTTTCTGCTATAGTTTCTACAGTTGCCCTTTCTTGTCCCCAGCACTATGCATCAAGAAACAGTCGGCTTCGCACACCCTCACCCTGCTCTCTGCTGCATTATGGCCTGCTCCAGCCCAGCCGCTGCCAGGGAGGAGGCAGCGCATGATGGCATGCATCAGGCTGGTGACAGAGCTGATGGGTGGCTTGGCCTCAGCCCCCAGGCTGCCTGCAGCACCCCAGAGGGACCACTGACTTCTCCTGCCTTTTCCTCCATCCTCCAATGGGGTCTCTCCCCTGTGCCAGAGTGGTGCATTTCACAATACTTTGGGGAGTGTGATTATCTTTGAGACTATTTCTTTCTGTCAGATTTGATTGAAGTAGGTCAGTGGCTTTAAATGACACTGGTGGAGGAACTGACAGGTGAACACATCGTTGCCATAAACATCACTGCCTAATGCCATAAACAGGATTTTCCACAGAAACCATAGTAACAGTCATTCTTATGGCAATAAAACAGTGGCAGCTCCTCAGCCTTAGTCTTAATGAAAAGTCAGTTTCACACAATGAATTGGCCTCGAGTATAAATCAAGAAAAATTACATCCAAGTTAACGAATATGACTTAGAAGTCTGGCCAGTGGCCGTCAGAAATGTCTGCAGTGTCAGGCATAACCCTTGTTTTTCACTTCCAGAAACAAATTGGATTCTGATCTGATGAGATTTCTTCTTTGTTCAAATTTTTAATGTTAAAAAGACAAAAAAGCTTTTGATTTTGTGATTGTCTGTAACAGATGAAAAATTCAGGTGATTTGTACAGGCAGGCGAAAGAAGAGGTCACTGTTCTTACTGTATGATTATTGAGATATATAAATATATTCGTTTTCTTTGGAACACAGTATGACAGCACAAATTTGATCATACTTCCGTATTGTCTGTCTTACGAAACTAACTACTCTGAAGGACTTAGTGATTGTCCTTTCAGTAACAGTTTCTTTCCACTTCAGTAATTCTGTCTATGGATTGGATGTACAACTGGAATATCATTTTTCAATTTGCAGTGCAGTCACTTTTAAATCAGCATAATCAGTTGCAAAATGGCATTGGATTTCTTTTTCAGGAAGTTTGTTTATAGTTTCCCACAAAGGAAAATATTAAATGCTGCTTTTGAAAGTCATGCCTACTCCAATGAAAGTAATTCCATCAGGGTATATTCAACTATCCATGAGTACCTGAATATCTGAATACAGCATCTGACTTACATTCTTTCTGCTAATATTTACAGGGGAGGGACATGTACAAATCAGAGAAGGAAGCTATCTACCTCCCCTACAGTGTCTGTGTTCTTAATGTTTCCAACACATCTGTATTTTTATGGTTTCCAAAGATGCCAGCAGAAAACAATATAAAATGAGCAAAGAGAAACAGCAAATTTTTGTAGTGAGGGCTCTGGGCTGAGGTTTCAGTCCCTGGTCTCCTCAGCTTTGATGCTGGAGAGGCGAGGAGATGCTGCTTTCTACCACTTGTTCCTCTCTTGCTGCTTGAGTCTGTACTATCTTGTTTCCTTGCTAGTACAGGGGTTATCTGGCTTAGGGCATTGAGAGTTTTGGCCACCCTCCTAGTTGTTTCCTGAATGTGACATTGCCATATGATAAAAAAGTGAGGAATCACAGCTCAAGAGGTCAAGGTAAGGCTTTTAGATTGTTTTATTTCCCCACAGGAATCTGATATAATCATCAGATTCCTTATGATACCTGGATATTCTAGACTCTCTAAGGAAGTCACAAAGCTTTATAAACGGAAAAATATAATATAATGCTGTGCTTTTTTCATCTATTGTTTGGTTCAATAATTACTTTTCAAACACTGAGACTGCCTCTCCATAGGCAGAATCCACCTCCCTACCACCACCTTTTGGATAGCCATGATTATAACTGAGGACTGTTAGTACTTATTTATGAGTACAAATAATATTTGTGTTGCAAGTGTTTAACTGAAGATTGAATTCAAGGTTTCTGACACATGGTTCACAGTATGCTAAGTTCCATGTATTCAGCTGACCAGGTTTGTTTAATTAACTGCTGTTAGAGTAAAAAGATAATTCTTAGAATGATAATTCTTAGAATGTACGTCTGGTCTAATTATTAGATCACATAAACTACCTGTTTAGTCTATCTGTTTCTCTCTCTTAGTGATAGGATATTGCTTCTTTTTGTGTAAAAAAAAAAAAAAAAAAAAAGATTAATTAGCAAAAAAGGAAATGACACTTCAATCACAGTGCTGAAATGCTTATTTAAAAAAGATTTTTCTTGCAACGACTTTCAAACAAATACAAGTTAATAAAGTTAACTTTTGAAAGAGATTCTCTAAATTGCATGGATGTTCTGTTGTTACACTGCAGCAGCACGTGAAAGGCAAAAAGCATACCACTGGTAAAAGGCATGTTCTCTCTGTAGTCGTCAGAAAATGTTCCAGCATTTCAGTGATTGTTTTGTTGGTAAGTTAGGCTAGATAAGAAGGCCCCATTTTCTCTTCATAAACTGCAGTGTTTTATTGTGCCTTTTGCTGACTGGTTTTTTGATTAATTGCTTCTTTTTTCTTCTTCACTGTGAGCCCGTAACTTAAATATCCTTAGTCCAGATGCACATAAATCACTGGACGTCCTGGACCAGGACAGGAACCCTTACATTTTCAATTAACTTCCACATTTAACAGCTGCTGTTGGTAGTGTCTACAGCAGCTGTTCACACCAAATACAATGCAATTTGTGAGCTGAGAGCTATGGAGGCTGTGGAGGGCACCACACAAAAATACATAGGTATCAATTGTGTCTGTGTTTTACACTGATTTTGTTGCAGACAAGTGTTTTCTTTCAGACTTGGTTCATAATGACTACTGCACAGGGAATTTTGCAATTTTACGCTGTCTACTTTTAAAAGTGGATTTTGTCTGCTATTGATTATTTACACTTAACCGTACTCTTCAGCACTGTCCAAACAGGTGTTTCTAACTTCATACACAGACCATTTTTCAGTTCTTAATTAGGTGTAGTAAAATAAATTCATGGGAACCACTAAGTACATGTAGGAGACCAGAGGTAGAAATCTTAACAAGAAATCAGAAGTAAGGTCATACAAACAAAATTTGAAGTACATTTTAGTGACACTTGATTGCAGTCTCAGTGTTGACACTGACCATGATATTTTTAAGCTCTGACAGTAGCATCTTTTAAGATGTGCATTCCCCCATTCTCTTGGCATCAGTTGCATCTGCTTGATCTGTCATCTCTTGAAAGTACGACATGGCCCAAGTCTGTAGGTTATGATGTCAGAGTTGTGGCCAGCATGTTTTACTTCCTTGTTTTGCAGATTGTGAAGTGCCTTCACTGAACAGCTGCACAGAGCCAGACCCAAGTGAGGACTTTGCAGAACTGCACAAGCGCATAAATCTCTGGGGCCACTGGCTCAGTCAGACAAACAGTCAGATCAATTATGTGCCACAGTCCTTGTAATGAATTTTTTTATTAACCCTTGGTGGCCTATTCTGTTTTGGTTGTGTTTTTTTTTTTATATGCGAATAATAAGAACATCATCTTTCCAGTCCTTCAGTCTCCATTCTGCTTTGGACGATAATGTAAACATGTAATTATTTAATAGCTCTTGCTCATATTGGAAAATACATTTTCATTTTCATGCTCAGTCTTTATCTGGTTGTTAAGCTAAGAAAACTCTTAGACCATTCTTTTGATTCGATCTTCTTTTGCACTGATTTGTATTTTATAAAGGATGAGGTAGAGAGGAAGAAAGATATTTTGAGGATGCAGAAGTAGAATGTTTAAAAACACTGATTTAATATTTAAGCACATAATTACAGGTTTGCCCTGGAAAAATTTCAGAATTGATGCTTATTATCTGTATGTGTTTTCTGTAATGAGTGAGGACATACTCACTTCCCAAGGAGTGTCATATTTGCATTCAGAGTGAAGCCACATAGAAGTCATTTGGGCTTGATTCCTGGTAACACGTGTCTGAAGTCTAGCTAAATGACTCGGTACAGAAACAAAACTCTTAATGGTGACCAAAGGCAAGACACTGCAATTCTGTGTTGAAGTGCTTTGAGATTTGGTAGGTTTCCAGTCCTATAGGATAGTTGCATTGTGTTTGTATTTAGAACTGCTAAGGTGCAAAATTGGATCCTGCATGGTGGTGGCCAGGTAGAGACATTTACATCAGCATGACACCTTAGCAAAGTTTATTTCCACTATTTCTCCCTCATTTGAGAATGGAAAATTCTGAGTGGCCAAAGTTAAACAAACAGAAGTAGAGAACTGCAGGGTTGTCTCCACTCCTTGGCAGTGACATTCCTTGTTCCTTTCCTGTTAAGTGGAATGCTTTGGTCTTAGCACTTATTTTCATGCAGTATCATATCGATGGGTGCAACAAATAGTTTAAATCAGGGGACCAATGCAGGAAAGGCTCACAGACCTCTGTGTGATGATCCCACATCAACTGAACACCTCTCCAGGGCCAAGCAGGTATTGGAGAACAGCTCTGATTCTCTTAGGAGTCAGGTGCAGGTACATCAAGAAACCTTGTAGACAGTTTTGTACAAATTTGATGTTTATCCTTTCCCTTTCACATTATGGGGTGATGGCTCTGCATTTCATGTCAGCATCTTCCTCTATGGATCTGAATAGTACAGTAAAGTCTTCTCCCAAACTGCGTGTATTTTGGCTTTCACTTTTCTCTTATTTTCATTACTTATCAGTGTTACTGAGGTCTTCCAGCACTGACTTAAGATTTAACCTGTGTATTACTGTTCCTGTTTTGTAGATAGGGATGAAGCATATAACCAGAAGAGCACAATAAAACACTACAGATTGCCAGTAACTCGCCATGTAATTGGATGATGGGAGAGTGGTGGCTTGGAGACTGACTAAAGTGAATAAACAAACTTGTATACTTTTGTATATGTGTGTGTGTATATATACATATGTGCATATATATGTGTGTGTATATATATGTATACAGTAAGACAAATAAGTAGGAGAGGGAACTTCAACTCCCATCAGCTGGTTTGCTGTCAGCAGACTCTTACAGCTGCCATTCAAACCAGAATGTTTCCTGCAAATGCACTTACCCAACATATTTTTCTTTTTTTCCTATTTCTTTTTCCTTCTTTTTTTCTTTTTTCTTTTTTCTTTTTTCTTTTGAACATGCTTTTTTTATATACAGGTAACCATTAAATTTCTTTTTGTTTCAGAGCTGTTTTACATCAGTAAAAAGGTAATTTGTCCAGCTCTGTGAAGTGTGCTAGAATCTTCTCATTATCGTACCTTTCTCTGTCATATATTAAGTGCAGAAGAGGCAAAACCAATTCTGAAAATCCCATAAGCTGCCTCTTGTGAAAGCTCTTTTCTGCCACTGTTATAACTATAGCGTCTTCGGAATAGTCCACTGGAGGGGAGAATATGGGGCAAATATGCAGAAAATTTGTGAGGCTCTATTTAGTTTGCAAGTCCTTTCTCTCTGGTTCTGTATAGCTTCACTTCTGTCCTGTAGGACTTCATAAAATGTGAACTGCTAATGAGTGATTTTGCCTTATTCATATCTCTCTTTTATTTAGTTGGCCCAGTATCCTTCCCAGTGAAGAAAATTTAAGTGGAGTTGACTTTCTGTTCAAGTCAAGATACAGACTTGATTAGGCTCAAAAACTGACAACAGCTTACTTCAAGTCCCTACATGTGTTCATGCTTATCTAGCCAGGGAGGGGAGCGAGATTCTGATTTTCTTATCACAAATAGAGCACTAATTAAACATTCTTTGCCACCTCTAGCATCTGCCAAGATTAGATAGATGACATGACCAGGCTGTTAGATACCTGCAGTTCTCTTATTAGGAGCTGCTGCTTTGATTCTCTGAAATGATTACAACTGTTCATCTCTTCTGCCATTTTAAAGATTAACTTATTGACTGTATTGGCTACTGTGAGTCACAGGATCTTGACACAGCCATACTTCAGGGCCAAATGAAAGTCAGATTTCAGATGGTCCATTGCAATCCATGCATGCGATGACTTACAATCTTCCCTTGTCTTTTTTTCCCCAGCATTACTAGGTATTCTGATTTGAAATTATGTTTTATGCTTTCTCTGTCAGGCCTGTCTCAGATACATTAGCATTTCCATAGCAAGAAGGCAAACCTAACAGGTCTATATCCTGTGCAGAGTATATGTAAGGTTAAGTGAAAGGCCAACAGATCATAACTAAACCTCCAGTTTTGGGCATGTATTATACCAAATCATTGTCTAAAATATGGGTATATGCAAACTTCCTCCTTAATGAAAAGCAAAACTGGACAGTACTACAACAGGTATTAGAAACATTTTAAAAGTGTATTATTGATGTCACTGTCCAAAGGTACTACTGATAGAAACCTCACCTGGACTATAGTGCCATGCACTGGATAGAGGAGTTGTGTCTGGTAGTATTAGAAAGCAAATTATTTTCTATACTAGGTCAGCCCTGCTTGCACCTGTCCTGGGACTTGTCTGAATGGCAGATAATGTTACTGGAGTGATCGGAGACCTGATAATATCAAGTATTCAGATGAAGATCAATGCCAGCACAGGGAAGTGATGACTGTCAGTGGTTGACAACCCCCTCCTCTGCGGGAGAGGAGATGTGTCTTTAGAAAATTCCTTGTTCCTTTTTTTTTCACAGTTTTAAGTGTCAGCAGACTAAGTCTGAGTTGACTGTATTTGTAAAATATATCTGTTTAACACTATTACTTTCTTCTTTTATTGAACTGTTGATCCTCATGGCTGCCAGGGACTAACAGCATCAGCTAGAGAGCCAGGCAGATGCAGATGAGAGATAGAAAGTCTTCTGCGGCATCTTTGTTAGGGTACTGCTGTCATGGCCTGACACACTTCAGCTGTTTTATTTCTATAGTCCTGCAGAAATTACCATCAGCTGACCTGCTGAGCCAGTGGGCTTGTAGAGTATCTAACTATCTGTATAGACTAAAAATATCACTGTCTTTACCATGTGATACTAATAATCTAATCACAGGAAAGACAAGCTTTTTACTTTGTATTACTGGAATTTCACATTAATACAATTACAGAATAATTCTGAAAACATTATTTCTGCATTTGTTAGAAACCATGTATTTCACTCAGTCTTGTAAAAATGTCTAACTGAGCTTTCTCAGCTATGTAACTTATCTGATTATTATTTTTTTCAGTTTCAGTGATGTTTTACCGTTATTCTTAATTGGTATCACTAAAACATATGGCCTCAAATCCTAGACATCATTCACAGTTAAACTTAGTAATGCCATGACAGACTAAATATAAGTACAACAATAATGCATTTCAGTCCTGCCAGCTGCAAAGTATTTCCAGTCCTCCTCATAATTTTGATTTAGCTTACATTTGGGAAATACTCAACAAAACAGCACGTAATAGCAAAGGTCTTTCTGCAGAAATGGTTTGCTTATTTTTATTTACGTGCAGTAACAGTGCCACCACGTGGCAAGTGAGACAAATCGCACATCATTAGTTACTGGACTCTTTCAAATCTGAAACATTAAAAATTGAGGCTAGAAAGCTGGGTTCTTACCAAAGATTTTGTGGTAAAACAGAAATAAGAAAAGTTATAAAATCGTAGAAATGATTCTGCAGAGGAATCTATTGAGTCTATGAATTCACGTAAATTCCTTGACTATATTTCTTCTTCACCCTTAATTTGGGGATAATCTTGCATCTACTCCCTTCTTTGATCTACCAAAAGACAGAAGTTTATGCAGACTTGGGTTCTGACTATTTCTGACACTGTCATGAATCTAGTTCTTCTGATTCCTACTGAATGACTAACAAAAAATGTTATCATTAATGGTCATACCAAGAAGGCCATAAAATCCCTGTATTAGTTTAGGATTTCTTTGCCCACATTCATCCCATTATCCCATTAGAAAGGGGTTTCACAGTTTCATTCCGCTGGTATTTAGAAACTTTTCCCTATGTGTGTATATTTATATATATATATAAAAAAATAACAGCCATTATTTATACAAGCATCCATACTTTTTGTTGCCTACATGCACTTTAGTGTAGCCCTTATGGATTTATATAGAGAGATCATGGTCCCTGTCAGCCCTCACTTTAGACATTTAAGCAAATCATCACCATTAGTCCACTCTATAGAAATCTACCCACTGTAAAAGATGATCCTTGTCCTTGAAGTTACCTGCTATTTATCAGACAATATACATTTATAAAATTCAGCATAATATGGACAGCTTTACCTTTATGTTTATTCAGAACATCTGTGACAGAAATGCCTTTTTTTCTCTCTTTTGGAATGAGAATTTGTTTATAATACCCTTGTAATTTATTAATATTATGGAGCAACTGAATATCACTGGTTTGGGAGGGAAGCGTTTGTTGACACTGAATTCAACATATAAATTGGTAATTAGATATAGATTAGCATCTCACACCTTTTGGTTTTGCTCTGCTGCATGCTGCTCTGTTTCTGTCATCAGTAATTGCCATGTCTGATTCTCTTGGCCTTTTCCAGCAGTCAGTGCAGTGGGAGGGTGGTAGGCAGCACAAAGGTTGCTGCAGCACCTTCAGATTCAGTCATTGCAGGTTTTATGTTGCTTTACAAGGGTGAAGTTTAGCTCTAGGTTGCTGTGCAGTGCTCTGAATGGAACCACGCAGAGCTGCTCCATCTTTGCTATTGTGTCATAAATCAGAGAGGGAGAAGCAAATTGTGTTACAGCCAACAACGTTTCTATTTGGTTTCAAGACTTACGTACAATAGGCATGAAAGCCATTTTGTGAGCTAAATTCAGAGCTACTCTAATGGCTCCATTTTCCATATTAGTTTATGACCTAGGAAAATGGGATGTGATAAATGCAAGAATAAAACTAAACTTGCTCTGCATTTAAAATACGTGTGTGTTTTGCTGATCTGGTGCTGGAATAGACAGGATAGCAGCCTCAAGAAAACTGTGATGCAGCTGGCTCTTTTTCTACCATGACATTCACTATTATCATTAATTCAGCAGATATGTTAAATCACAATATAAATTGCAGCAGCTAATGCAGTACATAGAGAAAAAGACGGAATAAGAGCAATAGAAACTATTATGAACATTTCACTTGACATGCTCCTCAGATATTTTGAAGAGTAAAAAATATGTTTTGTATGTTGTCAGGATGACATCAGGATGAACCATGCACTCATTTCTTTTAATTAAGTGTGGTTCACTTCCATTAATAAATGACACTTTAAAATAAATTATCACCAGCGTTTTCCAGGACCAGCTACAAAGCACAAGATGTTGCTGTTGTTTTATAACAGGTATAAAGCCAAGTTGATTTCATTTACCACTTAAGTGCCTTTTGTGCAGCTCAATCTCATAAAACATAAACCAGAGCAATAAGAGGCAGATTGTCTAAATACACCAGTGGCTCTGTGTATTTCTGTGGCAGTTTTTAATGGCAACAAGAGCCAGTACCTTCACCGTGCTGTTCCAAAACATGAAAACCCCTCTCCCATGCCACCTTCCCCATGGCACTAGCTGTTACATGTCTGCACAGCAAGTCAGACCAGCTCACTGCTCTGACCAAAAATTAACTTAACCAAAAGGGGATAATTTTGCAAGCTCTGAATCGGGTGATTTTGCACTATAGTTTAAAATATGTAATGAAGAATATGGTTCTAATTATTGCAATAGAATGTGTGCACAGTACACAAAACACAGATATGTTTTCTGATTGCCTCATTAACTCACTGTAAACTTTTCCTTCTTTATTTCCTTCCCTTCCCAATTTAGTTGTAAAGTATGCTCTTATTATTTAAGATCTGAAATCCTGTAGGATCCGACATTTTCCAAAAATTTATATTATTTACACTTTTACATCCTTTTTGTTTGCATTTTTTTATCTTTAATTTTCGTTCCCGGTTCTATTTTATAATAAAGTTTAACATCAAATTTTAGACAGCTTCTTTTTGTTGGAAGGAACTTTGGAGAAGAAAGGCGTGTTTACCTGGAGCCTCACATAAAAAAAGTAACATGGCATTCCAAGGTCATCACCATTACTGTCACTGATTTTACCTCTGTCTACCTGGGGTAAAGATGACAGGGCTAAATGCGGCTGTAGAGCAAGCTGTTACCGTTTCAGAAACACAGAAATTTTGCAGGAGACCAGAAAGAAGAGGTTCCTAAGTCTGCAAATTAAAATGTTTCACTGAGCTGTTGATAAAAGGCAAAAATAAATCACAGGTTGACTGGATTTTTCATATGGTAACATGTAAATACTTTAATATGAGAACAGATATTTTTTCCAAGAATGTTATTTATGGTCTACAGCATAAGATCTTTAAATTCCAAAATACACTGTACATTGTACCAGCTGTTTACTGACATGCAGACAGATTTAATTTACCATGTCTTCTGTCTAGAAAAATCAGTTAGCAAAGAAATATGTCAGATTAATCTGGCATCAGCTCTTTCATCAGCTAGGATTCCATTTCCTTCCAGCAGTGTCTTCTGTTCTTTGTAGTTGTTCTTATCTTCCACTCATCTTCTAATAAGTTAGCCTTGAAAACTTTACTTTGCATAGTTACCTAAATAATACTTTTATCTTTCTTAAGAGACATTCTTAGGTTTCTTATAATTCTAGCATTTCAAATATCCAGTCATAATATACCAAACAATCAGCTACTTTATTAAACAGCTGGACTGCCAGCCCTGCAGTTTGACATAAAGGTTTTCCAGTATTTCCTTTTGTGTTCTTCTCAGTGTATTTTGACAATGGCTTCTACAGCATGTGATTAGTCAACACTCAGATGTATCTCAAGATCAATTTTTCAGATGAGGAGAGTTGTTTTCCTGTTGTTCTTTTTTTCCTTTATATGAATTCTTTATAGAATCATAAATTTTCTGTCTAGTTCAGTGTTAATGTTGCTTATATTATATAGAAGCTTAAATACTGAGTATTTTTTCCTGTACCTCTAGTTATGGGACAGGGGAGACAAGTGTCAGTTTACTTTTAACAGAATTTAAGGAGTGGTGTAGTGCTGTGGAACAAGACAGAAACAGAAGTTAGGCGCTGTCATACTGTTGCACTGTATTACATTAGGAGACTTATTAAGAGTATTGAAATTCACTCTTTGCAGAAAAAGTTAATAATAATAATAAGGAAGGCTGTAAAATTCCATAAAACGTATTGTCTGAGTGTAGGTTTTTTATTCTCTCTTCTTTCAGTATTCATAGAAAACTAGTTCTTTGTGTATGTATTGTATGGTGATGGTGTCCCTGTTTGATTCACATAACTACCTTCATGCAGATTTTACTAAGACACTTGAAAGAGGCTTCTTCATCCCTGTGTAGGGAAGTCTTCCACCTTGCATAATATGGCCATTTTCCAGCACGACTAGTCACATGCAAGAGGTTGAAACTTGTAGTGTAAGTCTAGTTTTCGAGTCATTGATATATGTGGAAATAGAAGAGATCAATCAGGTTTCATTTAAATAGAGATAACATTTTGCATATCCAAGAAGCTGCAGCTTCCTACATGCAGTACTCCTTATTTCTCTACCTTTTGTGAATTTCTCCTTTCATAGGATGGAGTTTCAGCATGGGCTCTGCCTACCAGTTCCACAGCTGGCGAGTATTTGTGATCGTCTGCGCACTGCCCTGTGTCTCTTCCGTGGTAGCCCTCACCTTTATGCCAGAAAGCCCACGGTTCTTGCTGGAGGTATAACTTTCAAAATGGTTTTCAGATTCCAGTCAAAATTATTTCTGTGTTTACATCATGACCTCTATATAATGGGCATTAAGATTGTTCAGTAACTACAGTTAATATTTTAAACTGTATGTATGTTTTGTTTAAATGTTTTGATCAAATGTTTAGATTGGAAAACATGATGAAGCTTGGATGATACTCAAGCAAATACATGACACAAACATGCGAGCCCGTGGTCAGCCTGAGAAAGTCTTCACAGTGAGTATTATTTCTAATACTTCTGATAGCTTCTACAGCTAATCACTTAGCACATCAGCGAGCTTGCTGACTGGCAGGTCTGGAGGGCTTAAGCAAACAATATTAACACTCTGCATGACAAAGCCAATCATTTGCACTCTAAATACCTAAATATAAGAACCAAATTCCTACTGAAATCATTATATATACAGCAACTGTTAAGATATCAGCCTTTGGCCAGCATATTCTTGAGCGTATGTATCCACAGTGTGATAATTGTCTCTGGTATACCAAGATTTTTAATAGACTCCATCTGTGTTTTATTTGTTAAGTTTACTTCACCCTTAATAATAACAGTAGGCACAAAGAAGTCCAAATTTGTTGGCTGTTCTCTCTTTAAAGCTTTGGAAATTATTATCTTTTGTTTTATCAGCTAAAAGAATAATTTAAAAGAATTAATTTTTACTTCTGTGAAGTAGTAATTTCAGAAATTTAAATTTCTCAGATATCTTGGAAGCTGAACTGCATCTGGTCGACTTGAGGTCTAACAATAAGGCCATATTCAAAATATTGATGGGTTGTTTCTATATGGAGGACAAATTGGCAATTCAGATGTGGAACTTTTTTATGGCATCTTCCTTATTTATGAAGAATGTACACAACAATTTTGTCTGTCTGGATACAGTAGGAGGCATTTTCTTGCTTTGAAGTCCAGTCTGCCTTTCCAGCTTGTGCTGTGCCGTGGGAGTGCAGGCATTCTGCTTCCTCTCAGAGCCATGTGTGGGATGCTTTTCCTCTTCCAGAGCCTTTCTTCTTACTTCAATGCACATATAACTCAATTAAGAAATCCTCTTAGAGATTCTGCCTTTGGAGGCAGTATCAAGGAATGACCATCTGACCACATAACTTTATTCCATTGAGACTTGCAGTTTATTGCCTTCAATGTAGTTTCCATTACCTCCATCTAATTTTTTCCACAAAGAAGCTCAAGATCTCCTATATTTAGCCTGGAAGTAGTCTAGCTGGTTAGCACATCTATCATGTTAAATCCACGTTTATTGATACATTGGTGACCTACTCATTATCCCATCTAACCCATTATTTTATTTTCTGATTTCATTTATGAGTAAAGGGATTTGCCTAACACCATACAGCTAAGGTGTAATTTCACAATTGGCTCTTGCTGATCTGAGCGGCTTTCAGACAGAGTACGCCTGCCCCTAGTCATTCTTTGTTTTTATTCTGCCAGTGTTGATATTCAGTGACTGATTGCACAGTCAGCCGTAGCACCTGTCCCCCTACAGTGTTGGTTTAGGCATGAGGAAGAAGACAGAAAGGTACTGGGACAAAAGATGGGAGGAAGGATCAGCCACAGTTTCACATCAGTTCGATGTAATAGTAATCACAACCTAAAGCAGCCATGGAGAAGAAAACAAATAACACACTTTTTGTTTCTGGTTCTTGTGATCTAACAAGTCTTTCTCTCTACAGTTGTTAAAATGTGACACTGAACCGCATTGAACTCAGCACTTCATTTGTAGCTATTTTTATTAATTGGTCAGCTATGAATAAGGAAAAACCATCAGTTTCTTGGGATTTTTACCTGTTTCTGCCATGAACATTAGGAAAATCAACTTCAGATACTGAGGAGTTAAAGGATTAGAAATACTGTACTGTATGTCAAGGTTACACATGTATAGAAGTCGCTATTTTTAGCTTGCATTAGTGTGATTAGAAAATGCATCGTTGTGTCCTCACTGCACAGTATCAGCACTTCCTCTTATAAAACCCAGAAAGCAAAGAACTTACGCATCATTTGATTGGGCCATCCTTTTAGTGTCTCTTTTTTTATTATTTTTTTAATGTAAGTTAGTTCTGGATATTGTGACATTTTGTCTCAGTTATTTATTCACAGAGCTCTCCTAAACCTCATTGCTTCATCCAGTATCATTCTATGACTTACACATTAGTATTTTCCTCCACTTCATGACACTAGTTGCATCATACACTTTGATAGTATGTTTTCTAACTACAGCTGATATAACTTTTTCTCCATTACTGCTATAGTTTTAGTATGCTTTGCTTTTAGATGTTTTCCTAATTACATTGATTTCATCTTTCCCTAGGAACTTTTTTCACAAGTCATGTTTATCCTTCTAACTCATATTATTGAGGATTTTATCTTCAAACCTTTAAAACAGAGAATGTATCAACTGATGAACAGTCAGGAACTTCAAAATGAATGTATTCTAGTTACTGGCTGCGGAGATGGTGGCTCTTAATACTTTTGAAAATACCTCCTGAGAGCAGTGACGCTAACAGAGATGGTAGTAGGTTGATGGTATCTTCTATTATGGGACTACCCAAGTCAAACATTTATGTACATCCTTAATTACATCCCTTGGTCCTTAGAAGATACATTCATTAGATCCATTGGTTTAAGTGTTTAAGTAAAAAAAATTCTTTGTATCCTTAAAACCAAAATTCTCTCCATTCATTCATTGCCATGTAATAACTAAATCTCTTTTTTTCTGCAAACATTTCCCTTTGCAAGCATGTCTTGATTTTGTAAAATTTAAAACATTCTAGCCATTGCTTTTAAACAGAAGTTCTCTTTTCATTAAAATGGGTATTCTTTATTGTTTTTCCTTTCATTCTTCATATACTGACAGCTGAATATGCATGGTCCAGATGGACCATTGTCCTGATTCAATAGGACTTTTCTTATGTTAAAGAACCATCAAGGCGAGGAGTTTTTTGTCTCCAGTCACATCCAGTCCTAGGAGAGAATTACACACACACACACACAGACATATATATATATATATATATGTGTGTGTGTATGTATATGTTTCCCCCAAGCTCCACAGCTCCAAGCAAGTCAAGTGGCCAGGATGGTGAAAAGGCTGCCCCTGAGCCTACAGAAGTGGTACTGGTTTATACAGCATGAATCAAAAGGCCTGCCCTTTCTACCCAGAGGTGTGGCATGTGAAGATGTCTGTATGTATGAGGTCTTACATAGTCTTGAAGGAATTAACTTGGTCTTTTGTATAACATGTTTCATAAAAGCAGTTTAAGAAAAGCTTAAAATCAGTGGAATGGTGCAGACAGGATTTTTGCTGTTGGAAGAAGTATAATGAGAAGGGTACAGGCTTTTGATATAGTCATGATTTGGCAAGAAAGTAGGCTGCTCTGTTTCAGAAATGAGGGTTGTTATTGCTATAACTGCTTAGTGGGCTTTTGTTTGTTCTTGTCCATGGGATGAGGCTGCTGGTGCATCTTAAACAGTGTACATCTGTAAAAGCAGCGGGCTGAAAACTAAACTGAACCATCAACACTGCTATTCCCTGATGTCCTGTAATCCACTACAGTACATTTGTGAGTGGTAGTGTCCTCATGCTGTTAAGAAGAAACACAAGCTATTGCTACCTTCAGAAACTGCAACCAAACGCTGAACACTCAGTCTTTTGCTCTCTCCCTCCTTTTATGTCAGCCCTTTACCCCATTTCTTTCCATTCTCTATTTGTCTTCTTTTTAAATAAACTGTGGATGAATACACTGCCTTTTCTGATAGTGCTATGGACCTGGGACCAGAGTGAACGGCAAAACCAAAACCATACCGTGGTATAAGTTTGTAACATCCTGTGTCTGGAAATATATTCATGTAATACATTCTTGGTCTGCTACATAGGAGAGGGCAAGTGAAAATTAGCATTGTAGGCAACGTTACATTCTCTGTCACTGGTAATTCTGCATTTTTCCCTGATGTCTGTTTATATCATTTCACTTTAGATGAAGTAGATGGTGGCTAATAACAGCAATAACATGTGTGGTTCCAGACCATTTCACCTAACTTTTTCTCTCTTCACTAAAAAGGATAGTTAAAGTCAACATCCAAAAGACAAAGAGAGTTCCCTGCGTAACACTACAGGAAATATGAACAAAAGAAAAATCTTATTCAACTATTAATTCTTGACATTTCAAATATTTCTGTTATCATTACCATAGCTTTAATTGATAGACTTTCAACAGTGTTGTCATAGCAAGTCAGAAGCAGCTTGATAGCAAACTCTGGACATGGTTAACTGAGGGTTTAAATACTGTAGCAACTCCTGACATTAGCAGCTTGCTTCAGTCAGAGAAAATGGATTTCCTGCATGCTTTGAAAGTAGAGCTTTTCCAGTAAAATTGCATCCATAACAAACTTTGGCATTATAGTGAGCTGCTATTCGTTTACATTTCTAAAGTAATTCTAGGGTAGACATGTTTAATATCTGCTCATTTTTAGTTTATGGGATTTATTAAAACCTTTCACTACTTCTCAACAGCAGTTAATGATTCAAGAAAATGCAAATATTTGCTGTTCTTTTTATTTCTAGGTTAACAGAATCAAAACTCCAAAGCAGATAGATGAGCTCATAGAAATAGAGAGCGATACAGGAACCTGGTACAGGAGGTGTTTTGTTAGAATTCGTACAGAGCTATATGGTGTAAGTAGCAATATCTCTGTTCTGTAATTACCTTCTTTTTAATTAGCCTTCAGAAATGGGATGGATTGATTGAGCTCATGCCAGTGATAGCAGCAATGCTAAATTTTCCATGCAACTGGGAGATTCAGGAACCAGCATAAGGTTCTGGGTTTCTGACCCAGAAGAGGTGCAGGGTGAATCACAGAGCTTGGTCCCAAATTCTGAGGAGGAAGAGGCTGCACTGGTCTTTGCAGAAGTGTTGGCTAATAGTTACATAGCCATATTCCCAAGCACCACAATATAATATGTACTGGGAATGCATATCAATATATACCTACAGAAAGAGGTGACACATGATGAAATGAAAAATTACCTGCAGGAACTTGAGGTGGCTTCATTACTTACAAATGGTGAAGTTGTGAATAAACGGTGTAAATTGTAAAACCTTTATAAGGCATTGTATCTGCATGTATTTTTAAGCATGTCAAGTCTGTTCCTAGAAAACTATGTTAGAGCTATTTCAGAGTTTAATATAAGCTTATGGGGACTGTGCCCTGTATCCTTTTTTACTTTTTTTGCAAAACAAAAATTGCGCAGTATTTTTGAACCTTGTAATGAAAGCTGAGAAAAGTGTTATTAATTAAAACAACAACAAAAGAAAAGGTAAAAAATAGCTTTTCACAGTTGTTAGAGATCTGGCACCTTAAAGCTCTCTACAGCTGTGATGAAGTGTTGTAAACCAAGGTTTGTCACAAAACTGCTTTGCTTGGAAAAATGGCATTTTCCCTATGGGAAAAAAACCCACCCAAATCCAGGAAGTGTCTACTTTTATAGTTAGTTGTCCATAAATGGAGTAGTTGATGACTGAAATATTATTTGGCCTTGTTACTAAATCAGCTTTAAAGATGTTGCTCCTTGGTTGTCTCATACCCCTGTTATCTCACTGGACTGGCCTTAGGGTCAAAGCGCCTTCCTTGTTGCATGATGTGTGCTGAAACCCCTAGGACAGACTGCCTCTGCTCTTCAAAAGGAGGACATCATCTTGAGATGAGAGAGAGAGAGAGAGAGAGAGAGAGAGAGAGAGAGAACGCCATTCTCAGTCAGCTCTGCTGTAGCATCTCTGACCTGGGGGTAGTTTCAGCTTTTCCTCGTATAGTTATAGTATGATTTTATAGCTGTGATACATTATGATAGCTCAAACTCTGAGTGTGTCCCTGTTGACTTGTGGAATATAGTTTGCCTAAATTTAAAGCAGTGTAATACTGAGAAGTGAGAAGAAAACATTTCTGACAAGATCTCTGGTTTGAAACAGTGAAATGAAGCTGCTTAGAGATTAGGAAAGGCTGAGGTGGTCAGGAATGAATTAACAGACGTTCCACACTGGTGTAGGAAAAATTTGGTATTAGCCAGCAATGTGTGCTTGCAGCCCAGAAAGCCACTCATATCCTGGGGTGCTTCAGAAGAAGTATGGCCAGCTGGTCGAGCGAGGTGATTCTCCCCCTCTGCTCTGGTGAGACCCCACCTGGAGTCCTGCGTCCAGCTTTGGAACCCCCAAAACATGACAAACATGGACCTGTTTGTGTCCAAAGGAAGGCCACAAAGATGATCAGAGGGGTGGAACACCTCTTCTGTGAAGACAGGCTCAAAGAGTTGGGGTTGTTCAGCCTGGTGAAGAGAAGGCTCTGGGAAGACCTTATTACAGCCTTCGATACTTAAAGGGGGCTTGTAAGAAAGATGGAGAGAGACTTTTTACCAAGGCCTGTAGTGACAGGAGAAGGAGCTACAGTTTTAAACTGAAAGAGGATAGATTTAGATTGGACATTTGGAAGAAATGCTTAACTATAAAGGTGGTGAGACACTGAATAGGCTTCCCAGAGAAGTTCTGGATGATCCATCCCTGGACGTGTTCAAGGTCAGATTAGATGGGGCTTTGAGCAACCAGATCTAGTGGAAGATGTCCCTGCCCATCACAGGGGATGGGACTAGATGGTCTTGAAAGGTCACTTCCAATCCAAACCATTCTGTTTCTATGAAAAGAAGATGGAAAGTCATGGAACATGCACAGCCTGCCTGTAGCTGGAGATTAACATACTTGTATGAGAAGTACCGTTATGACCAGTATCAAAAAGCTGATCTGCTCTCTCTGATGCCCTGAAGAAGCAAGGAAATCAGAATTAAAAAGCTATCATTTAACAATATTGTTCAAAATACTATTTAAAATAAATGTATTTCCTAATGATTTACAGATTTGGTTGACATTTATGAGATGCTTCAACTACCCGGTGAAGGATAATACAATCAAACTTACAGCTGTATGGTTCACCTTGTCTTTTGGGTAAGAGTGGTTGAGATCTTAAACCATTTTTGATAGACTCAGCAGAGAGAACAATCATCTGCATGCAAATTTTGGTCACTGTGATTACCCTTTTTATTCCAAAAGGTTTTATACAGCGTCTTTCCACAAAATGTTGTATTTATCGGTTAGTCTGTTCTTGGTTGCAAGCCTGATTAATCAATAATATCTGCTTCAGAAACGCGCCATCTGCTGGTGTCAGCATCTTTCAATATTTTTATTTTATGGTGGATTTTATTACAATGGAGCAACTCTTCCATCACTTAAGTGGCCAAGGGAGCCACTCATCTCACCTTGCACAGATTTCCAAACAGGTGGGATTGGTGACTGAGCTTTTTCTGTTTTTCACAGCTACTATGGCTTATCTGTCTGGTTTCCCGATGTCATTAAACATCTGCAGTCAGATGAGTATGCGTCCCGAGTGAAACATTTCCGCAATGAGGAGGTTTCACATTTCGTCTTCAACTTCACACTGGAAAATCAGATTCACAGCAATGGAGAATACATCAATGACAGGTTTAGAGATTTCCTAATATTCTGACTTGGCTGGGATAAACAAATGCATGTTGTAAGGCATGTCCTGGTAATCTAATAATTGTATTCATTAGCTAATGGTAGATATTTGGGGTTTGGCTTTTGATGGGAATTCATTTCTGTTCTTGATTTCTTATGACTTGTGGAGCATGTGGAGAAGCGGACCTGTACATGCCCTGGTGGTTCCTGTGTGAGGATCCCCCAAGCAAACCCAGCTTCCTTGTCATCCTGAAAAACAGACTGAAAAGCCTAAATTAATGATGCTTCCTTTCACAGTGGGATTCAAATGTTTTCAGACCCAACACATGCAGCATATTTTAGGGGGGCTGAGGAAGGATGTACTTTCATCTCTGTTGCCAGTTCTTTTCTTTTTTTGATGAAAGACACTTCTGTGAAAACTCTGAACATTGAGAGGTTAGGATCTTACCACAGAAGAATAAAAGCTAAACATTACTGTAAATCAATGAAAAGCATGAACAGTTCTGAAATGGAAAACAACACTTTGGCAATGCCTTTTTAACTGAATCCAAACATATTAAGGCTTTATCTGGACTCTGCAGATAACTAGATAACTTGGGGGAAAATCAAACACAGCTGTTTTAGGTATCTGGTTTCTCTTAAGAAATACACAGAACAACCATGTGAATGGTCTCCTGGAAGTTATGGTGCTAAGTAATTATTATTTCCATATGAAAATCTGTATCTAAGTGAATAAAATTAATGATTTCGGTAATGTGGGTTTTTTTTTTTTTAAATATCATCATAAGAACGTGAATTTTGACACAGTTAAAGGTTTATGCATTGCAGACAAAAGATACCAGCTATCTCGTTTTTGAACTATCCATAGCTTCCCAGTTCCACTCCTTTCTAGGAGTTAGATGTTCTCCTAAAAGCAAAGAACCATTTACTGTCAGTAACTGACAGCACTCCAACAACCAAGGTCTTATCAATTTGAACTGAAAATTCTTCTAAAACACTAAATCTGACATTAACCTACTCTAAACCACTGATTTCCTCTTTTAAACATACAAGTTTAATAGGCCTCTGACAGTTATTTGAGAGTCATGAAACATTTTCCACAGAAGTATGGACTTGTTTTATATTCTTACTCCACAAATGTTTCAGTCCTCCACCCACCCTCAGCCTCAGTGTTTTCTTCATTTTCTTTCTTAACTAGAAGATCTGTCGATACTTGCCTTCTTACTTCATTACATTTCTGTTGAGTTTTAATTCAAATCATTGCAAGACCAATTTCAATATAGTCACAATATGTTTCCTGTCCAAAGGTGAAAAGTGCATCCGAAGAATGTAGGACATGTCGTCTGTCATTTCTGTTCCAACTGACTAATCTAATTGCTAAATTTTCTTTGTTCACCTCTGGAATTAGGCTACGTTTTAAAAAAGAAAGTGCTATATGAAAAATGATAATGAGTTGACACTGAACGCCAGCCTGATTTTAATCAGAGTCTGTCACAAATGAGAAATGATATAATAACTAAAACTAATGGGCTGAAAACACCATTTTTCTGACCAATACACAAGGCAAATTCACTAGCTAGTAAGTCTTCCAGTAATAAACACACTTAGCTTTTGCTGGCCTTTCTCATAAAGAGAATTCCAAATTTATTTACAAGAGAGTTTAATTCCTACTATTTCATAGGTAGCATATTTTGTGTGTTCCTACTCCTAGTATTAGTTTTACAATAAGAAAAATACGTAGCTAGTCACACCAGATTTGATTAGAGCAGAGTTCAGTCTGTATTCAGAAGGCTTTGGTGTTTTATCAGTTCTTACTGGCTTATAACAGCTACGGCGCTGCTTTCCAGACCGTTGCCACTTCGGGTGAGGTCTGCCAGAAAAACTGCCTTTTTTTAGTTGTGTCTTTTTCCACACCTTCATGTGAAATAGACTGTATCACAAAAATCATAACGTATTTCTACATGTGTCTTTTTTTGTTAGCATAATGATGTTGTTTGGTAGAATTATACTCAAAAGGCTTACAGTGACAAGCTTTCTCCATGTTACTAGGCTTTTAGTCTAGTAACATTGAGAGTTACTGCTAGTAATACACTTAGTCATTGACGTTTTCTGTGAATTACTTGATTGACAGTCATGATGAAAGACCTAGGAGTTAAATGAGAGTCAGTAGGAAGAAGGTTGTTCAGAAATAAGAAAAGCTACTGACAGTTTGTTTACAGCTGTTTTATGTACACAGTAATTGCAATTGCATCCACAGACACAGGAGAAACAAACACATACTTCCAGTTAGATACCTATCTGTATAACTGGCAATGTAGTTGTTGTGTTCATGTTAAACTATTTTTAGAAAACATATTTTGACACTTGAACTAGTATGTTTTTCATCTGACCCTGACACGGTGCCCAGTGTGTTCATCTGGAGAAATAAATGTTCTTTTAAAATTTTCTTTCTTTCCAGCTTGTTCGTACTAACAAGTGCTTGTTTGTTCCAGGAGACTGAGTTTCTGGAACATGATCTCCCAGTTTCCGACTGTAGGTCAAATTACAAGTAACAGTGATTTTACAAGGCTATTCCTTGAACGCCATGACATTGGTTTTGGTTGGTGAATAAGGACAAGTAATAATGGAAGTATTATCAAAGACATTGTATTACCAGTTGTAGCCAGTAGCTATGTGGAGCTATTTGTCTTATTAATGCTTTCTCTGAACAATAGTGCTCTAGAATCAGCTAATCATTAATTATGTCTCCAGAATACCTTTAAGGAATCATCATTACTGGGGTTGAGACTTTTTAGACACGTATAGCTGCATCAGCTTGACCTGTTGCTCTTGCTGACCTATGAAGGTAGACTGACAGAAATTATGTGTATTGGGCAGGTTTATTATGATGAAGTTTAAATCAGTAACCTTTGAAGATTCACTCTTTAAGAACTGTGTGTTTGAAGACATCACTTCACTGAACACATACTTCAGGAACTGTACTTTCGTGAATACCACCTTCTACAACACAGGTATTACAAGAAATAACCTTGAACATGCGTTGTTCGTCTGTGTGTTCTCATCATACGTTTATAATTTCTGAATTTCTAATAAGGCATACAAGTCTTCTTGTAAGGAATAAAAAGCTATAAAAAGCAACAGGCCTCCGTAATGTTGTAACAGAAAACTGAAAGGATCACACCCACGCCAGAGGTGTCACGGGCCTAATATTGACTCAGATAATAAGCACCTCTTTTAATTTTAAAAATCTCTAAAGAGATTCAGTCTCAAGAGGACAAAATATGTTTACTGCTTTACTGGTAGCTTTAACTAGTGTGCTTTTATTTAGTCTAAATGGGACTGGTGAAATCCTTTGTTCATTGTGCTCTCTGTGGCATGGGAATCTGCTACCTAATCTATAATCATTCCCACTCAGGTCCTAAGTATTGTAACAAAAATAGGAATGCATGTTTTCATATGTTAAAACAGAGGACACTTTTTTTTTTTCCCTCCAGTTTAATAAAACCTAACTGAAAGTAGAGCATGGCCAGCTAAGCTTGTTGGAAAGACGGGTGCTTCTTACATGCTTTCCTGTAACCCCAGCAATCATAATAGTAAGAGAGGTTTCAGAGCAAGCAACGTCCAGGTTTCTTTGTGTAGAAAGAAGGTATTCTTGATTCAGGGTTATAAGGCTGACAGGAAGAACAGCAGGAAAGTGAAAGTATAGGGAGAGATCTCCAAAATTGTACTGGAAGAAGAACAGCCTGAGTGACTGCATGTAGTAACTAATTCCTGTTCAAGCTGAAGACCATGAGGCCTTCTCAGAAATGAAAATTAGTTTAATCTGAATTCTGTAGGAATGTTTCACTTTAAAAGAAGTCAAACCAAACTGAGCAAGATTGGCAGTCTCATCTGAAAGGCTGTCTGGTGTGGAAACAGAAGGTCTGATATTGAGCAAGACCAAGCGATAGAAACGTGCAGATACCTGATGCTTTTTATGCACGGCCAGCTTGTGCTGAAAGATCTTAACCAAATACAGCCCAAGCAGAGCTGAAATGCAATAATATAACTTGTCTAATTCCAGGCCTTAGTTGCTCATTTTCATAAATTTTCCATATTTTTCTATTAAGATAAAAAGGTATCAATATTAATAGAAAGAACTAGTCCCATTTTACAAAGCAGTGAAAGCTCCGAGTTGTCATTAAAATTGCCTGAATTGGAAATGTTTTTAATCAAAAGCTTCACATGGAGTCAGCTGTTAGCTGAAATGTTTCTTTTTCTTCTTTCCACAGATCTCGAGCAATATAAATTTGTTGACAGCGAATTGATAAATTGCACATTTTTCCACATCAGAACAGGATGCCAGATTTCTTTTGATGATGACTACAGCGCCTACTGGATTTACTTTGTTAATTTCCTGGGAACTTTGGCAGTGTTACCAGGGAATATTGTGTCCGCTCTCCTGATGGATAGAATTGGACGGTTAACAATGCTAGGTAGGGGCTTCACTTTAAAACAGGTAACACCACCAAAACCTAAAGCTCTCCTGATAAAGTAACATGTTCTCTTTTCGAAGAATGTGGTTCAGAGAGACGTAAAAAATTCCTTCTGCAGGTACTTCATTTATGCAGCATCGTAAGTGCTGTTTTAAAGAGTGTCCTATTTAGAAACTCTAGGAGCAAAAGGTTCTGTAGCCAGTTCTGCTTATGACATATTATCAGTCATTGCTCTTCTGTGCTGATATTACGAGACCATTATTTAGGCATCTGGGATGAGATTTGGTAGAGTGCTGATCATTGGCTTGTGTTTGCTCCAGCTGAAAGGAAAGCTAGATGTGCTTGGGTGTCCCATCAGCTAGTAGAGGTGACACCTTGGATAAGTCAGCAGTCCTTTGACTGTTACCTGTTTTGCAAAATAACACGTTTGAAAGGTATCTTCTGTGGATTATCTGCAATGACAGATCTGTTTTCAATCTACTTATATATCTATGTGGTAGTTCATTGTGTTCATTTTCTCAAATAATATCTCTATATAAATGCAATTCCCAATTGATGTTTTTGTTGCTACACTACATGAACAAGTTTCAGGTATTTGCAGAAGATGATAAACAAGGAAGAATGGGAGTAGTTTTCCCCAGGCAGCTTGCTTTGGGAGTTCAGAGAGGGTTCCATCCATTAATACTTTATGATAGATCCTGCTGTTTGAGGAGTTATGTTTTTTCTATGAGCTCCTTACAATACTTGTCTGCCTGACTGGTCTTTCCAGCAGAGGTCTCCAGTTTTTTAACTCATATATATGGATCAGTTATTTAGCTATACTGTGTGCATAGAACCGTTACATAAAACAAAGACCATTCTTTAAACACAGTTCCACTTCATGTTTGTTTCACCTGACTCGTACCTAGGTGGTTCCATGGTTCTCTCTGGCATCAGCTGTTTTTTCCTGTGGTTTGGGACCAGTGAATCCATGATGATAGGTATGCTGTGCCTCTACAACGGCCTCACCATCTCAGCATGGAATTCTTTAGATGTCATTACTGTGGAGCTGTATCCTACAGACAGAAGGTATGTACAGATACACCTCCCGTAACCTCGCTGACACTATCTCTATATACCAGCAGAAACAGTAAATAGAAATGGTTATGTATGAGCTTTGCAGAAGCAGTGGTGTTCTGAGTGGTCCAAAGGAATAGATTGTCTTATGAACAGCAGGAAGAAAAAAGGTAATTTTTGAGCTATTTGGTGTATATTTTACATCAAATATCACCGAATCAGGAAAATAGCACAAAGGTAGTTTCTTACAAAAAAAGGAGATCTAACTGCTATTCTCATCTAAAACACAGCTAATGAGGATATTTCTGAAAACAGTAATGGAATATTTCTGGGTTTCTCCTAGTGCAAATAGCTATGAAGGCAGTAGTTCCAAAACATCAATATAGCTGCATTTGTCTGTTGGCCGTGAAATGGTGGGGATGATAATAAAAATCACTGCCTGGAGCTGAACAGCATCTTCTGGAAGAGATTGTGGGTTTGAACCATGCTGAGCTGTTGATCAGTCTGCTACACATTTGTATGCAGGGTCACTAGGAGTGTACATAATCAGCATTAAGCAGATACAAAAATGTCTCAGACACTGCTCCTGACTCCTCAGGGCTCTGGGAGGAAATTTCCATGTCCTGCAAGCATTGCTGCTAGATGACATGGGTGGGTTTTTTTCGGATACAGGGTACTTTTTAATGCTGATCTTATGTCACTTAATGGACTGAAGGAAGAACAGTCAAGCCATACGCTGTTGTATGTTGAGTGTTAAAAGGTAAAAGCCGTATTTTCTTGAATAGACTGGGACATTTCTCCCCCCTCCCTGCCCTAAACAATTTTTATATAAAATTGCCCAGATTCCGGCCAAGGGAAAGTGTCCTTTCTCCTGTCACAGTGCTATTATGTCATTCACTAGAAGTTTCAAATATGGTGAAAAGTATTCCCAGTTTACATATGCATGATGCTTTACTGGCAAGTCTGAGCTTTTGGACAGAGATGCAACTGACTTTACTAGTGTCCATCAGGAGAGAAAAACTGTAGACTGGCGTCTCTGATTTCTTTTCATTGGCATTTTAAAAATATATTCTTCTTCACACAAGAAATTGATGTCCACTGTTGTGGTTGTATCAAATAACCGTACTAGGCAACTTATGAGTCCAAAGCACTAAGCTTTAATATTAAGTGCTAGTGTTTTTATTACACCTCATGAAATTGCTCTTCTGTCAAGAATTTTTCCATCATCCAAACTTTATGATATAATTCTAATAAAGATCCTTTAGAAATAGCTGTCTTTTTGGTATTCCTGAATGTAGCAGCCACAAATACTTTCTTGATGTAAAGAAAAATAATTAGAAAAGCCATTGATATTAATGGAAGCAAAAATAATCATCATTACTAGGAATGACAAAACAAATGAAACTGATATTTATTCTAGGGCATCTGTATTTGTAGCTAATAGTTGTTTTTATTAGTTTCTGCTAGCTTTGGGATTGTAGCAAATTCTTCCCTGGTTTTTTGTTTGTTGTTTTTTGGGGTTTATTTGTTTTGTTGGGTTTTTGGGGTTTTTTTAAATGCTTATGTGTGCAATAATAGCTGTCTGGAATTCCACCTCAGAAATTCACTTACAGCTGAGTTGTTGGGTTTTTTGCAGCAGCTCAGACAGAAAATTTGTCACTTTGTATTATCGATATAAAAGGGCTGATAGGCAAAATCTACCTGTGCCAGGAAAGACATTGCTGATATATACTGTAGATGAGATTTTTACCCAAAAGTTCTGAAAGTGATGGAACTGTCACTGCCAGTTTTTGCCAGTTGGGTTATAAGGATATGGCCAATTCTAGAAGTCACTTCCTATACAGCTTTTTTTAGACTGGGGCGAAGCTTCATATTTCATAGAACTATTTGAAATTTAATACCAGTAGGTACTCAAACAACTTGCTTCCCAGAATTTTTTCTCTTGATTTTTTTTTAAATCCAGACCAACTACAGTTTAACAGCCACCATTGCCCACCTCTGATGGTCCTATCTTTCCTTCTAAGACTCCTCTGATCTCCATAGCCTGGCACAACTTGCCGCAGTTTCCTGGGAATTCCCAGCTTCCGCATGTAGCTGTAGGGCCAAACAGCCTTCCCAGGCATATATGGTACATGAAGCTGCCCGATCTGTATTCACATAGGAAGTCCTTCATACGGAAGATGATGCCCTCTTTTCACTACAAAGCTGCATCCAGAGTGAATCTGGGTCCTGAAACTGGCTCCCAGTTTCCCCCCAAAAGGCAATCTAGGAACAACAACTTCGCTCGCTCTGTCACTACTTTACTTTTCCAATGTATACCATTTTCTTACTCCCAATCAATGAAATGGCCACAAATCAGCAAAGAAGTTCAGCTGGAGGCTGGGCTGGTAGCACAGTGTGTGGAAGGAGGCCATTTCACGCTACCGCGCACAAGAGAACGGGCTGGGCAGCCCCTCCTTTTCCTCCTGCACAGCTCCTCTTGGAGAACAGCCAGTTGCCAAACCGCTGGGGTGTTGCCAGTGTTGTGCAGCGTAATACAAAAGGTGTTTCATAAATCGTACTCCAGGTTATTTAGCGGTCATGCTGGCTTTTTGCCAGGTACGGGTGTGGTGAGCAATTTGGAAATGTGCAGTGTATATGGGACATGGCACACATTTCAGTTTGCTCTTCACCAGCTGCCCACAGAGCAGAGGTGAGGTTGCTTCAAAATCTTAGCAGGTTTGGATTCCGAATGCATTCACGCTCATCTGCCTATTTACATTTTAATTTACTAATGCATGGATTTGAGGTAATTAAGTATTGTCCTATATTCTTGATGAGTACTTTCAAATTTTATGCCATATTAGCATGGCTTTTGCCTGTGTGTTCTTATAAAAATCTCAGTTGATTTGCACAACTGCTAAAACAAGAGATATTAGAGGTTGTAGGGATTTCAAATGGTTCTCAGGTAGATGATGTTCTGTTAAAAGGTGAAGATATGTTACTAATCCTAGTCATAGGTAGGCTTCTGTCTTCCAGATGACATACATGGTGGTAATGAAAAATCATTTGATAATTTTTTTTTTTTTTTTTACTTTTCAATACACAAATTTTAAAGGGCACTCATGATGACTAGCTATAAACTAGCTGATTTCCAAAAAGAAAGTAAATTAACTGAGCTCCACAATGTAAAGAACTTGTATTACTCATCTTTTGCCTCATCTTCTTAACGGCCTCTGCTATTCTGGACTAGTCAGCAGGTTCTGAAAAGTCTTTGGTTACATATGACCCTTTCGAAGGCCAAACCAAAGTTCCATAGCTTTGGAAGCTCAGCTTTGAAGGAGAGTTACTAAATGTCTGGTGAATGTTTTTGGGTCCTCCTAGAGTGCTTTACTACTCTTTCATAAGCTTTCCATATTTTCCAAACACTGCTTTGAAAGAAGGTGGTGTAGAAATTGAGACATAGAGGAAAAATACATTGTTAAAAATTAATATTGTCCATCAGAAGAGGAAGGCTGTAGACTGACATGTGTGGTACCAGCAATCCCAGTCACTGAGCATTTTAGAAGAGGGAATGGGCTGGAATTGCAGCTTCCACTGCAGCTATAACTGCTTAGCATTTCTGCAACAAAAACCTGAAGGTGCTAAGCTGAGCACACCAGAAAATGTGAAATGCATGCTCAATGACTATTTAGTTAGCTTTAAGTGACTTGCTCGCGTCATATACAAATTCTGTGGCAGGGGTAGGAATTGTATACTCTCTCCTGATAGCACTCATCTGCCTTAACTGTGAGACTGCTTTCTCATCTTGACATTCCCCAGCCTTATTTACAGTGCACCTTACAACTTCGGCAGCAGATGAGGGAATCTAGGTTTTCTTCACTACATTTATGTTTTACCCTTGAGCTCTTTTAGTTCTGTGCCTTGGCAGAGTGATGGGGATAAAAAATACTGTGTGATGAGGTAATTATGGCTTGTGTTGTAATGTGTGTGCCCAAGGGCCCTGCAATACTTTGCAGTTTCCTAGCTCTGTCTGTAATAAAATATGAATGGAAGAGAGTTGAAATTCTCTGAAGAAGTAGCATTTAGCAGATTTTTATGACTTTAAAATGCAGTCATTTCTTTTGCATAAATGATAAATGTCTTCTTGTGAACTAACTTGGGAAGCACCAAGTTTATAAGCCTACACTCTTGTCAAAGAGTGGATACAACAAATAACCCAAACTTAAACAGAAAGTGGAATACAAATAGGTTGTCTCCTGCAGAGTAAATCAAGGTCAGATTGCATCACATAACCAACAGTTCATCAGTTTTACTACAGCTGCCAGGCGTCTGGGTTTGAATATTGGCCAGGAATCTTTGGGATTCGAGGTGTGCTATAAAATGAGGTCATCCTGGCTTCCCTTTTTGTAGTACTTCTGAAATATGTTCATAAGGGTTTGGTCCTAATTAGGAAATAAGTCACTTCAGTTAATTGTATTTATCTTTTTCTCCTTTTCTTGAGCATTGAGACTCTATCCCCACAATAATAAAAATTATTCACAGGGTATCTTAAGTCCAACATTGTATTGTAGTGGCTGTCAGAAGAGAAGTTTTCTATTCTTTTGAGTCATAGTAGCACTCATCAACTTACAGTAGACTTACTGACAGCTATTTTCTACTGCCATCCTGTGGATGTGGTTCAACTGCATTTTGCTGAAATTTCATGTTAATGTTTTTAAAGCATGACATGCTGAACCTATGCAATGCTTTGGGCAGGAAGGCAAATTCCACAGTTTTATTGCATACTGAGTGCTATAATTGGCCAGGCTATGTTATGCATCTTTATACTCATTTTTTAAAAGAACTTAAGGTGTCTGGACATCAGAAAACTGTCCATAGCACATTCAGAAACTCTATTCTAATAGCCTTTGCATATTATCCACACCCATAAAAGTGATATTTAGAGCCTTTTTGAACTTGCTGGATAGGCTCAGCACTAGCTCTGGCAAGAAAGTTCTCAAATATCTGTGCTACACATTCAGTAGCCCTCCATGGCAGGACAATTAAGTTTTTAGGTACTCTTGACTATCGGCAATGGTAAAGTGGGTCTGAATTATTTTATGTAGGAATATAAGCACCTGGTCTAAGAAGGAGCATATGTGGCAAACAGGAAGCAAGCTCTTTTAATCTAAAGTCTTGGATAATCCCTCTATTTTTAACTGTTTGGACTCTTGCCATTTTTATGTGGGGCTTGTGTGAAAGGAAGCTAAGCATTTTTCTTTGTCGCAGCTTTCCCAGGAACAAGTAAAATACATTGGGGAAAATTCCTTGCCCCTAACATCCAGTTTTCTCTCAGACCTGACGGTTTCATAAGACTTCCACATTTTTTCCTGTCAATACTACAAGCTGTAACTTTTTTTTTTCTTAAGGCAATCCCATATTGATTCACCAGCATTGTTTTACTGATGCGCCTGAATGACAGTGCTTAAACCAGTAACTGATCAATTTAACGGAAATTAGTGTATATGGTAATGGCTTATGGCTTTAGATTTTTTCAGTTAACTGATTCATGATGCTGAGATGACACATCACGTATCTTTGATCATTTGCAGACTTCCTGTACACTCTTAATATTTTCCTGAAACACTGTGGAAGAGACTGTACTAGTGCCGCAAGAGAAGACTATACTTGTACATGTTTGTGAATTGTGACATATTTATTGCATGGCTATTTTTACTCCCCTGGATTCAGTAGAATTAATTATAAGGACGTGAATTACTACAGATTTTAGCTGATTTGCATCTCAAACATTGTTCTAAGAAAGATGTTTAAAAAAACAAGTCTGAGCTTGCTATCCCTAGAGCTCAACAGTTTGCTTCATGACTTTTTTCCAACCATTCTACACAACAAATTTATATTCAAACACTGCATTAAAATTGAAGGATATGAAGGCAGAAGGATGAACAGGGACAATGTTTTTCAGGTACAGGTCACAACAACAATTTACTTCAGCCGGTAAAAATCTTACTGTTCCTGCCAATGATGTGCATATTTTAGGTGAAAGGACGTGCCTGAAAACAGCTTAAAGATTAGAAGATTGGACTTCTGCTGGGTTGTTCATTTTGTATCATCAGAACATCAGAACAAGGATAATAAAAATGGGCTTACCTTGTCTTATTCTTCTTTGTTTATAATTTGATAATACTAATAGGATTAGCCTGATAATCACCCCTTACAATTGGAAAAACTGGTTAAGTCTAGATCCATTTTACAAAGCAGAACTGGTTTTTCAGTGCCAATGAATTATCTTAATTTTGCTCAGATATAAAAGATACTATATTACAAAACTGCTTTAAATCTTAATAAGGCAATCTTGTGTATATTACCTCCAATAGATGTAAAGCACAGTGGCAGCCCTGAATATGCTGTCTGTAGATCCCAGCATGTGAAAAGAAATTATCTGAATTGCTCAGAAAATTATATTCAGACTGCTATTATAGCTAGTTAATATAAGCAAATAGTATCTGTGAAAGAGCTTACCTTTGTAAGGCAGTATAAAAGAACACTGAATATTAATAAAGCACCCCCACATGATTTGTTCTATTGTCTTTCTAAAGATTTCCTCTCTGTATCCAAATTTGCTTTAGCTAGATCTGTATGTTCTTTGGGGAGTTTTGGTATCTTTCCGAATATACAGAGGCTGTTGATGACTAAGTGTCTTATTTTCTCTGTGCACACACTGGTTTTTTCCTGTTACTGTTACCTGGGGGCAAGTTTGGTTTTACATCAGTACTGGCAGCTGAAGAAACTATATTTATCTGTGCAGACACTGATCATAACCACTTACCACATTAACTTTAGAAATATTTTCTGTTTGTAAATGAGTCCAAAATTAGAACAGTTCTGACTCCTTTCCTATCCTTTTCCCCCTGACTTGTTTAGAATAGCTGCAACTTGTTATTATCCTATAACATATGCTCTGTTTTTCAGGCTGGCTGTGTTGGCTTTAACCTCTTCCTACCTTTTTGCGATCAAGTCTATTTTACCACAGCCTTTCCTCTTCATGTTCCTCCTTCCTGCCTGCACTGTTGTTCACCCTAGAAGATGTGTCAGTCTGGAGCTCCTTCCCTCTCAGGAGCTTCTCACCATCCTGGGTCAGCTTGTCCTAGATGTTCTGGGTTTTATCTGCCCTTGTAGTAGAGATGTTTCCATGGTAGAGATTTAATCTTCTTCTCATAGATTTTGAAAGTTTACTCCACTAGGGTGTGGGTTCACTGCTTCCTCCCACTCCTCCTTTGGGCCAGTGCCTCCAAAAGTTGTCCTTAAAATGAGCAAGTTATAACTCACTTATCTCCCCTCTGAGGAAGGCATTTTCAAGGAGCTGCTGCAAATATTCCTCTGTCAGAAAGCTTCACAACCAACAATTCCAAAGTTTCCTCATTGGCTGCTCTCAGCAGTGTGCTCTCTGGCAGTTATCATTGATCTGTACTGTGGGGCAGCAGAGCATATTGCTTTCAAGATTATTATCTCCAAGATGTGCATGTTTAGCTTTTCTTGGCACTAAATATTATGTAAAAATGCTGCAGGTTTAATGAAATATAGAAAAAATAGCAAGCAAGGGCTTTGAAGATTCAGAAGACATATATGAGTCTCTTCTGCTTGTTTTTTCACAGTTTTTCCTGATAGTTTCTGCCCTGCCATCAGAATGACCTGTCTCTCCTTCCTTATATATCACTGATACTTACTTTCATGCAGTATCTGGATGGGTGCTGAGTTTTACACAAAGAGGAATTATGGTTACTTCAGACAAAGTAACAGTTACTAAATACAAGGTATTTTAAAGAGACTGCAATACTGCTGTCAATTGCAAAAGCTGCTTTGCCAAACTAATAAAAAATATATTATAATTATAATCACCCAGCAAAAGAGACTAACTTGTGTCTTGTCCTGGGATCAAAAAAGGCTTACAATACGCAGAGCTGACACTGGAACAGTAAATATCAACTCCTCTGATTTTACTTCCATAATGTTTTAGGCAAGAGGGTTGACTTAGGATCTGCAACCATGGACAAATAATTTTTAGCATTAATGGAAAAAACCCTTTTTGAATGTATGTCAGTTGGTCTATTCCATGTCTTAATTCTGTTCTACAAACATCCTTTTAACTAATTTAAGAATTTGACAGTAGAAGTACCATTACTTCAAATTCGCACATTTCTGAATCTTTTCCAGACTCTGGAGTTGACTCTTCGGGTTAACTAGAGTTCTCAGATTCAACAAAAGTGATTTAAAAATATACCAGAAGGATCTAGACCTATCTTCATCATTCTTTTGATGTGAGGTCCTCAAATGTACCAGGACTGGTGTAATTCTGAAGACAGCATGCATGTCAGGTACATCAGGTCATGGACAGTGCTGAAAACCCCTATATCCTGGTCGGCTATACTGGACAGAAGCTTTTACCTCTCCCTCATTATAAGGCTTGGATGTAGGACACCAGGACACATGCCTGATCAACACTATTGCGATCTAGATTTGCGGAAGAGCAGAGGAGATGAACTAATGATGCTCTGGGCTGTGGCTATGTCTGTGGGTTGCTTGAGGCAGCGGGTCTCTTCTCCCTTCATACCATGGTTTGCTGTTTTCAAAATAAAAAAGTAGTTCTGTGAAGAACACTGAAAGTTTATATCCTTGCTCTCTGCTTACTTCACATTGATTCTCTGGGCTGCTTTTTAGGAGCTCCAGCAGAAGTTTCTCAAATCTTACTTCCTAGGAATTCAGGCTACATCTGAGCACAGGACTTCTTCCTCTACTTCACAGGTACCTCAGTACAATTGTTAAGGTTCTTCTTAGTCACTCAGACCATTAGTATTTCTGTTAGTCTCTGCAGTTTAGACTGGAGGCTTTTTCCTTCTAATGGCAGTACTTAATATTAACAAGAAAGAAACATTTTATTCCGAAAAGAATTCTTCCTAATTCTTCTTATTTTGTCCCAGACAGCACAATGTAAGCTCCGCATAGTCCTTCATGTCTAAGAGATTTAAGAAATGTCAGAAATTCTACTATTGTACAGATACTTTTGTTATGACAGTTTGGGTAGGACAAGTTTATTCCTGCAACTACAAAATCATACAGTCATGATGAAACACCATTTACTGAAACGGTGGCAGCTTGCATAATATGTCTATGCACAGGCTACCAAACATCTAAAGTACTTAATCCAGGTTACTAAAATCACACCACTGCAATGAAAAAGCCCCTGTGAGTTGCCTGTGCCATACTTTCTGTTGGCAGTCTATTTCCTTCCCATTTTCTGCAAAATTTCTCAGATCTCTCTTCTGCATCAAGCAGATTCTTATATATCCTATACTCTTTACCTCTAAGAGACAAACATTCATTATTATTGGAGGTCTCATTAGCCCTTTGAAAAAGCACTGTTTGAACATGTATACCATCTGTAAGAAATCAATTTCTGTTCATCCTCAAGATGATCATCCGTTTGTTCTGATGGCTTCTTTCCCAAATGGCCAAGTAGCTGCGTTTTCAGAGCTACTTGACACCCCCTGTCTCCCAATCCAGCATTTTAAGTGTTGCTGAATTTCCATTTGCAAGTCCTTTGTTCTACTGTAGAGGTGCAAACTTACCTATTCAGTCATTCATTTCACGTTTTGGTCTTCTGGGGCAGTAGAATGAATCTGCCTCAATAAAATGCTGTAGCAGCTGAGCTTTGCTTTTGCATTATAAAGACAAACAAAGAATCCTTGTTGGCATAAATTCAGTTTAAGATGTTGGGTCTGTACTGATTTACTCCCACTGAGAATTTGTCTCAAAGGCTTTACTATTTATTTCACCCATTTTTTAACTTTCTTCTTTTTTCTCTTCCAGGGCAACAGGCTTTGGCTTTTTGAATGCACTATGCAAAGCAGCAGCTGTACTTGGAAACTTAATATTTGGTTCCCTTGTTGGTATCACCAAAGCAATCCCTATTCTCCTTGCTTCTACTGTTCTAGTGTGTGGAGGTCTGGTAGGACTTCGGCTTCCTGACACAAGAACCCAGGTGTTGATGTAACCGGAAAAAGCCATTTACTATTTATTTCCTTCTTCGTACAAATGTCAACTCTCCTGACCGATGGTGCAAAGGCTTCAGATTCTCAATGCTTAGTAGAGTGCTCAGATGTCAGAAATCGAACTTAATGGATACTTTGGAGTGGCAGAGATTTAGAAACCTCTGTATGGAAGTTTTAAATGTCACTTTTTTTTGCTTGCATACATTGCTACTCAAAAGCACTTAACTTCAAACTGCAAAGCTACCTCTTAAAACACTTTTGGTGATATGTCCAGGAAGGTAAAAACTATACTGATAATTAGATATTTAAAAAGCAAGTAGTCATACTATTTAAGAAAATACATGCTGAATTTGGCCATGGCATTGTGAGCTTTTGTAACAGTACAGACGTGCAAGTCAATTATTTAGCAGTATTGGTGCAGAGAATTTTAATGTATCAATGCATGCAGCATTAATCAGGAAACTCTACAGACTGCATCAGGACTGAGAATACTGACCTTCTGCAGCTGTGTTTAGATGGTAAAAACGTGTGGCAATGCCTCTTTCTTGGGGAACCTTTTTAGGCACAGTCAATCTAAAGTACAGATTTCCAGCTACACCCCTTATTTGCTGCGTAGAAGGCAACCGCTATCGCAGGGAGTTGAAAAGCCCATATGGATAAGAAGCAAAGAGAATAACAAACACTTTCACTCTTTGCTGCTGATCCTCCAGAAAAATTTTGGTTTCTTCTCACTTGTGACATCTGGAGTATTTATGCCATTTTAAAACAGTGAATTTGCCTTAATGCAGCAGTGAACCAGTGCAAATATTTATGTTGTTGTTAAGTATGAATAAAGGAAGAATCAGGCCAGTGAACTATATGAAAGTAAAATGCATTCAGAAGTTTGTTTGGCATTTACACTTTTAATGAATTTTTCTTTGTCACAGAATGGTTATAAAAATGGTTATAAAAATATGTGGCCATAGAATGCCACCTAGTAAATTTAGTCAGGTCATAAATTCAATATAGTGTATAATGTAATTAAAACATCTCATTATTTTTTTTTTAAATAATACTAAAACAAAAAAAAGCAATAATAAAAAAACACCATTTTTTTCACAGTTTACACATTTCTTTATATAACCATTTTCTCAGCTGATTTCTAATAGTTCTAGAGATATCTCACCACTTTCAAGTATCTCTCTGAAAGGCCATTAAGAAAGAGGCCATGGCAAGGCTGCAGGGAGTGGTAATGTTTTTATTAGACCAAGTGCAAGGATGGAGAGCAAATGGTAGTAAATATATTCCTTCTAAACAATGTGCTGTGGACTGTTCTGGATTACAGTGAAGAGTTCACACAGTCCTACTGCTATGCAAAAGGCTATGGGACATCTTTAAAATGTTAGCATTAAAGACTTAATACAAATATATTTATAAAATTAATAGACAAAATGGGCTGATACTCTGATGACAGAAACTGGCATTGCTTTCAGTGGAGCTAAGACAACTTCTATCAGCTGATAAACTGTCTGCAGTTTCAAGTTTCAAAGAAAAAATCTGGTAAAGAAATAAGAAAAAATTTATCAATATTTTTTCTAATTATGCCTGACAACATTTATTAGGTGGTTGAATCATTGCCAAAGAAGTTAGACTCTCAGATAAGGTCATCATATAGTAAGATAGATCTTTTTTTCATTAATATACGTGAACTTAGCTTTGGGTAGTAATATCTGTCACTGCATGTTGTGTCAATCATTGTCTTAGTTGTATTGAAAAAATCAGTAGAAGTCCACATAAGAAGGACATTCATTACATTTAAAGTTCACTGATTAATCTACTGATTCTAGAAGTGACATTTTTTAGTTACTAAGAAATGCCTGTGCTACCAAACGTTAGCCCAAGATGTGGTTTTCTGCTATTAACTAATGAGAAAAGAAGCTGAATCAAAAAACCATACGTATGGAAAACTAATGGGGATTTTTTTGATGTTGATAGTTTACATACAATATAGTAAGAAACAAAGTTTAGGAAGTGTGTTTATTTTAGAATATAAACAGTCAAGATATTTGAGATGAAATATTTTATATTTAAAACTAACTTAAACATGTCTTTTAAATTTCTAAACTATGTTAAAAAAATGGGGAAAGAATTATTTTTCACCAAGTTCCAGGTTAAGAACAAAACGCTGGCCTTAGTTTTGCATCTGTGGCTTTTGTCCACTAGTCATAGCCTTAATGTTATTTCAAGGCTGTTTTCTCCAATGAGAATTATATTTGAGCCCTATTTCTCTGTGCCATTCATTAGTAGCATGTGTCCATCTCTTTGTACTTACTGTACAACTTATTTTGAAATCTGAAGCCTCTGTACATGTTTGGAGTAAACACCAACAGCAATGGTAAAATATTACATTGTCTTGCTATGCACTGTCCGCTTGAAGTAGTATATTTTGGCCACTCTGTATGTAATTCTGAAAAACATCCAGATCCAAAACTTCATGCCACCTGACCAGCATGGAGGAAATGGGCCACTGAAAAATAAGTTCAGCTCTGGAGGGCTATGGTTCAAGGCTAACACACTAAAATCTCATTACATGTAAAATTGTGCTGATTTCAATGCTGGTTCTTACTGAAAATCCTGACTACATCATAAATATGGGATTAAGTCTGGATGAAGTGGAATATAACAACAATAAGAATTAGTAAAGATTAACAAAATTCCCAACTACATGGTCCTTCAATGGTCCAAAATTAGAGTGAAAGTTCTAACACAGGAAAAGGGAAAAAGAAGAACTGTGGGTAGGAAAGGTGAGGAAATTTAATGGAAGAGATGACAAAAAAAAATAAATCCACATATATTTCCAACATATTTAACAAAACCTAACGCTAGAATTTCCCTAGCTGGTGAGCCAGTTGGCTTAACAGATTTGAGCTAGCACACAAGCCAGCATCAAAGCTGTGTGAACATTCAATTGTTTGGGCTTGAGTGCATTAAAGATTCATCTCATAAAGACAGAAGAAGTGGATGCAATTGCAAGCTATACTTGCTTAGATCAGTACAATGAACAGGCTGGAACAGAAATACTTCATCTATGGAGATCTGGACACAAATGTTACTTACATTATAAGCAAAAGTGATTTGGCTGGTCTTTAGTGAAGCTGTCATCTTTTTTTCTTTTTTCCAGCTTCCAAAGCAATCTCAGGCAATAAATACTTGACAGTAGGAATTGCACTTCCATTCTATGTCTATTCACTCACATCTCACACAAAGGGCCACTTAACAGCCTTGTTAGATCCCTGATACACCACAGAGAACCAAACTTGTTAACATTTGTGTATTGAAGCTATAAAACATACATAATCAAAACTGCTTATTTGTCTGTTTTGGTCACTGAACTGACTGACCGCTAAGTGGAAACTCCTGTCAGTCTAAATTGAAGTAGGATATAAGGTCTAGTGCTCGTCTCCTGTAAAGCTGAAAGGCTCTTCCTAATGACAGCAATGACAAAAAGTACAATGGCCTCTGAAGACAGAAAAGACTGACAGAATTCAGAATGGTATTAACCATGATGGTCAACTATTCTACAATTTGAAAACTGTCCACCAAAGACACCATATGCTTTCATTATTGGCAAAGACATTTTATTTGAATTAGTTTTACTTCTTACAGGTTGTTAGAGTTTGACTTAGCAGACTCTTATTTCTTGAAAGCATCTTATTCATTGTGTTTGTACTTTTTAACCAGATTGGCTATATTCATGTTAGCACCGTGATAGTTGGAAGCATGCACTACAACCTTTGGTATGCATTGCATTGATTGCTGAGTACAGACTTGGAGCAAGGGAACCAGCACTAGGTGTTGATGGTTTCTGGAGCGCTGAAGGGAATTGCTAACGAATGATGTATTGAGAAGCTTTCTTCCTCTATGCTTGATTTTAGCCACTGTTCTTCCAGAGGTGTGTACTACAAAACTTTGACACAGGTGAACAAGTGTTGGCCCTCCTTCCTGATGGCTACAGTAGTCTACTCTTTTTTCATCATCTTAGAAAAGTGGGGCAAAGACTGCTGACTCAACCTCTGATTTCTTTCTCTTCATGCCATTCCATTCATTCCATCCTAAATTACTTTTCTTACCAGAAGGACAATTGTAAAGAAAGTCAAAACTCACTATTCGTGCTCACACTTGCTTCTGACTTCATAGTAACATTCAGTAAGAAGGTTTGCAACATATCTTTTACCATTTGACCATCTCTTTTTAAACCAAGATGGAAAACAAGTTCAGAAGTCCTTCAATCTTACTTACCCTTCGGAGGCAGCCAGACTCTGCATTTCTCTACATATCCAGAAGACTGAACTGATGCAAGGAGGGGTCTCCTTTCAGAATGGCCCTTGTTGGACTCCTTCTGCTGTGGGGGCAGATACCGGGGATTCTTCTTTCCTGTGCACTTAGCTTAGCTCAGCTCCATTTGGAGGAAATATTATTCTCTCATCTCTCTTTCTTTTTCTGCCGTTATCTTCATGTAACTGCTCTTGAGGCACAATAGCTGATTCCAATTCTTAGCAATATAATACGGTCCTCAGCCCCTCATATGGACAGCCTCTGTGTACTTGGCTTTAGCTGTCTTCCCCATGGTGAATTTTAAGATGATCTTCATTAGTTCAGAGAGCAATGTTTACATCCGCTTACACCTTTTTACCTAAACAATATGGTATCATGCTAATGCAATCTACAAGCCATGTTTCCTGTTTAGTAACCTGGAAATGCAATTGAAATTTCAATCATAATGTTAAAAAATGAATCCTTGCACTCAGGAGGTCAAAGACACAAGAAGTGAAAACAGAAATGCTCCACTTCCTCTGGAGTCTTGAAAGAAAACATATGTTCAGCGATCATATTCCAGAAGAAAACATGTCTGAGGGACTGCTTTTCCTCTGCATTTCCTGCCTTCTTGTTCATTAAACTTGCTGTAAAATATTAATTTGCCTGAATTTGTACTTTCCAATGCTGCTAGTTCAGGAAATGCAGCATGAAAAGACAGACTTTCCCCTCCAGTCTGGAGGCAAGACAGGGCAGCGATGTGGAAGTAGCAGAGACATATTAGTCAGAAAATCTGGAACTCCGTTCACAACCTGAATTAAATAGAAAGCACTAGTTTATAATACTACTTGCAGATTTCCCTTACCTTTGCTTACCCTCACCCAGTCTACAACCAGCCCATATGCCAAAATCAACCTCATTTGCTTTCTTCTGATGTTGATAATTTCAACATCAAGTGATGCAAAACATTATCTGACCCATTATCGCTATCTGCATTCTTTTTCTTTGTTGCAGTGGTGAATACCTTACATCTTCCCACAAAGCAAGGGTCCTTCAATATTCAGTCCTACTCTATGTGTAACATTATTATATAGACCTTCATCCAAATCCAGGACTTTCTTTGGTACAGTTACTTAGCATGCCAGAAACAGGAAAAAGACAAAACAGACCTGATTGATCTACTTTTCTTATTTGATAGTAGGTTGGATTATCTCCAGAGATGCTGGCCTGTAATACGTAGCCATGTTTTCTAGTCCTTGGAGTAAAACCTGTCCATCTAAAAATTAATAAAGCAATAATTTTTGGCAGTCTTGTCCCACAACATACACACAAGTTACAGTTATGATGACCAAAATACTTAGAAAAAAAATGGGGAAGAATACAGGTGTAATTGCTTCCTGGGGTAAATGATCTTCCCTGCTTCACAAAGGTCTAGAACATACTGCTTGCTTCTGATCACTTCACAGTCCAATAACCAAAGATTGGACACTACTTAACAGCACAGGTATTTAGATGGGGATAACCTGACACAAAAGTATTGTCTTTTCCACCCAGGGTATTCATGCATATACATTTTAATGCCACATAACAGGGAAGATTTGTAGAGATCTTGCCCCTGCTGTAGCCATCAACACTTTTGAGCTGTAGCCAGACACATTAGTCTGCAAGTGAGAGAGAGAAATTGCTGGCAGGCTGGCTTTCATCACTCTCTGTACAGCTAATCACCTAAGCTCATTTCACTTGGATCCTAAGGATCTGCTTTTTAGCTCAGCCTCCTACTCTGATTTTGGACATCTATTGCCTGCCACAGATTTCACCAGTAGTTCTGACTAAGCAAGTTGAAGCTGCTTGCTGCTAATGGACAGTGCTCATAACTCCTCGCAAGTGCAGTACTTTGCAAGAGTCCAATGTCTTATGTGTCGTCCAGTTTCATCTATCTAGAGCTAGAGTTGACCTAGCATTTCTCTCTGATAATACTGCATGTTTTCTAACCTAATAAGACATGTCTTCTATTCTCTTAATGTCTGCCTTGTAAATATATGCCTGTCCCTCACTGGCTATGTGATAAAAGTCATTTGTGAATCTTATGTAGGCCAGGATCGGGAAATAATAATGAAATGGAATAAAATTAATGCAAACCGAGGCCTAGGATTCAATTGCTTTTGTTTTTGCTAGCTGTTTTCCTTAAATCCTAGCCTGCAGCTATATAGTACTGTATATTATAAAAAGAAGTATTACAGAGTTAGAGGTGAATACGTATACAGACACACATGTGGGTGAGTACACACATATATATATACACAGACCTCCCTATAACACAGGTGGATGTAAGACTTATAAACCATATTCTCATCTCATTTTTGATGACACTGTTACTTTCTGCACTGTGCCTTATGCTTTGGACACAAATAACACCCTGCTCCTGAACACAAATAACATTGTGCAGAACCCTTTACTTAGTCACGTGCAAAATTGTTGGGATGCCAAGATTCATCTTAGCTGTCTATTAGCTTTTGATCATTGGAAAGGAACTCCTGAAGTGGTCTGAAAAATTATCTCTGACTTAGCTGTAGCCCGACCCCTGCCCCACCACACCGTACCAAACAGCACAACAGCACGTCATGCGAAGGCACTGGTCGTGTCCCACTGACTAGGAGATACAGCAGTCTCAGATACATAAAATCCTAAAAGCTAGGAATTTTGTCTCATTCAACAAGAAGTCCTTCAAGATGTTCCATGTGGATCTCAACATGTTAACTTCTGTGTAAAGTACGAGAAAATGTCTGTGGCTTCCTGTATGATATTTTTTTCATTGTTTCTGCATACATAACTGCTGTCATTTTATTAAAGTGGCTGAACAGTTGTTTGCTGCTGTTCTTATCAGCAATCTTTGACCAGCCTGAAACAGAACCATTGCCAGGGTGTCTTTTAATTAATGATTAACACCCACAAAGATCTTTGATGGTAATTAGTCCTGTATAAAAGTAATTGTGGCTATAATTCAGGCAAATCCAGGATGAAAATGACAGCACATGCACACAGAGCAGTGAGAGTGGAGAGAGCTCTTTCAAAACCTCTGGCATGTGCTCTTTCCCTCTTCGCAGTGTGCTTCCTCTGGTGGGGGACATGCACGCATGCTACAGAACTAAGAAAGCAGCAGAAGAAATGGTGTATTCCTTCCACGAGACTTAAGAATGTGTATTTGCTATAGGAAAGCCAACTCTATACTAAAATTAAACAAACAAATCCAAGCAACTTGCAATTCTTTTTTTTTTTTTTCCCCCATGTATTCTATGAGTTGATAAACTGAACACCAGTCTATACCAGACCTTTGGGAGGAGGCTATGAAAGTTTAGCAATGCCCGCATGACAGTACTTTTGGAAAGCAGCAAGTCTTTCCCCACATACTCACTGAGACTGTAGCCTGTAGTTTCTAATTGTGATTATGAATGGACAGTTTCAAGTAGAATATTCTTGTTCAATTTCAAAGTAGTAGCAGGTAGTACTACTTTCTATATAGATATTTGTAATCATAGATTAAAATCTGTGAAGGTTTAGAAGGAAAAAGCATATTAAAATTTGGTACAGAACACAACCTCCCATCATCTGCTTCAGACAAACTTCCCAGCTCTTCCCTGTTTCTTCCTGCCACAGATCCCTTCTGATACAGTGACTGATTTCATTACTGTTTCACTAGTGAAATGAAAGGTTTTACAGACATTTGCGACATAAATGAGAGCAGGCATGATACCAGCACTGTAGGAAAGCCAGCTTATATATAAGAGTTAAAAAAAATGCACGAAGCTGCTAGTGACTGCCTTTGTTGTCTTCCTAGTGGTTTAGGATCCTACAAACTGTTATGTGAAACTAGTAGTGTACGTGTTAACTGATCCCTGTTTAAATCAGTGAAGCAATTTGCAGGATCAGAATCTTGGCTTTCTCTTTCAAAAATACTGAATACATAATTGTGTATACAGTCATAATGGAATTGCTGTTTTGAGAAAAATGTGTTCTTTTAGCCCTTATTTTTAACATGAATAATTTTAGCCTGTTTTTTTCCTGTGAATGTAAGGTTTCCCAAACAGTAAAAGGATTTTTAATAGCATCCCATACTACAAGCTGTTTTCTATAGAATATCATATTAAAAATCCCAGTTAGAACTCTTTTTAAAATTGCTGTATTACCCTCAGCTACATAACACTGTGACAACTAAATTGTATCTCATACTTGACCTCAAATACATGCAACAACGTACTATACACGAAGAGGGTCCCCTGTGGAGAGTCAGCCAAGTCACGACAGTCACACCAATATGGCTACATGCCGCGCTCACTTTATTAAACAAACAGGTCATATTTATAACTTAAACCGACCGCTCACCCGACTTTACACACAGGTGATTGGATAAAAGTCTCTGGGCCGTGTGGGGTCTGTGTCGCTGACTGGTGAGCAAGCTGCGGGTGCCTGATCAGAGTGTGCCGAAGACAGTGTGTTGATTTCGCGGTTCCCAGGACTTGCTCTGCACCTGCCTTCTTGTCTGTGCATAGCTTGTTTTCTTTCTCCCACTGCTTGTTCCCAGGACAATTTAAAACTGCTCTGCAGCTTCAACTAACAGGCCTGGGCTGTCCAACCCAGACAATGGTAACATATGTCCTCGGTCCTTTCAAAATCCCTCTACATACACATAATTAGGTTTGGGGTTTTTTTAAGTGGGCAGTTTCCTTTGCAGTGTAATAACATACGTGCAGAAGTCAGGCATCAAGGATGAGCTACTGAAGGTAGATCTCTTTGGCTTCACTGTAATTCATTTGCATTGTCAGGTTACTGATTTTCTTAAAAACTTGTTACAATTTCCTAATGCTGAGCAACAGAAGGAAGCCATGTATTCTTTCCTAGATTTTTGTGAACTGTTTTCTGTTCCTGGTTTCTCCTACTAAACTTTCACTCAAATTTCCAGCTGCTCTGAGCCAACTAGGAATAAAATTTTTCAACTGTCTTTACTGTACAGAAGCGCAGGTGTGTTAGTGTGCATATGTTGTCAAGAAAATCATAACCATTTCTGCCAGTCTCCATTTCTTAATGAAAGGAAACATGTACATTGTGTGTACAGTAATGAGCTACTTTGAAGTTAAATTCCCATTTATATATGTTTACTTCCAGATCTGCTAATCTGCAACAAGATCTTGGCAATGGTCCTGACCTCTCTTTCTCTCTTTGTTTTCTTTACTGCTGTGTGTGATCTCCTGCAAAGCAGGTTGCAGCCATCACTGTATGTGTTTGCATGTATGTGCTTTGATAAATTCTCTCTTTTGGAGTTGTGAGTTTTTCATTTCAAGTCCAGCTGGTACAATTGTGAACTCTTCTTTCCAGTATGCTCCTCTTTTTCAGATTGCCAAATTCCAAAATGTTTGACCAAGTGTTTTAATTAAGTCCTCTTAGGAAAGCTGTCTGTATATTTGTGAAAGGGCATGCTCTGTGTAGGATGACTGTGTACAGTATAAGTCTATAAAACGTGGAAGTGTTTATAAATTTATCTGCCAAATGTTTATCATCCATGTAGCAAATGCAAAGTTATTTAATGTACATCACATTAATAAAGGGGTATTTTTTGCTCCACTATATTCAAATAAAGATTTGTTCTCTGCAATGAATACATATCAGGTGTGATGATAGCCAGAATGTCATTCTTCACTAACCACAAAATACCAAAAATGGTTGTTTTACCTTAATTATTTCTTTTACAAAGGCTGTCTATGTATCTCATCTTTACTGCCTGTAATAGAAGTCCAACATGTATTAGAAGAAAACATGGAACAAGTTAATAAGGTTAAAGAAATGTAAATGACCACTAAAAAAGACAGTAAAAGTTGCTGTGGTTGCGGGAGACAAAGTTCCTTAGTTAACCATCTGGGATTCATATTTTTATAGTACATAATTGCACAAAATAGACATCTGGCCTTTCACTACATGACTGCACTGCAGGGGTATATTATCACCCAAAGGGTCTAATCTAACTCTATGTGAAAAGCATACTGCTGCAACATACAATGATCCATGCATCTGAAAGGTCAATTATAGGATTTTTATAAAGGAATTTATACAAGAAAATATGTTTCCGTAAGAACTTGGTATTCACAAAAAAAAACCAAAACCAAAAAACAACAAAACCCTAACAAACTGAAGCAGCACTACAACAATTTTAGTTCTTCATGCATTTGTGCAGTAAGGGCCTCCAAAAAGCCACAACAGATCCAAGGTGGTAGCTTTAAAATAACAAAAAGCTGCTGAGTTATTTGTATTCTGCCATCTCCATGGCTGGATCAGAAATAGGTTTCCAAATATAGGTTATTCCAAACAGACGATGGATAAACAAAACACATGAGCCTCTTCAGCTGTGTCACCAATAGAGAAAAGTTAAGCTGCATGTGAATTGAAACGGTTTTTAGCTCATGCAAGAGCACTGACTGTAAAACCCAACAGCCAAGAACACATATGATTTTGTGACTGTCCTTTGGTGACTGGAGTATTTTGTGGTACAATACAGAAAAAAACTTTCTCTGTTTATTAAGTATAACCAACACAAGTACTAATCCGTATTTTAAGTCTCCTTAGTTGTACACCCTCATCTACCTGCATTTAAAGGTGATGGGTAGTATAACTACACTGCTCGCATCCTCTAGTGTAGATGAAGCTTTTATGCTTGTGTCTCCTAGTCTCATTCTGGGAAGAAATCAACCTCCTTAGTGCAGAAGGTAACAATCCCAAAGGCTGTGTAGGAGAAGATTTGCACATATTCTTCATAGCTACCTTTCAGAAACTTCACCTAAGCTCTAGAAAAACTTCAGCAGCTGGGAAAGTTGTGTTGGAAGACATCGTCCTGCAAAAAGGACACATCAGCTTGCAGGACTGCATTTCTTTGAAGAATTTGCAAGCATACATGTATATATTCTTGGCTGACACAGTTATGTTAGCAAAAAGGTGATGCTTAATTCACAGCAACATGTGTGTGTGTGTCTATGTATTTGTGAAACAAGGCAAGTACATAGAAATTGTGGATGCAAACTTAAGAGGAGGAGGCATTTTGTGGTATCCAGCACTGTGTATACCTGAGACCAAATGTTACAATAGAACATGTGCATCCTCCATATGCTTTCCTTTCCACTAGGATGCTGGCTAGGCTATGTTTATTATTTAATCCATTCCAATTGTAAACTTATGCACATGATACATTAGGCTGATGTGAGATCGCTGTCTTAACATGTACCTCTCCGCACCCAGTTTAGTCATCTCTAGAATTTTTTTATAGCGCTTTACATTGTCAGCAGAGAAAAGAAGCATTAGCTTAAAGGTCCTCATAGACTTTCCTAAAAATATTAAGCTTTACTGGAAGTCATACAATTCTGTATGTTTTCTGGTACCACTGTACATAAATTTTCATATATACAGGTGAATCCAGTCTTTCTGCAGATCCATTTCACATCATGTTATTTCTGGCTGTCAGAGTGGATGTAACTGATCTGATCAGGACTTCAGTAATGATTTTGTATTACTATAACAGACTAAAGTTGTATGTGCAAATTAGCTTGGGAAGACACCAAAAGCCACATTATGGAGAGGGGGACAGAGCTTGAAGTAAGGGCCTGACCACATCAGTTGCTGAATTATACAAACACAAAAGTCTGTCAGCACTTGGGTACACTACCGTCTTCAAAGTGCCATATGATTCTGCTCGGAAAGCCAAATGCTGTCCCTACATTTAGACCTAGAGGCAAAAGCTGCAGTCACTACCGTTAGTGGTAATGCCTGAACAAGCTACATCTGGAAATGCCTACACCTGCCAATCCAGGCAACGTTTCCAGCTTTGAAAATGAAAAGACAAACCCATTTCAACCTTATCAACCTTATCAATCCTTGACTAACTTCCCTTATCCTTCAGAAAAGCCAGATTGTGGCACTTCGCTGAATAGGAATTTGTCAAAGTACTCCTCAAACAACACTGTCCAATGCTGAAAAAGAACAGATGCTTAGGAATCATTAGCTACAAGAATGAAGTGTGAAATGCTTTCTGCATCCACTTAAAATGATGGTTGGATATCCAGATAGTTTGCTTGAATCTTGATAGGATACAGCCTAGGCTACAGATCTAATGTCAATTATCCCACAGGCAAATGGCACTTTAATTAAAAAAGTTTCATGATAATGCACGGAGTCAGATTATTGCAGAACAACAGTGGTTTTGTCAGTGGTTACAATAGCTCTGAACTGTGCATTTTACAACAGATTGTATCATAATATATTTAACTGTGTTGTGTGCCCGTACAGACTGCAAACTACTTAACCCTGGGACTCCCAGGGGGTTCCTGACTTTAGATAAAAATAACCTTTGCTTTTCCAGTCAGACTGGACTTTACAGAGCCTAGGAATAAGTAATCAGATAAAACTAAGAGTAATCCACCTTCTACAGCATCCTGGAGGTGAAACCATTAGTGGACTCATATTTACTACATCATTTAGGTTTGAGCAGCTGTCCTTGCACACACTTTCCCAAGAGCTCCCTTGCAACCTCCAGATTCTGCCTACAAACAACTTTGCAGTGCTAGTGGTAGAGCTAGACTGTCCGAAAGGTAATCCTCCTAGTATGTAGGATTACATATCATTTAGGGTCTTTTCTCCCATGTTTATTTCCCTTCCAGCACATCTGGGCCCTTGGTGAACTGCTGTCTGTGAATGTTCCCCCTCCCTCCCATTCTGTTTGTAAGGAGTTAGAGAAATGAATGGTTTGTTACTGTCCAGTAAAATTGCATGGAAAATAAACTCAAGCTCCTTGATAAAATTACTCAACATCCCAGCTCTCGGTACAGGAGGAGTCTGACTTTGTTCTTTCCATCTTGATCTAAAACCAGGGCTTTTTAAATTTGAATAAAATGGTGAATTTGTTCAGAGAGAAAACAAACAAACAAACAAGTCACTAGCTATTAGTAAAAGTGTTGGAATAGGATCAAGGAACAGTAAGATAGTGTCATACTCTTGACTTACAGCAATATAAGTATTACACTGTGTGAACTCTAACTGGTCTTTGGTAGGGCCGTCATACTGTGTTTTGTGAGCTAAAATATGTAATTGCTAAAGTCCGGAATATATGGAGCCTGATTCCCAGGGAAAAACTCCAGACTTTGCCTGGCCAAAGCATATCAGAACTATTGACTGATCATAAATTGGAGGGGAAAAAAAGGTGGATAAAAGCACACATCTGTTTAAGAAGTCATCCATAACTAAATGTTCCTTTGCATTGTTATTGTCACATGAATGTTGAAACCAAGGAAAAATAACTGTTCATGATAACACAGAACCCTCCCTGTGGTTAAGGGAAACATTAACGGAAACATTAATGCTGGCCATGTCAGGGGACCCTATTTTACTGCAAGTAATTGGGTTATAGAAAACAAACAGGTCCGAGTTGGAACAGTGCAACTGCCAATCTGACCAACAGGAAGACTAGCAAAAATAACTAATGGAAAGGATTACGGAAAGACAGCAGTTCACCAAGAGCCCAGACCTGCTGTAAGGGAAATGAACATTGGAGAAAAGATCCTAAATGGAAAGGATCAAGAAAGACCTTATTAATATAAAGCTCACACAGAGTTGCAGCTATCATTGCCCAGCAGTAGACTGAGATCCTTCACTTGTGGGTAAATCCACTGCCCAGGCACCACACACCTCGTGAGATGGGTGAGCAAACTGTCCTCATCTGGGGACTGGCTCACCTCTGCCACACGTTCTGGTGTGACAAGTCTCAAGTAGAAGAGAGCTCTGGGCCTCTCCTCTAACAGTGCTGCCATAACCCAATGAACCTGTGTCAGAATCCCAGCACTCCCCAATCAACACAGGCTTCTGGTTAACTTCTACCTGGAATTTCACATACTGGTTTTAGCGCTACAGTCACAACTGATTTGGGGTCTGGTTATCCAAGGAATACCCTTTTCCCCTTTGAAAAACAACAAAGCCGCTTCCAGGAGTGTAATTCAAACTGGTGCCATTTTGATTTAAATAAGAGGAGGCTGCTGACCTGTGTTCCCTGTGAAGGAGCCTGGATGCTGGAATTAGCTCTCCTCACCAAGCCTCCCAGAGCCTGAATTTGTCAGTCTTTTAGACATGTTCTTCACTTTTTTACACTAATGTGAATAATGAGGAGCTTTTCAAAAGGCTGGAGCTGTGCCAGTGGAAAAGTGGTGGAAATAAGAAGACCAAAATTAGTCTAGTGGAAATCCATGGGAGTTTAGCCTGTGCTTTATCTGTGGGGCAACTGTTGGCAGGCAAGAAATAGTTGTAGGGTTGCCTTAGCTGTCACTTGGTACACTGTAAATGCAAAGCTCCTAGCACTCTACCTCGAGAGTAATAAATAAGTAATACATTAATGAGTAAATAATGCATAGACTTTTAGCAGAGTGGAAACATTGCTAAGCACATGCTATCACAAAGAAGCACACAGATGCTGCGTTACAAAACCAAAAAAAACCCTCCACCCCAAAATCTCTCCCCCCACCAAAGAAACACTGCCACAAGCAGACCACTTATAGCTTGTGAATGACATGTGAGGAAACAATCAAGATTTTACTTTTGCTGCATCCAACCCAATAAAGAATGCTTTTTTTCTGAATCTGTGAGCTGTAGCCAGGCACAGATGTTCCCTGCTTTCAAACAGCTCTGAATTCATTTTTATGGTCATTCATTATGTCTAGACAAGGAGAGTCACTCCACTCCGAAGTACTCTGTTAAATGAATAAATATTTATTCCAACAGACAAATGGAAAAAGCTCTTTTCTGGTAGAGTTCTTGCAGTAAGATTTCCACCTCTGTCTTGCTAAACTCCTGCTGCTTTTGCAGGAACCAGGGCATTTGTCCAAGACGTTTTGAACAAATACGTCTTTTTTTTTAAAACCTGTTCAAGCAGAGAAACTGGTTTCTTAGGTACCTTGGCAGGCAGGATTTAACCAAGTCTTGCCAGGATGAGAAAAGCAGAGGGACCCCTCACCTGATAGGAAAGGACATAAAAGTACACCTTAGAAATGCACCTTAGGTAAGGCTAGGACGCATAACATGAGCCATTAGAGGTAGATGAGCAAGCTACGGTATAACCTGGTATTCCCACCCCACCACCACTGCTTTGCACTTTCAGCAAAGACACATGGCTGAGATAATGGTGTGACCCCGCAGATAGCCCCCTGAGCACAACCCCAACAGTGTGAGTGGTGCTTGTCTGGTTTTTGATGTGCAATTCAGAACCTGGGAAGTCGCTGCAAATAGTATTGTTGTTGCCAAGGGGTCAGTGTTTGAAATCAAAGTCCTTGGATTCACAGCACTAACACAGAAATCATGAGGGTTTACTGACAAAAAATCCTGGAGGATATATGGCTTTTGATATTTTCAGGACTGTATTTCCAGGTTTTCCCTCAAAACACAAGGTCAAGAAAGGCTCTTTTCCTCAGAGCAACTTAAGGTGTTTAAGCACCTTCTTACTTTGGTAGCTGCAGCTTTAAGGCAAACAACATGAGATTTACAAGTGGTAGAAACATGACAGATTTCTGACACAAGTAATTTCTCTAATTGTATTCTTTTTCAGGTGTCAGTGCTATACAAAACCACGCCTTTGTGCCCATTTTAATACACATTTTCTTGTTTCTTTTTCTAAAAGTTTGGCGCAGGGATACCCACAGGTTTGTTTTCCCTCCATCCCATGACCTATTTCTTTTGCTTTTAAAAACTGGGTTTTCAATTTCAAGTAAATAACAACAGAATTATCATTTTTTATTTAGATTGATGTCCAAAAGAGCCCAATTAGGCACATTTCCAACTACCTTGCTTCACCCTAGCAGCCATTGTAAAATCTAAGGTACGTGTTCCTCTAGACATTGAGTTTTGGTATTCAGTGTTGCCTCCAACTGTATGCCAGGACAGTTCAGAAGTTAAAATCATTTCCTCAGCAGGAAGGAAGTGTTACTGCTAAGAGAGAGAACAGCACTTCAGCATCTCTGTTCTGGGTCCCCATTTTACCCACCCATTCAGTTTGCCACGGTATTTTGAATTTGTGAAATCTCACATTTCTTTACGATGCTTTGACTGATACAGTTCCAGTCTAGCTTGAGCTTAGTACACATTTTTCACCAGGGCTTCTACTGTGGCCACAGGCCCTCATTCGCTGGAAGGGAAGAGCTGAGGGGCAGCTGGGGAAGGGGAGCACTGGGTTGCACTGTCATGTCTCCCCTCTGGGCACACATGATGTCCCTCACTTGTTTTTCCTGAGCAGGGGAGTTACAGCCTCCCCACTAACACTGTTTTTTCAGGAATCCCTGTGGCCAATTATGTGATGACTTATTTACCTCACAACAATAATAAATAATGCATAACATGAATACCTTGCTGAGGGGGAGGCTGTAACCCAGCATGGTTCCCAGTGCTGATCCCCTTCCCTGCAGAGGCGGCCACTTGCAAGACCTGTGGCAGACCATAGAGGCAGCCATGCATGAGGGAGAACTTCACAATTTAGTGTTTCCTAACGTTGCCTTGAGCACATCTTGACATTTGGGTTGGATTCATAAATGCAGCCATTCTGGCATTTTCACTGCAAGTTATGCAAAATTATTAATCTGGGTTCACCTGGTGCTCCTGCTGAAATCCTCACCAGTGTACAGGGACACCGGCTCTGCCACTGAAGCCCTGTGAGTCACTGTCCCTTCAGCCACCTCTGTTGTTCAGCAGGGCTGAGAGGGCCCTCCCACCATGCCAAGGCCCCCAGGCCCTACTCCACTGGCCAGGGAAAGATCTACTGGTTGCATGGGGAGTGTGAAGGATGGCTGGATGGTTTTGTTCATGGCACACTGTTATTGGGTCTGCACAATCACTGGTGTGGCAAGTCTAGCTTGAGCTTGTTGTCCTTTAATTAGCTGTGTGAAGGAATCAATCAAAATGGTCCTCACAGTAACTGGGAGCCTGCCTGGAGCTTATGTCTTTCCGTATTGTGCTGCACAGAGTCAGGCTGACCCACCTAAGGAGCAGCTCCCTGCTCCTGCTTACTGGGGCAATCTCTGCAGCCCAGGCTTTCTCCCCTGGGAAAATAAAAAGGATATGGTCTTTCTCTGCAATACCTAGTGGAAAAAAATAAACCCCCTCTGTTTAATTAAAAAATACAGTTTTCCTTTCTGTAGGACAAATGTAGCTAGCCAAGGCACACGATTTACCAGTGAAATAAAGGTATTGTCACAGGGAAAATGACATTAAAGCTGCTGTTTTCAACAAAAAGCCTAGTGTCTCTAATTACCTGCATGTACTTGCGTCACTAGCTACATAAGCCACCCAAGAATTTCAAATATCAATATCCTTTGCCATATAAAATCCTTTTGTACACAACTGGACCATCGGGAAATGTGAAGTAACAGAGGCCTCTGCAGTTTTTTTGGTCCAAGTGCAGGCAACGAGATGTAGGAAGTGAACGTTTTCATCCCTGCCTCCTCTCAACTTTCTGTCAGCTTGTTTCCCTGTTAGATCTGGAGCAGTCCATAGCTACCTCTGTAAATACCATCTTCAAATGCAGCCCATTCACCCTGACCTTGCTCCAACATTCTCTCCCTGCAGGGGCATAACTTATTCACAGCACAATGTCCTTGATAATACGGTGAGGACATTGATCTTAATCTCAGTTAAAGGACCCAGCGTGTGAACAGGAAACGTTCACATTCAAACATTTATTCTAGATAGCCGACTACACTGATTTCTTAAGAATGTGCTTCTTGGTAACTATAAAAGCAGAATGCTTGAGTACGTAAAAGATAATATGGTCCATAGCCTTAGGTTTAGCTGCAGTCTGACCAAAAGTCTGTGCTTGATTTATTGCAGTCAGATTTCCCTAAGATGGTGAGAGCGTGCATGGTGTGCTGCCTTTCTTGCAGGGAAACTTGCTAGACAGCAGAGCAGGCACTGGGCACAGCTGCTGTGGCACTTCAGAAGGGGAAGAAGGAGGAAGGAGAGGAGGGAGGTGCAGGGCGGTTGCTTCCCTGCCCGACACAGCAGCACCTGTCAGCTTGCAGGAGCAGTTTGCAACCCCTCCACCTGGTACCTGACAGGGGTATCTAAATCTTCGTGCCACAAACAGCTGATGGAGTTTGCCTTTCAAGTCAGAAAACCAGGGACTAACAAATCTAATGCAAAAGGTCATGAGCAGACCCACACGGCTGCTGCTTGTTCCTCCAATATTCTTTTACCTGTCTCATCTCCTGCTGAGAGCATTTGAGTCCTGTCATCCCTTGTTGTTCTGCAAGCATTACGGAGGTTACTGCTGCCAAAAAACCACTCTCACATCTCCCTACTCTGGCCTTTCATTTCTCACCCCAGGCTGCCCCCTGCTCTGTGCTGACACTTGCATTTGAGAGACAGCTGGGTTAAAGTGATGGAGAAACTGCTGGCCTAAGAAATAACCCTACTGAAAGCAAAACGTTTCTCATCTGGATCAATTAGCTGAGTCCCTGAGTCCCATACTTGTGGTGACAAAAATGCCAGTGCCAGACCAGGGTAAGGGGAGCTGTGGGGTGAAGGAGGGAGAGGATGTGTTGCAGGTACAGAGATGGAGAGACAAGGATGAACATTTTCCTAGCCACGGTGTCAACACGCATGCATGCAGCACCACAGCTGCACACACCCGTGTCTTTCCAACCACAGTGGGTGAGGGACCAAGAAACCACACCAGACTGGCAACATCTTGCAGATATCCTCCATGGCTTTGCCAGAGACCCTCTGGGGCTTTGTCAGATGTTTCCTCCAGGAAAGAGACCTCCACTGCCACTGTGTCACATCATGTCCACACACCTTGCACACCAGGCTGAGCGCTTTTCAAGAAAGGAGTGTTGTTATATAAAATGTGATGCAGCTCTGTCAAAAATAAGCTTTTCAGGGGGATAAGGCCACTTGATTTTAGTCAGAAAAAATATTTTAAAGAAAACTTTAATTTTTCTGATTTTGACTAGAGAAAAAAAGAAATTGAGAGAGAATTTGTTCTTGACTTAGGCTAAGTATAGCAAAATAAAAGGCAGTAAAAACGGTTGTTTGAAGCAAATGTAATGTTTTCAATCAGCTCAAATGCACTTTAAACTGTGGAAGCCAATTTCTTAATTTTCATGCTGGGTTTGGTCACCCGCTTTCTTTCTTTTGTAAGAGAAGAAGCAAGCAAATGGGTGACAGTTTAAAATTCAAAAAAGCATTCCGAAAGGCAAGTGCAGACTGTGGCTCTGCTGGTATCTGCATCATACACCTTTACAGTAAGTTCATTGTCCCTTGGGTCTAGGGATGAAGGAAAAGGGAGCAGAGAAAATCAAAGTGACCTCAAGAAAAGTAACGGTATTTCCTTCCTGTTGGGTGTCATTTTTCTCCTGTACCCTTTTGGTCCTTTCCTCCTGAATAATCCATGTTTTAATTACTACCAGGAGTGTCTTTTCACCCCCAGCATATTTTCAACCTGTGAGCCATACCCAGCACAGCCAGAGACAGGGAATGAGCAAAACAAAGGCCTTGCAAACAACCCGTAGACATTCTCAAACCTGTGAAAAACCACAGAGGAGACTGTATATATCCAGCACTGTTTCATTTTGAAACACAAATGACTGAAATCTTCTAGAAAACCTGCAAACAGTGTTGGAGAGTCACCTGGCACTTGGCTATGCATTAAACCGCAAGCATGCTCAGGTGCGTCATGTACCACAGGCTCCACGAGACAGGTTGTGGCTGTGCACAGACAGTTTTTCACTGACTTTTCCAGGAAACTTCATGGCAGGGGCTTGGAGACTACCAGGAAGATACGATCCTGCCCTATAATATGTCTCCATTTGAGAACCCCCTGACCATCTTCAGGTGCATTTCAGATGTCACCTGGGAGCCTGTAGCCACAAGACTTGAACCTTTGACCCATGGACGTGTTGCTCCGCTGTCCAATATCAAGTGTCCCTGAGGATACCAGGGACAATGCAGGGAAGCCACGAAGTCAGGTACATGCCCCACTCCCTTGCAAAACCCCTCAGAAAGGGACACCAACATGGGACAGGCCTGCAGGGGTGCAACCCACTCCAAAGGTGCCCTGGAGATAGCGGTAATGGCTTCCTGGCCTGGCCAAAACGCTGCTTGTGGAGGGCGACGGTTTTTCAGAAGAGCAAAGTTGCGGGAGGGAGCCCTGGGTTTGGTTTTTCACTCCCCTTTGCAGCCCACCCTGCCCACATGCCAGAAAGGAGGCACCTTGGCCCTTCACACTGTGGGATTGGGGGGTTTGATCTTCACTCTTTTCATTTTTCATTTTAAATCATGCATTTTTACATTGAGGGAGTTGCTATTTAATTAGATTTTTTTTTCTTTTCCTTTTTTTTGTTGTTTTGGGGCTTTTTCCTGGTTTTGCTTTGCTCTTTTTTTGCCGTCTTTGCTTTCCGTTGTAGGTAGTATTTTTCCGCTTTTCGATCCGGTCCCGTCCCTCCCCCTCCCCGTCCCCCCATCTCCTTTCCTTCCTCCCCGTCCCCTCGGTTTCTCTCCTTTCCCTGTTCTGGCAGGCGGCGGGGCCGGGCCGGCGGCACGCGCGCGCCTCCCGCGCGGCCCCGCGTGGAGCCGCCCCGGGTGGCCCCGGCGGCGCGCGGGGCGGTGGCGGCCGCCGGCGGCAGCAAATCAGCGGGGCTCGCGCCGCGCATAAGAAGGGCGGGCGGCGAGCGGCGCCGTCCCTCCCGGCGGCGGCAGGATGCACCATGAGGAGCTGGCGCCTCTGCAGCGGCCCCGCTACGGCTGTGAGTGGGCTCGGGGGCGGCGGCGGGCGATCGGGCTTCTCCTACCCCCACCCCGGGTTTTTCGGGCCCCTTCCCGTGCCGGCTCTCGGTGTAGCGTTACAACAGGGGCTCGGGCGAAACGGAGAACCCGCCCGGCGGAGTCCCGCTGCGGCGCGCAGCGCTCCGCTCCCCTAGGTTAGTTTGCTCGCAGGCGAGCTCCGGTTCGGTTCTGAGCAGGTTGGCACGGGGCTGGGTTTTGTTCTGCAGCCCGGCCGGCGGGTTATAGCTGCAACTCCGCTCTGCAGCTCGGGGTTTTAGGGTAGCGCTGGAGTTTTGGGGCTCAACTTTGTAACTTCGGTGTTGCCGGTATCGCTTTGGGTTGTAAACTTGTAACTTGAGTTGCGACTACAGCTTCTGGTTGTAACTTTGTAACCTTTGCGTTTTCATTTCGGAATTTCGTATTATACATTTCAAACTTTGTTTTCTGGTGTTATAACTGTGGCTTATAACTTCGTAACTTTAGATAATCACTGGGGTGAGGCGAGAAGCAGGGTGGGCATCTGCTTTCAGAGGAGGCGTATTTACTTCCCAGACTCGTATTTAAGAGCAGCCCTGAAGCACCTTCCCCCCTGCTGCTGCAGGGCGCCCGCAGCGCTGCCGAGCCGGGACCCTGCACCGGGCTGTGCTTTCGCCCCGTTTCTGTGGGCAGAGCAGTGCAAACCCTTGGCCCTTGCATCCCCCTAAGAAACGCCTCTGATAAAGCAGGCACTGCAAAAAGTGAACGTGCAAATTATTTGCAAAACTCGAAGCAGTCCTGGCGTCCTGTGGTCTGATGAGCAGCTTCCACTTCCCTGCTCCTAGCATAACAGCTTTGTTTAAAACCGGTTCTGAAAATCACTTTTTTGAAAGGAGCACAACACCCCTTGATAACATTGCGTTCACCTCACTTCCATCCGGGGCAGACAGAAAAGGTGATGCTTGGCAGTGAGACCTGCAGCTTGGAGGATGCTCTGCCATCCTGAGCATTTTCCTCTCTTGATACCTACCGGTTGGGACAGTCTGTGGAACCTGCCCATAGGTTTCTTTCATTTGCACTACCTCATAAGTGGATGAGAGGCTTTTGAAGGTGTGTTCACAGCTGTCTGTATTGATAACTTTTTTTAGAGTGGTTACTACAGGCGTAGCTGGGTGTCCATGCTAATGTGTTAGCAAAAGTGAGTATTTTGCTTGTGAGGCCAATCTCCCAATCATCTCGGCCTGCATGGCAGGACAGTGTCTGGGCAGTGTGCCACATGGTGGCTCCAGCCCCAGGCTGGCACTTGGTACACTTGCCTGTCATGGAGAAAGTCCTCAACTGTACATGGTGTGTCCATCAGGCCCCCAGCAGCAGGGACTTTCCTGTGCAGGTCTGGTATGACTGGTACCAGAACAGGTGAGTCTGAACATGTGGCATTTGCTAGACTGCCGTAGTCAAAGACGGGGCTTTGACTTAAAGGGCTCATCTTTGTGCCTTGGCTCCTGCCTGGGTGCTGAGGATGATTTACCCTATTGCAAGAGCTGCTCCAGAGTATTTTTAAGAATCTCAGGCCTTATTTATTGTGGGGGAAGAATAACCGTGTTAAGGGTGCCGAGTGCAGTTTTGAAGATACGGTCTCTCCTCTCGCTATTTATGCTTTGCTATGATAGTTCAGAACTTTTTGCTGTGATAACAAGAGAGAAGTTTGTGTTCTGCACTGTAGCCACTCTCCTGGTGTTTGCTTTCCTGTCCCAGGGTCAGTAGTGGGTAAGAGCATCCTTCTTGGCTTCTCTGATGCCACCTCCCTCTGACCAACGCTGCCTGCTTGTCTAGGCTCTGGTGGCTATTCTGTCTTTCCCTGAGTGAGAGGTTGTGGCTACTGTACCACACTGTATCATTTAATTTTTTTAGGATGGATTTTTTTTTTTCTGCAGGAACCTTTGAGATAACATTGCTTTCAAGGCACTGCGCAAAGGTTCCTCAAATGCCCCAAGCTGATGCCTGTTTTTTTTTAAAAAAAAATACACCAAAGAACTCTATAGGGAACGCCATGCACCAAAGAACAAATCATAGTATTGTCTGTAGTGATATCACAGGTATGGGTGGATGTTTAGGTTTTTTTAGCCTACATCTAGAAAACCAAATATGCTTTATCTACACTGTATTTAGTCCACCATTTTAGGACGAGGAGAAAAGCAGCATCTTAAAAAGCACACACACACACACCCCCCAAAAAAGAGGCTCCCTAACAAACAAGTTGCCATCATTATCATTATCTGAGCTCTTATGAAGCCCATCATAAGTTGTAGGTTCTCAACATAATTAAAGCCACATGTTGGGTCACTGGCAAACAGTTTCCTATGTCGAACACTGTATCTGTGCTTGATTTCTTATAAGAGTTAATAAATGGTCCAAGTTAGGCTATCAAATTGCTAAGACTCCTTGCTTTAGCAACTTAGTACAGTTTTAAATGTTTAACTTAACTTGGACTTTTGACTTTGGCTTCAGGCTTCTGTCAGTGTTTGTGTGTTGCTCTGAAGAAGGTTAGCATTTCACTATGATAATTCTCTGCTAGGAACTATCTGAACCAGTGCGTGGTTATCACCAGAATTTCATTCTGATAACTAAAAGGGAAGACACATGCAAATCTTGGCTACATTTTGTAGCCTGATGGGTACCACTGGGGAAAATGTGTCCCTGAGCATAAGACCTTATAGCACAAAATAATAACTGGGAAGACTTAGCTCTAACTTGAAGCCTAGCTTTGCATTACAAGTTTTGCTGATGTAGTAACTTAGACTCACATCTAGAAAATATTCTTAGAGCTGATAATTTTTGTCTTTAAAGTCAAAACTGATTGTAGACCAAAGAAGAGGATCCCTTTCTGGGTGGGTAGCAGTTCAGGATGAACGTGGTTCATGGGAGAAACAGGAGCTCAGAGCAAAGTCTTTGAGCCTTCTCTTAGTCTGTTAGGTCCAAAGCCTTGTGGCTTCCTGGACTGGTTATTGAAAGGTGCTTCCAAATCTGCATGCTGTCAATAGCTTAAAAGAGATGTGCGAGAGATTTCTGTTGGTGTTCCATGGAGTGTTTCACACGCTCATGTCCAGCACCAACTAAAGTGAGATCATACAAGTACACAGAAGCATCTTATAAGGCAGAAACCATGCTAACAGGTGCACTGCAACTGAATTTACATAGCTGGTTTTCAGTCTGGCTACAGCTGTTCGCTGGTTTATTTCTCAATTCCAGCACAATCAGATGCAGAGGTTCACAGAACTGCAAAGAACTGGGACTTGTATTATAACTTGAGGCATGAGCCATTATTACAACAAAAATGTGTGGTGCTGTTAAAGACTGCAAGAGAAAAAGTATGAATCTTGTATGTGCCTCACAGGTTAAATGTGAAGTTTTTAACATAGGAAAACAATGAATCAGGCAGCACTGTATCCTTGAGATGCCTTTTTCCTAATGCTCCCAGGTGCTTTATAGATAGTTCTCCCTGAAACCTGTGAGAGAAACAAATACTTAAGTTTTTGTGAAATGTCTGAATAGCTTTACTGCACTTCCAAGAATGTAATAAAGCTTCAGTGAGTGAGGCCATGAGTGTCTGGATTTGCAAAGCATTTCAGGCATTTCCATGTTCAGAGTAGCTAAATTAATGTATGCTCTAGGTCCCTGTATGTGGGAGAGAAACTAGATGCTTCAGCATCACCAAACACATCTATTGGAGACAAAGGCAGCTGAAGTCTTCATGTCACCCGCTGCAGCTGGAAAGCTAGCTTCACTGGGAATAGGTGGGTAAATACAGGGGAAGCTTGACTTTGGTATCCAGTGACGAGAGTGTTGCTTGTGCTTGTGGTCCTGGCTCCCAGGACTGCTCCTGTTTGGCACTAGGTAGGAGTCAGGAGATGAGACAAACCATCAGCATAAAGCTTCGTGAGAGAGAGCTGCCCGGCCTGTGGAGACAGGCAGGGCAAACCTAAAGTGAAACGTAGCCTATGCCTCTCATGAAACTGCACCTAGTTTCTTTCTTTGGCAGGATATGAAAGCTTGCAAACCAGTGGCTTTTTGTAAAGTATTTAACTTCAGAAACTATAAATTTGTCTGCATGTATATTAAACACAGAGAAACAAATGGCTGTTTTTCAGTTTGGGTGGGGTGGGGGGAATCTTTTGGTAAAAGTTTCATGGGATTTTTCGAAGTGAAAATAGATGGGTTTTTTAAAGCTAAAAAAGCAAAAGCTTAACTGTATCTTATGCATATATATTCTTTTGGGTGTATACTTTCTTGTAGTACTTGTGGCTTATGAGAAACTTTTCTTCTTTTTTATTGATGGGTGTAATTTGGCAACCAAATACACTGTTTATCTCTTCCACTCTTTTGTAGGTTGCTAATAATTAAACTACTGAATGAGAACTTGAAAGGTTTAACTACTTTGTTTAACCAAGTGCACATAATTCATTTGGTAGGAGTGGTTCTCCATGTGCTCTTTGTGCAAAGCAGGCTCATCTACCCTGAAGTCTCTTGGTAAAGAAAGGATGTAGCTATGTTACAGCATGCTTAAAACTACTTGAATGCTGTTGAAACAGGAAATATTAATATTGTGCTGGAAATGGGATTTATAGCACATGTGAGTGAGCTAGATGAAGTCTAATACTTGAGGCAGGCAACACGAAGTGTGCAAATTTCCAGCTCACCTCTCCTGTTAAGTGGTGTTTCTGTTAACTAGTTGTTCTACCTCAGGATTTGCTTGATACTGTTGCTGTTCAAGCCGATTATGATTTACTAGGAATAATCTTTCAAGTAAAGTGGAAAAAAAATGCCTGGTGGCAGTGATAGGCAGGACTGGTGGGTCATATTTCTGTGGGATGATAAGCGAGTGTGCTCTCCTGTGCTCTGCTCCTTGCAGGAAATTATTAACCTGCTGTGTTTGCTTCACTTGCTCAAATGTTTCGGTGTTTTTTTGGAATGGGTATCCTTGAACTACTGTGTGTTGTGGAATGAAAGCACAGGTGCTGGACGGTGGAGAAGCAGTGTCCACCCCAACCTAGGAAGCATGATCAGAGAGGGCAGGGGCTAGGTGCCCCCACCCTGGGGAGGGGAGGCAAGCAGGGAGGAGTGCCTGCTGTGGGCACCTTGCTTGCCAGTCCTTGATGAGATGGGCTGGTGCATAATCTGGGCCCTGCATGTTCATTCATGGGTCAGCACTTCCTGCACCTTGGCAGTTGCAATCACCCTCAGAAAACAATTATGTCCTTTTCAGTCTGGTGACAGCGGGGCTTTGAAGTGGGTTGTCCACAGAATGCATACTGCCTTATCTTCGCAGCTGGGGGGAGAAGGGGTGCTGCTGAGTGGCACCGGCACAGGGGCAGGTTTGTGCTGATGACCAACACCTTGCCCCGGCACTGCTCCAAGTGTTTTGCTGACTGCTGTGACCCTGGCCAAGGGTACCCTGCTCTGTGGTGGTGATGGGCTGGCTGGGCAGGAAGTGCCTGTGGGGTGCTCTGTGGTGGCCAAGGGCCTTGGTAGGTGTCAGGGTGGGCCACGTGGCAGGAGGAGGAGGGGATGGAGCCATGGTGCTTGCATGAAGTCTTTGGAGCAGAGGAAGGGGATGCTTTGGTTTGGAGAGAACCCCTGCCTGTTATCCATCAAGGGAAATACTGAATGAGGTGGTGTTCATACAAACTCTGCATGGCTCCTAAATACCTTTTGAAATGTGTAAGCAAATAACCAGCCTTTAAGAACCTGTGTTGGTGGCTGATTTCAGTGTTAAATTACTCTTTTGTTCAAATGAGTATGCACTAGCAAGGAACACTTACCTGGGGGAATTATGTCAGTTATTTGTTATCGCTTATTGCCTGAGTTAAGAGGTTGGCCAGGTATAAAATCTTCAGGAATCAGATTCAAGGAGCACCTTAGAGCTCTGACTCACAACTACTAACAAACTGCTGCCAGCTACTAAGGAGCTGCGGCCTCAAGGTGTGGTGCCTGCCCTGCCTGTCAGCCAGGCTGCAAAACTGGCAGAAACTACTGTCCTCATCTCAGGTGCTTCTCTTGGCCTGGGTGTATCAGGCTAAGCTGTCTGTGGCTTGAGCTAAAGTGGGTGATGAAGGATGTCGTCCCTGCCAGTCGTCCCCTGTGGACTCTGACCTGCTTTCAAAGTGCAGTAAAAGCTCTTGTGGCATCTAGCAAGGTATTTAAACAGATTCTTACTAGACTCCAAAGTCTGAAGGGAAATAAGCAGTCATGCGTGCCAACCATCCTCTACTGGCTGCCCCTCCTGAAAATTAAGGGTATCCTGCATCTGTGCTTGATTTGTAAAGCTGCTCAGTACACTGGTTATATTGGCAGGATTGGAGCCTCACAGCTTCTAGGAACACAGCACAGATTAATTCAGGGGCAGATGGAATAGGAAATGTCCAAACTCTGCACAGAAATATGCTTCATCAAGGCAACCACTCTTTCACAGGGTTGTAATGTTGAAGTATAGGCTAATAGATGTTTTACTTTTTTTTTTCTTTTAAAGGGATGTTTCAAAGGTGTTTAGGGGAATCTTGTATGAATACAGGGGATATCTCTTTCTAATAGTTTGGTTGAAGTGATTAGAAACAAGGTAAAAAGCTTGAAAAACTAAACAAGGAAATGGGTTTGCTTTGCTGAAAACATGATCCTATATCTAGGGGTTATCTTTCATGAGAGAAGTCGCTGTTTTTCACTGGTGTTAATTACACTGGGATCCTAGCTCCCACTTGGTTGTAGACTGTTGCAGCTGGTAAGGCTGCAGCAGCCTGAACTTGCTGAGGTGCCTTCAGCTGCTTTGTCAGGCTGCTGTGGTCTTCACCTCTTGCCAACGCTCATATGATGGCATGGAGACCTAATCTGTCAGGAAGATAATCTTTCCTTGCAGAGCTGATTTGCATTGCTGGATCTGCAGTCACTTCAAGCCTCTGCAGTGCCTGGCTGCAGATCTCACAGCTATGCCTGCCGGCCCAAGACAGGGAGGCTTTCTGGCCAGGTGAGATTGTGGCAGCCAGAATTTAAGTGTGTTTAAATTGTTCTGGAACTGCACCCTGTAGCTGTGGTTTCATGTGTGCTTTCAGTCAGGTCTGACGGTAGAAGAAGCAACCTTGACTCTTTCTACGGGATTTTTTTTGGCTAGATTAAGTTCCTGTTCTGGCTCACAGCATGAAACCACAGGCAGGTCTGCCAGCACAGTGCAGTAGCTGGAGCAGAGATGAGCAGAAGTGGTTGGGAGAATGGCAGACTGAGTTCATTCAAATTGTTACTGCTGCACACGGAGATCTGGAAAGCGTGTGTGCCATGGGGCAGCAAAATGTGCAGGCAGCACACAAGAGTGGACTGGAGCACACAGGAAGGAGCAGCACGTATTACTGTGGTCTGCCCCGGGTGCCTTTGTTGCGGTGCTACTGCCACCCTGGTGCCCTGCCTGCCTGCCAGGGCTGGGACTGCTCTTGCTTCTCCTGCCACCCAGGGAGTATTGAGTTACAGAAAAGTTTTTGAGGAATCTCATCTCTAGCACTGTAGTTTCATAAATCCCTAAGTGTCATAAAAGGCATGGTAGTGTTTGCCAGGCAATGCCACAGTGGTAAGAAAATTGCAAGAAACGGTCTAAACACTAGACTGCTTGAACAAGAAAGAAAAATACATTTTTTCTACATAAAGTATGATTCAAGATGCTTTTCCAACCTTTTTCTGCTGGTAAGATTATTTCTACTTGCAGGGCCTCAAATCTGTAGGGATGAGATGTGACTTTGCGGTGTGGGCTGCTTATTTCTGGGATTTTTAGGTTTTTGAGCCCAGTTGATTAACCTAAGCAATAGCTGGCTGGCCTCTGTTCAGTGGTAAACAAGTCTTAAAATTCCATATGTTCTTAATACAGTATAGCTAAATAAAAAATGTATTGAAATGTCCGCATGGATATGCGGTGGTGTAAATTTAAAGGAATATGGAGGAGTCCTGGGAAGAGCAGGGATTATATTTAGATGAACCTGGGACAAGGAAAAATGATCAGCTTTATTTACAAAACCAAGCACATAGTAAATGTGATTTCACTACATCTGAGCTCAGAAGCTGTTGTGAGCACTGCTTTTCAGACCACAGCAGAGCACAGATTCTTCATGTGATTCAGTGGAGGCTGGGAGATGAACCACCCTTGGTATGGCATTTGAAGTTGCATGACAGTTGACTACTGAAGGTGGCTGGGCAGTTTACCTGCAGGGGTTAGATGTGACTGCCTACTTCTTTGAATATGTATCACCTCTGACTATGGTAAGACGTTTAACAAATGAGTTAGAATGCTGCAGAAAATACACAGCTTTTGTCACGTGCTAAGCAAGCTCCTTCCTTGTGCTCCAATTTCTATCTTCATACAGATCATGAGAAGTAAGACCACATAGTTTTGCTGAAGATTTCACTGATGTGAATTAGTTTAGAACACAATCAAATTTCTTAGTATCGTGGGTAGTAACAGGCAAACAAGGGCTGGTGTTTCCTAGAACACTGAACCATGTAACACTCAGTAGTTTCTTTTTTGTTTGTTTTGGTTTGGTTTTGGTCATACTTAGATAAATACAGTATTTCTGTGCATGTTTACAAAGGCTTCTGATAAAAATAGAGGGGTTTCTTGTAACATTCTGTATCCTTTTGTCCTAAACCTGTGGTGAGAGGGTGCTGACTTGTAGGCTGCTTCTGTCCAGGCTGCAGATGCTGGCTATGGGTATGCCTGTCTCAACTCCTCAAAAGGATGAAGGTGAGCAGGTGAGATTTTTGGGCCTCTGTAGCAGTAGCAGAATTGGTCTGCAGTAGCTTCTTGGGCATATTTGAGAGGCAAGTTTACACCTATTTCAATTTAATTTTCCTGAAGTTTTGCAGTGTAAACTTTCTTGGAAGCTGACCCTTTGCATGAAAACTGTTACCAATTAGGTAGAAGTATTTCACGTGTGCTCACACTTGACAGCCTTTAGAGTGTAGGCCAGGAGAAGCAGAACTGCTGCTGGTGAACAAACCTTATTTTGACACTGGGTGTCTACAGAAATAGTTTCCACATAGAACAGGAATGGCAGAGACTCACCTGGGGAAGGTACTGCTGATGGAGTAGCTATTTTTTTCAGGCTGCTCTGCTCCCTATAGCAGCTGTAAATGCCTTATAATAAGGAGGCTGACCATAGCCTGTGAGCTGGAAACCAGGGCAAAGCTTGGAGGAAGAACCATTACAAGTGCTAACAAAAGACTTGGGTTTTGTGCTTGAACAAAGGAAGCAGACTGCAGCTATGCAAAAGACAAGTGCTCAGCCCTTGAGCATGTGAATTTCCTTGTCGGTTAAAAACTTCAAAACTTGCAAATACATAGCTTAATTTGATGTCAAGTTTATGCATGTTTCTTGTGTTATGGTTGTCATAACAGTGATTGAAAGCTAGTTACGCTTCCTTTATTTTAGTGGTCTTGGTATTGCTGTTTCAAGCAGAATGCTTGTTTTGAGGTGTTTACCCAATGTTTCTGGTGTGCTCCTGATATTTTATTCACAATTGATATTTAGTGTGCCACTGCACTGCTCCCATAAGTGGAAATGGATTCCAGGCAGCAAGAGGGCTGCCATGTGGCCAGTACTTGGTGCATTAAACCAAACTTTACTTTTTGGAGTGGGCTATGGAGCGGATACAAACAGGGAACATGAAAACTTAAGTGACTCAAGATGAGATTGACAAAGTTTTGTGTCAGTTTAGAGGAAATATGAATTTAGCAGAACTAATACAGTTATGCTTTGAAAGTTGCAAGTGTATGATTTGGGTGAAACATGTCTTATGAGTGCAGCTGTCATTGACTTATTCTGGAAATGGAAGTACTCTGTTTATTAAGTTAGCAGGATTATTTGGCTCACTCCATATCTGATGATTTTGCAGTGATATGTACAATGGTAGATGTGTCATTGTTACTCAGAGCTGTTTTGAGTCTCAATATTTAGATACTGGATGTACTGAGTGAAAGGGTGGGGTTTTGTCTGCTCTTTTCAAACCTTGCTTAGAGACTTACATCTTCTGTGCTTTTGATCTCTGCTATGGTTCTACCTCCTGATGATGAAAGGAAAATTAATTCTTATCACTGGGTATGTATGTAAATGAGAAATAAGGGCTGGACTAGTCCAGAAGCAGTGTGGGCAGTTGCCCTGCAAGCAATGTTTGCTTGTCTGTGTGGTGTCCTCCCAAAGTGACCTAGCAGGGAGAACTGGGAGGAGGTTACCCTGGAGCCAGTGGTGCCAGCTTTGATAACACTGCAAGCACTTGCTTGCCTACTGTGGAGTGGAAGCCAAGCAGGCTTCAAGTGATAACTAAGGTGGTTGTTCGCGTGGGACCACCTCTGAACTGGTTACCTGCATAGCTACACCGTTTGCCTTCCTACAAGAACATGTCATCTCACCCATGAAGCGGGAACAAAGAAAGTGCATATCCAACCCTTGTGCCCTTCTGCACCTGTGGACTTGCACAGCTGCAAGACCAAGAGGTTTTAGGGTGATATCCTAGCTTGTTAGCCTGAGGCTGCACCTCTGTCCTTTCTGTGGTTCCTGCTTACACTGGGCCATCTCTGCTGCAGCAGCAGCTGCTGAGTGCACAGCAGTTTTGGGAGCTGTTTCACAAGCAGCTCAGCTGCCTTGCAAGGGGAGCCAGGAATGCTGGAAGGAGGGCAGGAATCACCATGGCTCTGTTCAGATCCTGTCTCGGGGTGCCCAGGGGTTCTGGTCATCACCTAAACTTACCATACCTATATGTTGATATTCTGCATCATAGAGCATTTCTTTACATTCTTGTGAATTTTAAGCTATTTTTTGTATTAGAATTGTTCAGTCTTGTTTTATGGGCTTATAGGTGCAAAGTAAATTTTCAGATCTATTATCCTTCATGCTTAAGGGTTTTTTTTTCTCCCCACTAATATTAAAAAAATCATTATGCCTGTGAATCAATGAATTTAAATTACAAACTTCAAAGATACTGTGACTGTTGTAATTACTTCAGAATGAGAAGCAAGGAAGTCAGAGGGAAATGTGTTCTCCAAATTTAAGGCTGCAAGCCTTATGGCATGCATACTCTTTCTTTTTTTATTCATATGCTTGTGTTTGTATCTTGAAGGAAAAATGTCCTGCAACATTTCAGGTATTTTATGGAGCTCCTTTCAGAGTATGGAGACAGTGAAGCAGGTGATTTGTTCAGACCTTGGTAGAAGGAGGACTGCAACAGACTGGCTGGGGAAGGAGCAGGAGATGATGAGTTGTCAAAGGAGGAATTAAAACCAGATGTCAGGTCTGAGGGTTTCTACACTGCAGTCTTATGGTGATTTCAAACTTGCTCTGTACTTAAGTGATGCTCTTGCCTATGGTTTTTCCTAGACAGGTGTTTGTCTTCCACAGTCTTACGGTTCAGATCCTGAGACTCATGCAGCTCTTGTCAAGTTACTCAGTGACACTCGGACATATCTTTCTTACTGGGTTCTCTTTGTCTTTCACTCCAGTGTTCCTGCTAGTTGTTCTTCTTTTATGTTCTTGAAGCTACATGTTACCACATTTCTTCCAGCTGGTTACTGTACTGAGTTTGCTGGTAGGAAGCTTTTTGATGTCAGCCTCTCAAGCACCTGGATATTGAAGCCATTTGGCAACTCTTCCCTCAGAGTATCATGCTGGACTTTTTTCAGATGTGAGGGGCTATTCCCTCCCCCTCTCTCTCATACCCCCTGTCCCTGTTGTCTTCCTCCTTTCTCACAACCAAGAGCAGCATCTCCCTAACCAGCCTCAGGGTAGTAGAGGTTCACTATAAGTGTACATACAAATCACTGTTCTGGTCTCAAATGGTTATGCAGTTGACCTTTTTGACACTTCCAAGACAGAAAAATAAATCAGACAAGTTTCTGATTTAGCCAAAAATCCTGTGCAGTATTTGCAGGGTGTTATCTTAATTGATTGCTATTTAAACAGCCATCAGTCTTTTGAATTTTTACCAAAGAATGACAGTGACTGAAAAACTTCAGTGTTATGCTCTTCATTGTGGACTTCAACAAGTTTGTTTTTTGATGAAGCATCAGTATCTCCTGTCAGACATGCTTGGCTTCTTCAGTCCAAAGGGTCCCCCTTTGCCACAGTAAGCCACACTTTATTCTGGTCCTGCATGTTGGCTAAGGTGTCTCAAACAACCTAGAGTGATCTTAGCTGCTGTTTGCACAGCAGAGCATCTGACTGGCAGCAGTAGTGTGATAGAGCCATGGCTCAAGATCAGTGTGTGCGAACAGATGAGAGGCTGACAAACCTGAATTAGGATTTCCTGCTGCCACTGTGGCGAGCTCAAACTGCCCTTCCCTTCCTCTTGATGGTCTTCAGCCCCTCTTTCCTGTTCTTCCACTTTGTGTCTGCAGTGGTTTTCTGCCTCTACTTGATCCACAAATGTTTATGGGTGGGGTTGTGGTCACAGGTGGCAATGGTGATGAGACTACATACAATGAAAGTTGCCTTTGGGGTTCAGCAGAAGGCTGAAGGCATGTCTCCTTTTCCTGTTAACTTGTGCCTCTGCTTCCAGCTCCTTGCATAGGGATGACTGCCTTTCAGATGAGCTGTTCACCCTTCTTGGGTAATCTTCAAAGTATTTTACTCTCCACAAGTCACTTTTATGTATATGTGTGGGTGCATTTGACTTAATTGCAGGTGTATCCATGTTTTCAGAAAAAAATGATATATAAACTTCCTAATGCTAGAAATAAATTTGATGGCATTTGTAGGCAAGACTTGGCATTTTTCTTCTGACTAAGCCCAATTACAGGGTTGATACTAATGCATGCTGTAGACACATTTTTCTGTCTTTCATACTTGAGTAGTGTATTTCACTAGCCTGGCACTATTAAACAGTCCTTTTCATTATTTCATTTACATTCTGCTTGTGTTAAGTTGAACTGAGGTCACAGTAGGTAAAATGCAAGAAAATGGAATCCATATGGCAAAATTCTGGCTCTTTTATTGAGGATTGTTAATGTATATTCCTAATAAAAAGCAAACAGGTTAAAGTAATTCTGCTGAAATGAACAGAGCAAATGGTAAATGGGTCAAAATACATGGAATTCAAATCACAAGTTCTTTATTTAAGAAAGGAGTGAATGTATAAAGCTGACAGAGGAACTTTTCATGCTTTACTGTTTGTTTCCTCGTGAATTAACCTCTGGAGAAGGAAAGCCTGTTGGAAATTCCGGCTGGAATTTGCAATATTATTTTGAATGCCTTGAGCCTCCAGTGATGTGCTGATTTGACCAACCAGCTTTTTCAAAAACCTGCTTTTTTTTTTTTGTCCCACATAAAAAATGTCATTGTTGTTGTAAGCATGTGGAAACTAAGCAAACCTTCCAACCAGACAGACTACATACTGGTGTAGCCTGTTCCAAGCTGCCTTCAAGTCTGGCCATGTTAATGGCTTTTTGACTAGGCAAGGGGAGGTAGGATGGCTTGTAAGGGAAAGAAATAACTTCTAACTGGTGCTCACTTCACCTTCAGAACCCATCAGCCTGAGTGCTTCCTTAGGCTTGCAACTTTTCCAGGAACATAGACTGAGGGGTTATTAGCAAAGAGTTTTAAGGTCAGCTGGGTAGTTTGTAGAAAGGAGCTAAGAGTTTTAAGTGTTCTTTGAGCACCTGAAGCTTGGGGAATCGTGTTGTGCCTTGAGGTGACCAGCTAGGAAAATATGCAAAGATAAACAGTTACAATTTTATTAAGGAGTTATCTGAAATAGTGCTGGAGACTGTGAGACTGGCAGTTAAATGTAGGTGTAAGTGGTTGGGCAATAGGCTTACAAATTGCATTTCATGTTTCTAATTGTAGATGAAAACACTTGAAGCTAACTGAAATTGTAGGCAGTTGGACTTTCATATACTTCCTTCAACTCCCTTACTCTGTCTCCTTTTTCTTCTAAACACAAAGATCAGTTAAACTGAAGTTAAGATAAAATGAACCACATGATTTTTCTGCACAAGGTTAAAGGACCCTACTAGTAGAGATGGCCGTGCTTTAGTGTCATAAAATAAGATAACATCAGAACTACTTAATGTCTTTTAAGGTATTTCCTCTATTGAAGTCTTACTTGATGGTAGTGTAGAGAGCCTAAGGTTTAAAAGTGGGGTAAAGGATACGTATACCTATAAGCAGAAAAATGAGTTAAATGTTCTGGCAGTGCATATGGTTACTTGCTGAATGCCAAAACTACTTGTGTCTGTGTGGTTAAATGAGATTTTTTCCTAAACTTTGTGGGAGTTCAAGTATCTTGAGACACAATCCTACAGCCTTCTGTCAGTGTTAGCACTTGACGGACTGTGAAACCAAGCAGTTCTGACACTTGGCTCCAGAAGCACGGGCTGTGGTTGCTGCTGCATCACCTTCCCCTTGGTATGATAATGCTGAGGTCCTTGTATTGTAACAGTGCTCAGTCTCTGTAAATGGATGTGGCTGGACTTGTGGTAGTAGATACATGAGACTGAAATATGACCTTTTTCAAGGAAGTGTGGGAAGGAGGCTCCGGAAAGTGAATGCATAAGGATGATGCTTTATAAGAAAGCCCAAGGCAAAGACTGGTTTATTAAACACTTCATTTTAGATCAGGATGTCTTTTTACTGGACTTCTGTTGTCAAAATTCCTGTGCTAGTGGTGCTTTGGTTTTTTTCCCCTGTTTGCATAGCATCTGGCAGTGATATTTGGTGTAGGACAGTGGCCTTGTAGATCCTGACACACAATTTGTGAAAGTGGATGATGTCTGTCTGCTGGGCAGAAGATGTGTGTGTATTTCTGTATGAAAATCTGAGCCTGCATGCTTCAGACAATGTAATAACTAGATTAGGAGACATAGCCATTTTTGAGGGAGTGGGAGAGTAGTTCAGTGTTGGAAAGATTTGAAAAATGCCATATTGAAGAGCCTCATAATTTAATGAAGTGTATTAGTCTACTATCTTGAGTGAATCTGCTCTCCATGTTTAGAGCCGTGGTAGGTTTTTGAGTGTCTGCATTTGCATGGAGGTTTTTCTCCAAGAAAGTGTTCAGGGTATGGACTGAATTCCCTTAAGTGAAGCTACAGAAAAAGGCTCAGGCTACCTGTCTTTGTTGCCATGGGATGCTCTTGTGACTGCTCTTTGACAGAGAAATCTGTAGAAAGTTGTTTTGATTAGAGCATTAAACTTTTTGTCCAAAGATAAATTTCTTCCAGTATAACAATAGACTTGCATGTACTAAATACCTTAATAAAAGAACACCTCTAATAGGTGTTTGGTGCTGTAAAGCCATTTTTTCTTAGTAGTCTATTGAATGATCTCTGTTCACGTAGTTGAAGTTGATGTTACCTTCTGCACATTTAATAAACTGTTGCATTAGGCACCTGCGAGTCAGCATTAGGAGTAGAAGCTTAGGAAGGAACTCTTTCTGCCTCTAGCTTTTGAGCATTGTTTTTCTGACATCTGTACATGTAATTCTGTCTGCTTGTTTTCCAGCTGCCTGACAGCGCTGTAAACTCCTGCCCCACTGCAGTGAGGGTAGCTCAGGTAGCAGCAAGCCTGGCTCAGTGAATCATCAGCTCAATCTGCTCTGGTTAGGGCTGTTGGCTAGTGCTGTGCTGGTGCAGTAGCAGCACCTGAATTGCCAGCCTAAGAGTGACTGTAGAGCTCAGAGCTAAACTGCCCTGAGCAGGCACTCCTGGGGTGCTGGGAGCCTGAAAGCACAGATTTTACCAGGAATACAAAAATAGCACTGAGTTTATTGGCCTTTTTCACATTAGGACAAGAGTTACATGCTCTTATATAACCAGAATTTTTGAGTCACCTTGATGATCTAAAATGCAACTAGCTTTTTCTTGAAACTGCAGTGCTGAAGCGTGATGGCAAATGTTTCACATGCACAGCTCATCCTCATGGCAGACATACCGGCAGACATAAATGGGATGCTGCCTAGAGCCTGTTGTACCGTGCTGGGCTTTCACTGGGGCTGGCTATGGTGAGCAAAGTGTCAGTCAGGAGTTTTGTGCAAGAAGGGCTTGGCTTTTGTTTTTGTGTTTTCAGCTGTTACAGCATTGCTCTGTGAAATGCTTTTCAGTGTGCTAATACTGGTGACATGGGGATGGGCTGGGGTGGAAAAGGCAGGAAGGTGAGGTGAGGGATACACAGAATTTCTCATCAGTGGACTAGAATACTTCCTTACCTTGCCTACTGTGCAGCCAGGATGGCTTGCAGCTGGGACTGCCAAATGTGGTTTGGCTACTGTTTAATACAAATACGCTGATGAAAAATGACTCTAGCATTTTACAGTATTACTCATGTACCTCTTCTCTTCCTCTGTCCTGACTTCATAAATTCTTTTCTGTCACCGTAAGAGGATTTCATGCTTTCCATCCTCTGTTATGTCCTGTGTATTGAGCTTCCCTGTTGTGGTGCCAAAAAAGCCACCCTCCTCCTTGCTCTCATCTCACTTTTCATGGGAAAAGTCTCTGGTGGCAGGAAATTGAGGGGGGCTGGCCCTGAGAAACAAAAGCCTCTGTTCCTTTCTTTGCCTTTTTCAGTATAAGTCTTTTGGTGTGTCTGTGGCAAATGCCTTTTTAAATGGTCTGCCTGCTAGAAGCAGCCACGTGCTGTTCTTGAACTATTGCAGACGGTTACATGTCTGAGTGCAAATGCAGGACCAGGAAGCCTTAAATGCTGCCGCAGGTTTTGCAGGGTTTTTTTTTTAGCTTCAGTTTAAGACAATAAAAATTGTCTGTTTGGGGAATTTTTATCCCTGAATAACTTCGAATTACATCTTGTAAAGTGTTCCATAATTCGGTATTCAGAAATTAAAACAAGCATTACTTCTCCTTGCTTTGGTTATGTATCACAGAAGTTTCAAGTTTAGCTTCATTTAAAAATACAATCCATGGATCCATGGGCTCAATTGAAAACTGCTGCAAATTATATCCATAAAATACCTCTTACTTGATATGATATCAAGTATAAACAGACTAATGGGAGAGATCCGGTCAGCTCAGTGTTGATGTGGATTATGTCTGTGATCCTGGGACCTCCAAAATCCTTGCTATGGTTGTGATAAGAGGGTTAACTCTGATCTTGGGCAACATTCATACATCCAGTGCTTGTTCTTAAAATTCTTGTGTAAACTGAGCATTTCTTCTGTGAACCTGAAGTTTTGAATCTCTTTACAGACACTGTTTGTAAGGTCATGGCTCCAGTGGCTCTTGTACACCTGGGCTGGGGGCTAGTTTCAGTAATTACATTGCAGCTTCAGAAGTGTTGGCCTTATTTCTGAAAACTTACTCAAATCCAGAAGGTTGAAATACTGTTTTGTCTGCAATGTTGTCAGTGCACGCTGCTTGTCCCATGTTGACTGTAGGTGCACGTAGCACCTTGGGGTGCATTGGCATCCCTGTGGTCTGCAGCTGATGCAGCTCCAAGTATTTGCTAACAACTGGAATGGCTGTCTTGGACCATAGTGCATCAGAAAGTTTTTGTAATCCATAATCAAACCGCAAACATCAACTAGTCCTGGCTACTGCCTTGCCTGTTCCTCTGCTTTTTCCATGTTGGTGGTACACAGGACAAATATTTCAGACAAAGACAAGAGCAGATGTAAGTGCAATACATCAGCTGACAGAAGATGCTCAGGTCTTGCCATTTATGAATGCTCCCTGCTAAATGGACTGATTTTTTTGTGAGTTATGTGGAATGATAATATGTAGGAAATTGCTAGTAGAATGTGACTTCAACTCTGAATCAATTGCTGGAAGAATTTACTTGGACAATTATTGCATCATACTGAGTGCCAGAATAAGTGTGTTCTAGTTGTTTGTTCAAAATTAGGTGTGGCAATTTAAGCTTTAGTACTGCTCACTGCTCCATGTAGTGGTTCATACTCACTCTTGCTTTAGTAACTTTCCATGAAGGAATATCTGTAATGGGGGAACTCGGTGTCTTAGCACACATGCTTTGTATGTGTTGGCTGTCGGCTAACAGGGTGGCAACATCTAAAATGAATTGAAATGGTGAGCTTTTAGGCTAGCCACACTGGCATTTTTATTAGTTCCTGTCAGCAGTCCAGACACGCTCTTAACATTCCCTCTTTGAGAGAATATTTGATATTTTTCCACTTAATTCCAAATTGAGAGTCACAAAATGGGTGAATTTAATCATAAGATGTTGTTTTAGATGCCTTTTTTTCTTTACAACTTCCACGTAGTGTGCATGTGCCGCCTTCTGTGATATTTGGATCTTCTTGGTTGCAACATTTTGCATCTGTCTGAATCCGGCTTGGCCTGCTTACCCCAGTGGGCTGGAGTTCTTAATCTGAAGCCCAGCCCTGCTTACTCTGCCTGCTAACACCCTTTAACACAGCAGTCTTTTCCCTAGCAAGTTGAGCATTATCAATCAAGAAGTTACTGATACAGCAGAAACGTTTATTCTTTCATCAGTCTTCCCAGTCTTCTGACTAAGTTGCCTAGTTAGGCAGAAAGACTGAGTTTTCTGTCTTCAAACCAACCTAATTTGTGTGTTAAACTTAGTGTGGCCACACTCATAGTGTGTTTGAAGTTCTAGGGCTCTAGTCAAAGATTGAAGAAGCCTTTGCCAGAATATATTATCGTAGACTAGACTTTAAGGACCCAAGTCTTTGAAGTAGTTTCCTCTGCAGCTCAATCCTGGGGCGACCTCTATCCTGTAGGTTGTCATTGTGTCTAAAAGTGTCTGTAACCACTTATTTGATGTGATAGCACTGTTGCTTTGAAGCCAGTATGTGCTGGAGGGGGAAAGGGTGTAATTTGTTTTATCAGAAGACTATGTTGCAAGAGACTCCTTCCAGCCGAAGCACCATAGGTGTTTGCATGCTCTGTACTCTGCCTTTTCAGTGCTTAGATATTCAGCCCAGAAAGAGCTGCTTTGGCCCTGGTAGGAAAGAAGACAAACTTCCTACTTGTGAGTTGCTGATACAGTATCTCTTCTAGAAAGGATCTGGGTTTTCCACTTCTCGGTGTCTACAAGTTACTTATTCTCACCTATTACCCTTTTCCCTTATTGTTGGAGGGATTTCTAAGCAGAACTACTATTACAATCCCACAATATCTGTCAGTTCCTTCATCTATCCTCTGAATCAATCTTTGCAAATAATGGTAATAAGGGACTTGAGGCTAGCCAGGCCTGCTTGATCTGGGATGACCTTGTTGAGGATGGGAGGGACTTGCGGATGTGTAGATCCAAGACTAGATTGCAAAGCATTAGTGTCATTCAGGTAAATTCCTGGATGGATAGTTATCAAACAGGTTGTGTGATTTCTTACTCCTACTTTCAGACAAGCTGCCTTTCTGCTGTTTTGTTTATGGTTGTGGTGAGATGTGTTTGGAGGGCAGGAGTATGTGGCTGTTTAATGAGCTGAGAGGAGTAGGGCATGGGTGTTGTCATAGGGGATGAATGCTTGGTTCAGAACCAGCTCCCCCATCCTGGCTGACAGGGCCATAGCACACTGGAATGGTCAGCTGGGCTCCTCAGGTGGCATTTGTCTTCATCCAGGGGGTGTTCTGCTGTTTGAAAAGTGGCCTTAGACCTCAGTGTCACAAGTAGTAAGTGTTGTGGCTCCTCAGTACTTCTCCCTTGCTCTGGTGAGCCAGGACTCCCCCACAGCAGGGGAGCGGTGTCAGGGGCTGGGAGCAGCCTGTCCTGGATGTGCTGACAGTGGCATGGCCAAAAGCAGCAGCAGAGCAGCCTCCATGGCCAGTTTGCCAGGTTAGGTGTTTTACCACCTGCATCTCATGTTTGCCTCCAAACTCATGTATTGGTTCGTAGCAAGTGATTACAGTATCTGAGAGCTCATTTTAGTGAGTCATGCTTACTGGAGCTACTAGACTTGAAAGGGACTCTGAGCAAGGCAAACATTTGTTTTTTATTAAATGTATGAACCTTCTTGGTAATTAGGAAAAGCCATCTTAAAAGCAAAGATGAGAGAGATCGATAACTGTGGTGATTAAAACTGAAACTACAAAGCTTAAAGCAGCTAATCATACGTTAACAAATGTGTGGTAGCATCAGTCCAAAATGTGAGTGAGTAGTGTTCTCTTCTGTGTCCCCAGTAAATGCATGCAGGATTGTTTGTTGGTTTTTTTGAGGTACAACCTTCAATGTCTGCATGTACTTGTAAAGCCCATCTTCTTTCTTTATTATAGTGCCTTTTACTTGAGTTGCCTGTATCAGCTACCAGAAAGTGTTTACCCCACTACATGAGGCAGCTGTGTCAGTGAAACGCTGAAAACTTGCTGGTGGCATGCACAATCTGTGTGACAGTCAAACTAACAAACCACCTCGCTCTCACAGTGCATTTGAAGAGAGGGGCCCGTGTATCTGTTGTTTGTTTGTGTGTTTTTTCTTTTTTACCAAGGATGCGTCTTGATGTTCTCAGCTAAGTAGCTCGTGGGCTGCCACAGAAAGCAGCTGGCCCAGCCCTGTGTTTCCGTCTCCTCCCTTGTGCCTGCACCAGTGTGCCCGCAGGTGCACAGCAGCTTAGATCAGGGACCTCATCTTCCTAGAAACGGGTCTCTTAATAGTCATCACTCTTCAGTTCACTGACACAGCCGCAGGATTGCCAGCTCTGACACAAGAGCTGAGGGGAGTATGGGGCTGAGAAACACAAGGGAGGGCAGGGCCAGGTCTTTGACAACCGCTAGTAAAAATAGGGTGTCATTTTGGGAACTGGTTTATGCTGAAGGCTGTTTCCAAAAGCCTCCCATGCTGTGATTGAAATTCAGCTGGAAGTCAGCACTACTGTGGTCCTTCAGAGTCATCGCTAGAAACATTTGGAAGAATTGCGGATTAGCTCACAGAGGCCCTCTGCACCCTACAAAGAGAGGGAGACCAGTCATGGGGTAGTGGTTAATAATCAGGGTCGTCTGCAGCTGGAGGTGTGCACACTGTCATCCTTAATAGACTGGGAGAGTGCCTTTATGGGAGGTGAAGTGGTTGCAGAGGTGGGTAGGGGTGTGAATACCACAGTTTGTTCACTTGATTACAGCCCTCATCACCCCCATCAGTGGGAGGCAGCTCTGCTGCAGTCTCACAGGTTCCTGAAGCTGCTGCTGGTTCCCACGTTGCCCTTGAAATAAGTTTGCAGTGCGTTGTTGTCTGTCTTTACTGCTGAGGCTCTGCTTTAGCATGGGGCTTCTCCATCTATCCACTGCTTGCTCTGAGCTTCCACATTGGAGTCCTCAAACTCCTCTGAGGATGTGTAAGCTGAAACTCTGCTGGTTCCCAGCCTCAGCGCCACATGCTTAAGTGGTTCACCCTGCCCCCAAACCAAGCAATGGATAAAGAGCAATACATGCTTAATTTTGAACAAGTGAAACTTGAGGAATTCACTGTACAGAGAACAGCACCTTCTTGGTGATCTGAGTATCTTTGTGCATCATGCTATAAAAGGCCTTTTTTGAGAAGGGATGACTATTTTAATTTCTCTTTTGTGGTAATTTAGGTTCTCAGTAAAATAGCATTGAGGATCACCCCTGATTCGCATGTAATGTTATATGGGTTTCTGTTTGCAGCTATTGTGGATGATGAAAGGCTTTCAGCAGAGGAGATGGATGAGAGGAGGCGTCAGAACATTGCTTATGAGTATCTATGCCATTTAGAAGAAGCAAAAAGGTAAGTAAATGAAAGCAGACTTATACCTACCTGGCCTTTAAATACAGAGGCCTGTTGCATTCTTGAGCATTGTGATTTTTAATTCAAGTTACTGAATTACTTGGATAGACTTACTGTTGGAATTCTATAACATTCAGTATAAGAAACTAATGCCCAATGTGAAAAGTTTAGTTCAAATAAGGATTTCGAAGTAATCAAGATCTCCTCAAAGTTACAGTAGTGACCATCTTCAATGAATGTAGGAGCTGGGTACTAAAACCTAAGGCTGTGGTTTTGCAATAAGCTGAGTCAGGCCCATGTGACTAACTGGGAAAAGCCTTGTTCCTGGCTGTGTGGTTGTGCTCATACTGCTAGTGCTTGTGGAGAACTCAAGTTGCTAAGACGGCAGAGAATCGCCTGGGCTTTTACCAGGTTAATGGTCCATATCATCTCCCTATTTCAGTGGTAAGTATAGGCAGGGCAATAAGATAACCTGGACTCTGCTCTTCATTTAGTTCCTCTAACCCATTGGTCAGGAGTACTTGTCTCGGCAAGAAACAGCCTGTAATGAAACACTGATCTGCAAGTGCGCAGGGATTTTATCACCTTTGTGCAAATGTACTGTGCTATGTCATTCTTAAAAATATTGTTGAATATTTGTTTTGTGATTACTGAGCAAGGAAACAAGGTGCAATATCCTTGTGCTTTTGGAGTAGCTTGTGCTGCTATTATCATATGTAAAAGTCTATTTTACATTCAGAATTATTCAGAGATGCCTGTTGTACTCTATTTATTGCCCTGGGTGCTACAGGGGTACATGTCTTGCTTCTGCTCTGCATTTATTGGTGATGGTGGTTTTAGTCCCAAACTTTAGTTGGATGACTTTCCTAGGAATTTCTGTAGAGAAAAGGAAACTTGAACTCTGCTTAGTAGCCCAAGCTGGGAAACCTCAGTGTGATGACAAACCATAGGATCTTTAGACTAATGTAGTATACTTCAGTCAGGAATCAACTACAAAAGCATGCCCTGGGCTTTTTTTTTCTGCACAGTTCCCCTCCCCATCACTGCATGGCACTGGCAATTACCTATTTAGCAGACAGTTAGCTGCCAGTGTTCTTGTCCTAGGGGCACTGTTATAAAAATCAGCCATTCTTACTTCCTGTTCACTATGCTGTACCATCTGCTATAGCAAGCATTGCCTCCTTTGCTTGCTTCCTCTTTCTGCTGCAGAGCTGTTCTGCATTAACATTTCAGACAGCAAGTGTTTCACTGATGTCAGGGAGGACTGTCCTGCTCCACATATTCCTCTTGCCTCCATCATGCAGTTGCAAGAGATTGCCCTTGGTCAGCTGAGTTGGCTCACTAAGCTGGCAGGAAATTTGTAGCTCTTTTGCCGTGTTAGTTTTCAAGCAGTGTAGTAAGCTGACTGGTCAGATCAAGGGGTCAGAGGAGAATCGGTGCTGGCAAGAGGAAAGGGATGGGATGCAGCCACACACTGGAGAGGGGGGAGGGAGCAGGTCTCTACCTTGCTTGCTGGGAGGTTAGGTCAGCTCCACCACCTCAGGAAACCTCAGTGAGTCAAGCTTTGATTTTACTTAAGGTTACTCTTTGGTTTGTTGAAACTTGCCTGCCTGCTGGCTTCTTGCAAGATAGGAATAACAACTACTCTCCAAATCCAGTCTTTTCTCTCTATTACTATTATTAGTAATTTATCTTCCTGGCTTTTTTCCACCCTCCTGCCTTCCCAGGAATACTTGTCACTTTGAACTCAAGTCCTCTACTCATTTGGAGCATCTCCCTTGATATTTCACAAGGAAATGTGAAGTTATTTTTACAACTAATGACTTAAATTAACATCTACCACAAGTAACCTCCTCTTCCTCTTTGTATCTATCTTCATATGGGTTCACACCATTAGTAGTTTTCTAGAAGAAAGACTCCTTTAGCTCTGCGAGTGGGTGATGGGACTTTGCAGCTAGAACAGGGGTGCTAAGTACCTGGAAGTATTTCTGGATCTCTGTTTGGAAAATTGGAATTTACTGGTAATGTTCATGGGCAATGCTTGCCACTGCATGAGGTAAGGGTGAGTGCTGCAGGTGTAAGGAGCCTTATGCTTCCCTTGCCAAGGAGTTGAGTTGTCATGTGTGGAGCTGATGTGGTGGCTTGATGCTGCTGGATGTTCTCCTGTGCCTCAGTGCACTTGCCCCGGCACTTGTTAGGGAGGAGGTGGTGATGGTGGGGGTGGTGAAGGCTCTGGGGGTGCTGTTGGGTGAACAGAGCTACTGTGAGGGAAAAGAGAGGACAAGGGAAACTTCTCCTTTCATAGAGAACTGTTGGGATAATTCAGTTACACCATGAGGCTTTACTCGGGACAGTCTCCTCTTACTAATGTGAAATCAACCTGGCAATGAACATGTACCAAAAAAACTTGCAGAAATGTCTGTCTTGTAGCTGCACAGCCCCTAGCCCTGCTGCCTCAGGAGGAGAGTAATGCTATCTGGGGTGGCCATTGCCAGCAGCAGGGTTAAGCTTGGGTGGCATAGGTGTGCATGGCCATGTTCTCACCAGACCTCACCTGGTGAAATGGCAGTATGAGGAAATGGGTATCTTCTCGCTGCACAGCTACTGCCCTCTCCAAGTACTTGATTAACATGTTTCATCCTTAATGTGTGGTGTCTGTCCTGTACTTGCACAGTTATAGCACTTTCTTTGTCACAACAGAGCTTGACCAAAGCTGGGCACTCTGGAAAGCAAGATAGCAGCCTTGGAGGGAGCAATTTAAAACCGCAGCAGAATGAGAGCAGTGCAAGCTTTGGAAGCCTGGATGTAGGGTGCAGGTTACCCCAACAGCACATGGCAGGTCCTGCGCTTCAACCATGGTGTGGCTGCGGTTTTGCAGGAGGTGCCAACTGATGCATTGCCTATTGCTGCTGCTGAGTGGAGAGGTCCCAGCTGGGCGCTTGCTGCTGTTCCCCAGTGCTGGAGCAGCCCCTGTGGGATGCACCCCTGTCCTCCCTGACTGTGTGGTCTGGCAGTGGGTCTGGGCTGGAGAAGGCAGGATGGTGCCTTTGGCCCCAGGTGTAGCAGCCAGTTGTGAAACCTCCCAGAGCTGTGGCTGCTGCCTGCTTGCTTCCAGCAGTGCCCTCCTGGGCAAAACCTGGGAGTGGGAACTGCCCCTCTGATATCTGTTTTCTGTTTACAGTTGTAAGCTTTTTTGTTTCTGTAAAACCTGAATGCAGAGAGGATTTTTTAGTATTTGGGACACTATGCCTAACAATGAGAATCAACAGACTGAAATGGGTAAAGTAATGTGAGTTTTTCCATTCAGTTGGCAGCTGCTGAAATGGCAGCAAATACTGTTTCAGCTAATCAGCAGTGTGCAAACACAACTGTTTTGGCACACAGTGGAGAGTAGTAAATAACAATAAATAGCAAAATATTGGGGCAGAATGTGGCTGGGACAGTACTGTGGCAAGAGTTACTTTTTTTACCATATTCTAATAAAAACATTTTTTACAGCAGCTCTGCATGTAGAAATACCAGAGTTAATTAAACAGGTAAAGAATGTGTACTTTGAGCTGCTTTTCAGACCACTGTTTGCACACTTACTTCCCGTAGCATAGCTTTAATAAAAACTTTCCAAGTTTAAAATGAAAGAAGAATCCTGTTGCTGGTAGCTGATGCTTCTGCAAATACCTTCTGTGCTATGCACAGTACCTGTTATATGCATGCAGCATAGGAAATGCGGGGTTTTTTAAACACAATGAACAAGCTTGCAGTATCTGCAGAGGTCAGTAATGTTTGAATAGGGTGTTCCATTCGATACTGGAGAAAAAACATTTTGTTCTGTTAAATTGCTGGCCTCTTACTCTGCAAAATACCACATCTGAGAAACTGAGTTCTTGGTTGCTCGTATACATTATTACTTCTGTCTTTAAGGAAAGTTTATTGCACATTTAAAAAAAGTAGAGAAAAACTGATAGTATCTGGTATCCTGGAACTCCTGAGAAGAACAAAATCAAGAATAAGGAATTAGAAGTAAAGATTTTCTTACTTCAAGCATTGTAGCCATAGATGCCTCTAACAGAAGCTCGCCAGACATTACAACAACACATTTCCAGTATTGCTTGGGAATTTCTTCTCTTAAATAACAAAGGCTTAAGGTAAGCATGAACAGCTGTGTCACAAGCACTAATGTATTACTGGAGTAGGTTAATTATAATAGATAAAATTTACCAAAATATCTTCCTTCCCAAAGATTGTCTGTAATACCCAGAAGATCAGATTCTGCCTTGAGTTTGGCTTTCGTTATTGCTTGTTTCTTTGCAGATGTGCAATTACTGTGCTGTAAATTATAATACAGATTTGAAGGGTTTTAAAGTGATTGAAGCTGTGGCATATAATGCAAATCAAGTTTACAGTAAATCTGTTGTAGCTAGGTAGGGTTACCAACATTCATAGCAGAGCAGACACTGTTCCTCTTGGAAATTATACCTTCTTATGCTAAGCTTGAATTTGAACCACAGGAGATCTCATTTTGCAAACCTACTCTCTCTCTCTGTATGAAATGGAATATACGTTGTTTCACAAAGTATATGCTGTAATTTCATAGCCAGAACTGTCAGCATTTGTCTTTTTATTTTTCTTACTCAGCTGTTCAATAGGACAACAACTTGTGTGAAACACTGAAGCTTTAGTTTCAGTTAGACAGTGAAGACAGTTTTCCTTCACTGTATCTGGGACATATCTTTGGAGAAGTCTTTTTTTTTTTGAAAATGTAAATCCTCATTCTTTTCCAAGTTCCTTACAATAGAAAATCAAATCATCCATTTTAGGTTCCAAAACCAGCTTCCTTCATTCTATTGGTTTTTATTAAACTGATTTGCAGTGGCTAGTTGCGGTATTAGTCACTTATGTTGAAGCTGCTCAGTTGGAGGGTGCTGTATAAAAATGTACATGCAGTTTAATATACTTAAAAGGTTGAAGCCTGAAGTGCTTAATTGGTTTCAGTGAAACCAAACAGGTTTGTGGTACCATAGCACCATAGAAAGCTGAAGTTGCTACAGTTTTCAGGACTGTGGAACTACAGAGGGTTACTTTGGAGCCTAACCTATTCCTGAGGGAGTACCAGGGTCTTATGAAGGCTTGGTGCTACAAGTGAGTTCTGCCAGGTTTCATGCTGCTGTTTCTCAATGGGCAAAGTCGTGGCAACGATGCAGCCCTGGCAGCTCATGAGTGAATTAGAGCTACCTAATTGCTCAATTTTAAGTCCAGTTCTTTCAAACTGCAGGGAATCGTTAAAGCTTTGCCATCAGAGGTAAATAACTGTAATATAACTGTGTAACTAGCGGACTATGAGCAGAGAATGTTAAGATACTACTTGGTAATCTGTTCTATATGGGTTTGCCAGAAAAATAATTCTTCTGGGAGTGGTAGTCGACTGACATATTGTAGATTATGCACTTTGGCTCATCTTCCCCCTCTGTTTGCCTTAAGCTTGATAAAGCACCAGTGAACGTGGTGGGCAGCAGTTCTGTAAAGGCCAAATGTTTGAAATTGGGGTGCTTCATGAGGAGATATTCTTGGAAGAATCCTATTTAACTGGGATATACCTGTCCCTGGAGTAGCTCAGTCCACACAGGTATTGATCAACAAGTATAGTCACTGTTTCATGCCTTGATCCTCAAGAGTACTTACCTAGGAGACAAACTCGTCAATAGCTATTGAGTTGAACAGCTTTTTGTTCTAAATAGTTATACAATTGTGCAGATATGCCAGATTTTTCATATGCAAGTGTCAGTGATATCAATCAATTCAATAATTGCTTGGGTAGTGGTATTTGCATATGAAAAGTCTTAGTAAGAACTGAAGGAAAGAGAAACCTTTGTTCTAGTTTCTGTACAGGATCCATTGACCTGCTCACTGGGATGTTGAGGTAATTTGTGCACATGTTATGGGTCACTGCTCAGCATGTATAGTTGTGGAATAATGCTGCAGAGTAATGATGGATGCGACCTTTGTTTTTTGGAGACTAAGCCATATGGCACTTATCCCATAGCATGCACCGAAGCTAACAGTACAGTCATTTCAGAGCCAGGTCTCTTGAAGTTTTCCACCTTTCTTTTAGGTGCAACCCTCTTGTAAAAGGAATTGTGGCGCTTTTTTTTGATAGAACAGAGATAAATTTGAAGATGGCTGATGCTCTGAAGCCCTCATATTGGTGGAGTTTGTAGGTTCAGCTTTACCAAGACAGCACATGGCATTTTCATTTCTCCTTCACTTCCCCTTTGCAACTTGGATTATCTGTGGTGCAACTCCAAAGTCTGTTTGACTTCCTACTTCACCCATAAGACTAACTGCTTGTCAGATCAAAATGATGGCTTCATTCTGCATCCTGAGTAGCTCCTACTTAATGTTAAGTGCAACCTGAGGTGGCCCCACTGATGTATCAGTAGTAGCTAAGTCATTACAGTATCAATGACCAGCAGGGATTCTTGCACATAATTGACCAAAACTTCTGTATCTGAAACGATGGTAAAGGAAAGCTTGAGGCTGAGCTGTACAGGGAGGAACAGAGCTGTGGATTTTTGAGGTAGCAGAGGTACTTGAGTTTGCACTTTGCCCAAGGTATTCATATGAAGTTGCTGTTGGGAAGAACCTGTGCCATTTCCAGAAGGAATGGAAGGGTGCTGGTTTATCCTTTGCTTAGTGTTAAAGGGCTTAAGTATTGCTCTTAACCTTTAAGTAGGTCTTTCTGCACTGTTTGGACTGCTCAGCAAGTCATGGTGTATTTCCTATTCACCTGAGAGCAGCCAAGGCCTTTGCTTCCTTCCCTGTGTGTTAATGATGGAATAAATCACGGCATCTGTGCCAGGGCATGCATGCTGAGTGCCCATGCCACCTGAGCTGGACTGCAGGCTGTGACAATTGCATGCTACACTGCTGGTGTAGCTGACCCCAGCAAGTGGTACAGTCTGCCTGCTGCATATCCTATTATGCTATAACTCTAGTGTAGTATTCAAAAAGCTTTTTTATGTGGTCATGTGTCTGTTTACTTTGGACTGGAGGAGGAAATTACTTGGGCTGATGGAATCTGCTTTTAACAGGTCCCTTGCAGGACTCTACTTTTCACATGCTGAGGTTCTCTTTTTCTTTTTTTTTTCCCCAACTGTCGTGTCCTGAAGAGCTGTTGAAGCTTGTAAGAAGTGTTTATTCAGGCTCTTGCAGAAACTGCTATAGGGAGATGTGAATGGCTTCTCATAGACCAGAAAAGGTGAGGCAGCAACTTTACTTGATGACTTTTGTATCACTGCTTTTTGCAGATGACTGCTGCTGGTGAGGAGCTCACAGGTATCTGCTGGTGGTATCTCATTGTATCAGAAACAATAAATTGAATGTTAACAAGAAACATCTAGAGCAGCAGGCTTTTGCTGTAGCTTTGTGGATGCTGGACATACAGGTCCCTATGACTAGCTTAGCTACCGCTTTGGGACTGGAGATCTTAAAGTTGGTCCAGTAATTGTTGAGATTTGCAAAAGAACCAATGTGCCACTATACCACCGGTTCTGGATTGGCAAAATGACCCAGGGATTGAAGGGTTCTGTGCTCACTGAATGTGTAGATGTGGCCTTGCACCAGGCTTTTGCCTTCCAGCTACTGCAGGCAAACACTTTATAGGATAAGAGAGCTGCTGAGGGATATGAGTCTGGATTCCCTTAATGACTTTTATTGCAAATACTTCAACAATTCATTGACTGGAGAAGGAGCACTATGACAACTTGTACCTCCTATCTTTAGCTATGAAGAAATGGTAGAAAGTGCTTTGACTGGTGTTGCTCACTACACACCATGTGAATCTTGTGTTAGTAGATACAGCTATTGCAAACTCCACAGTGTTCCCCACCATGAGCTGTGGCAGCCTTCTATGAGGGACTTGGTTACTGACAGTTAGAACTTGGGAAAATGCTTTTTAAAGCAACACATGGTCAGACTTAGAACGGAGCTGGTTAAGCAGCAGGGTTGCATGGCTCTGTGTACTGTATGGTGCTTTTGGTTGCTGTTGGTCTCAGTGTTTCACAGGCCTTAAAGATGGCTTTTTACTCACCTGCATTTAAACATAAGGCTCTGTTGAGAGGTAGCGTATTGCATGTCCCAGAGCTGCTAAGAGCATGCATGTACCTCACAGGAGCTTGGACATTTGTGAGACCACTTCTTGGTGTTCTAGAGCCACTGTCACTTGAAGCTGACTTTTTGTGTTGTTTTTTTCCTATTTTTGCTGATAGATGTAGAGATAGGCAAGTGCAGGCCCCTCTGTGGGGTCAAGCAAAACCTGCAGGTTCTCCTCACCTCACTGGAGGTAGGGAGGGCAGAGAGAATGGCCCTTGCCGCTTCACTGTTTGCATGTTTTCTAGCTGCCTGTATTTCTTTCCATTGCTTATGCGTTTTCTGTAGTGCATAGGAAGAGAGATTTCAGGGTAACCTCTTCAATCCCAGATTTAACACTGACGGAGGAACAGGTTCTTCAAGCGAAACCATTCTTTGGAAAATTTAAGTGGTGCATCTGTTTTTCAACTAAGTTCAGGAACTGGCATGTGTTCTTAAATTAGTACAACTAATCCAGTTGCATGTGAGAAGGAATTGTTTCATTAAAACCCAAACAAAAAATTCCTTGCCAAGGTTTCTGTTTTGCAGTTCCAAATCATATGAGGTGGCCAGAGGACCTCTTAGATACCAGTGCATGTGTAGAAAAGAAACCAGTCCATGGAGTTACCTGTTTCTCTTTATAAATAGAAAAATCATAGCTCAAAATAACCTTGCTGCAGTTCCCACAGTGTATGTGTTCAGAATTAGCCTTGTGTTAGCTGCAAAACAGAGGTGAGATAGTGGTTGTCTGTTTCTGCAGTGGCAGTAGGACATGACCTTAACACTTAATGTATTCCACTGTTCCTACTGCACTCTAGCATCATTCTTGACAACTAAGGCCTGAAATAGGTTTCAGAAGTAGAGACTAAAAGCTGTGAATGGGTTTGAGCCTGACAAATTTGAGTCTGGGGGAAGGTCTGTGAATTAATCCTCTCAAGTGAATGAAAGGAGCTGCTCTTGAGCTTGAAATGCTAGGAGGGATTTCACGTGGTTTCCAGTGACTATAAATGCTAGGCAGTTCTGGCTTGGAAGCAGAGACCTCCACTAGTTGCAAGTATTACAGCTCGAAGGGGAGAAAATCTTGCAGGTTTTTGTTTTTATTCAAGTTGAATTGAGAAGTGTTGACAAGTGAGTTGTTATTGTGGCATTGAGTACAGATTTATTCTGGCAGAATGACGGTTAATTGCATGCACAATTTTCCAGCTACCCAGCGGACAAACAGCTAGCCTGCCCTGGGATGAGAGCTCATAGATTTGCAATTGTAAAGATAGGCTATAAAAGCCTGCAGTGCAGGAATACCCTACTCTCTTTGTAAGGCAGCAGAGATGAGAGCCTGGATTCTAATCCTGGCTCTTATTACTCCCAGCTGGGTTGTTAAGGCTTTTGGTTTATTGGTGGTGCATTCATCCTGCAAGGGAAGTGATAGTTAGTCTCACAACTTGGGCTCTTCTGCCATCTATAGCACATTAACTATTTCTAACACTTGCAGCTTTATAAAATTTGGTGCAGTAAGAAACAGTGTAAGAGGAATTCTTGTGATGAATGAAATTGCCTTAAACCCAGTGCTTTTCCTTACCCCTATCTTTATGCTCCCTAGCAGTCTGCCTATTGTATGGCCAAAGGCAGAATTTGCACATAAAGGCAATAAAAGCTACAGCAGGTCTTACAGCGAAGCACTCCTCACTGCACAGGAATTGCCCTGCTATGGTATAGTTACACTCAGGGCACTAGTGTGGGTTTTTTTCCCCAGTAGGGGAATAGGGACAAGCAGTGGGAGCAAGGAGAGAAAGAGGAATGGTTCATTGGAGTTATGCAAAAGGTGCTTCAGACTGGAGGCTTAAAAGTGGGAGGAATTTGTAGAGAGCCATTGAATGCAAGGTACAGGCCCTGGCTGCTGCTCCTGGGCTGTAAGACTGGGTGGTGCATGCAGGATGCTGCCACATGTCAGCCACGCTTGCCCACAGGGCACCCTGTCACTGGTCTTGGGGAGGAGGGCATCAGAGCATCGAATGTATCTTAAATCACACTCTGTGGGAGAAGTCTCTTTCAAGTCTGGCTGCCAAACAGGCTGCTCTAAGATGGGTAAATAGGATTTACATCAAACATCTATCTACACACTGTGCCAAACCTCTTTTTCTCTGTTAAAGAAACAAAGCAATGAAATAATGTGGCATCAGTGGATGTTAAAAGCTGGAACATCTTCCTTTCCTGACAGCTTCCAAGCTGCAGATTCCATCATGTCCCTTGCCATGGCCCAAGGAAAGCACAGTGCACTTTACTCAAGTGTGTCTGTGTTTACGTGATGTACAGACCTGGTCATGTGGGATTTGCTTTGCAGCATGTTTGGGGGAATGCCAGCACTTGGTCTCAGATGTACTCTTTGCTGGAACAGAGTTCAATGGTATTTGTGACTGAAGTCAAGTTTTAGGGCTTCGCATTTTTCTGATGAACATCTACAGAATAGGGAAGAGTCAACTTGATACACCCAGTAAATTTTGGGGTGTACTTTCTTCAGCTGCTTTCAAAAACAGAAATCAAAATTCTTCATTTCTTTATTGAAGATGAGCTGTTGGGAGTGGAGGAAAGAAAAAAATATTTTCTAATAAAGCATTGATGGGATTGAAAGAGCTGTGTGTTTGCAGGTTTTTGGATTTCTAATAGCATGCTTTTATAGTATTTTTCACATCTCCTGTTCAGGTACCCTTCCCCTTCTTTTCCTCCCCGAAATAATTGATCTAACCTTGGCTTAGTGTAATACTAGGATGGTTACTATCTTTTTTGGGGGAGGAGAGCTTGTACTTCAGTTGAAGTCTTGGTAAATGAAAGAGTGAAGTAATGAATGGTATTAGCATATTTCCATGCTCCCTTTATAAAGCTGGCTGATTTTTTTTCGTATTCTTGCTGCTTTGTCCCCACAGAGAGAGACCTTGTTCTGTTGCTGCTAAATAAATATACTTCTGTTGTGATTACAATTTCAACATTTTCTCCACTTCCTGGAGGTCAAAGTGGTATCATGTGATGGACAGTGGCACATACTGTTTTCCTTAGTGAGAAGTAACAGGGGAGAACATACTACAAAACAGGAATTTATTCCAGAAGGTGTTACTTACTCTTGGGCTTATGCACTCTTCCTATGTTAAGGAAAAACAGGAGTACAAGGAGACTTCTTGGTATTTTTCTAGCATTTTGCTTTCCTTTCAAAATCTGTTTGTTCAGAGAAGATTGTAAGAAAGAAAGATGGTGTCTGCTTGAGTTTTCAGTGCCTGAAACCAGCAGGGAACAACCCATTTGCTGTGGTGGTTACTGGCTGAGTTTGCAACGGTATTTTCAATGTCAACAGCAATTATTTTGCTTCTTAGGAAAACATGTTAAATGACATTTTCAGACCTTTGTAAAAGACATCTAACAAAAGATTGAACTTGTCCACTGCAGTGCAAAAAAAAGACTAGGATAGCAGGGGTAACTGGAGAATTTAACAAGATTGACCTTTAATAACCTGAGATGCCAAGGAGGAGTCAATAGACTGCAGCTGCTGAATTAAGACCACCTCCAAAATCTGTAAAGGGCTCCTGATGTACTGAGGGTTCCCCGGGGTCAGCAAAGCTGTAATTTGTATTTGCTCCACTTTCTGCAAGCGAGGCCAAAATCTGTATGTTGGCAAAAGATTGCATATTTGATGCAGTTTTTGTTTGCATTTGGCTTTAGTGCAGAAAGGATTGGATCTGTCCATCTCTAAGGACTTTTCCCTTCTTGTCATTAGGTTTCAAAATACATGGTTGAACTCTGCTGTTGCTTTACAGGCTTCCTAAAAACATTGATGCCTACATTGCAGTGCAGAATTTTCATCAGTTGCTTAGTTTCCAGCAGGTTCAAAGATGAAACATGCATGCAGTGCTTCTGATTTACACCAGTGTCAAGATCCACATGTTGCAAAAGAAACCAGTACCTTAAGCCAGACTTGGCAGGGCTCTCCAGGTGTTCTGTTCCTGTGTCTTGCGAACTCAGTGTCACTGGAGGAATCATATCTTCTGTGAAGATTTTGCATAGATGGTGCTTTGATAACACAATTAGGGTAATAGTTCATGCTTTGAGGCCTTTCATGTAACTCAGGATGTGAATAAGCAGTTGACTGACTAAAAATTGTCTCTGCCTGCAGCATACCAAAGGCTTACGGTTCAGCAGCAACAAAAAAAGCACAACAAGAAATTTGTAGAATGTTTTGCTTTTATTTGAGTGTTAAACTTTATTTTGCTTACAGAAATGGCAGGGAGTAGGGCAGCTGAGAGACAGTGCGAGGAACATGCAGGAGTTTTTAAGGAAGAGCAAATTCCTTTTGGCACCTTCCCGCCCCGACCCTGGGTGCCCTGCCATTGATGACAAAAAACAGACAAACAAAACCAAAACACAAAAACACCAGGTATGAAAATGGCTTTAATGGCTTTCTGGCCCTCCAGAAAGCTTTAAGAACAGTACACCAAAATAGCTCCCCCCCCCCTTTTTTTTTAAACCAAGAGAATGTCAGAATAAGATAATGCAAACCATTTTTGTAAACTAAATTCTATGAGTTTCTTGTGTTTTTAGTGGGCATGAAAAACAGCCCAGTTCTTTGAAAAAAGAATAATAATTCTGAATTCTTGGCTGATGTCTGTACTAAGAAGTCTTAAGTCTCCCAGTTCTCAGTTTCATTTTAAGAGGTGGGTGGAAAAAAAGTTCCTGAACTTTCTGTCACTTTTTTTAGCCATTTGTCAGGCCAGGGGATTATGCTGGGGCATGTAGCAGACTGAATGAGTAGATGCCTTGCAGGGGTAGCATGCATTTGTTTAAGTATCTCTAGCAGAGCAGTGGAAGCAGATACAGCAGAGGAAGCTGCAGCTGGGGTTTTTCCTCATCCTGCTACAGAAGAGGAACATCTGCTTTTCTTGAGACTGGCCCAGCAAGTATTTAGGAAAAGGATGTGCAAACTTGTTAGCTGAACTAGGTGTCCAAATATTTAACATGAGGCATTCAGCCCTGTTAGTGCAGCCATTAAAATAATCATGTGTCTAGTGTAAAATGGCTATCACCTTGAAGAAGTGAATTCTTTCACATGGCTGTCTGCTCCCCAGACAGAATTTTTACTAGTATTAGAGCATGCAAGTAAACCAAGAAAATGGCATTGTTTAGAAGTACATTGTTTGGTAATGTCTGATAAAGCACTTTCTAAAATAACAGTTGTTAGAACTTTTGCACAATACTACTTTCATCCACTTCTGACATTTGAACATTGAAATACTATTGAGTCAGTGTTGCAGAATGTTTTCATGATGACAGTATTATTCCAAGGAGTCTGATCAAAGAGCCAAAAAACTGAATAATCTCAGGCATTTTTTCTTCTGCTGCATCATCTATTGGAAAGTTTCTTTCAAGGCAGGCATTCAGAAATTGTGATGAAGTACCCTGACATAGTATGTCCTAGAAAGTGGCTTAATGAGTTTAAAGTGCAATCCTGACTTCAATAGAGGTCATGTTTTAAAGGTCAAAAGTGCTTATGCTGGTGATAAAAAAAATAATGAGCCTTTGTTGTAATTCATTTCTGTTAGCTACACTGGCTTGTGGTGCTACAAGTGAACTGTACTAGGCTTTCCCAGAGGTAAGACTTCTAAGTACAATTTATTAATTGACATAAACCTGTCAAGACAGATTAAAGATTTATTGCTTGACCTGCACAAGTGGGTTTTTTAACAGCTGCAAATAATAGGTGAAATAGCTGGAGTCCCATGGTAGATTTTCATGGTTGGAGACTGGAAAAAGTGTTTTAAATTATAAACTTGGCATACCTGTGCAGGAGTTGGAGATGGACTCCTGCCCACTTTATTGAGCAGAACTGTGTGGGAAACACTTAGTAGGTGCTTTCTAGTGAACCCAGCTTGTTCTTCCTCTCACCCTGGGAAAGTGCCGGGATACATGAGAGGGGACTGATAGCTTTGTTCTGTTTGACTTGTTCATGTATTCGGCAGTTTTCCATGATGTGAGTGGTAAAGAAAAATGCACCCAGGACACTAAGGAGCCTGTTAATATCTTTTTTCCAAAACTTTAAAAATGCTGTCTCTTAGGTTTAACTCCTTATGTGTTCATCCCTGTGCCTGTCTTGTTCAAGTCAGAAGCAGCTCTGTTCTTCTGGTGTGGAAAAATTACAGCAGGCACGTCTTTACCCTGATCATGTGTGTTGGAGGGACTGAAGTATTTTTAGTACAGACTTGATGCTAGCTACTGAAATATTTCATAATCTCTTCTGCCACCTCTTTCCTTCTATTCCAGTTAGATTTCATACTAAAGTGCTTCACTAACATAGTATTACAACCGAAGGGATAAAACTACAGATCAGGAGGGCTAAAGGTTCAGACTTTGACATAATTATTGCATTGATTAAATCCGCTTTTTGATAGGTGGTCACATTCATTGAAGTCTGGCTTTGTCATGCTTTTTCAGAGTACTTGAGAGAATACTGTATTCCAGATAACCTATCTGGCAGTGGTGTGTGCAACACTGAACTTTGAGTGACCTATTTGAATAGATTAGGGAGGAATACAGTGAATAACCTGTCTCAGTATCTATAAAGTCATTGTACAGCAAGTATGGCACTGCTGTAATGCACATGGCTTTCTGTTAGGCAGGCAGAGAATGAAAACTTTTGAACACTGTGCAGTACAGATGTGTGTCAAAGCATGAGATTTGGAGAAGGAAATAGCAATACTCAGACTGGATGCGCATTTCACCCGTAAAAACGGGTGAAAGATCTTCAGATGTTCCCTCTGGTTATTGTAACCAAATGGTTTCTTCAACAGAGAAGGAGGGAAGAGAAAGATGAGGAGTTGTTCTGGGTGTGAGGCTTGACTGGGCACTTCTGTCCCATCAGCCGGTCTGAAGGCTGGGGACAGTCAGGGGTTGCAGTTCCTTAGCCACTACCGATAAAACCTGTTCCTCAGTTTGAAGAAAGTTTGTCTCGCTATTTATCTGCCTTAGCCTTGGAGCACAGCCTGGGAAAATCCACTGGCAAAGTTATGGTCTTTATGGCAGAAATTAGACCAGAATGACATCAGAAAAACTGAAGTGCAAGCTTGAAGGAGAGGACATAAATGAAAAGCGGAGGCAAACATATGTGCTGATGGTGTGTGGGGGAAGGAACAGCTCCTGCACACTGCAAGCCTCTCCCAGGGGCCTTTCGCAACAGGACAATCATCAAGCAGTCCAAGAACCTGGAAAAGCAGTGAAAGATGGGATGGGGGCCTGAGGATGCCTTTTCAGATGAGAAGAGAAGCTTCCTCAGAAGATGAAGATAGATCATGCCTTCTCTGCCTTAAAAAGGCAGGTGGGAGGTAGACAGACAGGAGTGCAAGGCTGTGCTGTTGAGCAGCAGGCAGAAAGGGTTGGTGTTTTGTGTGATGAGACTTGTCATCTTTCTGGATAGAAATCTGCGGCTTCTTGGTTTCCCTCCCTAACCCCCAGCGGGGGGGGTGGGGGTGCGGGGGGGTTCTGTAGATACTGGGGGCCGGATAGGGGACCCTGGGGGGCTGTATCTGGCCCGCGGGCCGTAGTTTGAGGGCCCCTGCTGTAGTGTCTTTGCATCTAGTTACTTCTCTGTAATTCACTTCAGAATAAAGGAGGGCTGCTGGACTGGTTAGATGCTAGCCCTGCAGCTGTGTATGGGTAGACCTAGGCTGCAGATAGATTGTACACCCTGCAATGTGAAGAGATTTGATGAGTGTAGCGTTGCTTTGAATAAGATGGATAAAGACTCAGTGGGTAACGTAGTGTGCAGGGAGATGGCAGCCTGGAGGACTGTCAGGTAAAGCAGGCTTGTCCTGCAGTGGGCTTCTGGTGCTGCCAGAAAAAACCTCCAGAGAGGTTTTCTGGAACCCCCTCTGTTTAGCACCTGGGGTGGGAATATTTTATGTAATGCTATGAACAGTGATATTAGCCTTCATTATTTTTTTTCCTAAGTTCTTTGCAATTTTTGGAAAAACCTGAATTGGTGCAGTTCAAATATTGCTTCTCCCTCAGAGCAAGTGCTAATGAGTGCACATTTCTGTAGAGATAAGAAGATCTTTGTTCTGCTCCATCCAAATGTTGAGCTGTAAACTTTGTCTACTCATGCTGTAAACAATGATTTGCATCTAATAACGAATTGCTAAAGCACACACTGTGTTCCTTGCTCTTTTAAAGTAGCTTAGATGTGCACTTTAACTATCAATACATTTATGCTAGCTATGTGGTTGTTAGGGGATAACTATGCATTTGTTAGGGGACTTCAGCTACAGAAAGGGGAACCAGGTCTGCCTATCCTTGGCAGTGGGTCTCTAGCTTGTGTCTGTTGGGGTGCATGACAGTCACTGATGCTTAGATTAAACAACATCTGAATATGCCAGAATAAACAGTTTCTATAACCAAAAAAACCTGACAATGAAATGGTAATTTGCTATAGTAATTTTGACATGTAAAACCACGGTGTTAATGTACTTAATGTAAATGTGTAAAATTCTGGCAGTGTTTTTTTGTTCTGAAGACGTGCATTATACTGATGGTCACAGGTTTAATAGCCAAGATGCAAAACAATACATTTACCAAAACAGCACTTAAAATATGGAGACTTGCCCTGTTTGTAGAAGCACAGTTAAAAAGCCATCAAACCAATGAAGTAGTTCAGGAAGGGGGACAGATGACAAAACCTAAGGAGCCATCAAAATTTGGGATGAGGTTCATGCTTGGGATGATTGGAATCTGCTTGGCCAGTATTTCGTACTGTCCTGGTAAGATCTGTGACCTGTGAATTGGAATTGTCTGGGGAAAAAAAGCACAAAACAAAGCAAAAACCCAACCCAAAAACCCCCAGTCAGCCAGACAAAGCCTCATGTGATGTACTCCCTGGGTCAGCTGTTCAGGATCACTCACTGCCTCCTGCTTAATGTTGAATATGCTTCTGACTTACTATTTGTCATCTCTGAGAAGTGAATGTGAAACTTATATTCCAATTCTTGTCCTGTGGTTTTTGTCTTCTATTATTTTGACTTTGCATGGGAGGAAAACTAAGCATTTGGCTTACTGCAAATGTATCTTGTGCAAACTCAAGCAATGTTTTCCTGAGTGAAGTATAGGATTATACCAGTTATTCTGATTAGACCAGTTACTCTTAACACTGAGAAGCAGAAACACAACCTGTGCAAGAATACTGAGCATTTCTTCATGCTATTTCTTTTTCTACGCTTTCATTTTTTTAAGAAATCCTAAAATCAGAGCTTTGTTTTTCACTTGCCATTTACTAACTGATGCAGTTTTACTCCCCTGTAAGCACAGCATTGCCTGCTTTATCCCTAATTCAAAGGCTTCTCCTTTCTCTATCTTCTCCATCTGCCTCAAATTGGCACGCCTGCTCTAAAGCAAGCTGAAAATTCTTGACTATTTGGCTAGCCTGAGCAATATTTGAAAAGCTGCTTGATAGCCAGTGGCAAGCATGAAAATGAAAGTGTGTTCAGGGAAACATCTTTTCAAAAAGCTTGCCTCATCATCAGGAAGGAAGGTGGCTTGTTGGGGTGAGATCTTGTGTTTTTCAGCAGGTCTTGTTCCCAGCCCTGATGAAGTCTAGTGTCTTCCTGGCTTGGTTTGGTGGCTGTTTGGGGGGGGTTGGATTGGGTTTGGTGTTTTTTTGTTTTTTCTTGGGGGGTGGTGGGGTTTTTTTTGGGGGGGGGGGGGTGTAGGGAAGAACAACCTTTAAATCTGCTGAAGTTTTTCAACTCCTGTTCTGCCTCCTCACTGGTTTAAGAGGAGTTTTTCTTCGGGCTCCCTTTCAATTACTCTCTCCTAGGGCCACATTGTTCTTCCCACTATTGCATCTTCCTCAGCCTTTGCTTTTGGGTAGGTTAAGAGACTTGCTGCCTGTTTATAACTAGCAATTATCTTCTCACCCTTCACTGGTGTTCCCTACTTTGCCCCAAACAGATACAGGTCTGTCTTTAACCTGAACATCAGGAGCAAAAGTATACAGAATCAGTATCATCTCTCTGGTTTTCTAAAGACAGTAAATGATGACTAAAGCACAGTAGCACTCTGTTTGCACGCTTAGAAACTTGGTGATACTTTTAAGTTGCCTTCACATTTTAAGCTTTTTGCTGTAATGAGAAACACTAGCTATATATAGATATTTTAATGAGATCTTAAATTCTAGGAAAGTTCATTCCTTCAGGTCAAACTTCTTGTTTGCAAGGGATGGAGGTTTGCCAGTATGCTGTGTTTGAAAGGAATCATTGTGCAATACTTGTCCTTTTAAGCCATCCCACCCAATAACGGCATGCTACCGACTCAAGAATGCTGCTTTTTACACGAGAGCAAGCATAATGACACAGAAAACAGATCTGATTCTGTTGATTATCACTTGATGTTCAGGCTGGGGCTTAATAGGTGCAAAATTTGTCAAAATTGGTTGTCTAGACATTTGGCTTATTTATTAATAAGCATGTGCCTACACCTCGGTGTAGTCTGTTTGCCTAAGGATTCTTTTTCATGCAAATCATGCTTGCTACTGTCTAAACCTCCCTGGCCTGAAAAGCTTACCTCCTCTTTCAGAGTCCAGTCCCAGCAGCTGTGATACAAGCTGGGAGAGGTTTTCTCCTCCCTGCTCTAGATGCTGGGTCCTGGGGAAGGAAGCAGCTGCCATGGATGGCTGTGGCTCCTGTGCCGTGCTCTTTGCTGGCTGACACTTTTTATCCCTGGAAAAGAGAATCTGGCTTCAGTACAGCCATTTGTTATTTTATGCAGGGCAGATAGTGTTGCTGTGGTGGTAGCAAGGGAGAAACCCTTGCTAAACTGCAGGTGTAAGCCATATGGAGTCCTGCTTACAATAGAGATGCACGCTGCTACATTCATTTCTGTTTGTGCAATTCCTGTTTCCCTCATTCCTGCTGTGGGCAGCTTTGTTGAGCAGGGTATGAGATCTATTGCTAGATACCTGGAATTTATTTTTAGCTAGGAAGTCATTCTGAAGTGGAAATCCAGAGTCAAGTTACATCTGCTCATTGCTCTTTGTTGCTCCAGTGTTCCTTTATATGTGTCCTGTGGGTTATTAATCCCTGTGGCACCTTTTGGCCCTACTGTGGAGAGCAGAGGGGAGGTTTTATTGATGGCTGACTTTTCCAGTTGCTGTGCTTGGAGGTAGAAACACCAGATACTTCTAGTTCAGCTAATGCTCTCCTGTGATCCTCAAAGGGTGATTTGATAGTAGCTGGATGTTAGTCATTATTAATCTTTTCCCACAAGTTCCAGGCATTAAAATGATGATTGCCTTTTATCCTTGAACTTGGAAGCTATTGAAATTCATTGGTATTTCAGTTTAGCATTTGATGTAGGCATGTTGCATGGTGCGATACAGCTAGTGTGCTGCTCAGTGAAGAAAAATAGTGCTGGCTGTGGTTTTTATTACATTTAGAAATCAAATTAATGTTCAAAACTTCTAGGTTGTGGTCCCATCTGATTCCCCCCTTGAGTGCACAGATGCTGAAATTCACATACCTACAACTGACTTGCTGATAAGTTGTTGTCACAATTAAATAGGAAGTGTGTAAATAAATCACAGTATTCATGGCCAAACTCTTTTTACTCATGTTACCTTGAATAATGAAAGGAGATGTTTGGCTTCCCTTTTAGTGGGGAACTTTCTAGTAGTGGAGATCAGTACTAGGAATGACAGTAGTGAGTTAAAGGTTGGTTATAATATGTGGGATAGCAATAGTGAAACTTTAAGAAAATTGCTTTCTGCTGGATGCCAAGGTTGCTTCCTGGGTACTAACCACTTGTTTGAGGTTATTGCTGCTTCCATCAGCAGTTGTAGCCTGTTCTGGATCAGAAGGGGTTAGGCTTAGCTGCTTTAGTTTGGTTCAGTGACCACACTCAAGATAGTTGCCAAGCTCCTTTCTGTCCAAGATTCATTTCCTCTGATGAAATGGATATATTAGTTGCAAGCTTTATTGAGCAGATGAAAATTTATCATGAAGGGGTAGTCGGGGCTTTGAAAGGAAGCAAAAAAGCCCACCCATATACTTCTTTTCAGTCTTAAACAATTCCAAAGCATCAGATTTGAGTTCTTGAGAAAATTCTTCCTGTTTTAAAAATATTCCCTTCCAGAATGCAATTAAATTCCACTTAGTTACCAAAAAAATTTGTTACATACAGGTAAAGCATAAAAAGAGCAATATATCTAATGCGTTCAGTGTTGGTGCTGAGCTATTTTGTTGGAAAGCAGTCTTTGCAGGTCAGTGTGCTTATCACTTGAAGGCGTAGTGACAGGGACACAGCCTTTCTGTACTTGTTCTCACTGCTGAAGGTGGATTGGTTACACAGCTGTAGCATCTAGCTTGCTGTGTCCAGATGGTCAACTTCAGATGCTCTGTATGTGGTGCCACTTTTTTGTTAATAATCCCAATATGGCACAGAAACCCAGTCTGAGAATTCAGGCAGGAATATAAACTTACCTTGAGCTGCACAAAGCTTAGCTGGCTCTGGACACCTCGACCTTGAAAGGGTGTGAAGCATTTTTAGAATATTATCAGTACCATTGTCCTCGGACTCATGACAGTGCCTAGGTTTGTAGAGCAGATGCTAACAGTAAGAACACACAGAACAAGTATTCAAATCAGGTAAAGCAGGTGACTTGTGAATATATCTTCTAATGAAAAACACTGACCTCCTTGATAAAGAGCATCTAAATCTTTAAGATGTTAGGGTAGTCACCTATAATTTGGTGACAGCCTTTGTTCTCCAGGGAGCTGAGGACTTTTTATGTGTTACACTAGCCAAAAAAAATCAAGCAGCAGCTCAACTGTCTTAAGGATAATTAGACGAGTTCCTCTTAGTCATTCATACTTTCCATGTAAACGCACAGAAAAGTGTCTAGACACATTTACTTTAAAATTTATTAATTGAATTTCAGCCTGATGTGGCTCTAAGGGCTGTGTTTCAATGCCTTTGGAAGCAACAAGTAACCTTGAGCCTTCAGTCCTTGGGAATGCTGCTTTTCTGCACCATCTGCACACACCCGTGCGTTCTTTGACTGCAACTGCTGGAATAAATGACAGCACTCTGACAGCTGTTTGAATAGGATCCAATACTGTTTGTGAGCAAAGAAGCTTGAATTGTTGTACCTTAAGTTTGGGGCTAATGATACTCAGAACTGAAACTAGTTACAAACCTGCTGCATTTCTTAAAGTTCTGGTTATGCCTGTATCCATAAGTGGTCCATAGGTTTTACAAGTCAATGCTCTGAAGTAGGTAATTCAGAGAAATGACATGTTTTTTTTAAAAAAATGTTCTGTTAAAGTTCTGAGAAAAGGAGACTCAAAGGGTTTTGAGACTTATTAGTTAATGTATTTGCACATTTGTTTTGAACGTGCTGGGGATCAAAGTATAGAGTTATGTGTTGTCCAGTCTGTGTAACTGTCACTCCAATTTATATTCCCTGGCATCCTTCTGATATTCAAGCTGTTTTTCATAATTAAGTTTGAAATAAACACAAACATATTCCATTCAGAAGGCAACCTTTTAGATACAGGACTGTAATAGTCTTAATTATTTGCTTTGGGGTTTCTGACAGTGTGCCTGCCTTGTCCCAATGGCAGGAGGAAACTGCACTGCATTGGACTTGCTTTGTAAAGTATGCAGGTTTTGGATACTTGGAGTCCAATACAGCTAATCATGATGACAAACCCTTCTCTGAGAGTATCTTAATTTCATATTCCTTAAGCCACATGCTCACATAAGTAGATGAGAACCTGGTTCTAAAAGTTAAAAATTACAGGTGTAGTCAGACAAGAAGTGCTTTTGGAAGTATTTGGAGAGGATTTAACAAAGGAAACTGATCTGGCTAATCCAGTGGTTCAAATTGAGCGCTGGCCTTTGAGTGTAAGAAAAAACAGTACATACAAAACTGTACAACTTCTTATTCTGGTTGCCAAAAGCCAAAATGGTACAGCTGACTAGCTTTGCTAAAACTCCAGTTTTCAATCAGAAATACAGTGCTTTCCTCTTGTGGTTTTAACTTGCATGTAGGTATGACAGACTTGACTGATTAGATGACTGACTCAGGTGGGCATTGGTTACTGCTGCTTCTGCAGCTAGCCAAGGAACCTGTGGGGAAATTTGCTCTTTAATCAAAGACCTGATCTGCCTAGAGAGAGCAGGAATGATTGCTGCACCCAGCTTCAGTGAGCACAGGAATTAAACAAAGACTTTCCTTCACTCCTTTGAAAATCATCCTCTCATCTCATCTTCTACCACCTTCAGAGGTGTGAGGAAGACCCATTTTTGCACCTTTTTGGAAAGGTAAGGTCTATCTGACTGCTTATAGCTCCCCTTGCAATTTTAGTGTGTTGAGGTATAGCCATAAGCAGTGTTCTTCCATTTTAGAAAAGCACATCAAAAACAAACCTGAATTTGTCTGGAAGCATTTTGCGTTGAATAATTTGATATAAAATACAGGAAACAGTACAGTTTCCTGGCATTAAAATGATTAATGTTCAGAAATCCTCATTTATGTTTTTGTTAAAAGGCAAACTGTACACTGGTAAGTCTATTCCACCCCTGCATGAAAACACTCCATCATGGTTTGATGGAATAAATTTTTTCTAACATTCAGAAACAGAGCTTTAAAAGGATCTAAATGTAAAACAGCTTAGCTCAGGGAGCCTTCTTTGTGACTATTTTTTGAAATGGACTGTGCTGCTAATGTAGCATTCCACAAGCATAGCAAAACCAAAGAGCTGGAACTGAGGAGATCTTTTGGTAGTTGAACAGGATACAAAAAGCAAAATATGATGGAAGGTCTCTGCTCTGAGTGACTAAATGTGATGTGGTGTTAGTAGCCAGTGGGGGATGTTGAGCTGCTGGTCCTGTTGTGACCTGGCAGCTTTGCACTTCGACAGAGTGGTGCTGCAATTAATGTGATGGCTTAGCACGTACAAGTTTTCTCTTGTATATGAGTCTAAAATGAAGCCCCTCTCTGTTCTTTTGCTGTCAGAAGCACAGCTGCAGCAGAAGGAAGAGGTTGAGACAGTCTGGATGATGTCTCAGTGACTCTGTGGACTGCCTCAGGGTAGGGTGGAGATGGGACAGGGGAGAACTGGCTTGGCACCAGCTTTGCTCCATATCCTTCTGCTAAGGATGACTTGACCCACAGAGGGGATCAAGTACTTGCAACTGAATACTGATCTAGTACTGTCTGTCAAGGATAAATTGATGTGTTCTGAAACACTTTAGGATGGTGTGCTCTCTGCTAGAGTTGCAAGTATATAGCATAGATTTGGCATCTTAATGACTAGAAGTCAGAAAGGTGAAGTAGCACTTATAAGAAAGCAGAACACACTATACCATATAGATGAGGACAGCATTTTTTGATAGTAATTGTTTTGCTTTGTCAATGTTGTGAAGAGCAGAACCACATGAAAAGTACATAAGTTGGGCAGAAATTGTCGATTTGTGGTCATTATTACTTTAGTGACCAGAGGTACTAACCTCTGGGAAAAAGTCTGAGTTTTAGGTGTCACATGAAGATGTGCACGTGCGACAAAGCCAGTCACAGCATTTCTGGTGTTTTCAGGTATTCCCATTATCTGGGAGGGCAGAAATGGTGGTCTGAGTTTGAGACAGGGAGATATCAGGACAGTACACCTGTATCTTCCTACTGTATGCACCACTGTCTTCAGTGAGCAGTGCTTGTTCTTTCTTGGAGCAGCTGTCTTTTAAACTTCCCAAACTTAAGCAATTAATAAATCCATCATTTGCATAGCTTAGCATTTGAAGTGGCTGATTCAGTGTGCATTTAGCCTTCCTTGAGACCGCAGTTGTGCAAGATCAGATGCTTTCAATGTAACTCGGAGTAAGTGTCAGATCTTACCTAAGCTACAAAGTAAAAGCAAAAAGGAAGATAGCATATGTCAATGTGCCCCATCCTTTTATGTATGGACAATATTTCTAGTGTTTGTCAGCTGTGGAGCAGCATTTTAGTCTTCTGCCCCCATAATACCTTGGTTTCTAAACTGTCAGACTTTGAAACAAAGATTGGCTTCACAGACTGAGATCCAATTAGTGACTAAAGAGGAAACGTTCTTCTCAGGGTAGATAAGTGTCTGGATTCAGTCAAGAACTGGAAACACTTCTGTGATAATTAACATTATTCCTCAAGATAGTGTGTAATAAGAAATTGTTTCCACAATCTTCTGGGTCTTATTCCATCTATTTCTCTGATTGGAGTGTTCAAAAGGGTTGAGTAGGGAAGGCTTGTTGTAGTCCCGTGGCCCTGCTTTGTGCACAGGGTTAGTGAAACTGTTGTTTACAGCTGTGGAAACTCTCAGCTGGCAAATACAGGTAAAATAACTTGCAGCTCAGTGTGTGTGTGCATACCTGTTATGCATCAACCATTAATAAATCAATACATGCAAGTATGTGATCATGTAGCTTGTTTTTTTGACTCTACAGCTGTATCTGTCTCTTCACTTCTGTAAGAAGCTCCTTTTTAAGTCAATAGTGAGATTTTTAGTTGCTCTCCAGTACTGAGCAGTGACTGACTTTGGACCCCACGGTCCACTAAAACAATAGAAACCTTTGAATCGTGCGTTCTTCCCTAGTGTGGCTCTTCTCTTGTTTTGGAAAGTGACTCACAGGCTAGGCCTGCTGTAGTTGCCAGAAAATGATGTAATTTGGATAATGTAATATCCCACGTACAAACCAAAGACTATTTAGAAACTGGGCTGACAAGAACAAAAAGGAAATAGCTGTGTATCAGATGCATATCTCAATTTTTAAATCAGTATAATTTTGTGCACTTATTAAACACAGAGGTAGTGCAAAAGGCATGAAGAAAAGCTACAGTGTTCCTTGAATTGTGTTTTGAGATGACCACAGGGTGGGTAATCCTGTTCTCCTGGTCTCTGCCTTGTGCCAGCAGTAGTTCATGAAGCCAAGCTGTGTCAGACTGGGGAATTGATCTGGCCAAGGACTAACATATGTACCTTGTGGTCTTGCGTTCATTCTCAGCAGGATCAGTTTCCTGGTCTCACTCTCCCCACAGGCCCTGGGGCACTGGTGTGGCCAAAAATCGGAGGGAAAATGCAGGTGAGAAGGAGCAGCAGAGAACAGGAAGGAAGGGGGGAAGCATGTTAACTTGTCCGGTGGCCATCTGTCTGTGTTTCAAAGCAACCCTGAAATGATGGCCTTAGCCTCGCTAGAGTTGCTTGACATCATTTCAGATGCAGTTGTCTAATGTATTAACATATTGAGATGTTTCTTTATGTACCCTTCCTCACCTCGCTACATGGTCCAAAAAGCTGATGTTTGCTGATGGCCCTTGGGCTGCTGTTGGGTCCTGGGGAAGGGCTGCCCTGGGGAATTCCCAGGGCTCCTTTGCCGCGGCAGCTCAGGGTGGTCTAAGCCTGACAGACAGTGGACAGGGCTCCTGGCCAGTGCTCAGCACAGGTGGGTGAAATGCTGTGAACCTGCATCAGGTAAGGCTGGGGCCAAAGTGTTTTCCCTTATAAAATGGCGAAGGCAAAAGAGGCTGACAGGTAAGATTTGGTGGGAAAATAGGCAGTCTTACAAGCTCTCTTCTTTCCCTCTCCTTTTGCTCCTCTCCTGTCACTGGCAGATGTATCAACCTGAATTCTGCTGCTTTGGGAATGTATGTGGAATTCGATTTGCTACTAAGTATCACGATTTTAGATGTCTGACTCTGGCCTGGAAATACAGTATACAGTGTATCCCCAAGATAAATGATCTGAGCAGCATGTTTCTTGTTACTTCATCTCTGCCTCCATGTTCTGTATTAAAAACTAAACAGTGAATAAAAACTGGCATGTAAACTGACCCACCTGTATCAAGCGCAGCACTAAGCAAGATAAGGCTACACGTTCAGCCTGTGCATTTCAATTCCCTGTGTGCTATAGTACTGGCTCTGCTTCTTGGAGCAATGTGCTTTGCTGCTCCTGCTGCTTCTGATTATTGCAACCAGAATACAAACAGATGTTCCTGGTAAGAGCATTAAATATGGTGCTGAACTCAAATTTGTCATAATTTAAAACTTTCTGAAAGACATCTTTGCCCTTAGACTGTCCCTAACCCGTATCACATCTTAGACCTGTAACTTAAAAGGGGTTAGAAGGGGTCATTGTATGACTGCCTGCCACATCTGGAGCAGAACTTCCTATTTACACACTGGTGTGACATGTACCACCAGAAAAGATTATTCTTCCACCAGCCTGTAACTAAAGAGCATTGAACATTGGATATCACTCATCCCAACACAGATAATTGTTCTTCAGAGGTCGGAAATGTATTGCCCAGGAGATGTCCACGGTGCACAGTTTTAAATGCGTGTAAAAAAACCCCAAACCAACACATAAATCAAAAGTGTTAAGCATCAGGAGAGCAAAGTACCGGACTACTTGATACAGTTTCTGCAAGACTAAAATAGGTTGCAATGCATTCCTCTTCTCAGTTGTTTATTTCAAGCCCTGGCCCTGAGTTACGTCCATAGTACTTCAACATTTCTAGATGCTTTTGAGTGTCAGTAAACACTGTTTTTCCTCAACTTGTACAGCCTCCTTTCTGAAAATTCTGGCAATGCAAACTCACATGTGCTCAACAGAGCTGAAATGATTCCAACACTTAGACTGCAGCTTCATGGTGACAATATTTGTGGATCCAAAAGTGGGTAACTGCAGGGCTGTTGGGCAGCCTTATGCTTGTGCTTGTAAATGTCCATACTATTGATGGAAGTTACTACTATAATATAGATTTATTTTTAGTCTTGCCAAAATACAAATAGACTAAGTTAAATTCTGTAAAAAGAAAAGCCCAAACTTTTCCAGCTTTTTGAGAAGATGCAAGACGATGGCAGTGCTGAACACTGAGAGCAAATAGGAATAAGACTTGTCACATAGATATTTTGTCATAGAAAATTAAGTCATTTTGACAGAGGACCAAGGGGAGACTGGAAAAGGCTTCCTGAAACCACAGAACTACAGTCCTTTACAGGTTGTTTTTTGTTCTTACATACAGTGCTGCTGTTTCATCTAAATAGCAGAAATGGATCCAGTGCGAATAACACAAAGGCAGCTCTTGAGTTCTGGCCTCAATTGAGTGGTGGTAATTGGCAATATAAAGACAGTGTTTCAGTTTTGCTCACCATCATTTTCTAATAAAACTCTGCAAAGTAAAGGCAGATGTGTTGTTACTGCTATATGGCAATTACTGTAATGTATGGTGCTGCCCCTTAACCAAATACTTCCATTTAAATAAAAAAAGCATGTAATATTTGATTGAGCCCCATAGAAATGCTGCAAAAAATTGCATATAGGAAGGTCTAATTAACCATAACACCCAACACAAATGGGGTTGGGAGTTAATAATTTGCCAGTAAGCACTGACAGTAGTAGAATATAACTCTACTGAAATGAGTTTAAAAATGCAATGCATGGGGGGGAAAAAATGAAAAAATTCTGAAAAATCTCTTTAGTTTCCTTTTAAATCTAGTTTCCTTGACTGTTCCTTGCTCTACACAGTTGGTGTTTCTCTGTCCAGCTGTTGTAAATACTTCAGCCTGGGATGTGGTGTGTTTGTCATACAATGCTGCAGTGGCAGGAGAGTATTTTTTCCAAAGCAAGCAAGAATGGAGCAGAGAGGCAGTGTTTATGTGAAGTCAGCTGTGTGAAAGGAGTGTGCTATAATTCAAGAATAATATACATATTTATAAACACAGAATCAAGTTACTTAAGATTTTGCTCACAAGCTGTTCATATCTTAAGACTACGTCTGCCACCAGGGTAGTATTGAAAAGCTTATCCTCCATTTAATGTTTGTAAAAGAATCAACTGGCAAAGAAAAAAAACCTTATCTTGGAAGGATAAATGCTTATGCTCTTATTCTGGCCAGCCATACTGAACACAAAGCACTTTTGTGGAGGTATCTAGAAAAGAATAATCTCCAGCTATTTGATATTGTCAAGTTAGGACATTATGCTGTGTGTATGCTGGGCAGTTTTTGCTATTTTTCAGTAGAGCTATAGAAATAAAGACTAGGTACTTGTGGTGATCAGCTGATAGACAAATAAATTAGTTTGGGATTTCTCTCAGTGCCAGGTCTGCTGTCTGTTACTGTGCATAAACGTAATTTATGCCTGTTGAATAACAACATAAGCTGTAAGAGTACTAGTGAAAAAACTGTTGCTGTTAAATGCTTTGGTTTCTAGTAGCTATTGAGTGAGTTCATCAAATTTGCTGCTCAGGTAGGAGCTGTGCATAGCTCATCCAGCCTACTCATTTCTCATCCCCTTTTGACTCATTATATTGCATGTACATCTTTCTTTACTTTCATATGCTTCCACCACCTCCATCTTAAGCTGTCACCTTGATGAGCTTGCAGACTGCCTGCTCCTCACAGAAGTGCTCAACAGAGGTATTGTATGAATGATAGATGTTGGTCAAATACTGAATCACTGGCTGGGTAACACCTGGGTTTTGCTCAGCTCTTGAATGCCCTGTGCCCAGCCACTTGCTTTGCTTGACTGCCATGCCTCAAATGCTTTTTGTATGTTGGCATCAAAATTCCTCAAACAACTGTATGCGTATATCTATAAACATCCTTCTCACCTAAATAGTGGATTTCCAGGTTACGTTAAAGAATTTGGTAATGTTCCTTTTGGTTTCTTCTGTATGAATGCTTATTAGTTTCCTTTACAAGAAGTCTACTTACAGACCTGTAACAGTTGAAATGTGGGTTTGATTTTTTTTTTCCCTAATGAAGCTTTTAGCGTGCTACTGCACAGTCTCAGTAGAGCTTAGTCTATGTGTGGTGATGCAGAGGGTACAAGGAAGGGCACATGCAGGTATCTGAACACAGTTTTTAAATTTCAAGGGACTGGACATTTGACACTAGGTTCTATGGAAAACGTTTGGTTGGTTTGAGAAGTCAGGGCCATAGGAGATGCGGTCACTTTGCCTTTGGGTAAGAGATGACTTTGCAACCAGATGAAGATCTCCTTTTGTACTTCAGAGGAACTCTGCTTACTGTAGTGTGGTGATGAAAACACACTACAAATCTAGGCAGCTTGGAAATGGCTGTCTCCAGAAATGTTTCCTGCTTGTAAGCTGATACTAGAAGCAGCTGAAGTTTTAGTGGCTGACTCTGTTATGAGGGAGCAAGAAAGGCTAAAGGACTATGCTCATTCCCTTTTTTCCATTTGAAGTAGAGAGAAGCTGTTTTGAGAGCCTTCGGTTGTTTTTGCAGCCTAGTAAGAAAAAACAATTTGCATCTCTGCACAGGAAAAATCTGCCTCTGCGGATGTGAGACTTCAGCTGTGCTTTTCATTTCATTTCAAGTACATTTTCCCTCCTGAAATGCAGCCTTGAAGCGTAATACTAATGTTCAAAATTGGGAGTAACTAGGCTGTTAAGTTTCTTTGAATATACATACCAGTTTTCTTGAGGAGGAAGAAGAGTGTGGAGACATTTTGATTACATTGCTTCTTCATATGGAAAGCTGAAGTAAAATATGCTGTTATAGGATTTGGCTGGGTATCAAAGGAAGTATGCAGAAGTTCTGCAAGACACACTTTTTAGGTCTTAGATGAAGGCAAATGTCTAAGGATGAAGGCACTCTGTGTCATAGTTACAACTGTGCATTCTTTATTTTCAAGTTTTCTGTTAGTGCAACTGAATGCATACTCCAAAGCTCTATTTTGGGCTCTTCCTTTTTTTTGTAAGAATTTCTTGAGAAATTTTAGATTCAGCATTTCAGCAAGATCGACTGTGACCACAGGCAACTCCCCTCCCTGTGTCAAGAACTTATTCCAGTGGTCATGTCCAGACTTCTGATAATACCAGTTGAGTTGATCCAACTGTATGGATCTTGCACATTCTTTACAGTTGGGCAAATCTTTCTTTTGGTGGAGTACTGCTGCATCTTGTCCTTGACTAAGGGATACCACCTCTCCACACTCCCTTTCAGTCCTCTGTCAACACAATCTACTGGGCTTTCTCTTCCCCACTGTAAATCTTGATATTCTGGCATCCATCCAGCTGGTCCCCCTTATCTGGCTGCTGCTGTGGTTGGCTCTTCCTGCAGGTTTTTCTTGTTGACAGGAACTGTGTGGCATGGTGACGGTTGCATTCCTCTTCCTCTCCCCCATGGCAGTTGCTTTCCCAGCAGTGGTGGATGACTGGCATCTCCATGCTCTCCATCACCACCTTGCCTGCCACCATGCAGGCTGGTCCATTCATTATTTGTATTGGTTTTTTTAATACTCTCAGCTAATATTTCAGCATGCTGCAGGAGACACTGTCATGAAAGCTATCAGTGTCTCAGTGGCCCTTTATTACAGGAGGACCCACAATGGTCAGGCTCTGCAGGCTGCAGCTACCAATAGCTCAAAATATACAAGCACTCCTAAAACCATACGAAACCATTCCCAACAAATCATAGGGGGAAGTGGGGATGCAATTTTAGGGTTGTGTGGCTTCTGGCTGTAACTGTGGCAGCATCAAAATAGTAACCTAAGTCGCTTAGGTCTCTCTGTAAGGCTGAGAGTTAACAAGTTGTGATGGTTTGCTGATTAACTTGATCAAAGTATCTAGGTCATTAATAGGCTTGTGAGGTAAATTGACTGAATTTTTTTTTGTTCAGGTTCATGGGTGTAGGGGATTTTTTTTTGCTGTGTTAAGTTGTTGGCTGACTGTGGATCAGAGAGCCTGAGTTCATGGCTGTTTATTAAGAAAATCAAGAGAGTGCTCCTGTAAAGTATTTTAATGCTTGTTCTCTCTTGTCCTATTCGTTTCCACTTCATTAAACACAGTTGCACTAAGTATCTTTGGAGGCATCACAGTATAATAGTAATATGTCACCTTTTTAAAGTGAATTACATGATGACTCCTTATGCCTTTTTAAGATGGAGTAATCTTTTTGTGGCAAAAGTAAAGTGAGCTTTACTTAACTAAAAATTAGTTTCCGAATGAAAGGAGGCTGATCAGGATGCTTAGGTGTCTGTCCTGTGTTTCACTTCGGTGATTTCAAAATAAAAAATGACTGGCACTACTTCCATCTTCTAATATTTTCATTAATTCCTGTGCCTGAAAGTACTTGGAGATCTTAGAGGTGGTGGTACAGGACTGTTTTTCCAATCAGGGCACTGTATTGGTTGAAGCAGTTTACACCAGCTTGGTTTCCATTGAGCTTCTCTGCAGTTCTTGTTTTTCTGAGAAATGTGACTTCTATAGAAATCAATGAGCAAACCATTGTCTAGGGTTCATGCACCTGAATGTTTGCTACAGGGTTAGAGCAAGCTGAAATCTCTCTGTAGACATAGTTGTTGTAATATAGAAGCTCTACAACTAGTCTGAAATAGTCTTTAAAACTTGCCAAGGTTTTCCTTCTGATTTTAAGTCTCTTCCATTTTTTCTTCATGCATAAACAAGGAAACAAAGGAGCACTTTGTTTTACATTTGCCACTTTGCATAAACCACTGAGATTTCCCGTAAGTAGTCTTAAACATCCCAAAGTGGGTTTAATAAGACTTTCTGTGTATATGGCATCTCATGTTTAAACCAGGTGACCAGTAATGGCTATAGCATTCCAGCTGGGGTTGTGCAGCTGCTGTGTGCAGCACTGTTGGGTTGGGTTAGCACTGGGAAGGAGTCACCTGCCTCTTTGCTTTTCTGCTGGTGGTTGATGTGATGATGCTGAGTATCTGGAGGTAGTCACAGCTTGCCCTGCATGGCAGGTACATTGGGAATGGTGTGACAGGGCAGCAGAGCCTGGGTCAGCTGTGGGCAAGTGGTAGTGGTGTTACAGGGTGAGTTAGCCAGACCATGTGGGCTGGCAGGGGGAGTCAGTCAGTGGCATAGATGCTGACAGCTGTTTTACCTGCTCAAATTATTGAACCCCCACCCCCCTTTTTTTTTTGTCAGGTTAGAAGAAAATATTTTTGTGCACTGGTATTTTTAAGTCGTGGTGGCAGGGCTCTTGGCTGGTGCTAGGTGCTGTAAGCCAGACTTTGATATACCATTGACCTGCCTGTTGCCTTTGAATCAAGTGGTGTCCTGACAGCTCACTTTTGCCAGTGCCTAATACCTTGTTTGGTGACTGGCAGGCTCCTAGCTGATATTATACCCATATGTACTTCTTGAATGTCTCTTATTGTCTTAAGTAACCTGAGTACTGGGGCATAGACAGTAGATTTTTATCACTTGGTGATTACTCAGATTGATGGGGATATTTCACTGTTTGTTCTTGGGGGTGATATTGTCTTGTTGTGCGGATGTTGGGAATGGTGATCTCAAAACCCTTAAACTGAAGTGCTGTCACCAGACACTGGGTATTTGCTACATGGGATACTATTAATGACACTTCAAAATTTTTACCATGCTGATATCAATCGGTTTTTTTCTTCCTGGCCTGATCTGTGAACTACAGCTTTGCTTTTGTTCTGTCCTATGGCTACCTAAGTGCATTAATATAAGCTGCTCCAAGGGAAGATTTTAAAGTTTTGCAGGTAAATCAGCTTGTTCTAACATAGTTTCTCAGGTTAATTTTCTTGAAGGAATGGTTTCATGCCTGACTCTTAAATACTGTCTAGACCAGGGGTCCTCAAACTTTTTAACCAGGGGGCTGGCGCGCGGATGGAGTGGCAGGCAGTCATCTGCGGCTGCTTGGCTTCCCCCCCAACCCCGGGCGGGGGGTGTTTGTAAATACCAGGGGCTGGATTGAGGACCCTGGGGGGCCGTATCCAGCCCACAGGCTGTAGTTTGAGGACCCCTGGTCTACAAAGGTGTTTGAGCTGCATAAAATAGATCACTATTTTATGCAGGTTTAAGTCATATATCCTTGATAAAAATTCAAACTTGCACTAACAGAATTACAGCTATACTGTCGCTTACATTTTTCTCATCTACCACAGGTCTGACTTGTGTGCATATGAATCTCAAAATTTTTATATTGTTATTGAGTAGGTAGGGGAGTATTGTCTTTCCAGCCACTCAGAGTGAAAACAATAGAGGAGACCATCGCTTATATAACCATGGGAAGAAAAAAAACAGCAAAAAGGTAACTGTAGGTGCTGTACATGGAGTTTCTCACCTAAATGCCTTTGTTTTAACTTTGTTCCTCTGTCTTATATTCCTTTTTGACATGGGACAAAGTTTAAACTTTGCAAACTCCCTCTTGTTGCAGTTTTGCACTGTTTACATAACACTAAATGCTTTTAACAACACTTCAGACTTTCACAAGCTGGCTCTTTCAGGCTTTTCAGCTCTTTAACATATTGTTCTCTCATCTGTGTCGTTTCATTCTTTCTTGGCTGCTGTCCTGCACCTTTCTTTAAGAGTCCCAGCTGCCTGTCTAGTAGATGTACTTCTTGGGTCCTTTTTGTGGTTTCTGTACTTGCATACTTGCTGCTAGTTGCTTCCACAAAAGCAACCTTTGTCAAATGTTAGACAGTAAAATATGAACACTTGAATCTGATCCAGTTGACTTGGGCTGGTCAAGGAGTCAGAACAGCACCCTGTATCCTGTCATGCTTGAGACTGATTTCTTGCTCAGCCATAGATCTCCTGTGTGGCTTCGACACGCTCTTTAGTCTGCACCTCATTTGGGTGTTTCTGCTGACCCAGCTGCATCAGTAGCTAAGTAAATATGCAAGTCTGCAGGTAAAGCTGTGTCTTTCTGTCGCTGGTCTTGAACCATGGACTTGGCTTTAACAGCCACACAATGTACAATCTTTTATGCTGAATCAACACTGAAGGTACTTCCCTGGGTCACTTCTCTGCCCCAGAAAAGTGTGTTAGTCATAGACATGGTGGTAGTGCTTATGCCTGTCATCTTACCTGCAAAGAAAGGCAATAGCATATTATCCCTCTGGACAGCTGAGGATTAATACTTGTCTGGAAGGCTCTGTGCGGTGGTAATGGGCAAACACATAAAATACCAGATCTTGATGTAAATATTACTGTTTTGATGTTTCATTAGCTGTCCTTCCATGTGTGGATAGCTTGACAGCTGCTAGAAATGGCACATCTGGTGGTCCACAGGAGTTTGGGAGAGGGTGAACAAAAAATGCAGGTTCCCTGATGGACAGGTTTGATTTAGTTTTAGTAGTAGCTTCATTGAAGTCACAGTTGGATAGATTGCTTTGTAGACTACATCTCTTTTCTATGGATTTTGATAGTAATTACTGCCATGGCAGCATGCAGATCTTGGGTAAAAATTTACTGTAACTGTGATTTAAGATTAGGGCCATTATGTGACAGAAATGTAAAGGTTATCCCAAGGTCACATTATTGGTTATTTTACTGTACGATTTTTGTGGCTTGTCAAAGCACTTATCTTCTGCTACTCTTCTGCTCAAGTGTGTTGCTTGGACTATTAGATTATGCCAGGCTTTAAACTGATAAATCTGAAGTACCATATGTTTGGGGTTTTTGAGTAGGTGTCTTAAACTGCATTACCATACTGCAGCTGTAGAAGACACAGAGGAAAGCGAACTGCAGTAGTGTGTAGCAAGACAGTATAATGTGCAAGTCTAAACTATGGTCTTGGAGTCTATCACAGCATTTCTCTAAACATCATATATTTGGGGAAATAACTTGCTTTGCAACATTTCCACATGAACAAAAATGCTGTACTGTATAACAGTGCTTTTATTGCTGCCTGCTTCATTTTATCAAATCACTATAGTGTCTATACAGTTTATACAGACTAGTGAAATACTAACTCTAAATTCATGTGCCAAATTCTGCTTCCCTCCTTTTCAGATAAAAGCATTATTTGCTATGTAAGATTAGAGGGAGGCCCTTCATATCTGCATGTGGGACTTGTCTGCACTACCTAAAATTCCATTAGTGGTTTGAGTCTATCACCTGTCCGAAATCATGCTTTCCAGGGGCCACTGAGCCACCACTGCCAGACTGACATAGGAAAAGCTTGGGTTTCTGCTGCTGTGGTCTCTGATACCTGTTGGAGAGGGTGTGCTCTTAAAACAGATCTAGACTCTGCAGCTGGGTGATGCATGCTGATTTGAGTTGTGATAACTTAGCCACACAGAGTTTGCAAGCTTCTGGGGGAGGACTGCTCTGTTTCATCCTTTTTCCCCTTTTGATCCAAATGAAAATCCAGTTCCTCCTGTAAAAAGGGATACTTCGGACTACAACTTCCCCAGATAGTTTTTCCCTCAGACACTTGAACACTGACTTAAATATTTGCTCAGGTAACCTGTTGGGTACTGTTCTTTCTGCTGAGAGGAATTAGGTGAGGTTCCTCAGGGAGAAATCCTTGTTGTGGGTGTTCAGCCTCCACCAGGATGGTGAGCTCTATTCCCAATACTGCTTAATCTCCTGCCTCTTCAGCTTTTGTCCCAGCCCCTGGCAGCTTGGAGGCAGGTAAGATGAGGCATCCCTGTGACTATCAGCTTGGGCTTTGTCAGCGTTGGCCCCCTTTCAGCATGTTATCTGGCAGACCAGTTGTCAAGTTCATGGTTGATACCTGGTGCTAAATCTTAATGGCTCTGCAAACAGGGAAGACAGAAAGAACAAACCCCAAAGCTTTTCCAATTGCAAAGGCTGGGGGCTGTCACAAAACACAGGCACCTGTGCTGCTGTCACTTGTTGGGGTGTTGCTGGAGAGTCTTATCTCCCACCGTAGAAGTGCTGAGTAACCAGGGCCTGGCTGCTGCTGGATGTCCAGCTGCCTGTGAGGCCATGCTGCAGCTCCAGGGTGGATTTCCTGAGCAGCACCTTGTGGGATTTAATCACTGATTAACCCACATAAGGGATGACTGGAATAAAACAGATTAAAACAACAAATAGTATCTGTGCTGCCATCTTGTGAACTAGAATTTTTTAACACCTTTAAGGTTATTTTGTAAATATGGCACTGTTGCCATGGCAGCAGGAATCTGGTGTGGAAAAATGTTGCTGAAATGATTTATTGCTGGTTTAGTGTGCTCTAAGGAGCAGGCGGGTTGTCACTGCTGCTTGCTCCTACTCATTTAAATTGAATATGATGTATATTAGAAGGGCTTTGATTAGGGAAATAACTATTGCAACAAACTTCATGCAGGTGTGCACAATTCAACAAAATTCAACAAAATGCAGTAATGCACAGTAAGATCCGTATTATTTTAATACTTATGCACAAAGAATCCATACATGAAAGTTTTTGATAGTTTTCACTGTAGCTTTTATTGAAAGTCAGTGTCCTCCCTGGTGAAATCATAATCGTAAAAAGTTGAGATGCTGCTAAATCTAACACTAGCTGGAGACCTAGAGGTACACAACTTTGAATTTTAACGGACTGATAGAAGGGTTAAAAATCAGAGCACTACAGGTTAATCCAAAACCTGTTGCTAAAGGATTTGACACTGATTTTACGTGCTGAAGTTCTGAGATCTTGCATGGCAGAGTGATTCACAGTATCCTACATGACACCATCTTCATGTTACTTCTTGCATGCAACATAAGAGAAGTGGTGACCGGAATGACCTACATCACACATCCCCCCTGTGCACTGCTTTGGAGACCCACAGCCACAAAATGTTGACTTCTTTCAAAGCAGGTTTTTAGGATGGGTAAAACTTGAGATTCAGTAGAGACTGTCACTGCAGTACAAATCTAGAGTCTCAGGTTTAGAAGATGGTGTTTCCAGGGTGTCTGGCTCCAGAGGTAAGTTGTCAGCAGAGGGCTGTAGCTCTGACTGGAGTCAAGACTCCCAATTGTAAGGAAGATTTGGGGTGAATACACCAGAATGTGAGGGGGAAAAAAGGTCTGAAGAAATTAGTTCCTTCAGCTGCCTGTCACTGCTTTCCACAGCCTCTAAGTGGAGCCTCCAAACCTGTGCAGGATTTTTTATACAATTCATATTTTTTGCTGTGATGGTATTTAAATTGTCTATCTGTTTTCATGGAATGGTTGGAAGTTTTGCATGCATTTGCTCTAGAAATAGCTTGTTGATGTTTCTAGGTGAATCAACCTTTTTCTAAGGTTTCTGGTGTAGGAGATGTAGCATGCTAAAACTTGCAGCCTAATGAGAACAAATTCCAAAGTTAACATAGTCTTTCCTTATAAACAAATCAATGCCACTACCACCACTTGCTCAGCCAAGCAACACACCTAGATTGCTTCTGCTGCTCTCAGCTTCCTTTTTAAAGCATATTTATGGACTGGTGGTGGTGAAACACAAATTTTTTTGCATCAAAAGAATTAAGAGCTGAGGTGTCTTAATATTTTTAGATTCAGAAACCAAAGACATAATAAAGCAGAACTGTAAATGGTGAGTTCTCATGCTTCAGACTATTTTATATTTCTAAATATCTTCCCAAAAAATTTTTTGATACAAAAATAATCCCACCATTTCACAGACATTTAAAGCTAGAATCTAACATTTGGCTTTCAGTCAGATTGTTGTTACTCTTATTTTCTAGCAACAAGATTTTTTTCACTGTTTGGAATGAGATGGCTGTGTTATAATCTCTAGGTCAACACTCAGTTTCACTTGTGGTGAACCAAACTGAAAGGGTGTGGTTGTGAACCAGGGAGGCAGTAAATGGGTGGTAACTGTTCTTTACCTTGTCTTCACTAGACCTTTTTCACAAGTGTTCTGAGCTTTGGTACTTGATCCTGGCTTTTTTGCTTCTCCAAAGGTCTGCTTCTTAGGAGGTGAAAACCTAGTGCTATTGGATCCACATCTTGCAGCATAATCCAAAAATGCAGGGCAGCACAAGCATAAATCTTGCTGCAATATTCACTGTGTGCCAAATGTGGGCTTTGGGTGGGTTATGCAATGTATTCTTCTCTCTGCTGAACCCTGGCTCCAGCATTTCCAGTCCCCTAGCCAACCATGTGTGCTTTGCTGACCACACAGACTGTCAATGACAACTTTATAACAGGTTACATTCATAAAGCTGTACTGGTGCTTCCAGTTTCCTTGACCTTGGCTTGAATGAGAATCGGGGGTTTCTTTTGCTTTTAAAGTACATGCCTGAGCTCATTATACTGCTGCTGTTTTGCATGGTCAAATGTGGAAACTGGAATCTCTTGGTGAGCAGCATGCTGTTTACTGCTCATGGGTCTGGCACAGAAATCATCATTATTATCTTGCCAGAAGTTCACTGCTGAACTGCTCTGCCTCAGACTGCCAAGAATCAAAACAGAATTGAGCAAAGCGAAGGGAAACTTACCTCAATACTCACTCCTGGCAGGCTTTCCAGTAGTATGTATTAGACTTAAAGTTTTGGAAATGTATTTCCATTGATCGGGTCTGTCTTTGGGTTTTTGTCTAAAAAGGCAAATCCTTTGTTTCTGTGCTGGCAGGTACTGCAGCATTATGAATAAAAGCAGGCTGTGATTAGGCATACTGGTGTATGATCACAAGTACCTCTCTTCAGAAAAACATTTTATGCGTGTTTGAACACAAATGATGAGACTAAAACTGGCATGGGTAGTTCTACAGGGCTATTCTAATGACAGCTAATATTTGATGGTGCTGCCCAGGACTTCAGGGATGTTGCATGTTTTGGTCTGCTTCCTGTGATTGCCTTTTGCCCCCATCATGGAGTGGGGTTTGGGTTAGCCTCTTCTCTCAAGTAATAAGTGACAGGACAAAAGGATATGGCCTCAAGTTGCACAAGGGCATGTTTAGATTAGATATTAAGAAAACTTTCTTCACCAAAAGTGTTGTCAAGCATTGGAACAGGCTGCCCAAGGAAGTGGTTGAGTTGCCATCTCTGGAGGTACGTAAAAGACACGTAGATGTGGTGCTTAGGGACATGGTTTAGTGGTGGACTTGGCAGTTCTGTGTTAATGGTTGGACGATGATCTTAAAGGTCTTTCCCAACCTAAACAATTCTATTGTTCTAATGAGGGACCAAATTGACCATCATATTCACCACTGGCAGTTTGTCATGGCGTATATCTGTCAGTAAGTTAAGGTTGTTAAAAATACAGTAGTTATTGGATTGCACTGTAGAAAAAGAAATGGCAGAAATGCACAGGCATTTGATAGCTATAATAGTCTTATTCCACAAGCTTCGTACTGAAGAACAACATACCATCTAACACTGAGTTTTAGGCCCTTCCTCTTGTGTAGCCATGGTATGAACTAGTTTTTGTGGTGAACAGTTTCTGCAACAGACTTAAATCTGATGCTGATGCTGCAGTACCGTATGTTCAGGGAACAGTGGGTGAGCCAAACAGTGCTGCTTTTTTAGCCACAAAGAAAAATAAATTGCTCCAAGGGCAGCAAAAGGATTGTCAGGTAAATATTGTGTGTTTCACTTAAGCAGAAGTAGAAGGATTTCTGTTTTAGTCCTGTCTACTCCTGTTGTCAACACAATCTCAAAAAGCAGAACCATACAACTTTAAAGCAATGCTTCTTTCTGTTTAAAACCACAATTGCCTTTTAACTGCATCATTGTAAAGGGAATAAAATTACTACAATTGCAGACATTGGGGAGAAAAGTGCTACAGATGTCTCAATAAATGCCAGAACAGAAAATAAGGGTTGGGCAGCTGTCTGCATAACTAAAACATACAAGGTTGTTTATATATTTGCAGGATTTCATGCAAATCCTCATGTTTGTACATGTTGAGTCACATAAACAAAAAAATGGAGTAAATTCTTTCATAGTAATCTTGTAGCTAAGTTCCGCGACTTCCAGACATCGGTAAAACCTGTATTATACGTAATACAGCCGCAGCTGTGTTCTGTCTTGGAGACTGATTCCCAAAAACTGTAAGTTACAGCTGCCCTACTTCAGACCTGTGAGGTTTTCTAGAATAGATATCACGTATGGATTTTCAGCCATAAATGGAAAGAAACTGCATTTTTCAAGTCTGCTTCTTTTACTTCTCTCTACTTTTTTCCACTGAGTTACCAACATTCAACTTCTAAAAAGGGAACATTTTTGCTTGTATGTTTATCTGGATTTGTTGGATTGACAACTGTATTCTATTTTTTTTTCAGTTTATTTGCTTCCTCGTACTGTTTCCTGTTTGCTTCTCAGTGTCTTGCATTTACCCACTAGACAGGGTAGTCTCCCTGTCCAGAACAGGATGGTTCCAGACTAATCTTAAAGGCTTATCACCACAGTGGAAATAAATCCAAAACAGTTTTGCTGGTGTTGAATAACAGAAGCTTAAAAGGTTGAGGAGTAGATTTCATTTTGGATGAGCATCTCATTTAAAGCTTAGGAAAAGACTCAATTTTGTATGGACCCTTTTATAAAAGCAGACACAACCCACCCAAATGCATCCTTTCCTCTGCTTCCCCACACCACCAGCAGGTTATGAACAGCAACCTCTTTTTGCCACAAGAACAGGAATTTCAAGGTTTATAAATGATAACCTAGACCTGCTCTGAAGGCTGCTCTCTCCTAGTGTCATGCCCAGGTTGTTGTCAGCCCTTTCTCCTTAGCACTATGTGATGCTTTGCTAATGGACATTTAACTATATGGCTGTTAAACATAGTGCTTGGGTCAGTGCTTGACACGTTGAGCTGTTCCTGCTGGTGAAGCTCAGTTGTATGGTGAAGGAAAACGTGATGGAAGGGCAAACAACAAGGTTTGGTTGGCTTTTTAGGGAGACATCATGCACCCACTGATTTTGGGCCAGGGGAAAGTTGTGTGTAAGTAGCTTTTTTGTACCAGAAGGGAGAAAAGCAATTTTGGAGGGGATGTGTGTATTTTCAAAGACAGTTCCAATAAGAACTTTTTTTGGTGGCCTGGACTGAAGATGTCAGAAAAGCATTTTCATAAGAAAACTGAGGATTAGAAGGGAAAGGATCTGCTCCAAGGTACCAAACACTGCTCTGGGGGCATGCAGTTCATCTCACTGGAGATGGTTTATTGGACAACAGGGTCATCTTTAGCTCATGGCAAATACCTCCTGTGGCTCAGCAAGCTCCTCTTGCTGCCTGTACAACTCTTTTTCTAGCAGACACTTTCTAGGAAATAAATTCTCTATAAAGAGCTAACTGGCCCAGGTGAAACCCCCATTTGCTGGGAGTACACATTTTTTGTTTATTCTTCCTTGTCCTCTGTTTTGCAGAAGACAAAAGTTGTGGCATTTTACCCTAGTGTGTATCTATTTAATATGTAAAATATCATTAATAAGGATGATTTTTGAGACCCTTGGCATGGACCCATAACACACAAACATGCAATGCATGGTGGAGATAGGGAACTTGTCATATGATTCTCCTCAATGAGGAAGTTTTTATACTGCAAACTACAGTTCTCCTAATGACTCTTGCCCCATGCAGTTTTGTGTGAGATTGTTCCAGAAACACCAACAAGCTGGTTGTTTCCTGAAGACCTATTTGGGTAGTCTGTGCTTCAGTGAAACAACTTTCATATGTCCTCTAACAAAAGTGTAATGGAGTAGATAATTTGTCTTGAGTATTAATGTGGAACAAAATTATGTAGTGAGCTTTTTTCTTCTCCATGGTGTGGGAAAAACTGCTCATTTTCAACTTGGATCCCAGCTTTCTGGTTTCTGAAGTCACCTTTTTGGAGGTGATGTTAGATTTGTAATGCTGTTTCATGCAGCATACAGCAACGTTACCTTAGCAACAGTAAGTAAAGACAACTAATGTCTTTAGCTTTGTTCTTGTCCATCTGTACTGGTATTAATGTTCTTCTAGCAACAGCAGAGATTACTTAACAAAAAAAAAAAGTTATTGGGAAAGAACCAACCAGATTTATAGCCCTTGTGATTTAGCTGTTAAAAAAAAGAATATTTCAGGGCCAAAACTCTTAGACCACCAGCATAAGGAACTTCTGGTCCAGTGAGTAGGATGCTAACCTTTTTTAGGAGTGCTTCGGTAGCAGTTTTTCTTGGCTGCTCAATATAAACATACTGGGTACCTCGGTTTAATGTCGGTTACTGGCCTTCTGAACTGCTTATGTGTTACTAATTATACTGTTTTCTATCTAGTACTGTATGTATCACATCTGGAGTCTCAAAACCAATACTTTTACCATCTTGAAGGATTTAGTAGTTTGAGAAGCCAATACCACCTAATGGGCGGTAGGGACCTTTCAGCAACTCTCTGCCAGGCAGACCTCAAGTGCATGAAGTACCACTGGGCTGTTTCAAGAAAAAGCTTCATCCCTTGCACCAGCACCATTCCCACGGGTGAATGGGAAGAGCTGCTGTGTGTTATGGGATACAGATTTGCCGCAGGAGTGCTCTGTACTGAGATGAGTATTGCTGTGAGCTTGGGTTGCAGAGCATGTCAGCTGCAGGAACCAGCCTTGCCCAGCACACTGCTGGCCTTGGTGCTCTTGAGATTCAGCCCTGGCATAGCTATCACAGAGGTTTTTAAATGCAAACATCACCAAAACTTCATGTTTTCTTCTGATTTCAACATAAATTACTGTTTATTTAAAAACCTAATGCTGTTCAAAAGATCTAAGTTAGACCCTTAGGGTATGTATACTTCAAAGCATGTTGTTTGGTTACTTATGGGTTATTGATCACGCAGTGCAGATATGGTTCTGTAGTCATTTTGACCTGCCATGTGACAAAGGTATTTTTCTCCTTGGCCCACACCCTTTTCTTTTATGTTGTGGCAGTGATGTTAAAAGTACAATGGCTATGGGTGAAAGGTGTCACTTATACTAAAATAAAAAATAACAGTGTTTCTCAAATGATGTCTCTGTAGATGGATGGAGGTCTGCTTGGAAGAAGAGCTGCCCCCAACTACGGAGCTGGAGGAAGGCTTAAGAAATGGTGTTTACCTTGCCAAACTTGCGAAATTCTTTGCCCCTAATGTAGTGTCAGACAAAAAGATCTATGATGTGGAGCAGGCACGCTATAAGGTAATAAGTGTTTCATTCTCTCACTGGCAATGTCATGTCTGTCTTCCTAATCTTAAAGAAGATACCCATGCATGACTGGTTAATGTTCAGCATCTCTTTCATAAGACTCTTGGTACTAGATGGATGACATACAGCACTACAAAACCAGCCCAAAAAGTTGGAAATAGTTCACTCTTAGAAGAACAATGTTAGTGTCACTTAATGTGTTTAAAGCTGAACAAATTCCACTTCACACTCCAGGGTGAACACAAGCTTTACCATTTATACCATTATTTCTCATTACTAATAGAAGCCAAAAGCAATTCAGTAAATAAACTTGATAACTATTCCAAACTTTCTGAATCTTGAATGGGAGAACACTCACTTCATTTGATCTGTGTGTTTATTTTACCAAATTTAAAACTGAGAAGCAAAAAACAAGCTAATGGTAACAAAGCTTAACTTGCTACCTGTGGACCTGTTGGTTAACTCAAAGAGCCTCAATAATACAGAAACGGATATATGCATATGCAGTAGTCCCACTATGGCATGCACTATCCCAAAATGTAGAGGGGACAGAAAAAAGTTGAAAGAGACATTTTTTAAGGTATAATCACTGGCTGTTGTTTGAGAGTTGAGAAATTCAGCTGTTCTAGGTACCATACAGTTAACAGAACCACGATTGAAAATCCTGGTTACATTTAAATGTTTCTCTTGAAAATCTCCAAAACTTGAACTCGGGCTTCTTTTCCCCCCTTTACCCCGCCTCTTTAAAAATTTAAGAAAAAAATTAAAATCTTTTCCTACTTAATGCTCTTTTAACTGTTGATTGCACAGGCTGTAGGGAGAGTCAGGTATTTGGGTAGATCTAAAGACTAAGAGCTCCTTGTCTGTTCTCCTTCACAGCAGTCCTGAGCAGTGTTACTGCTTCTGCATTTTGGAGGTAGTGGTTCCTGATATTTGACAGCCAGCCTTTACTCCCCAGAACTACTGAAGGGTTGTGCAAATGGCCACTTCAGTCACAGTCCACCTAAATGGGTACAAATCTGGCTTGTGTTAAATAAGAGAATGACCTGGACAGCGTTGGGGCTGTTGTGTTAGGATGCTTCATTAGCAGGATTGCAGCTGTGATGCTTTGGTCTTGAGGTTCAAACAAGGGAAAATTCCCTGAACTAAACTGCAGGATATAAAACTGGGAGGCAACAAGATCAATAATTCAGTAATTTTTGTGTGGTTTTTATCACCTTTTCCTTCTATGTTTCTAATAGAGATCTGGCCTTCATTTTCGGCACACTGACAACACTGTACAGTGGTTAAGAGCAATGGAGTCCATTGGTCTGCCTAAGGTAAGCCTTTAAATGTTAGCAAAGAAACTGGCTTAAGGCGCTGCCTGACTGGGATCCCCTTTTACCTGCTTGAGCATAAACAGTTGCTTACAGTAAGTCTGTGGGGAAGGGATAATTCAGGAAACAAATCTGAAGAGAAGGTAATGCCGAATGAAAGCAGTGGGAGCGTCAGTGATGTGCCACTGCTGGTGTGCATGGGCTGAGGCTGCTGTGGATGAGTGCTGTGGGTGGAAATGTACAGGGTGCTTCTCTGGTGGGAAGACAAATGGAGGCGCTAGCAGTGTTTTAGCTATATCTTATTGCTAGTACAATCTCTGGGGCCTGGAAGGTATAAGATATAAAACAGAAAACTTAAATATTTGCTTCCTTCAGGTTACTGCTTCTCATTGTGTCTCTTGCTGCCTCTTCCTCTTAATATACTTAATTTAATATAAAAAGTCCCAGTTTGTCTGCCTCTGTCCTGTTTCCAGACTGTCCTTGCACGCTCAAGTACATCTGCATGGCTGTGCTGTTGCTCCTCTTCTGCCAGCTGCTTTCTTGGGTCACCTCTCACCTATTTATCTTCCTGCTTGTAGGTCTTCGCTTGCCATCTCCCCTGCTCTGCTGCTGTTTCTGGGCATCAGTGAGTCTTTTTCTGGATGAAAATCCTTTGAAAAGGGGCTGTGTGGAAACACCTACTCTGCTTCTGTGGACACTTGGGCACCTGCACGCAGCCTGGGGAGAGCGGTCCCTTGCCCAGGCTGCCCAGCCACTGCCCTTGGGCGCTGCCTAGTGCGCTGTGGGTCAGGCACTGTGGGGATGCTCAGACGGCTGTCTGAAGGGCTGCAGGGACTAGTAGCTAGTCACTGCTGGCAGATGTGCTGCAGGTGCCCACCATAAGCAGAACAGGGCACCCATGACTGCTATCAGAAATGCCATAGAGATGCAGACAGTCTTGCCTTTCTGAGGTCAGGGTTTTTTTCCTCTCACTAGTCTTCTGCTCAGCTGGCTGATTTCCACCCTGCCATCCCTCCTCTGAAAGGCTTCACTTCAGTTGCAGAGGATGGTCATGGCCAAAAGCTTTCCTGAGTCTCCCTCCCAAAGCTGTTGTGAGCAAATGATGAAGAGGGGCACTGTGCTCCTAACTTACTCCATCTGGTCCTATTAACCATGGGACAGTGCAGCCTGGGTGCCTGGCCTTGGCTGAAGCACGCTGCCAACTCACATGGTTAACTAAGTCTTTTCTTTTTGTGGAGAAACAGTGTTTAGTGACTTGGACAAAGGCCAGCAACAAATTAGTGGTAGAACCAGAACTGGAACTTATGATGTGTCTTTTTGGCTCAACTGCTTAATAGTCCTCTTTCTGAATATCCTTCTCAGTAAATCATGTATTCACAAAGTTAGCAGTCCTGGCAATTAGAATTTTGCATTTTTAAACCATACTTGATAGGTTTAGTTTGCAATGAGACGCTGCAAATTGTAACTGCATCCCAGGTTTCAGGTGTCTGTAGGAGGACAAGACCTGCTGGCTGAGCTTGTGCCAAAGGACCTTTTCTAAAAAACTTGCTGAAATGCTGTCTGCTTATCTTCCTTATTTTCCCTCTTAAGTAGCTTTTACGCTTTATTAAATTCTTCCTTATGATAACTAATGATAAAGTTAAAATAACCTCAGAAGGGACCTGATTCATAGCTGTATAGAAGTAACAGCTGAAATTCTGTAAGTTTAAGATATGATTCTATGAAGACCTAATTTTGGCTACTTTTCTGCTCAGTAATGTGTAGTCTTCTTTAACTGTGTGCTCTTTTGGTTTTAGATCTTTTATCCAGAGACTACAGATGTCTACGACAGGAAAAACATCCCTAGGATGATATATTGCATTCATGCTCTAAGGTAACCGGTGATGAGAGTAAAAGTTAAAGTAACTACCAATTATAGGACTGTAAGTCTTGACATGGCTTTAGGGTAACCAGTATATGAAAATCTGTCAGAATTTACAAGTTCATTGCTTTCAAAAAAAGTAATGACAAAAGCCCAATCTAGTCAGGACTATTGGACAAATTATTTTCAAAACAAAAATGAAGGACCATTGAATTTGGTGCAGGCAGCCCTCTCTCAATGAGTACACCCCCTCACAAAGTTCATTTCAAAACACATACTGCAACAGAAACCAAATAAATGAACAAAACCTTAGCAAAATATTAGTATAACCATAAGGCAAACATGCTCATCAGAGTGAAAATGATAATGAACTGACCTCTTTCTGCCCAAAAAGAGGAGCAAATAATTGCTGTATTAACATGAATGTAAAGGCAGGACGGCTTTGGCCACACCATTGAAAGTAGGGTTTGATTACTTTTGTGTGTGTGTTCTGCCATAAGGATTTTCTTGAAGTTTAACACAGAGTAACAGACAACTGCCTTGCAGTGTCCCTTGCATGAGGGGCAGTGGTGCTGGCAGACAGTGCATCCCTCTCGTCTCTCTCCTAGCTTGTTTTCTGCATGTGAAGACCTTTTCCCTTCATTACTTCATTGTAACTAGGCTTGCAGAGAACGTAATTAACTTACACCCCAAACTCTTCTACGTTCCTAATGGTGTTGAAAGGCACATCAGCTGCTGCAGGGCTACAGGTCAAACTATTCAATATGTGCTGTAATTTAATTTTTTTAAGATCTAATCCTTGAAATGTGTCCACTCTTGCCCTCTATGTGCACTCACAGCCAATAAATAAGGCATGCCACTGAAGTTCGTTATGTTTCTTTCAAATGCTAGGTATTGGGAGTTGACAAACCCTGGTATTTTTTTGTCATCAACAAGTGTTGCCACTTGAAATTATGATGTCTGGTGTAATATTAACTGGGCAGTGTCACCAGGGCTCTTTGTGGGTAGCTTTTACCTAAAACTTGGTAGTGCAGTCTCTTCTGTCCACAAGTGTCTTCCTGAAGTGGATGAGTGTGACTGTGTTGTCAACCAGCTCAGGCTGACGTGGTGGGCTGTCTGCCCCTTCAGCCATGTTATAGGCTGGCTCAGATGTTCAGCAGGAGGTGGAAGAACACTTTTCCAGTATTTCCTTCCACATATATGGAGGAGGACTTTATCAGCTGTGGTTTTGAGTGCTACATGAACAATAAGCCTGTCAGTCAGATACCTTCTTAAGATCTGCCAGATCATTGCAATGGCAGTAACTCTCTTCATCTAGAACTGAATTTTGCAATGTGTTGACCTTCAGTAGAAGTTTTCATTTCTCCATCTTGATGTGCCCCAGGATTTATGCCAGTATCAGTATTAGTCTCTGTTCCTTAGACTTCACTTCCAAGTTTGTCTTAACTAAATTATTCTTTCTTGCTGTATAATAAGAAAAAGTTCTAGCTCTGTACTTACAAGCTATTTTAGAAATGGACTTCATATCAAATGTGTCATGCCACACTGAAGGGGAATAGACTTGCAATGCTTTCACTTATGATGCTTTCCCACAAAAGTTTAGGGCCCTGTGCCTGTGTCCCGTGCAGGGTGGAAGCCTCAAAGAAACTGCTGCTGAGCTTCACTGATTTCCATGCTTTTTCCTAAGAGGCATGTTCGAAGTCCTCCACTGGAGTCTTTCAAATCAAACTCCAATGCCGGTATTGGATGGCACACAGCCTACACTGAAAGCAGTCTGTGAAACCACAGAATGAAGGACAGGCAATTGCCTGGCCAGCAGTGTTTCCAGTCAGGCTGGTATCAGAGGAATGCTGAGTGCAGGAGTCCAGTTCTGTTCCCCTTCTGCTGCTGTTGTAACTGGTGTCTGTCCCCCTGGCTCCACGCCATGTACCCCAACTGCTCTACCCTCTGGATTTGTCAAAGCATCCTCGTACTGGGTTCACCAACCCTGGAAAAGTCCATATCCCTGTTGCTGGTGGTGCTGGACCCTGAGAACATCTAGAAAGAGCAATTGCAAGCAGGCTTTTCACCTTTGCAGCTGTAGCATATGTACATGACAGCTATAGAAAGAATCACCACTGGGTTTAAATGCTGAATTCTAGTGCATCTTGGAGCACATGCTCAAATTTCAAAGGCTTAAACTTGGGAAAATTGAGCACTTTCTCAGAGGTGAGGGTCTGACCTACTTCCTGTTCTTTCTTAGCTGTTACGAAGTCATTGCTGCAAAGCAACATGATTCTTGAGCTTTCCAACAAAACTGGTAAATTTAATGCAGAAAGGATATTTTCACGTTGGAACTTCTGAAGTCATCTGTAGTTAGATATTTTTTCCCTATGTTAATTCATTTTTGCACAATCAGTGTACATAGTTTAAGTGCTTGAAATTGATAAGTTTATTTTTAATTGCCTCTTTAAGAAGAATGAAATAGCCTTAGCTGTAGGTAATAGGAGCAAAAAGCTTGATCTATCCAAAGGGTCTATTTTACACCTGAAACATAACATTTCATAGGGAAACTCTGTGGTTATTTGGGGTTTTGCTGATCTTTGAGCTGCTAGAGGGTCTGAAGATTGATGATGACTCTAAGCAAGATGGTTTAAACATATTTTTAAGATCTCTCCTGGTGCAAGTCTGAAAAGTATTTGCACTTAACAATATGTGGAACAACTTGTACTGTCGAACACAGTACTGCTCTGGCCAGGAAGGAGCAACTCGGCAAACAATTTCTATATTCCTGTTGAAAATAATTGCCCACTTACTTTTCTCTTGTTGAAACATCAATACTTAAAGCCCAACTTGAAAAATACAAAGGCATAGATCTTGTTTCTTGCACTATTTTTCTTGTGAAAACAGATTTGTTCCTGGACAAAATGAGGGTAAGAACTTCTTCATTTAAATGGAGATGGTAACAGTGATTCTTGTTCATAAATAGCAGTGCTTATGAGACTATTCCCACCCTCCCACCCCCACCCCCCGAAAAATTCAGTTAAACTTTGCAAGCAGATCACTGCTACATCCTGGACAAACTATCCCTCTGAAGATGGACAGCTTCAAAAACATCGTTCTCCTAGGAAGCAGTAGAGTAACAATCACATCTTTTTAAAAAAAAGGAAAAAAAGCACTATTTACACATCTGTTTTTTATGGAATGTTATAAATGAAGTAAGCACAAAATGAGACTCAGGAAGCTCTGTCTGATCTGAATTGTAGCTCCGCATAGACAAAGGGAACTTCACCTGCAAACTGCCCCTTCCCTTTTGTTTCTCCCCTGTTCCTGATGCCTCATATCCAGCTTTCTTAATCCCAGGACCTCCTGATTTTGATTTTATGTGGGTTCCCTGAGGTTTAAGTTAAACTATAAAAGCATTAAGCAAGTTGTTTCAAGTGAAATTACACCTTAATACAGAATAGAAGTGTCTTTGTGCTCCCTTCAAGGCTCAGAGCACGTTTTCAGCACCACCTGGTGGTTCATAAGTTTGTCCAAAGGGGCGTAGGAAGTAATGTACGTGGCTCAATATCCTCCTCGAAGTGCTGAACAGCAAAAATGCGAGTCCCTAATGTTCTTGGCGCTTTCTTCCTCTGTCTTTTTATTGTGGTGAACAAAAAAAGAGCCAGCATAGCCCTGTGGTGCTGCTAGTCTCCATAACTGTTTGTATTACACACAGCATTTCAGCCAGGATCGTGTCCCCATCTCAAACATAGAGCAAAATCTCTTTAAAAGCCCATAAGGGAAGACTGGCAGGCAGATCAGAATAACAGAGGAACTTGGTTTGTTACTGTAGGCATGTGAGGTTTTTTCTGCTATAGCTAACATGCATTTAAGACTGCTGTGAAAGGTGAGAATGGCAGTGGCAATGATTTTGAGGGTCCGTAGCAGTCAAAAGAGCATCCAACCTACATGAAATGTGTTGTTCTATCCATCCAGGTCATGACAGGACAGAGGACTATCTATGGTAGCATAGAAGATGAAGTGCTGATTCTGTGTGCTTTGAAATAAATGTCACAGCTACAAATACTTGCTTTGAAATTTCATCTTGTAATTTGCTAACAGCAAAAAAAAAAACCCAAACAACCCAATAACAAAACACAAAAGAAAAATGTGCCACTCTAGAAACAAAAACCCCAAGCCACAATGCACATTTGCAATGTATGAAGTTGAGGTGAAATCATTTAAAAGAGGTGCAAAGTAGTCCTTTTGGAGGAATGTGTTATGTAAAGCTTGGGATTAAAATCTTTTTTGATCCCTTCTTGCAAAACTCACTTGTTTATGGAATTTCACTGGTAAATTATAAAACAGCAGTCTCTTGTAGATAAACATATGCCTTGTATTTGGAAGATATTGAGAAAATGTGAATGTAGTCACCTGCTTTTTCAGATAGCACCCCAGAGCTCTAGGAATAATGAATGTAAGTATTTTATAGGTATGCTATATTGAAACATAAATATTGGGTCCTGGATAGCACTTAAATTTAACTTTCTTAATTTTCTGAAAGCTAAACAGCTAATGACACAAATGTATTTGAGATGGGCTTGGGTGGTCTTACAGGTACTAGTTCCTCTACACTTAGTAAAAAAGGTGTCAGTGATTTGTGTTCTTCAGCCATTAATTACAGGGATGTAATCATGCAAGTCAAAATAGTACATAAATCCAAAGCTATAAGCCATACTGAAGTGCGTTCACATCTTAATTATTCCCTCTTTCCCCTGCCCAATACTAGCTTTTGAATTGCTTTAACTGTCTTCCACTAAGGTTTTCTACATATTTACACATCTCTTGTGATCTGATATACACTGACAGTGCCTCTCTCTTAGAGACCCTTTGAAACATCAAAAAAGACTTCTCTTTCTGCAAGACTTAAAAATACAGCATAAAGAAAACTGTAGGGTTAACTTATTCCATATCAGCCCATAGAAGTCAGGGGTTAAAGGACAAGCTTCTTAAAAGTTTTTTTTCTGTTCTACACAAAGTGAGTCCCTCAACCACATGCAGGACTTTAAATTCTAATTTTCTTCTTTACAGCTTATATCTGTTCAAACTAGGATTAGCACCGCAGATCCAGGACCTACTGGGAAAAGTAGACTTCACAGGTAACAAACTGCTTATCTAATCATATGTTAGATGGTTTCTTCACCCAGTAAATCTGCTAACGTTGTACATATTTTCTTCTATGGTCTTTCTCCTCCCGCAAGGTTGTTCTAAACACATTCTAATTAAATAGGTGGGAGGCTGTTATTTGAAATGAATGTTGGTCTGAAAAACAGAGGGAGTGAATGGCATGGAATACTTGTTGTGTCTTAGGTTGACTCAAAATGAGGAGGAAAAACAGCTAAGAAGCCCTGGCTACAAGCTCTTTCAAAACAATTGCACTGTATTTGTATGTATGGTAATTCATAATGAAATTCCTATGTTTTTCTTCTGATGTTCTTTCTCTTATGTGAACAGAGGAAGAAATCAGCAACATGCGAAAGGAGCTAGAGAAGTACGGGATACAGATGCCATCTTTTAGTAAAATTGGTGGGATTCTGGCCAGTGAATTATCAGTGGACGAAGCTGCATGTAAGTGTGGTTCTCACTCTGTTTTCTGCTGGATAATTTGACAGAATGCTAACAAAATATTTTCCGTGTTTCAATTCACCTTGTTTGCCACCTTTTAATAAATAACAAGAAAAACAAGCAAGTTTTCACTAGCACACTGCATCATTGCTACAAGACCTCTTAAATTTTTTCAGTCTGCATTTCTGAGTATCTCCACTGAACCACAGGAAGTGCTACCAGAAACAAAGATTTCTTGCAGTCTTTTGCATGGGTTTAATGTTTTGGTAGCCAGTGCTCCTTGAGAATGAATTGAGCTCTGTGTGTGCCCCTTTGCTACATAGGGGGCACAGTGGAGACAGCCATAGGAATGAGGTGCCTTCTCTGTGCCTCCCTCCTGCGTTGGGCTCTTGCAGTTTACCTCAAACAACCAATCACATTGCTGTGAGGACTCTTTCACATATGGTGGTGCATGCATGAAGGAACCACTTGCCTCCATGTGCAGCTTTCAATCTGTCCGACCACTGTTGTCACCCACAGTATGGTAGAACCCTGCTGAAGGACATGTACCGCTGGTGCAGCTGAAGTAAGCTTTTCCTTTTTAGCGGCACAGCTATGGTTCTTTGAGTCTGTACTGAACAGCTTTCACTGAAAAACAAAATGAAATGCTTTTTTGCTGCCCAAGCCTATCCACCTGTAAATCTGTTTTTTCTCCCAATTTCAGTTTTTGCTGAATGAAGTAACATATCTTAAAAAAAATAGTTTGAACTGAAATGACATGAAATGAAGTGTGTCCACTTAAATCCACACTTGAGCTGTAGTTATTTTGTTCAAAATCATAGCCTTTTTCAGAGGGGCAAACTGAATAACAGAAGGGCTAGCTTGAGTATATTCAATGGCACAGTGAGTCATGGATCCAAACCAGTAACAGTATTGCAGACTGTGCATGGGGAACTGGAGAGGAATGAAGGCTGCATTATAATTAAGTTCCGTTGCAACTTGGTTAAACCTTGCAAAGTAGCGTAATTGAAACAAGCTGATTCACGATGTTATTTAGTGTGCTGAAATTTCCAGTCCTTAACTTAAAACACACTTCCTCATGTTGATTCAATTTGTCTGTGTTGTACATTTTGGAGCCTGCTATAGCTTAATATGTGCATGCTTCTGCAAAGCTAGGTCTTAAAATACTGCCTTTGGAAGTGGGGATGGTTTGTCTTCGTTTTTTAGCAAATTTTCAGTGATTTAGTGACTACCAAGCACTTTTCCAGTGACTGACTTTCCTTCCCTGAAGATGAAAGGGCTGCAACTTCCTTCTCTGAAAGCTTATTATAGAGTATGTAAGGTTTCCTTCTGAAGTATTTTCAGCCTTCCATAGAAAAGCAGGGTTTCCTGATGCTGGTTCTGTCTCTTTGGGCAAGGAGTGTGCTGTAGATAACATGCCCTGCCCCAGGACAGGAAACATCTGCGATGGGGATCCTTATGCACTAGTGAGGTTGGGTGGTGGAGATCCTGCCAGAGGAAAGAGTTTACCACCCTGTTTCTGACACGGAGCAAGCAAAAGCGGATATGAAGTGAAACAACTGCTGATGACTCCTGCTGCACTGTCAGTAATCATAGAAATCAGCATGCGAAGAGTAAGCTTAAGTGCTTTCAAACTGAATTTATTCTGCAAGTAATCCTCACTGTTATTCCATGCCTCCAGACTACTCTTTAAAGTCTAGTCAGGCTTCTCACTGTTGCTCTTGGTAGATGGGCTCACAACATCCACCAATACCTGTTCACACCTTTCCTAACCTTGAACCTATCTCTTGACTGCTTTTTGCTAGCTCCAATTATCAGTGAGGCCTTTTGCACAACTGTGGAAGAGACTACATCCTCTCTGTGTTTTGTTATATGAGGATGTGGGGGTGATATTTGTGTCTAAGAATGGAAGTCTTCTCTTAGCCCCTCGAAGTTCATCTGAGTGTTCATTGAATCATAGAATATCTCGGGTTGAAAGGGACTTCAAGGATCCTCAAGTCCAAGTCCCTGCTCCTCACAGGACAACCTAAAACTAAACCATATGACTAAGAACAGGCTTGGTGCCGTGATCACTTTCCTGGGACCCTGTTGCAGCGACCAACCACCCTCTCAGTGAGGAACCTTTTCCTTGTGTCTAATCTGAACTTCCTTGTTAACTTCAGTGTCGAAGGAACCAGCATGTCTCTGCTTGCTTCTCCACCATGCCAGCTGCTTTTGTTTCCTATCTGATGCTGTGCTGAATGAGCTAGAGCAAAATCATTTTAGAACAACTTTTTCAGATTAATTTAATGCTAAGCAATGGATTATGTAGCTTCACTTCATGATTTGTTTGCCCATGTTGAATTTCCAACAGTCTGCTTTTCTGTTCCACTTTCATAAATCTGTATACCCTTTTTTCCTAAAAACTCAACTTTTCTAATTGTTGACAAGTATCCTTCATTTTTTTCATATACTGAAAGAAACCGAAGGATCTAAGCTCAGATATATAGACAGTCAGCTAAACAATCCAAAAAAATGCTTTTTACTGGATGCTTTTCTCCAGTTTTGCAAAACTGTGCAAGGCCACATAGCATCTAAATACTGATAGAAATGGAAATACAGGATTTGTGGTTTTCCTCACACATCTCACTGATAGCATGAAAGTAAAATCTAGACGAGCTGCTGTGGTGATAAATGGGTAGCTACTGTGTTCCTCCTTTGCAGTAGGATCTTGATAAACATTTACAAAATATAATTCATTATATAGTAATGTCTGAAAAAACTTTAAGAGGAATGTGCTACCAGACAGTTGTCAGGGTGTCTGGCATGAAGGTCCAGATAAAATGTAGCTCTAGTGAAACTCCATCTAGACTGATCTTAGGGCCAAATGTGTGCTGGGAACACCCGGAAGGGGTGTGTTAGCCATTACTTTACATTACTTTACTAATTCAGATGCATGTGGTTTTGATTTTGCACATTCATGTAAACTTGCTATGTGAAAAAACAAGAGCATTTCTGACTCATAAAATCTTGGAGTCAAACGTTTGTTCAGTAGTTGAAGCTTTCTCAAAGGAAAGACTTAACACTTAAGTTTGTCAATGGCTGGGGTGAGTCCTAGGGCACTTCTTCCCCTTTTCCTGTGCCATAACATTTTGGGAACTCCACAGAGACCTTTGGATGTTCTTTTCCCCCCATTTAAGGTTTGCTGTTCTGTGCCTTTGCAGGTGACAGAATTAAGGACTATTACACTACCAGCTCTCTGGTTTCACAACTGCTCATGGAGACCTTCAGTTAGGAAGGGAGCCAGTTCATCCTAGGCAGGCTTAGAGATGGTGTGCAGGGCTGCACCCTGCCTCAGACGTCTTAACTATGTCTTCCAGAGAACAACTTTCATGGAGTTTGAATTTCCTTATTCTTGTGTAGTATCTTTCAGATATAGTTAGTTTAGACAATACTTTCATATGTCTCATACCTTCATGGAAACAAAAACAGCTTTAAAAGAAAAACTACCGAAAATGCTTTTGATTCCTGCATATAATTGCCTTGTAAATGACATAGGACTTCAACAATAAAATGCAACCCCTATTATATTTTCTGTCAGTAGAGTAGTAAACCCTAGTTGGGAGAACAGCAAACATGGAACATTCCACCTTTGAGCAAACAGCACTTCTGTTGCTGCCATCTAGGGGGAGCGTTAGGAGCGGGGTGTTTGAAGGGGAATATGTAAATTGATGAACATACATCAAACATTCATTTCAAATAAAGCAGAATTGAAACACTGACAGTTTTGAATGTTCTGCTTCCTGAAATTCAGGATTGTGCTTTTAATTTTAGTGCATGCAGCAGTAATAGCAATTAACGAAGCTATTGAGAAAGGAATAGCTGAGCAAACTATTGAAAAACTGAGGAACCCAAACGCAATGTTGCTAAACGTGGATGAGGAACTTGCACAGGAATATCAGAATGAACTCTCTGAAGCTAAAAGAAGAAAAGAATCAAACGCAAGACTTAAGGTAGTGGTATTATATTAGCACTCCTAGTATATATGTTCTTTCACATTGTGTCTTGTGTTGTAATATTACCATTTTAAAAATTAACTTTAATTTTAACAACTGGTGTAACTAGGAAAAAATCTTATAAGCTAAATAAGATAATGGCAATGCAACAAGCTGACAGCCCATTTTATAAGAATGTTTACTATGAGTAGAAGTAGTTAACTTTGAACAAAGGATAAAATACTGGAAGACTAAAACCAAAAAGACTATCGACTACTTTTAAAACAGAAAATTTGTTTTTCTGAAGTTGCAAAAAGAATGATAATTTTTTGAGCATGAAGTATAACCTCTGTCATAAATCTTTAATGTGAAATTATTTGCTTTTTTACAAGAGAGCTAATGCTTTCCATAGTTGAAAATGCTTCTCTATGTTTACATGGCTATCTTACAGGAAGCAGAAAATGCTTCAAATATTGCTCAGCCATTTGCCATGAAGTGTTAACTTCTTTCGTTCACATCGTCAACAAATTCCTTTACAGATATGTCCAGCAAATATTTCAGCTGATGCAGTTTTAAGGAGTCCCACTAATACTTTTTCTCTCTGAAAGTTTTTGCATGTACTAGCTACAATTTTGTTTTCTTAGAACGGCACAATCTCTGAAGAAAGAGACGTCTATGAGGAGCTGCTGACGCAAGCTGAGATTCAAGGCAATATCAATAAGATAAACAGTAAGCCATTCTGGATCTGTTTGGAAGTGTGTACATAACATGATCTCCCAGATTCCAGCTGAACACTACCTGAATCCACATGAACAAACAAAATGTATCTGTGGAAACTTACCAAATATGCAGAAGTAGCTAATGTCTGTCTACAACAGCTCTTTCTTGCTGTTCCTTCTTTACTAATCTTTTGGGGGCTAATGTCTGTGTTTGTGTTTTTTGCTGTAAGGATTCCTCAGTTCAGAATCAAATACTTTATTACCTGCTGTCTTTCCTCACATTAAATCCTTTTGTGTGCAGAATACTGTAAATTTTGACCCCCTCTTCTATATAGAGCCAAAATTCATTTGTAAGCTTCCAGCTGGCTATGGTTGAACTGCTCCCACATGGGCTCACACAGAGCCAGAGACTCCCTTTGTAGGGCCAGTCTTGAAATAATAATCCTGTGCTGGATAAAAATTGCCACACTAGCTGGCTTTCACAAAAAGTGAGATGCTGACAGCAATGGACTTCTTTTTCAAAACCGTTTTTGCTGTTTGTAAGCATTGTTTTCATTTCAGTTCACGTAGCTTTAGTCCAAGTGAATGAGGCTATTGACCAGCAAGATGAAGTGGCACTGATGGCAGGTTTGAACCGTCCTGCTCTGAGCCTACTTGACGTTCTGCCACAAAATTCTTCATGGTACCTATTGCAATTGTGTGATTCTAAAGAACAGAAAATGCAGGTAATTGAATGGAACAGGTACTACACATCAGTTCACGGTTTTTTAGCTGATTTTAATCCAGAGAGAAATTACCTTTACTCTGCCTTCAGCACCACCTATGAAACACTTTTATAAAGTTATTAGAATAATTGATGTACTAATCAACACCAAAGTAGCTGCATTTGCTCTAAAGAGCATGGCGTCCCTGTAAGTAGTTACTAGGATGTAAGAAGAAAAACTGCAGTATAGCATGCAGCCCCTCATACTATGTTTACTTTGAAAATGAGTTATAACTTGAGTACAACAATAGGTAATGACTCAATATTAAGAGCAAATGAAAGAGTCAAGTGGGTTTTAAGGAGAAAATTCATCAATTTGAGTAGAAAAAAGTCAGAGGGAAAGATTAATGCTGTGTTTACTGTGACATTGTATTTGATGCACAAGGGATAGTACAATCAAATCCTACTGTCCCATCAAGGTTTTTTTTATCTCCCATCAAACTTAAAAGTATAATTAAATCTTTTTTTCTGATCTGTTAGATAGCAGGGGTTCCAAATATGCTCGACAAAAGTGAAATACAGAAAGAAGTTAGTGTTGCCAATGCGGAAGCTGAGGCTCACAAGCTTAGTGAGTAACTGTTTTAATACTCATTTTTCTACCGTCACCATTTAATGATTGTTAAGTTGATTAATTGAATCCACCATTTCTTGCATGTAAACAAGGTTTCTCAAACTGAAACCATATGCGTTGCTTTTTATTTTTGTAACTATTCTGTCACAATTGACAAGTCACCGATCTGTGCTGCATCAGATATACTCTCTGAGGTAGCCAATACATTTTTCTATGAATTACTGAAGCCACTGGTAAACACGTTGGCTAAAATTGAAGGTAATGCATGGCTTGATGGCTTGAACAAATATTTCAGTGCAGTATTAATCCTCACTTGGGAGTGATAACCAACCTGGTAGAATTACAGTAGAATGATCACAAGGAAGAATATTTTGCAATCACATCACAGAGAAAAATTATTCTCACTTTTAGACACTTGTATCTAAATCTAACCTGTTCTTAGCCTGCTAATAAGGTCACAAGACACAAGTTAGCTTGTGAAAATATAGTTAAGGGGATCTAAATTTGCAGTGCATGCTAAATTTGCTGCTTTTGAGTGGAAACCTCTTTGCTAGGAAGTTCAGCTTTCATTAAACTGCTGTCATTTCATGCTACGTCTGGGCATGGCTTAGTGGCTGTTTTGTCTCTGGTATTATTTCCAATGCTTTGTGTCCAGGGTGATTGCTTTTGTAATGTGATTTAAAGGCTGTACTGTGAGGTCAACTTAAGCCAGAAGATAAGTTTGACTTGCTACCTCAAGTATTAGCCTATTTCAGATTACTTAGGCATGGTGAGCAGTACTTTCTGTAAAAGTTTCTCCTTTACCAAAAGGAGATGAAGAGGGAAATCTCGATGTATGAAGAGTAGCAACAGCAATCTGGAGAGCAATTTATTTCTTATGTTTGGTTTGAAAACAAAAAAATAGCGGAATGTGAACAATGTAAATAGTGTTTTGCAAGTTGCATGTTCAGTTCTTGAATTAGAAGTCAGTAGCTAAGTTATTGACTACAGAGCTAGTCTTGTCTGTTTGTAGACTGACTCTTTTCTTCTTTACTCTTTTCTCTAAAAAAGCATGCACGCCATAGCTTTGAGAACCTTTCATTTTTCTAACCCCAGGAATAGCCAATAGAGAGAACCTTCAATAAAAACATGACCCCACCTAACTGTACTTCAGAGCAATTGAAATGAGAGGCCAGGGGCTTGTTTATGTGGGTCTGGTTACCTAGAAAGGTTTTCAAAGTCTGTGTTGTATCATAAGATCTGAGTGTCTCTGCATACATGAACTATGGATGACGTCTCCTTCACAAGCAGTCTTGTACAGACCTGAGCAGTCTGTATGAGTGGTGTCTTGAGTGGTGACTAAAAACATTTGCTGGATCATGATACAGAAAAGCCTAGGATAAGGTAGAGGATGAGGGGGGTTATCTCGCTGATGGAAATAACATTTACATAATTGTCGTTCTTTGCTCTGCCACATGTGCTCTGACCTTCAGAGTTGTTTCCCTTTGCAAGAGCACAGTGGCCCCTCGTACAATATGTTGCTGGGTGCATCCTGGCGAGGGTTTCTTCAAAGCTGGCTCCTCCAGGTGTGCAATTATGGTTGTTATGACTAAGCTAAAGGGTGTTGCAAGGTTTCTGCAGCTGCCTAAGTGGGAAGTGGTTTTCAGCATTTTTCTGCTGGGGTTCAAAACTCTGCTGAAGTCAGTTTGGCAAAAAGTAAAGCAGGCAAGTTGTTCAGGTACCAAAAAGGGCTGTGTTCATTGTCATTTATGGTGGTCTGTTTAATTTTAAAATTGAGCTGTAGAGAAGGGGATAATTTGTAGGTGGCAGCACTTGAGGACTGGTAGACAAATGAGCAGGGGATGTCACACAGAGGAAACCCTAGAAGCTGTAGCATGTGGTTTTCAATCTGTTTAGCTACTGAAAATCCCAACATACCTGACTGATTTCTACCAGGCCTCCTGAAATAGACAATAAAAATCTCATTGATGTTGCAGGACAGGCTTGTTCTGTCTATCTGAATTAGGTCCTGCCAAAAGAAAAAAGGCAATGGAGAAAACATAGCATGGAAGGAAAGGAGCATTTGCGGTGAAGTAAGACTGAGGTGCTGGATCAGACGTGCCCAGCAGTACCTGGTGCAAGCAAACCCAGAAGGGATGTTAGGGCTTTCTGTGTACTAGGATGGGGTCAGCTCCTTGTCTTGGGTTAAAGGTCCAATAAGCAGTCTCTAATATCTAAAAGTCCAGAAACTTTGAAGTCCTCCAGTCGATTATTTGCTGCATACTTTTGAATAGACACTATTTTTGCAACATGCAGTAACTGTGTCTTGAAGACTCTCGCACAAATATGATTTTTCCTTAATGACAGAAAATTACATTCTTTGGAATAACCTTATTATCATCTACATGGCATAAAGAGCAACCGATGTGAAAATTAATAGGCTTTTCTTTCCCTGCTGTTCTCTAGAACTTATAGCAGTTGACAATATCAATACTGCAATTCGTAACTGTGATCCTAGTAAAACACTGGTTGCACTGATGAATCCGGAGGCACAGCTGCCTGTTGTTCACTCATTTGCTGCTGCTGTCTATCAGACTGAGCTGTTCACCCTCCAACAACAGAATGCTGTGGTAAGAGTGAAAAGCTTATGACCTGCTCACTGATGTTACGTAGCCAAACCATGAAAGAGCACAAAAATAGCATGTTGTTGTGTAAAATCAGACTTAATTCTCTTGCCATGGTGTTACATATTGCATGAATGGTTTTGGTTGAATAGGTAATATTGAGCCACTGGACTTGTTTCCTGACGTACTTAGCTCTGGCTGAACTCTTGTGTTGCAACAAATTGACTGACATTTTTTAATTGTTGCATGCTCTTAATGAGAACTAACTCTGGTTTAGGTATAATGTAGAATAGTAAACCCTGCTATGAGGGTAAGGCCAGAATAGATAGGATTGTGGACAGAAGATGGAAAGGCTGAAAGGATGTGTAGCAAGCCCAGTAAGATCTACGTGTTAATTTGACATGCCTATGACTAGGAAATTTACCAGGCTTTTTAAATTAAGTCCATCTCCTTGATATCTAGACTGTGTAACTCAAAATTGTTGCACTGCTTATTTAGCTCCCTGACTGTGGTACATTATTGTCCTACAGAACTACCTGGCACATGATGAACTGTTTATTGCAGTAAAAATGTTGTCAGCTGTTGTGTTGCTAAACCAGGACTTGGAAAACAAGGACATCCTAACAATAAAGAATCATCTTGGAAACCCATGCATTGGCTTCAATAACCTAGAAGAGGAAAACTTTCTACGGTAAAGGTTCATTTTATCTTGTCTGGATGAGACTTGGCAACATCTGCAAAAGGATAAGTAGGCGTTTACTAGGTGGGCTGTCCTGTGCTGTGGCTATGAAGTTGAAAGAGCTGAAAGATAAATGTCCGTGTCATAAGTTAATAAGGGATAATGTGACAATTGCTGAATTAGTTGTATATCTGTAAGTATAAGCAATTGCACAACCTCAGATGTTTGAGGGCAGAGGATGTGTGAGGTGTGGGGAAAATATCCTCAGAAAGTAAATATTAAGATCTGACAAGATTTTTTGCAGACACTAAAACACATACCAACTTGCTGGAAATTGTTAATCAGTAACCCCTCTGCTATACTGAGAGAAGATCTTTAGAATGAGATAGTGTCTAGTGCTTTGAGGTCCCTTAAACTGTGGCTGGCCCTTTTCTTGCTTGAAAATTGTAAAAGTCTAAAATGCAGCATAGTCCTGTTTGCTGAAAAGCTGAGTATGATGCTGCGGCACATGAGCGTGTTCAACACTAAATTAGAGCCTTCACTCAGCTGTCAGCTGTTTGCACTGCCACATGCCTGACTCATCACAGACATGGGCTGCTACCTCTGTTCTTTTGTGTATCTGCAAAAAAACCCACCAGGGAACACTAAGATCTGTGTGATTCCTTCCTGAGCCTCCAGTGTGTCAGGAGAGTGTGGGACATGGCCAGTTCTTGCCTCAGTCATGGATGGTGGAAACCTCTAGGTGCTGCTGGAAGGCATTACTAGGCAAAAGAGACAGCAGTGGCTGAAGATCTTCACCAGGCTGCCAGGGGACATGAATCTGAGAGCAGCCCTTGCTAGGTGTCTCAAAGCTGGAAGGAGGGAAGTCAGGAAAGGAATAAGAGACCAGTGTTTTGGTTAGAGGGAGCAGAATAGCATAAGGTTGAGCAAAATTCATCTGCCTCTTGGCCTCTGCTAATGTGAGGTAGTGGTTGTGGCAAGAGAAGCAAACATTATAAATACACAGAAACAGGCCCCAAAGTGTCCAAGTGCAGCATTTGTAGCTGATGTTACTGTGACCTGATCTTTAGATTAAACTGCTAGTCAATACAAATGAAACACTAGGAATTAATTGGGCTAAAGAATAAAATAAAATTTTATTATGCTATTATGTAAATCTGTGCTGCCAACCATATGTTGAATATTGCTGGAAGCTTTGGTTGTGCAATACCACAGGGAATACAGTAGAGCTAGGAAAAGTTCAGTGAGGGAGATGGTGTTCAGTGACTTTCTACCAGAAAACATGAACTTGTTCGGAATGTATTTCCTAGAAAAAAGAATTTAGGGGAAATAAGATGTAAGTCTGCAAAAAAGTAAGTGTTGTGGGGAAGGTTAGTAAAAGGTGCTAGCTTCTCTTAAAATGTCACTTTTAATTTTCTTATGAGAATTGGAATGATAAAAGATTGGACATTATTAAACCTAAAGCTTAAAATTTACATAAGGAACTGTTATCTCACAAAACACTTCAATAGCGGGACTCCGTCCTCAAGAATTTCAGATAACAGTAGATAAAGTAATGGGGCATAGCACTGTTTGCAACTATATAGTGGTATGTAGCCTCCAGCTCAGGAAGCCCTTAAATGCAGGCTTCTGGATGCTGGAAATCTGGCAAATCAGATCAGGAAATGATAATTCTCTCCTGCATCTTTTCTGTCAACTATTCATTTCTCAGGCTTCTGCTGGAAGTAGAACACAGGTATTTGATTTGACGTATTGTGGCATTTGTATGCTTGATTCAGAATATGCAAATTATTAACTTATGTATATAAGTTTACTTTGCTGTGAAGGTTTCTAGCTCATCTTGATCTGTGATCCTTCTAAGAGTAGACACAGGTTACAGAGCCTGTGCTTGCAGGACCTTGAGTTTTGGGGAGAGGAGCATCATATTTTGTTCCCTTCCTCTGCCCATGTCTTGTCATCCTTCACATCAAGAGACCATGGAGGCATCCTGGTGCTAGGGCAGAAATTCTGGTCTTTGACTTAGTGTAGCAAGAAACCAAGCCTAGTTTCTCCCAAATTTGTCTGTAGTGCCATACAGCAAAATGTACGTCCAGTGCAGGTATTGGCAACATGGGATGATGGTAAGAAAAGTGCTCTGAGTTAGAGTACAGGGCCATTTTTTCAGATCCTGAAATGCACACCTAGAACAGCAAGGCAGCTTGCATATCTGTATAATTTCTGGCACATAAGAGTTGTCTGAAATTCATTCATTGAAAAAAGTACTGGGCTTTTTGATGGGTGATAAGTCTGACTAATTCTTTATGGCAGTTTATATATGAAATACATTTATGTATTTTATATCTTCTTATAGTTATGCTGATACACTATTGTCTATTAAGTCAGAGGCTTCATCTCAAGGCCAAGATTATTTAAGCTGGAATGATATCCAGAACTGCATTGATATGGTTAATATGCAAATTCAAGAAGAAACTGAAAGTAAGTAATTCTTGCTCTACATCCCCAATGGAGATGATAGTCTGGTCCTTGGCACATAAATTCATGTGCTGAATGGCCTTATACAGACACTCTTCAAGAAAGTGTTAAATAATTTTGAACACCAGTTGGTCTTTAAATATTGTTGAAGTATTCCTGGTTATATTTTGGCTGGCTGAAATGTGTTGTAGGGTCCCTGCCTTCTGTAGGGTAACAAATGCCATGGTTCCACCCATTTGGCGGTATCTTTCAGTATTTACACTGGATGGTGTCACTTCAGGGATTTTGCAGAAATTTTAAGCATATTGGGGGATAGGGGAAGAAATTACAGGCAGTGTCCTGTGGAAAATTTTTTTAATGTTAAATGATTTCCAAGCCCTCGTTTTTCACAATGGAGTTGGTAAGAAGTTATGCAGTGCAATTATCTGTTCTGCTCTCCTTTTAGGTAACTTGGTTTCCTGTCTGAGAGTAGCTTCTTATGCCTACTTTTTGTAATATAAATGGATTCAGAGATTATTTTTGAAGCTGAATATAACTGCATTGCTCTTAAAGGGTGGTATTCTATTAAATGTGATAGCTGGTCATTTGGGCTTCAAAAATGCTGAAGGACCAAGTTTCCTCAATGAATATAGAAGTATGATTTTTTTTTAATTATTTTATTCTTTTTTCTTTTAATTAAAATTTGAGGTTATCGGGTTATGCCCAGTTTGCTGGAGCAAGGAAAGGGTAGGACAGCTTTCAGACTCCTTGCTATTTGGGAAGCAGCCTGCAGTATAATTTGAGAGCCTTTGTAAGGTGCAGGCTGTTTCCAGGGTGGCACTGATGCAAGGTGTGTGTGCCTTTTCCACACTGCCATTGGTCTCGTGCATACTACTGTTTCATACTGAGAAGAGAAGCTTTATATTACAGAAATACTAAAACTGGCTGGATTGTTGCTTCCTAAATCAAGTGGTTGCTGTGGACCCCTGTGGCTCATAATGTGTGCCTTCTGGCAAGGTGGGATGTGGAGCAGTTCATTTGACTGACAAAATTGTCTGAAGCTCTGCAGTCATTAGGAATTAAAATAGGCCTTAAGAAAGGTGATCTTGCATTAGGAGAGTCAGTCTTCAGTGCTAGAACAGCTGCACTTTGTTTCAGTGATACTGGTCTTTGCCTGGGAATGGTTATTTGTGGCAGAGAGGAGAGGATGAAGGGTAGCCTCTCTTTTCATAAAGAACCCCATATGTCTGCATCATTCCTTTTCGGTAGCACCCTGGAAAAATTGTTCATTCTCAAAGCCTTATGAGGGCGTGGATCTGTGACCCTGCCAGGTGGGCTGTGGTGGGTCTGGGAGAGACTTGGTGAGAATTATCTGCTACTGGCAGGGATGCCATCCCTTACAGGTGATGGGGAATCCCTTGGCTGATGGCCTTCTGGGGTGGCTTTAGGGAGAAAGTACTTCAATGTGTTTCAGCACTGGGGGGGGAGGGGGCAGGAGGAAGTTGATTTTAAAATGTTGAGACCAGTCTGAAGAAAATGAGTTACAAGTTTTATTAAATACTGGGCCATGCTATCAATTGAATTCTTATAAGGTTAACATCATCAGATTGGTTATTCAAGGAATTGGAAATTTAAAGAAATGAGGTTAAGTTGTTGTGTAATGCTGTAGCTGGGAGGTCAGTATGTTTGTATTTGTTCAAATCAGAGTTTCAAGTAATCTGGTATGAAATAACTTGAAGATCAGTCTTTCAGCACTGTAAGCTAATATGTAGGTGAGCATGTTTAGATGTGATGCCCAACATTTCCTTAAGCTTCATGTAGATACTCCTGTCCTGAAAGCAGGCAAGTCTGGTTTCTTCTTCTCAGTAAGGATAAATTTAATTTTTATGAAGAAGTAGATTCAGATGAACCAAGAACTGTTGCAGAAAGGAAAAATGTATGCCTTAATAGCTTCACATGACTATTTAAGCAAAAATAATTTTAAATCAGCTGCTGTCACTGCTTCTGCTTCTTGTTACTTGATTTTTCTGTTCACGTTACTGCTTTGTTTGTACCTGATATTTGATGAGTTGTATCTTTCTTTGATAACTGCAATTTTAATAGCTTTTCCATTTCATAGGAATCATTGCAATTAGCCACATTAATGAAGCAATTGACCAAGGGAGTCCTGAGAAAATTCTGGAAACTCTACTGTTACCCACAGCGAAGCTGCAAGATGTGAGACCAGTAAATGCAAGGCACTATCGGGATGTTCTGCACCACGCCAAAGCACAGAAATGCAAGGTCAGAGCTGTGACTGTTGCTGTTTGTCAGAAATGAAAAGCCATTTCTTTTTACCTAGATGTGTGTCCCTGTCCTGTTACCCCAACATTTGGATTAGCTGTGTCAATGGGATCGTAAATAAGCCAATGACAACAAACTGGCACTAAGTTTTCTTCCACTACAACTTATTTTGACTGGCAAAAGGGATTAATTCTTAATGTATTAATACCAAGATATATTCTGCATATGTGTCACTTCTGACTTGACATAACCTTGCTTATTGTTAATTCTGCTAGGTTGCTGCAGCTATTACAAAACATGAGCAGCAATGGCCCTGACATAGTTATGAATTTGTGCAAGGGTCAAATCATTAGATTGTGTCAAACAGGCAGTTCCTATATGAATAGGAACTGAGGCTTTTGCCAGAAAGGTGTCATAGTCATGCTGAAGGAGCCATAGTGTTCCTTAACAAATCGCTGCAGAGTACTTTGAGGAGTCTCGGTTGCTTAAATCTGTTGCTTTATAATAGTGGAGTTTTGTACATATTTTTCTGGTTTTATCAACAGCAAGCTGATAGTCTTGTATGTGCCTTCAGTTTAAATCTATCTCAGCAGAATATTGCTATCTGCTTCCCTAAAAGCAGTGCCCTGGTTAGCATCACAGCTCAGGGAAACGTAAACAAAGATCAGCCTAACAGCTTGCAGGATATGACTGAAGACAAGATTAGCTAAAGCTACTAGCACAGCAAGTAAAATACCCAGTGTTTGGAAAAGACACTTAAAAGTCACATCACATGTTCTTAAAGTGATACGGTCAGCTGGAGAAAGTCCCTGAACTTGCCACCTCACATGTGGTACCTGCTGTGAATCTGTGTTTCTGTAATCCACTGTCAGGACTTTCAAAAGGCAATTGCATATCTCAATTTCTTGCTTGGGTTCCCAGGTAAGGGCTGGTTTCACTGAGCCCTGGATGCTGAAGAGCCTCCTCCCTTGCCATACGTGCTGGGGAGGTTTTAGTGCATGCATGGAAGGGCCAGGGTTGGTATTTGCATGCAGAGGGTGTCTGTGCAGGTGGTGGCTCTGCAGTACTGGCCAAGGACATGCCAGACCCTTTGTGCATGCATGGCAAGCTGGGATGTCTCCAAGGCAGACTCCTGCAGCCCACAGGTGCCCACCTGCCTGCATACAGCAGCCCTGCCCTGGCTCACTCCTGCTGGCTGCTGCTGTGCTCCCCAGGTGTGAACCTGGTGCCTACTGCTGTCCCTGTGTGAATATGCCGATAGGAAGCAAATGGGTGTCTTCAAGCTTTGGAACAAAAATTACACATTTTCTTTGAAAATCTCCTTGAATTCTTCTCATTAAAAATTTTGTGGTGTTCCTAGAAGCTCCCGCTGGCCTTTCTCCTGAGGTATTTTGGTTTTGCAGTCCTTTGATAACTACTTAAAACATCATCTCTGCAAACAGGAACATTGCTCCTGTTTAAGAAGAGAGCAAGACATTGTACTATATGTGCTTCCAAAAGAAATACTCAGATGCTTTAATCAGACTTACTTTGTATGCTGGTCAATCACATGGACATCCTCATTCTTTAGGTAAAGATATGATTTAGATTGAACTTTCCTTAAAAAAAAAAATCCAAAGGGGATTGAAAAGATAGTTGTGTCCGCTTTTTCCAAGCCTTGTTTATAAAACAGGTCTGCCTTGAGTTGCATTTAACATGTTTTAAGAGTGAGCTGTGGTAGAAGGAAGTATTTGATTTACAAGGATCAGATAGGTCTCCCTGTTAACTTCCTGTGTTTCCCAGCATCTGGAAAAATATTGGTCAGTCCTGCTCACTTATTCTAACCAATCTGCTGTCACGTTCCTGTAGCTGTAGTGGCTTTAGGGCAGCAGAGTCTGTACCCAAATCTCCCAGTACACATTACAGGTCTTCATCCTAGATCACACCTATTTGTTCCTTGCTTGAAACTGAAAAGGTAAATATGGAATCTATTTATTCCTGTAATCTTAAACCACAGCTTCTAACAGTTCTCAAGACCATTTCAAACCAAGCATATTCAGGTCCTTGTAATGAGAAACCCTGTGGTAAGGGAATATATTATGGATACCTGAAAAGTTAAACAGATGTGCCAAACTCTGAAGTGGTTCCTATGTTATTTTATTTTTTGAGTGATAGGCACACAGGTTTTAGAGTTAGGTTCATGGTTTTTATATTTACAACAGTTGCATGACATCTGGATTATTTTAAGGTGATCTTTAAAGTCTGTTCTTGTGCATGTTGAGGGAATGGCATGATTAAAACTAATTTGAACTAGGAACTAGAAGAAATTGAAGAGGAGTCTTGCCAGGCTGCAAATTCCTTGAAGACTTTTTCCAGTGCAAATGATTTAATTTAAAGTTTTTTACAGTACTATTATCAAACTGATGTAAAACACTTTCTCTCATCACTGTCTTACATGCTGTAGTTACAAATACAAATACCAACTACTGAGCTCGTTTTGTTGGACTTATACTCAGTATGTATGTAGCTACTGAGTTTCTGTAAATGTAGAAGCTGACACTTTGCTTTTTTAATGCGGACAATCAATCATAACTAGCTCCAGTATTTGTAACACTGTAGGCATTTCCTGTGAGGATGTGGAAATAGAGAATTCTACAAAGTGTCTTCCCTGTTTTGCTTACCAAGCGGGAATAATACATGCCTGGATTCACACTGATAAGGGTTAGCTCCCAGCAGTCCTCATGGGCTAGAGGAGTGCAGGCACTGAGGAAGTGGAAGAACAAGTCTTCAGTGCAAAGCTGGTTAAGCAGCCTCGTAGGAGATGCTGCCTTGGAAGCGTCGGGCTCTGTGTCTGCAGCTATAGATTTACAGCTCCTTGAACCTGTGGGGACTCTGGCTCTCTAGTTTTCAACATGCAGCGCAGTATTTGCTCTTGGCTGTGTGACAGGGAGCTTCTGCAAAGCTTAATGACTCCTGGACACTTAGAAAATGCTTTTACTTGTTCCCATTTCCACTGGGCCAAAAACTTGTTTTCACATCACTGTTCCAGCAGTGATTGTAGGCTGAGAGCTAACTTGAAGTATTTAGAAATCATGAACAGGCCGAAGAGTACTGTTCAGATATTGATTCCCATTCTGGTGTTCAGGGGCTGTGATGACTGATATTCTGGTTTCTTCTCTGTGGCCGTGAAAGTTGTAATCTCAGAAGGAAATGAAAGTTCAGAGCCACTTCCCTGAATCTAGGTACACCAGATGTTGTAATACATGTGATAAAATTATAGGCCTGGATAAGTGTATTTCTGAAGATATTCCTTTTGTGGTGTGTGGAAGGAAATAAATTTTACGGAGAATGTGGTTGTTAACACTTTAAATTTTTAAGTTAAATTGTTGCACCTGAGATTTGTTGCTACCTGGGTTAATACTACACAAAATCATAATTCCAATAATATAAATATAGAACTAAATTCATTTTTCCCTGGATATTTTAACCATTGTTAGATAAATATTGGATTGACTTCTAATTTTTGACATCAGAAAATAAAGGAAAGGGTCAAAACAACTGTTTAAGCTGCTAAGGCATAAAGCAATTAGATAAAAAGAGTACAACTCATCTCTATTGTAGTAGTAATAGTTGATGTGGTGGATAATAAGGATAATATTGCTTGGCACAAAGCAAATAGCAAAGATGGTAAGGATCAATAGGCTGACTTTAACATACCAGAACCATTCATTAGTCTTGAGTGTCTGTATAATTGAGACATAGCAGAAAACAATGGTTGCAAGAGGTATTAAAAACCCAAAGATAACTAAAGAAACATAGTAGTAGAACTGGAAGGAAGATACAGTTTCACAGGTGTTGTGCACATCATGGCAGGTATAAATGTCCAGCTGTTTCACATAATAGCTTTGTTGCATTATGCAGAGTGGGAGCATGTACAAGAAGACTATGGCCCACACGGTAGCGCAGACAGTGATGGCATAGGCACGTTTTGGCAGGCTCTTGTAGGTGAAGGGGTGAACGATGGCCACGTAGCGGCTGACACTGATGCACGTAAGCAGCAGAATGGAGCAGTACATGTTGCCATAAAACACCGCAGTGGTAGTTCGACACATCATTTCCCCAAAAATCCAGTTGTTCCCATTGATGTGGTACGCTATTTTGAAGGGCAGCACAATGCAGAAAAGTAGATCAGAAACTGCCAGGTTTGCGTAGAGGATGGCAGTGCACACAGACCGGATCCTGAAGAGCAGCATCCACAAAATGATGGCATTGGAAGGCACACCCAATAAAACAGCACTGAGGTAGACGGTGGGTATTAGCTTCGTGCTCAGAGAACTGGTCAGGTACTCCAGTGTAGTATTGTTTACTTCTGTTAAAGTGGAGTCATTTGACTTTTTTGAAGAGCACTTGTGTTCTCTGATATGAATGGTTGTTGTCTCCCCTTCCATAGCATAAGGTGGGATGTAGTCATAGTCTCTTGCTGAAATTCCACGGAAAGTCTTGATAAGAGACACTGTTTTAATTGCAGAGCTATTCAGTGAAAATTCTGAAGCTTAAAAAAAAGTTAAACCTGTTAAAAATGGGAAACTACTGCAACAGCAATATAATGCACCTTCAGGTATGGAGAAAGATAAACATTTCCATGAGAAAAGTAATATACGTTTAAAAGATTTGGTGGCATTCTCCTTTGCATTTGATGTTCATACCAAATGTACTCAAGGAGGATCTTCACTTTGTCATCTCACTCCCATCCTTGAAAATTTAGCATGAATTCAGCGTTAAGCTGACCTTTCTGCATTTTGCATGTTTTCGATAATCTTTGATAAAAATTACGCTTGTCTAATCTTTATCACCTGTAGATAGTTTTTTTCAGTAGCAGTGACGGGAATTCATCATGTAAGCAGCAGCCTTGGTGTAGGCTTGATCAGAATTTCCAAAGCAAACAGTGGCATTAACCTTGTCACTTCATCAATAAAATGCATGACTGCAAAAGATGCAAAAAGTGCTGTCTTGCATAGCACAGGCTGAAACTTTCATATTAGAAAATTGAAATTACCCTCAATTTTTTTAGTCTCACATACCAAATTAACGTTATTCAGCTTCTGACTAAAGCAAACCAGATCTTTTCAGCTTCTCATACGTGAGGAAGGGCAGTTAGTCTTAAGAACTGAAAACAAATGCCTGGACTGGTATTAGATCAAACTTATTGGTAAATGAATAAAATTTTTCATGCAGCAGGAAAATTTTCAGTGACCAAATATTGTTAGCATGTGGGCAAAGCTAATGATGCCACTTTTACTAATGCCTGTTCCTCAGTCTTTAGTAGAGAACTTTGTAGACACTTTGACATTTCCAGATGAAGCACAGATATCAAAATATCTTCTAAACCCATGTGTTACAAAACAGGTTTTGCAGAATAAACAGCTATGTAATTTTACCATTTAAAACTTCTTAGCTGCGTTTGCAAAAAGACTTGGTGTAAAGCTTACAGAATGGATCTTGAAACTGGAATTCAGAAGCAAACTGAAATTTGGATGAAAACCTGTGCGTTCTTCTTTTACCATTCCATATTGGAATAAAATATGGAAAACAGTTTTATCAGTGTTTACTGGCCGATCTAAGGTAGAATGTTTTGAAATTATCATTAGTAGCCTGCGTCCCTTTTTAAATAATTTTCTGGATGGTTAATTCAGAAAATTAATTTTAGTCACTGTTTGAGACATATATGTGCATGCCCGTGCATTCTGTGTATATATAAAACAGCTTTTCAAAATGAGCTTGCTTTGAAAACAGCTTTAATTCTAGTGAGGAAAAAAAATAGGCCTATTTGATCATTTCCTTTGGTTATTTTTGTCACAATAGTTATCTGAGCATTTCCTTCTAATAACAGCATCTATGAAGTCATAATTCTGTTGAATGTTTTAAAGCAGAAACTCTACAGGTTTAAAATTGTCATATCACTACAGAAATACTAGAGATAAGATCCATTTTCAGTAAGTGAAGACAGATTGCATAAATAAAATTCCTTATAGAAAGTGACTGGGGGGAGGTAAGTTGTCACTGAAATAGAAGAATAAAAATCTGCCTTAAGCAAGACTTCCCAATTTTCTGTAATGTGTGTACAACCCTTTCAAGTTAGTGAAGCGCCAACTTTATCAAGAAGCCCAGTTTATCGACTAAAGTATGGGATAGATACAGAAAGGAGGACTCACCTGTTGTGAAAAGATTGGAGGTGAGAGAGAGCAGTCCAGTGAAAACCAGTATCTTCATTGTAGTACGTGAAATCCAGCTAGCCAAACAACGATGCTGCTCTAGTTCATCTTGAGGCATTTTGTGGGGATGTTTCTTCCCCGCGGTAAAGGGACTAAAGAATGATTGATCTGTCCTCCAGAAGCATCCTGTAAGCATGAGGTTTATGGCAAGGAACTAGTTTGTTCTTTGTCTACTACAGCAAGAGGGTGTGACAAATCCAAATATGCACACATGACTCAGTTTCAGCCTCTGCCCAACACAGAGATAAAATTGCTTTACAGCAGTGATTTAACTCCTAATTTACCACAAGCCTGAAGCCTATGTGGGGTGTTCTACTCGAACCTGTACATACAGATACTTGGTAGAAAGGTGTTTTCTGGAAAAATCAAAGGGTGTGTTTAGTAAACCTCAAGGGTCTCATTCACAGACCAAAATGCCACGTTGCTGAACTCCGTACCCTTCTCAAGGAAGAAGCCAGGCTTGGAGAAGTGTGATGATCTTGGCTTAGCAAATGCAAAGGCAAAAGCAAGCCACACGTAGAAATGTGCCTTAAGAAAAGTGTGCTCTGCTGTGTCTTTTACCTCCCTACCAGCTGTTAGCTGTCTGTGCTCCTTCAGCCTGGCTGCCGGCTGTGCTCAGGCAGTTCCCACCCCTCCACAGCCTGCAGCCTCTAAAACTTTTCGCCTGTTTTCATCTTCTCTTTTGTTGATCCCTTCCTTTTTCTCTGCTTGGCTGTTTTTTTTATTAATTATATTTTCCTTGAATGTCAAGTAACGGCAGCTTGCTCTAGCAGACAAAATTCCCCAAGTCTTGGTCTGCCTTCCAACCTAGCAGCGAGGCTCGGCATAAGCTGTACTTGGCTCCAGAGCAGTAATTGTCTGTTCTTGTGTTTGGTGTGTAAAAGCTGGACATCAGATAAGGAATAAGAATTTTTAGTTTCTCAGTCCTTTTCTCAAAATTGTCAGCTGTAGTTTGGGAAATCAGTGTACATTCTCTCAAGTGGTAACTGTAACTTCCGTGTTAGGAAAAACTTGCTCTGTGTCCGCTGTCATGCAATTACCCTGATACTACTTGATTTTATTTAGATATTCTGCCACCTTCTTTACATGTATGATGGAAACTGGACAGTCTGTCTTTAGGGGGTTTTACCCTGTTTTCTTTTTGTCATTTCCACAGGTAACAGACTTACTGCTTTTTTGGCCTGGAGTTGGGCACAAAACCAGGGATATTAATAGTGAAGATGGTTCTCTGTCCATACTGTTTTAGTTTGAGAGAGTTTCTGGTTTTTTTTCCTGAAATATGTTTATATATGCCTAGATCTTTATTGAATCAGTACATTCCAGTTTCTCTCATTGGTCTATTATAGACCTGGTGCTTGCTTTTCTTTAGAATGATTTTTTTTTTTTCCCACCACCACTAGATTTTTAATGTAACTTTAGCTGTGAAATCCTACTTTCTCAGCTGAACTGCTGGCTCACCTGTGAACCCCAGCAGCCAGAGCAGGGTTGGTTAGTGGGGATGCTGAGCCCACTCTCCTGCACCTTCTACTTTAACTTGGGTTTAAGGCCATGTACTGTTAACCTGTAAGAAGAGTGAGACCTGCTCTGCTGCTCAATTCCTGAAACATTTACCACCTGAGCTAAGTTATTGTTACTAAACTTGAGCTGTTATTTTCTAATGTAATATGTATTCAGGTGTACATGCAGATCCTTTCAGAATAAGGAATCCTGAAAGAAGGCCAGCTTCCTGCAGTGTTCTGCTTTCTGCTCTTCATGTGCTATTACAGTGCTGCCTGATAACATGTGGCTTTATTTGACACTCGGATTACATTGCGTATTTATCATGGAAATGAAAATGTTTCTAGCTTCACTTAAAATTTTTATTGATCATTAGCAGGATGGTGTCTTCTATACATGAAAACTTTCAGGACTTTGTATTTGAAAAGGAGTTTATTCAAGTCAGTAAATAGAATATGGATGTGTTTTACTGCTGATTTTTAAGGAGTCAAATTCTTGTTCGTGTCCAAGGGCTTCACAAGAGAAGACTGTATATCAGAGCTCTATCAGTACGTTCAGGCAACTTCTGTTATAATTCATTTTTTTCAAGTCTTTCCTCTATTCTTTTTCCAGGAATCACAAGATGAATCAGCGCTTCTTTGGCTGGATGAAATACAAAAAGGAATCAGTGATGCTAATAACAATATAAAAGAAGCAGTAATCTGTAAGTATTAACCTGCAACTGCATTGCTTTTGTTAGTCTTGAAAAACTGAAATTGATAATCTATTTCTTTTCACTTCGGGGAAATGTGACAGCCCTTTTAAAAAAAATCAAAAGAAATGAATGTGTGTTCTTTGTCAAACTGAAATTAGGGTGATTTAGATCTCTGGGGTGGTGTGATTTTATCTAAAGTGGCAATCCTTAATGCTTGGCTAACTTAGTGGGTTTGGTTACACAGGTTAACATCATGACCAAGATTTCTAGTGTTAGTGTTTCTTCACATAGCTGGTGAAACAGAAGGATATGTGGAATGAGAAGGGATATACTGCTCAAGACTTTATTTCGCTTATATAAGACAAAAATCTTGATGCGTGTTTTAAGAGCAAATTCTTATAAGCAAACAACTTTCCTATTCTTATGTCATTATAATACCTTTTATTAAGTGCTAACAAAGAAAAATTAGGAACATATTAATTTTGAAAGTAGTGTAAAAAGAGCACTCCGGACTTTTTGGAGAAGGGTGTGTTCCTCCAATCTGTAAAGAGGAGGAAAACTGTAGGGAAAATGAGGCTTATCCTGTCAGAGCATTAAGTACTGGATACACTCCACACCTTCTATCGAAGTTTGGATTGAATATAAACATTTTAGAAGAATATTCATAATAAACTTTGGCAAGTAATGTGGAAGCAAGTGTAGCTGGGTGTGCAGGGGACATTGCAGAGCGTGGTGGCACCTTTACCTGGCCCGGGGCCAGCACAAACTAGCTGAGGCTGTTTGGCATTGGGTATTGGCTCACCTTCTGCTTGACTTGGCTTTGGGTGAGTCAGTGTCGCTGCCTTTTGCGCCCTAAGAGCTTGTGAATACAACTGCTGAAGTCGGTGCATTCCTGCAGTGCTGCATTCAGCCTTCTTTGGTGCAGTGGGGCAGCCTGTTTACTTACAGGCAGGCTACGTCAGTAGCTAGTGCTTGGGAAGTTGTGGGTGGAAGAAAACAAACACAGCTGGCTATTACAAAATCTTCTATCCCTGCTACAGAAACGTTCCATTTAGCATTACTGTTACTTTAGAATCGATTTGATCAGTTCATACAGCATTGATGTAACCAGTCAGATACACCAAAGACATCCTGAAGTATTTTTGTAGGTCACATCTGTAGCGAAAAGCGCCTGGCTTGTGTTTTCCGAGACAGGGTCAGATGCACACACATTGTCTCAGCTGAGCTCTTCTACTCAGGAGTGCAGATAGCTTCTACTGTGGACAAAAACACCTTCCAATGCCATCCAAAGGCATGAGGAAACATCTAAGTGCAGAAAAGGGACAGAAACACATAGCTTATTAAACGGATGTCAGTTAAAGCTAAAGAGTAACTTGGAAACATCTTTGTGTCCACTGGTGTAAAAGCGTTAAGAATATAACTCATAAATGGCTGCAGGAATTAGCACAGCATTATCCAATGCCAATACCAATACCATACAATGTTGCGAATGATAGGCCCATGCTCCATCCACTAGCTAGTTGTAGTAATATCTTTTCATATAATCTATGTTTGTAGTAAATATGCAGCTTTTCAGTCAAGCATGATCAGTAGAACTATTTTAACAAGTTACTTGTGGAAATAACTATTTCCCTGTACTCTGCCCTCTGGGTTGAAAGGAAGCAGTGTCAGCACAGCACATTCTTCAGGAGAGCACTCGGGCTTTGCAGCTAAAACCTGAGATTTAAAATTTCCCCACGGCACAGACCCTGATACTTCCTGTAACAAACACATCCTGTCTCAGGAAGCTAGTATGTTGTACTCACATCATCTAAACTTAAAGTTCAGCTTGATTCACAACTTGGAAATGCACTTTTATTTTGATCTATCTCAGAGATGCTATTTTTGAAAGGTAAATAACTCCCTGTGTCCCATTCCAAAACTTCTGCAAGGCAGTCAGGTTTATTTTTCAGTCAGAACAAAGTGTATTTTTGAGATTGCTGCAGTAATGGCAGTAAAATAAGAGAAGGTACTGTTAGCTGTACAGAAACAGTCTTGATCCCTTCCAAATTAATTTTTATGACTTATTTAAATATTGAATACTATAGGATTAGTCTTGTATTAATTAATATTACAGTATCAGTCTTGCACAGGAAAAGTCTGTCTGTCAAGGCAAGATCTGTCATGAGAGTCCCAGTCACAGGAAAAAGCTGAACTCTGGCCCTGTTGAGAGTCCAGGCTTATCGCTCCAGACAACTGCATCTTTGTCTGTCATAGCTGTTTGAAGGGAGGATGGATGTGAAAAAGTGCCCTTCACAGTGTTAATCTGGTAATGGCTTCCCAACTGCTGCAGGAGCAGACTGGAGCCCACAGTTCTGCTGCAGCTGGGGATGGCTAAGCTCCATTTATCTTATAATTTTACAGCTTTCACATGGCTCTTCTTTAGAGCAAGAGCTGCAGTATTAATTGGTAGCACTTCAATGGAAAGGATTAATTTCTGTTGAATTGTGTTTTTTCCCTACTAAACATTTTTCCTGTACTTCCCCTCAAAAATAAAGGCATAATAAATTAAAACATGGGGGGAAAGCCAGGCAGCAGGAGACCTACAGAAACAACTCCTAGCTAGGTTGTGTGCTCTTTTGTCTTCATAATAACAGCTTCCAGCACTCGTAACGATAGGAAGAAAAAGAGGAAGAAAAGCATTCAAATACTGGTGAGCAGAGTCAATGAGGACTGTGTATGGGTAGGACTGAGCCCCTAGAGCAGGGGTCCTCAAACTATGGCCCATGGGCCGGATATGGCCCCCCAGGGTCCTCAATCCGGCCCCTGGTATTTACAGACCCCCTCGCACCACCACCCAACCCACCCCCTGCCGGGGGTTGGGGGGGGAACCAAGCAGCCGCAGATGACTGCCTGCCACTGCATCCGTGCGCCGGCCCCCTGGTTAAACAGTTTGAGGACCCCTGCCCTATGGAACCACCCAGACCAGCAGCAGCAGGCTAGTAATATGTGGCTACCCAGTTTCTCCTGCTTTCTCACTGCTGGGGCCGGATGCCTAGGCATCACAATACCTCAGCTGTGGTAAAAGTCAGGTCCAGTCTCATGAGGAGGGGTCTGTTTCAAAACATAGAAAAATAGCAGGATGCTATCTCATAGAAATCCAGGTGGCGGTGGTGTGGCATTGCCCATTCACTTTGCTTCTCAGCTGGCTGCCAATGTATTTGGAGATTGATCTGTTACTCTCTAGCCAAAGCCACCCATTCCACCTTAGTCAAACTAACCACAAAGAAAAACTGTTCCTCTTCTTGAAATGCTCTCCTGCTAACTCAGTCTCAGTGGCGCCTCCTGTACATAGGCTCCTGATACTGAGCACCTTTTGGGTCAGCTTTGTGTAGGCAGAGCACTGAGTCTACGGAAGGACCTTTTTTTTTGTATTGATCTGGATATACACAAGATAAGGAAAAAGGGTTGGTGTTGCCACATGAAGTGCAGCTGTGGGGCGCAAAGGTAGCCAGGTTCACTTAAGCCAAAATATATAATGTATGTGTTCTAGCCATATGTCTATTCATTTGTTCCTCTGTGCATGGATCTTGAATTTAGATTTGAAGGAACACCATTAAAGACCAGAGCGACAGTTTCTAAAGCAGCATATACCTCTAGTGTCTAAGGCGATTTGAAGTGGTGTGTGCTGCTCCATGCTGTCAGGTGTGGTGGAAGCAGCACCTTCGGTGATGGTGGGACCTGCACAAAGCAAAGGATGCTTAGGAAGTCCTGAAGTGGAGTATGGGTAATGTCATACAACCTCAAAGTTTGAACACGCTTCATAGCATCACCTCTCAGGGAACTTCATGTGCCCTGGAAGCAAAAGCTGCATCTCTGGCAAACTCAAGGGCATGAATTTGTTGCATCAGCTTCAAACAAGCTCTCTGGCAGTGAGGATAAGAAAGGGTCCCTTCAGGATCCCAAAGAGGATGATGTTAGTGTTGCAAGACTGCTCAAGGCAATAAGTTTTTATTCACATTTTATACAGTAAAAGTGAATGTTGAGGTTTACAGCTTATAACCAAATGACTTCATGCATCTTTAAAAGGCTTCCAAGTGATCAATGGATTATGGCTTGTTTCTTAGGGCAGGCTGAGTGTGGGGGTACCTCAGCCTCTGCCTTGGTGTCGTCTGGTGTGTCACTTGATAGGGTAGCAGCTATGTGCTCAGGCTGCTCTCAGTTGTGCTGTGGCTGCATCCCAGCCTGGGTGGAGTGCACGCTTTCTATCTAACAAGCTTGCTGTTCTCTGAAATACGTGTCCTTACAAGCATGAAGGAGGCTACAGATGGGTGAAGCACTGAGTTGCTCTGTATGTCATGCTGTCCATGTGTGCCAGCCTTAGAAGTCCATTATCAAAGTTGCTGGGGGCTAGAGCTGTAGGTACCTGAAGCATAAACCACTTAATTTTCTATGTCATTATTTTACTCTAGTGGCTGTTGGAACATCAATGATTAACAAGAGCTTGGAGAAGGGTGATTCACAGCGAATCCTGATGATACTGCAGTCCAAGTTTGGATTAAGAGTCATTCCTGAATGTGCTGAAGCCTACTTCAGGAACCTCTTTGAAGCCAAGAGCCTGAAAACCAGAGAAGGTAAAAACCTCCCTGAAAAGGACAGTTCCACTTGTCCATATGTGGTAGTTTGACCCTGGCTGGACACCAGGTGCATACCAAGCCTCTCTATCAGTCCCCTCCTCAACCAGACAGGGCAAGAAAATATAGCTTGTGCGTCAAGATAAGGACAGGGAGAGACCGCTCACCAGTTACCATCACAGGCAGAACGGACTCAGCTTGGGGAAATCAGTTTAATGTATTACTATTCAAATGAGAATAAAATAATGAGAAATAAACCCAAAACTTACAAACACCTTCCCCCAACACCTGACTTCTCCCGGGCTTAACTTCACTCCTGAATTTCTCTACCTCCCCTTCAGTGGCACAGGGGTCGGGGCGTGGGGGCTGCGGTCAGCCCCTCACACACTCTCTGCTGCTCCTGCCCCCTCAGGGGAGGCTCCTCACGCTCTGCCCTGCCCCAGCGTGGGGTTGCTCCCATGGGAGACAGTCCTCCATGAACTCCTCCAACATGAGTCCCTCCTTGTGGCTGCTGCTCTTCACACCCTGCTCCAGCTGGGTCCCCCACAGGGTCACAAGTCCTGCCAGGAAACCTGCTCCAGCGTGGGCTGCTCTCTCCATGGGTTCACAGGTCCTGCCAGGAGCCTGCGCCAGCATGGGCTTCCCATGGGGTCATAGCCTCCAGAAACATGTCCAGCTATTTCCAGAGTTTAGCTAAGTCTTTCTAGAGTCTCAAACCAGCCTCTGCATGGATTTAAGGCAGCTTCTCTGTGACTGTCAATAGATTAATCTATCTTCCCAGAAAACCACATTACTCTCGGATTTATTTTTTTGTGTTAGCAGATGCAGAGAAGGGTTAGGCTGCATACTTCAGCCTTACAGGTTACTGTCAAAGATCAATCCAGGCTCTGCCAAGTGTCCATAGTTTGCTTACGGTCCCTGTGCATTGCCAGAGCAGCAGGTATTGGCAAAAGCTGGAGGTAGAATCTGCCTATAGCAAGATGATGGGATGTTTTGTCATGTTAGAGCTGCAAGCACATCATAGCTAATGCAGCCAAGATGAGCAGGCAAGATTAGCTAATAATTAAAATAAAAGTTCCTGTTAATGTAGTACATTTTCTTTTCAGTAGGTGGGCATGTTTCATCCTGCAGTCTGAGTTTTGAGAGGGCATTTTGCACAACTGACCTTATCAGCTTTACCTTGGGGCCTTTTGTCCATGAGGAAATGAGGCTTTTCCTGCCTGTCAGGATACAGCCTTGTTTACCAAAGCACTAAACGAGACAATGATGTGGATATAGGAAATGTCCTGTGTGAGTTAAGTGTCAATAAGGCCACCTTTTGGCCAGAAGACAAGAACAACTTTTTTTTAAAAAAATAAATTACAGTTTTTGGTTCCAATTACGTGAGTGATGATAGAAGACGTAGCACACACACATGCTCTTTCAGGAGTGAGCACTAACTTGGCATGTTGGGGTTTGGAGAAGCTGGCACTGGATCAGTACTAATGTCATAGCTTTTTCGTTCTAGAAAGGTCCTGATCCACTAACAGGATATTTTGAAAACATCCTTCTGACACACTGGGCCAAGATATGTAGTGACTTTGCATGTAAAATGGCTTTGTAGCAAATGTAGAGATGGGAAATGGGTAGGGGGAGCTGTAATTGCTCAGTGTAACAAGGCACAAATGCACACTAATGGTATGTATTGCTTTTAGATTCTACTGAAAGTCCATGGATTAAACTTGTAATGAAAAACATGTACGATTACTATTACGATGTGGAAACTGAGGAAGGTACCTGTGATGCTCCTGAAGGAGTTGTACCAAAAACTTCATGGTTAACTGGTGAAGAAATCCAAGTAAGTGGCTGAAATGATTGTTGTTGCAAATGCAGCATAAACATTGGAGAGAGAGAGATAGCAAGACATGGCAATATCAAGGGAAGAGGCTGTGCTGGATGAGGTTAAAGATCACTTCAGTGTCTGCTTCTGACAATAGGAGCAACTGAAGTTTAAGCAGACGGTGATAGCACAGCCTTCTGTTTGATGTCTGACAATGATTCAAGGACTTCTTAACTGAAAGTTACAGCATTCCTTTTAATGGCCACCAGCAGACACAGACAGAGGAAAGTCTGTTCTCATATCCCTTTATATTTTTTGGACTTTGTATTGGCCTATGACAAGAAATTTCATTATATGTTTGTGGGCAGGTGGAAATGTTTTATGTTTAAATCCAATCATTTGACAGCATTCTTGTATTTTCATGCTCTATAGGTTGAATATGATACTTAAACTCCCTTGCTGTAGAGGTTTTGTGTTGGTGTGAAGTGTAACTTAGGACAAAATAGACCACATAAGCTTCTGCCCAGGTGTTATTTTTATTAAAAAAATAAATTATTCAAAATTCAGTGGTAGCAGAGTAGCTCTTCCTTCATACTAGATTAAAATCTAGGGGTAAATCAGAGGGGCTTGGATAGGATGTACATCACCTGTACAGATGATGGACAGAACACAGATCAAATTCCAGGATGGTTTTGGCTTGAGGATTTTTGCTTTTAAATGACCTTCTTCTGTGATCTCTTAACAGAGCATTGTTGGGCAAGTTACAGCAGATTACAATCGAGAGCAGCTGTGGCTTGCTAATGAAAATCTGGTGGTTCAGATGCAAGCCCGAGCAAGGGGATTCTTAGTCAGAAAAAATTATCAGGAGAGAAAAGCATACCTTCAAAACCAGGAACCATCTGCCATCAAAATACAGGTATTGTTCTAGAACAAGAAGGTAACATGGCTTGGGCAACTTCTGCAAGGGTGATGTAGCTGATTACTACCACCACTGATAAAATCCTCAGATAGGTTGGTCTCCCTGTTTTGATCAGCAGCAGTTCAAACTTCTTACATCCACAAATATGTTCTTGTCCTTATTGGAGTAATTATGCTTTTAAATAGCAAATATCCACTTTTAAAAGAATGGCTTATATTGGCATGCAGTCTAGTAGGAGAAGACTCCCACTAGAAATACATAGCCCTGGCTGTGGTACACCTAACCATGTAACATGATCATACAAGATCAGAAGATATTTGTTGAGTATTGAAGCAAAAATTCCTTGGCAAAGTACGACTTAAGAAATACATTCCTTTCTAGACTATCCCCAGTTAGAAGTGGTTTGCTTCTGCTCCATGAGGTCATAGCTGGGTAGGGAGTGTCAGCCGCCCTGGTGTTCTCAGGCTTTAGCAGTATTTCTTGTATGTCTCCGGTTTGCTGAACTCCAAGAAGAGTATAAAGGAAACTTTCTGCTGAGTGTGTGAACACTGACAAATGCATGCACAGTGGTTTTAAATGGTGAAATAGACATCTCCTGTTAGAAACAATTTATTCCAGCCTTGAAAAATGTCACACCCACCTACCCCCCACACACACATTCTAGAAAAAATGTACAACTTTTTTTTAATCTATAGTAACTTCATGATGATATGTACCTTTACCATTAGCAGCTGTCATTGGGACTGGCTTTTCATTTTCTGGCATGATGTCTGAGCCCAGCAAATGACTGTACTGTTAGAGGAATACAGGGTCTGTGAGCAGGTTCAAAAACACAGAGAAATGTAGGTGAATAAAGTTGTTCTCTGTTTTCTGTGGGCTTTAAAATAAGAATGACTTGTGACAAGACAACAAGTAGAGGACAAGACTGTTACCAGCTGGACAGAGATGAAAGCCAAAATATGGTAAAGACAAGACTCCCTGTTATCCCTGTTATCCCTGTTGTTGGGTTCCTTGGCAAGACTTTGCTTCTGAGCTTGCAAAGGGATTGCCGTGTGAGGGAACTGGGCGTTCTTGTCTGTGGTACAAGATGATTCTGAGCAACTCTAGAAGACCAAAGACTTGGGAAGGAGGCCAGGCCAAGAGCAATGGGGGTCCAGCTAGTTAGGGGGCAGGTTTTGGATGTAATGCACAAGAGATGGCAGTCTTCCCCGTGTGGGATGAAGTTGGTGATTGCGACAGCAAAGGATGAGGGTGTACTGGTGATAACAGTAATGATGGCTTCAGCATTGGGCAACAAAGTGTTTGTGCTGAGATTGGCCAAATTAACACAAGATTTATCAGGGCACCTTAAAAATATGGAGGCAAGCTTACTTACACCTTAGTTATCTTTTCACCACAGTAACAGTTTTTTTCTATAGGATAAACAATTATTTTAGTGTATGTATATTTTAATAAATATTAGGTTTTTATTAGTAATAATGGTCTTCTGCCTTTTATAAAATAGGCTTTCTGGAAAGGATTCAAACAACGGAAAAGTTACATTGACAGACTAAAGGTGCTTCAAGGCAACGTTGCTGCTATTGTTAAGGTAAGATTCCATTGTGCTTTGAGGCCCGAGTATATTTTACCCTTTGGCTTGATCCTCCACCACCTGGGAATCAGAGATTAGGAACACAAACAGGAGGGACTTGTGCTACAGGAATTTGAATGATGTTGAAAATTATTGAATTGTCAGCTTAAGTAAATTGCTTCTTGAAAGCTCTGTGCTTGACTTCTGTCAGGCTTTGCTGAGCTTGTGTGGCTCATAATAGAGATTTCCTTATGCTTTCATTTCCATAATACTAAATTTGAAAATATTTGAGCTAACAGCGTGTTATTTCCTTAAAAACTGTCAAATCTATCTGTCTAGAAAGTGTTCACTTTTCTGAGATGTTACTGGGATAGTGTCTCATGAGTAGATCATAGATCACAGATGGGATATTGATCTCCTGTCTCTGAAGGAGACTGGTTTACAACTGAGAGCTGAGACTTGAAGGTAGAAATTACTTCCAAAAATAATACAACACACGACTGGTAGACCCTTGAACTCAACTTGCTCTTTCAGTTGAAGTCCATTAATCTGGTCACAGGACTGTTGGAGTTTAGTGATACAGTCATTTATGGTCCCAAGCAGGAGAGAACAGTGTGTGGAAGAGGGCTGTTGGAAGCAAGTTTCATACACACACAGAGAACAGTTTGTGCAATGTCTGTTAAGGTTTTCTTAAATTTTATTTAATTTTCAGATTCAGTCATGGGTCAAAATGTGGCTAGCAAAGACAGCTTACAGGAAACGGCTGCAATACTTCAAGGATCATGTAAGTCCTTTTTCTCCATTTTGAATGTGAAGCATTAAAGTAGGGTAACATGACAGCAAGGGCAGTTTTGGGAATCTTGGGGAAGAGGGTGAAGGTTCTGCAGGGTGTTTCTGAGCAGAAATGCATCCTAACTAGATTCTTTTGCTTAATGTTGGTCCCTTCCAGAGTGACCAAATTGTGAAGATACAAGCGTTTCTCAGAGCAAACAAAGCCAGGGAGGACTACAGAACACTAAGTAAGTGGTAACAGTTGAATGTTGTATATTTGGGAAATAGTATGCTACTGTGTTCAATCATTTTTTAAAAACTTTCACCTGGGATTTCTGTCTCCTGTTCTCTTTCAAAAGCAGGTGTGTTTGTAAATAAATTGGTTTACAGCTGAAACTGAAAAATTTTGGGTAGCTGTACTTAAACAGTATGACAAAAACATTGCTTTAATTAGCATAACCTTCTCTCTGCAGTTCCAAAACTTTATGCACAGCAACAGTTTCCTGGGGGGTTTAGGGGTGTTCACTATTATGTCAACTAACAAGCCTATTTACTTCAACTACAGTTGGTGCTGAAAATCCACCCTTGGCTGTCCTGCGCAAATTTGCCTACCTCTTGGACCAAAGTGACTTAGACTTTCAAGAAGAACTAGAAGTAACAAGGTTAAGGGAAGAAGTGGTTACAAAAATTCGATCCAATCAACAGCTGGAGAAGGACTTGAACTTAATGGATATAAAGATTGGACTGCTGGTGAAAAACAGAATCACTCTTCAGGTCAGCAGGCTCTGTTCAGACTCCCTTGGTAGAATGCACTGAGCACTTCCATGTGTTGAGGGAGCTCAGGATTTACACAATCACAGCATGGCTGAGGCTGGAGGAGACCTCTGGAGGTCACCTGGTCCAACCCCCATGCTCAAGCACTGCCACCCAGAGCAGGTTGCCCAGGACCATGTCTAGACAGCTTTTGAATGTATCCAAGGGTGGAGACTCCACAACCTCTCTAAGTAACCCGTGCTAGTGCTTGGTTGCCCTCAATTAGTTAAAATACTCCTGGTAAATTAAATTTCTTTGTGTGTCTTAATCTTCTGAAAATACTTTGTGGTAGATGTTGTGTTGCCCTGAGTGGTAAGTCAGTTTGCTACTGAATGTCACTCTTAGTTTTGCTACTTGTGGGTAACAGCAATTGCTTGGCAGATTTTAAGCATCTTTTCTGTGGTAGAATAGACTAGACTTCTAATCATATTTGAGAGCTTGTTTGTTAACTAAATGATGAATGAATCTGTATGTGAGATCAGGTTTCCCAGTTCGTCATTGTTGGCAAGCCGTACTGGTGACAAGGAAAAGATGTTCAAAAGACTGGTTAGTGAATAGAGCCGTAAAATATACAAAGCTGCCAATGAAGGCCCTGCGAGGAATATTGCATTTAACATAGTTGGGAAAATGTAATTTTCTCCCATTTGCCTGTTCTGTGAATATATATAATACAGACTTTCAATTGTCTGTCTGCAGGATGTGGTACTGCACAGCAAGAAACTTAACAAAAAGAGCAAAAGCCAGCTGGAAGAGATGGTTATGGTTGACAAACAGGGCATCAAAGGTTTGAGTAAAGAGAGAAGAAAGAAACTGGAGGCTTATCAACATTTATTCTACCTTTTACAGGTAAATCATAATGTAAAAATTAACGTGGCAGTAAATTGCTAAAGAAAATCTAGAAATATATTTCTTGCTTTGTTTTAGTGATTATGAAAAGATTTCCATAGTAGTATGCAGACTGCAGCAAATACTATGATTGACTTCTAATATTTCCTGTAATTAAAGAAAGCAAGGATTTTCTCAAACTGTGTGAGAAATATACCTTCTTTTCTTTCTTGAGAATAACTTCAATCTGTATGGAAGCCAAAGACAAATGTTTTCCTCCATATATCTTTTGTCCATGTAAATTACTGTCACTACTACTGTGTGTTATATGGAGTGGGAAAGAAGTTGCATGCTACGCAGCTGACAGCATATACTGCATCTGTTATTGTGCTCTTTTTACCTCACTGAAGTTTTTCAAGAAGAATTTTAGATCTTCCTAGGGCAGATGTTCTCTAATACTTAAAAGGACATGTAGTATGCAATGTCACCTTGGTAGACAGCCACTGTCATTTGGTAAATTATCATTGTCATCAGACATATAGACCTGATGCACAGAGGTACTCTTTGGAGACTACAGATAAAATCCTTATTGGTGCTATTCACACTTACCTAACTGCAGTATTCAGTGTGTTTTCTGCATTAGGATTTGGAAAAAGTAAAGCCAGTGTGGAAAAGTGACATATATGGGAGTCAACATAAATGATTTTGGTGTTGACAAATGTAGAGAGCTGCCCCACAGGTGGGGGGTAGTTTGTCCTGGACAATAGTATTTACATCACTTGTTTGTTTTGTAGACTAACCCCACATATCTGGCGAAGCTGATTTTCCAGATGCCACAAAACAGATCAACCAAGTTTATGGATACAGTCATCTTCACTCTATACAACTATGCCTCCAATCAAAGAGAAGAATATCTGCTTCTCAAACTCTTCAAAACTGCTCTAGAAGAGGAGATAAAGTATGTGCACTCGCAAGAAGACTTAAGTTAATTTGTGTTGCAGACAGTTCGAATAGGTAGACCAGATACACACCTAAAATAATCTGATGGTTAATCTTTAAACTGCTGTAAAATTGTATGCCTATTTTTCTTACTAGATAAATTAATTTTCAAGGTAACTTATTTGCTTTCTCAAGCCATTTGCAATTCAGGAAAAAATTCTATGGTGGACAATATTTTTGTATGGAAAAAATCACTTAAAAAAACCAGACACTAGTGTTTCTTGGTTTTGTGCTTGAGTATCTAAGGGTGGAGAAAGTCTTTTCTTTCTCTGCGTGAATGTGTGTTCTGTAAGTGGAGACTGGTGGCTTATCCTGAAAAAACAGTATCTTATGCCCTGAACAGGTATTTGGTTCTGAATCAGTTATATATTAGCTGCCACTAACTATGCTATGTTCCAGGGACATTATTATAACACATATAGAATTCAGGCAGTAGTTTCTATAATTTTGTTTTATATGAAAGGCTAAGAAATAGACTGTGTAAACATGTTTCAACATGGAAACAGGGTAATTTAAAAAGAGTGGGTTTTGAAAACATGGATAACTGCATACACAGGTCAGATCTGAGAACTGTTTTGTCCTTGATACAGCTCTAAGGTAGACCAGATACAGGATATTGTTACTGGAAACCCTACTGTCATTAAGATGGTCGTCAGCTTCAATCGAGGTGCTCGTGGACAGAACACTCTGCGCCAGCTCCTAGCCCCGGTGGTGAAGGAGATCATGGAGGACAAGTCCCTTGTAATCAACACTAGTCCTGTGGATGTGTACAAGTCATGGGTAAACCAGCTAGAAATGCAGACTGGTGAGGCCAGGTGAGTGAGGAACCTGGGCATGCTGTACCATTTAAATGCTTGAGGGATCCCTCAGTTCTGGTCTCCCTTCCCTTCTCTGACAAATTGCACTTGCCCCCATGCATCCCTTCTCCATTTTCCTGCAGCACAATGAGAGGTTTTGGGGATAGATGCTTAAAACACAGGTACTTCTACCTGTTGTGAACAACAAAGGGATCACTTCCCTGGTCATGAACTTCTAAACATCAATTACTTAATCTTTGTAAGTGTAGTAGACTATGCCATGGAAGAACTTACAGCCTTTTCCCCAGGTTTAATAACAGTATGTTAGTAGTGTCCCAGGTTTTTGAGGAGCTGTGCTGGGACTGAGATGCGGAGATGCAGGCCTTGGATTAGGATTCCCCTTTTGTATTTAAGGGAAGGTACATGATGGTGTGTGCACCCCCACCTAAACAAACTGCCCCCCTCCACAAAAAGGAAGGTTATGCACCTGAGGCTTTTGTTAGCCTATTTCAACTGTATTTGTCTGACTTTTTTTCCAATTCACTTATGGCTCCTATGAAGCAAAAATAAATGCCTTTTATTCTCAGATACATTTATCCTGGTTTAATATCTGTTTGTTTTGCAGCAAATTGCCATATGATGTAACCACAGAACAAGCATTAACACACAGAGAAGTGGTCAATAAACTGGAATCATCAATTCAGAGTTTGCGAGCAGTAACCGACAAAGTTCTCACATCCATATTCTTTTCTCTCAATATGATGCCGTAAGTGCTGAGTTAAGAGTCTCCAAGCTGCAGTTCATGTGCACAGTGAAGTTTCACTTGAAACTCAGTGGAGATCCTGTCAAATTCCACGGCATATGATATGTGCCTCTCTGCTGACTTTCCCAGTAGAGGGAGTGGTTTCTCCACTTCTGCTCTGCTTTAGCAGCCTCTTGAGCTTCTCGTACTTGAAACTTGTGTTTTCCGTTACCATCTTGCTTTGTGTTTTAAGTGGCTAGGGAAAAAGCCATTAACTTGGCTGACTAGAAAATAATTATTGTGTTTCATCTAAGTCTTTCCAATATTTCTCCTTTTCATCTGTTCTACACATAGTTACGGAATGAGATATATAGCCAAAGTTCTGAAGAGCTCGCTCCATGAGAAATTCCCAGATGCAACAGAAGATGAACTATTAAAGGTAGGCTTCTGAGGGAAAACTGCCAGCACCTTGTTCTTTTAATGCCGAATGGGATTTTTGTTGACACTTTAGCATTCTAAGGAACTGAGAATACCAGCATTTACTGACAGAATTTGGCACTTCTTGAGTTGAAAAGAGGTGATGGAACGGGAGGAGAAGGGAACTCTTTTGCCTCAACCTAGCTACTTTAGTCTGGGTGCTCAGCAATTCTTACAGAAAACAGTGCCCAACCTGTTCTGGATAGTAATTGTTCTCAGAAGGTTGGAGTTCATCTGAATCATCTAGGCGTTTGGTTTTGTACTATGGTCTTTACCACCAGCAGTCCTTTCATGAGACCGCTGTGGTCTTTTTCTTCTTTTCTCCCCCTTGCCTGTAGTTGTTAACATATTAAAAAATAATTCGTTTTAAAATTGTGTTAATATTTAAATAGAATGAGAAAGGGCTTTAAAACAAAATTTCAAGTAGATCATTACATTACTTAAAAAGCTTGTAAGTTTTAGAAATGACATTTGTACAGACTGAAAGTAAAGTGTAAGTGATAAGCGCAGTACCAGCAACTGATCATCGCTAACCAACCACAGCCATGGTGCCTTTTCAGTGGGGTTAGGGGCATTGCTCCATGAGCTTTCCAGCCAGCTGAGAGACTGACAACTCTCTCAAATTAGAACTATTTGCACTTTAGTAAAGATGCTTTCGTTAGTGTTTAATGACACGGTCCTAAAATTACAAAGTATTCATTTCAATACAACTTCCTTACTACTCCTCAAAAAGATACTGTTCGGTGTTTAAAAAATATCTCCTGATGCCTAAAAGACCTCAGACTTCTCAGCTGAAAAACTAATTCTGCTCTTTTGTGTTTTAACAATGCATTGGAAATCCTTGCAAGTACCATTTATGGGGTCCTTCCATCCATCACTCCAGCAACACAGATTAAGGCATTGCTCAATTTATAAAAAAAAAAAAAACTAAATAGCAAATAGATCATAAGGCACCCAACTGAAAGCCTTTAAATGTGTAAGTTGGAAGTTCTGCAGGTGACCACATGTAAGCTAAGGCAAATTGCAGAAAGTTCTGCCTGTTTCTGAGGTCAGAAATGATTTGAAGCCACCATCTGCATAATACAAGTTACAGTAACTTCATTATAGAAATTGCAGTTTGGAAAAATCTGTTCTCTAGTCTTTTAGGGCTGCATGCAGTCCTCATAAAAAACTGTGTTCCTTGTCAATGAATGCATTAGCTGCTGGCCTGTATCTGTTGCACTTCAGAGAACGAGCCTCTAGAGCTGATCCTTGCTAAATCTAGAAGAGTTGTATTTATCTTTATTATTCAGCTCAATGCATTGCATTAGCTGACCTAAAGTAAGCACCAAATTGAAATGTCATTGTAAAAGTCCATAACTGATGTTTGCAGTTGTAAGAGGCACATCTTACAAAGCATCACAGGTTCTTTCAGTTAGGCACACAGGTAACGCATATGTCTTAGGGGTGGTTCTAGCACTGGTTCCTGTGGTCTAAGTCAGAAGTAAAAATGACTGATCATGTTTTGTAAAATGTAATTCTGTATGCAAAGGGAAGATATCTTGATTTTTTTTCTTTTAGATTGTGGGCAATCTCCTGTACTATCGTTACATGAACCCTGCCATTGTTGCTCCTGATGGTTTTGATATAATTGATATGACAGCTGGGGGTCAGATACACTCTGACCAGAGGAGGAACCTAGGCTGTGTTGCCAAAGTCCTTCAGCACGCTGCTTCTAACAAACTCTTTGAAGGAGAGAGCGAACATCTATCCTCTATGAACACCTACCTCTCACAGACATACCAGAAGTTCAGGTATGCAAAGCCCTCACAAGCATCTATACAGTAAGAGCTCTGCTCTAGGATGTGTAAGGCAGGTAGACTCCTTATGTGTAGGAATTCCTTGCTCAAAGTTAAAAATGTTCAGTGATCTGCCATAGAGAGCTCCTCACTGCTGAGGAAGCTGAAGTGGGAGTAACAGGCTGTGTTTCTGCTTGAGTATTACTTTGAGAACTGGTAATCTCTGCTGGCTTGGTTGCAGTAAGGCTTCCTTACTGCAAACACATTGTGAGAGCTGCGTGGGGTGATACATTATCCAGCAGAAATTACGTGTTCTTTGTGTCAGGAGGACAGCTGAATGTTTTGTCAGAAGAACAAAGCTATTGGTCAAGAAAAAGCTGTGGGTTTTGTTTTTATTCTTTCATCTTTGCCGAGAGATTCCACACAGATCTTATTCTTTCATCTTGCAGTCATAGGAAATAGCATGTTTTGCTATACTCTGGGACACTAGTTCTTTGGGATTATTGCCTATCTTTTTGGGTGATTATTATTAGCTTGAAGTGTTCTTAAGCTTTGTGACAAACTCACTTTCAGAACTTCTATCTTTAGTGTCTGCCCTTCATGAAAGCAAATGCACTGTTCACATAAAGGGTTTCCTTGTGAGATTTGCCATAAATACAGACAGTTAAAATTAGTCATTCTGTTTAATGAAGTATTTAAGGGCGTGATATTGTAAGCATGAAGAAACAATAGGGTAGAAAGTGTTTTAGCAATAATAACAAATGCTTATGAAAGAGAGAGCCTACTCTAGTTAGCCCCTTGATCACTACAAAAGGAAGAATTCCTCCCCTAATTAAGCCAACTTTATATGAAGCTGAGTCTCTGCGTGATTGTGCTCTGCACTTTAACTAAACCCTTCACAAACACCAACAGTGCTCTTAGCTGCCTGTTCTGCTTGTGCTCACTCAGCAACTGCAATTGCAATGCTAGCTGTGTTAAAAGCTAGCAGCCCTACCTAGATCTTTTCCTATGCATTTATTACCTTCTGCAGGAAGTTGTCCAAACCCTTCTTAAACCTTCGAGATGATCTACCTCCACAATCTCCTGATGAAGCAATAATCAGTATTGTGCTACCTGTCAGTTAAACCAGTGCTTGCTTTCATTTATTTGAAATTAATATTTTCATGCTAGTTGGATTGCATACCCCCTTGTCCCACCGCTGTGATTTTGTACGACATTATCATATTGCTCAGATTTTCCTCTCCAAACTGAGGAGTCCTAGGTTTTAGGTTTGTTTGGTTTGGGTTTTTTTTTTAATACCAAATTTAAAGGTTCTCTGAACCTGAAATGTGCATCCTTATCAGCAGCACAGGGCTGGCACAGTGAAGGCAGGACAGCTCCTGCAGCATGCCTGTAGGCCTCATCTAAAACTCTTTCTCCCAGGTGCTCCAATTCAGGTCCTCTTTGGGAAACAAAGCAGTCCTCTGATGGGAGGACCTTGCTGTGTCTTGGCTGCCTGTGCATATCCCTGGAGCTGTCAGTAGCCTGGATACACACCTCTTGTCTTGGGAAGCAGGTCTCAGGTCCATGTACATGCTAGTCATGTCAAAGTAACACTTCAACCACACTGCGTTTTTCCCTCTGAAGATTCTTGCATTCATAAACAATACTACACTTCCTGTCAGTTTGAGCAGCTCAGTTTGAGTAACAGCAAATTAAATATTTGTATGCACAGTGGTAATTATGTGCAGCTATTTCAAATAATTTCTTCTTGGCATGCTTCACACTACCAAGTGCCTTCATAAAACTGGAGGGTGTCTCTGGGGAAATCCTTTTGTATCTTCTAGAGCACTAAATACAGATTTCTCTAGGTGTTTAAAATTTACATTAAAATATTGCATTTCATTGAATAAGAAGATAAGAAAATTACCTTTAAAACAATCTTCCTCCAGCTGTACAGGAAAGACAGGCATTTTTGTTGTTGTATAAATGTGTTGCTTCCTTTAAAAGGTTCCTTTAGAAACCAAGTGTATACTGCAGGTTGTAAGAGGAATATAATGCATGTCAAAGATCTGATTGTGGGTTTTTTTATGTTACAGGTTAACTGAGTTTATAGGGGATAATTATTGAAGTATTTCTAATTTTCTCTTAGGAATTTTTTTCAAGCAGCATGTGATGTTCCTGAACCAGAGGAGAAATTCAATATTGATGAATATTCTGACATGGTGACCCTTAGCAAACCTGTCATATACATCTCCATTGAAGAAATTATCAATACCCATTCAGTAAGTCAATGAAAATACACTACTCAGACTAAAGTGCACAGATTATTAAACATTTGCAACAGTCTCTGGGGAAGCTTAGTATTCATTCTCCCTTTTGACATAATTTCTTCAGTTCGTGTCTGGAATTCAGTATTAGATTGCATTTTTCCTAGAAGACTGCTTCCATGTAAAAGCATCATCTCAAATGACATTTATATATATATAAAAAATATAACATTTTCTGATAGAAGGGAGGAACATTTTTGTTCTAATCTAGTGTGACACTTCTATTTATACTTAAAAATACTTTCTTGTCTTGGCTAAGAAAGTGATGCCAGTTTGAAGAAGCTCCTTTGACTGTGGGAACAGAGGAAAAGTCAGTGTATTTCATGACTGGAATTCTGTCATATGTTTTGTTGGAAGCAGATGCAAATGTCTGATTTGGAAGGACTGAGCTGTGGCATCCTGCCAGTTCTTTATCGTGGGTAAAGAACAGATTAACTGCTGTCTGTAGTATGACTCATTAGGGTGTAAGTTAAATGTCTACCACATGGTCTTTTTAAAGCTGGGATATTACTATCTGTTTCCTGGCTTGCAAACTGTTCCCTGCCCCGCCTTACCACCCCAAAAAGAACTTACCACAAATATTGTCAGATACACTATAGAAAAGGTAGAATACCTAACTCCCACTACACCATAATCTAAGTCAGCTTTATTCAAGTCAAAACTAATAGCCTAAAAACCTATTTTCTGGATTGCCTTTATGCCTATTCTTTCTTTTAATTTTTTAAGGCATAGACTTATGTCTGCATGTTTATGATCAGAGCTTACATTTAAACACTAGCGTTGCTCAAATATTCCTTTTAGTGGGTCTGTTGCATGTCTAGTATGTTATTTGATCTTAATGTCACAGAGCATTGCTATGCAATTTTATATTAGCTAATAAAATACTCTACAAAATATGAGGTAATTATTTGCCAAACAAAGGAGGTCAAGGAAATGGTCTTTTTTTGATAACATGACTACATGCACTTGCCTGCTTAGAGCAAACAAGCAAATAGTTCTGAAGACCACGGTATTATCTGTGTGCAGTACATTTACCAGTTGATTCTCCTTGTCATGTGCCACCTGTTCCACCAAACCACCTCTGGGAGCCTAAGCCTGAGTTGTCTGCTCACACTGCACTGTTCCTGCAAATGTAAATTAAAACTTCCATTTTGGTCATACAGCTCAAAAATACCCCTAGTTTGAATAACAGGAGATGCATAAACAGTTTGTCATGTGTAGCTCAGCTTCAGAAGCTGTTCTCAAATCTGCCCTCTGTCATCATCTTCCAAGGCACTTGCCTAAACTTAATTTTCATTGCACACTCTGTAGGATGTGGCTGGAATGAGGGAACTGCTGCATTCACCAGCTCAGGTTTTTTAGTTCTTCCCCATGTATCTCTTGGCTTTGCCCCAGAGAATTTGTCCTGTGAATGTCTCTGTCACTCTGTGCTTGTATGGCATCAAGCACAGTGAAGCTCTAATGAGTACATACAGTGTTTCTCAGCAGTTCCCACAGTATCATGGTCAACATTATGTACAGTGTGGGGTAACTGCTGCACATAAACTTTTTTAAAACAAGTTAACGGTTATGGACTTAAGCTCACTGTGTCTTATAAGTATGTCTGGAATGCCTTTCTTTTCTTGACGTACGCCTTCTAGTTGTCATTGAGTTTCTAGTAGCCAGTAACTTTTGAAGGACTATAACTTGCAGTGTTTAAAGTACTTGGAATCCTGGCATTTTTGCCTACTGTGCATGCTTTGCTGAAGCTAAATTTCAGTGAAGCTTAGTGACACTACATCTTTCCATCTGTCTTCCACACAGGGAATATTGCTTTTATGGGTAGTGGACTGTTGAATCTAGCCATCACTAATGTTGCTGGCTTTATTTAAGCCAGCATGATGTTACTTTTCTTACAGATAGCAAGGGCCTGTTTTCAAGAAAATGTAACTGCCCCATTCACGGTCTTCATTAATTTGGCTTACCAGTATTTTTGTGGCTTAAAGTTTTGAGAATGTGCCCAGGTATGGAAGTTATTGTGCATATGTTCACAAATCTCCTGCAACTTCTAAGTCTATTAGGTGTTGCATAGCTGGCTTCTCACTCACAAAATATAGTAATTTTTGAACGGTATCACGGATACAGTTGTAAGGTACTGGAGTGGATATACAGAAAAAATATGTATCTTTCTGTGGACCAACAACCCAGTCTTCATTCCTTTGTGTGCTTAGTTCAGGATGCAGGCTGAGATGCTCTACTTGGGATTATCACCCTTTACTCTGTGGTACTTCATTAGTCCTAAAGGCAAATTTTAACCTTCTGCTTAGCTGTGATGTTCAGCACTCCAGAGACAATTGACAGAGGAGCATGGCAAGCTGTTTTATGGCAAGAACAATTCATAGTCTGGAACTGAGCATGCTTCCCCACTTTGGGTCCTCCTTAATCCTAATCACACTAAGTCTGTATTTTTCAGTGTTTAGTCTCCAGATTTATTTACAAGTATAAACACACTGGGAATGCTGGGTGGTTTTTTTGTTGGGGCTTTTTTTGATGATGATGACTTTATTAACATTTGTTTATAGCTACTATTAGAACACCAGGATGCCATTGCTACTGAGCCGAATGACCTGCTGAACGAATTGCTGGAAGGGCTGGGACCTGTTCCTGATGTAGAGTCTTTCCTAGGTATACAGTTCTTCTTCTTTAAGGTTAACTTCACCCTCGGGGCAGAGTTAAACAAGAGCTTGATTTAAATACTCTTGCCACCCATGGTGAAAGCTGCTTCATTTACTATAGTTCTTTTCTGAACACTAATTGTAACATTGCTCCTTATAGTTGAACCTTCTTCTAACAGCACTATTCACTCAAAGATTATGTGATTCAAAATCTAAACATCAATGTTTCAAGCAGAATGATCCAGTTGTGTTGAAGCTGCAGACAGAAAACAAGTAATTTTAATAACTTGACCTTTTTCTTGTTAATATGTGCTAGAAACTTACAAAAACTGCACAGGGAATTCTTAAAACAGCCATTTCTTATTTTTACTCAATTATCCAAATAAAAATGAAGTTTTAAAAATCATGCAAACGTATTAGTTATAAGGAAAATTTGTGACTGATATTAGTTTGCCTTTATTGTAGTAAGATGTAAAGCATTCAGAAAGTAGCTAGGATGTCATGGGTAATACCAGCTTCCAAGTTATAGCTGCTACTCTTTAATTTTTCACTACCACTGCATGTTAGTACAAAGGATCTTAAATTGTTTGTACTCTTCTTTGAGAAGAAATGCGAATCTCTTGCACATCAGTAGATGAAAAGCAAGAATTGGTGGCAATTCCAAAATATTCTATCTGGGCTTATAAATAGCTACCTTATGGTATTGATCATTCAATGCCCCAAAAAAAAGAATGCTTCTAAATCATAGGAATGGGTGTGCTATTTAAAATACTGAATATTTCTGATGACTTACACTGATTTATCTATGTTCTTGTTCACTTCATGCATTGAATCATGGGAAAGTTGGCAGACTTGAAGTAAAATATGTTTCCTTACAGGGGAAGGAGCTGTTGATCCCAACGACCCCAACAGGGAAACCACACTGAATCAACTTGCAAAAACAGAGATTTCACTATCTCTGACAAGCAAATATGAGTTACGAGAAGGTGAAGATCAGGATCTCAAAAACCTGATGATAAAGTAAGTTTTGCTCAAAAAACTATATTCTGGCTACGCTTTTTGTCTGGTTTGTTGGTGGGTTGCTTTTTTTAAAAGAAGGTTGCTTCTACCCTGCTGCCCTGCCTGTGCACATTTCTTAAGTGCTGAATGTACTCAGTTTTCAAAAGCCAGTTTGTGTTCAGTCCTGCTCAAATGTCTGCAAAAGTCAGAGAAACTGTCCATTCTTCCAGAAAGATAAATGTACTGCCACTTGTATTTTGGAGCATGACCGGATCATTATCTAACCTAGTAAGTACTCTTCCACGAAGCTGTCAAAGTGTTCTGCTTTAAAACACCACAGCCTTGGGAAAGCAGAGATGAAAAGCTGTCTAGCCTTGTAAGTGACAGACAATATTACACTGTCCTCTCCTCCCCCTTAAAGGAAAACACATCCCTGACACACTGCCATCAGGCATCTGAACAGGATGTGACTGTCACTTCAGCAGGAATAGCGCATACTTTTATCCACGGAAAGAAAACTGTGTTTATTCAATTTGGTGAATTAAGAAATGGTAACTGGGCTACCCTGGGATATAGGCTACTTCACAGTTGAAAATGTTTTTATAAAAGCCCTTAGTATCAAATTATTGGCACCCTTCTTTTGAAGTTATTTTAAGCTGTCCAGAATAAGCAGTGGCGTATTTAAGATCCTGGCGCTTCCTGAACCAAAGGAGGGAGAATGGGAGGCTGCTGTCCTCTATTACTAGGCTTACTTTTACCCCACAAGTGTGAAGGTTAGAAGTTCCCTTTAAAAGGAAATACAGCATAAGGATTTTACACTTCTGCAAGCACTAGGACTGTAGACAGAGGCTGTAATTCAACTCTAACCTGTTAGGGGTCTTTTTCCAAATCAAGAATCAGTAAACTGAATTTACTAGGTAGTATGTGAAGCATTACTTCTGAAGAAAGTTCTTAGCTAGGATGTCTGTAGTAAGTAGTGCAATTTCTATAAAAGCCATAAAGGCCTGTTTCATTTTGGTTTTTTAAACTGAGTTTTTTCTGTAACTTGTCAAATATAATTTGAGATCTAAAGGAAAGGGACAGCAATGACAGTCAAACCAAAACTGTGTTAGTCACTTGGTGTTCCAGAGACCAAGGCTCTAGAGTTTTTCCCAGGCTGGTTTTGTAATAAGAATGCCTGCTGCTATCACTTAAAAAAAAAAAGTGCTTCCTGTCCTTCTTTCCTCTGTGTAGGAGTAAAATGCTACTCCTTAATGGAATCCCTAAAAACATGCAAAATCAAGGCCAAAAGAAATGTCTTTAATTCTGTGCACTGTGTGGAAATAATGTTGAAACAATAGCATGAGAATAGCAAAAGAATTTTTTATCCAGAGAAGGGCAAGGAAGCTGATGAAGGATCTGGAGCACAAGTCCTATAAGGAGTAGCTGAGGGAACTGGGGCTGTTAAGCCTGGAGAAGAGACTCGGGGAGGATCTTACTGCTCTCCACAACTACCTGAAAGGAGGTCGTAGGCAGGTGGGGGCTGGTCTCTTCTCCCAGGTAACAAGCCGCAAGACAAGATGAAATGGCCTCAAGTCACACCAGGGGAGGTTTAGATTGGGTATTAGTAAAGCTTTCTTCACTGGAAGGGGTGGTTGAGCATTGGAAGAGGCTGCCCAGGGAGGTGGTGGAATCGCCATCCCTGGAGGTGTTTAGAAAAACACATAGATGTGGTGCTTTGGGACATGATTCAGTGATGGATTTGCATTAACTGTTGGACTTTATGATCTCAAAGGTCTTTTCCAACCTAAAAGATTCTATGATTCTATAATTTCACTTCTCTATTGTATAACCATTTTCCAGTAACGTTTCTCATATTTTGAGGAAACTTAGTGAACAATCTGACAGAAGATTAATTAGCAACCTGAGTTAAATTGCAGCAGTATCAGAAGTTACTTACTGCTGCCTTTTACACAAGAGTTGTGTGAATACATATGCTTAGCTTTCCTACCTTAGCTGCAGAGGAGTCTTGCTGCAACTGTGAAGATAAAAATACTTGGGTATTAAATACTTTTAAGGTTTCTGCAAAGAGCCCTATGATTTGCTGGTAGCCCTGTCTAGAGGACTCTGCTTAAGGTGCCTGGATGTTGTGGTTTGAGTGTGCAGGTGCTGCATGCCAAGTGGCAGGTCAAGGGGGAGGCATCCAGCCCCAGGTTGGGGCGTTTCTGGAAAACAATAGAGCTGAGCAGGTTTGGTACAAGGGTATTGGAAGCTGAAGGGAGGGGAAGTGGAAATAAGCCTTGTGTCTTGTCGGCCATATCAGCACCAGTTTCTAAGGCAGTGCATAAAACACTAATGCTGTCCCATGTACATTAATGTAGGCTGCGGTGGTGACCACCAGAGACTGACAGAAATTGTCAGGCAGAGAAAGCCAGCAGTGTGTTGATGTAGTCAAAGTGAACCAGCTTTAGGAAATCTTTTTCAGTCTGTTTTGGGGTTTGATTGTTTTTGCAGTTTGGTTTTTTGGGTTTTTTTTTCCCTGGTAAAATGTAAGGGATTCCAAGGGAGTTTGGGAAGGAAATATGCATTTAACAGCAGTCCTTCAGAAGCTGTTGATTGTGCTAGAACTGCTCAGTGCACTTAGCAGCTCTGGGTGAGCAGTCTAATTTCCAGAAGGTTTAGCCGGTTTCCTCTTTAACGTGGAAGGAGCAGTGGTTTAGGTATGCCTGTGCTGTCAGTCATTCCTACCTTGCTATCCCTTTCATGGAAGCTTGGATCATACCCAAACACTGGGTGTTTTTAGAAAACATTGCCTGTATATGAGTAAACCTTTTGTGCCATTTAATTGAATTTTTTAAAACTTCCTAGTTCTGAAAATACCAAAAAAAACCCCACCAAACAATTTGTGTAGGTAATTTATCATTTTAAACCAAGTCATGAGGTTTATCACAGAAGCCTTGATCATAATTAGATATTTTCCTGTGAAACTTAAGCTGTATCTTCAAGCTTCTATGAATTTTTAAGAATGAGCTATATCTCATTTGTAACAATGTCCTCTAAATTAACAGAATTCTGCAGCAGAGTTCTTGGAAGTATTATGGATAAAGAGGCAGCAGGAATGAGATAAAGTCTTACCAAAAAACCTCAACTAGTTGACATATCAGGGTGTAGCAGCTTCCCTTTTTTAGCAAGGAAATGCTCCTCATAGGTTGCCTCTAGAGAAGTATCTGCCCTTAAATGGTGTGCATAAATGCACTGGTGTGCGTAAATGCACCGCATCAGATGTAAAATACTTTCAGAAGTTCAGCAGTTTTGAGTGTGTTCCCACTTTATTCAGTACATATGACCCTTAATGGAATCATGCATAGCTCAGGCTTTGCAAAGATGGCAAAACAGCAGATAGGAATATAATGATCATAATTAAAAACCATATGTGAGATGTTACTTGAGTTTTTATGTTAACAGTTGTTTTACTGTGCTAGTTGGTTAACTGTTTTCTAAAAAAGGGGAAGAAGTATGCATGCCTTTCTTTATTCAGACCTGTGTAGAAGTCAGATGTTCAACACTAATAAAGGAAGCTCTGAAACATAAACATTACCAAGCATCCATAATAAAGGGGGAGCTTGCTAGTTGTACAGTTGAGAAAATGAAATGCCCAAGTGATTCAGTGACAACTGTTTTGTAATATCCATGTATCCTTTTTAAAAGGACCAAAAGACTTATTGTGGATGTGATACGAACACAGCCAGGGGATACACTCTTAGAAATACTAGAAACACCAGCCACAGCACAACAGGTAAGTGCTATATTGTGCCTGTTCAGGAAAGAAGGTATATATTTTATTATAGCTATTTGAAAGACTTAACGTATCTCTAGCTTTCTTTACCACTCTGTAACAATGAAATAATTGTTGGTGGTTTTAGATTATTCAGAATCTAGAGCCTTCAAAATGTGAGACTTGCAAATTTTCTTTCACTGTATAATTGGTAACAGCTTCAGAGGAAAAGAAAAATTATGTCTTGCTGTCAGCTAGCACAACTAGAATAATACTTTTTCTTTGCATTTTTTGTAAACAGGGTCTCTTCTGTATTTCAGTGCAATCAAACCATCTGAGGTGAACCCTTCTACTAGATTTTTTTTTTCTCATGACCTCCAGAATCTTAAGTCAAGTTCCCTAACACTGAGTTTATTTGCTTAAGTAATACAAGCAAACATATGCCTGGGGAACTACTGCTGCCCTTGGCATGAGAATTGACTGGGAAAGAGCTCCCAGTTGAAGGTTTCCCTGTAGATCCTGACACACAAAGTTACATCTCAATGTGCACATTTTAGCTTACCTCAGTGTGTGCATATGTAGGGTACACCTGTGAAATCTGGACAGTTTTTCCACAACTAAATGTCAGTGAATAATCTGGCTGATTTTAGGCATATTTTGATTAACTGAAATAAACAATGAGGTGTTGTGATTAGTTACTTAAGGTATGTCAAAAGGCACAGTAAATGGAGCGCTTTCACATCATATGGTAAGGGGCAGGCTTTATTTATATCCTCTTGATTCTTGATAATCTCCTTTGAGAATTCAGTGTACTTGAATACTGAACTGTTACCATGAGCTGGAAAATAACTCTTCTGGATTTTTTTACCCAGGAATCTCAGCACTCGAAACTTGCAGAAAAACGTGCCATCTTAAATTCCAAAACTCCAGAGAAAATAAAGCACAGTCAGTCTATTTTTGAGGATGGGCAGCTACCAATAGAACAAAAGAAAAGGAAAATTCAAAGAAACCTCCGAACACTGGAACAAGCAGGTCTAGTGTCTTCAGCAACTAAGTACCAAGAAATTATAAATGAGATTGCTAAGGTAAATGGAACATACTTCCCTGTATATTGACGGGTTTTAGGCTGGCAGTGGGCCTAAATCCATTCCAGCTAGAGATGTGCAATATATAATTTCCAGAGAATACTACACTAAATCACTGAAGTATCCATACAAGGAATAAATCATCTTTGCTGAGAAAATAATTGGGAGACGATACTCTCGTGCATAACTAGCTGTACTGAATAACATGCCACTGTAATCTTTGTTATCCAGACTTGATACTGATGCTGTTTTAACTTCTCCAGTACAATGTGTTTCAGTATAGCCTTTTCTATTTTAGAAGGAATCAGAATTACCCATCAGTGTTTCAATTAATAATTAATGCAGTCTTTGTAAAGGTAAAAAAGTCTTTGAAAAACCCAACATGTTCTCTGACTGGTGTTTAACACAGATCTGCAGGGGCTGGGTAGGGCATAAGCCGAACAGCAGGCCAACATGGTGCCCATACTGAGGCTGGTAGAGCACTGGGCCTGCTGAGGACAAATAGGCAAATCCTGTTCCAAATCCACACCCGACACTGGCTGTAAGAGTCTTAGTGTATTAGACTATCTTTAATTACTCATGAGTAAATTACACATAGCTCACATGAGTGATTCACATATTATAGATACATATTTTTAAAAGTGGCAAATATTTCAATATATAAATAAGTAAATGGCTCAAGTGAGCTAAGTCTTTAATATAAGTACATCATGTTACACCTACTCTGAAGTGCTATTTTAAAGCCCTGCTCAGTTTAGGTGTCTGCATCTGCTTCCACTTAAAACAAAACCATTCTAGGTATACATTCAGTACCCCATATTTCCTACCTACAAGCCTAGATGCTTTGTTTTGAGCCATTAAGTCAATCTGAAGGTTGGGATGAGCCTTAGGACTGCAAGTTGCTTTATTTTATTTTCAACTACCTCAACTCAACCATGACCTTCAACTGAAGCTCTAGTTTAGCAGTAGCTACTTCTTACCTAGTTGAAGCCCAAGCTCTCATTTCTTAGGCCTCACACCAGGAACCAGCCATGAGAAAGCTTTCATTTATAGCATGAAGACATCTTCCTTATGTCTTCCTTGTTTGTCATGCCTTGGAGACCACAGCAGAGTTCAAGATATCACCACACATATACATAAGTAGCAATCTGATTGTTGTCTTCCATACAATCACGTAAGCCATAGTACTCACTAACATGACAGTTCATGCTTTCTCCCAGTAATTCAGTCACTTTGTATAATTACAGATTTGAATGCTAATAAGCTGAAACTTTTTAAAATTTTAAATTAACAAACAAAAAAATTAATAAATTTATTTAGGATATCCGGAATCAAAGAAGATACAGACATCATCGGAAAGCTGAACTGGTGAAACTCCAGCAGACTTTGAATGCACTTAACTCCAAGACAGCATTCTATGAAGAACAAATTAATTATTACAACACCTATATAAAAACTTGTTTAGACAACCTAACAAGAAAGTGAGTTGGAGTCATCTTGGTTTTCATATTTCAATGTGTTTTCTCAGGAGGGAGAGCAGGTATTAATCTTTAGTTGCAAGTTTTGATTCCAGCAACTGACAACACAGATTAAAAAGGTCCATGGGAGTTGTCAGTGTGACTTGAGACAAAACCTGAAAAGTAAAGTCTTGCATTTATTTAAAGGTGCCTTACAGAAACAGGCCTGAGATGTATGTTTGTTTTCAATATATTTAACTGGTGCTGTTTTGATGTCCTGCTTTGACAAGCAGCTTCAGGAAGTAAATATTGATTTTTCTTCCTTCACTAAAAGGGTCGGGGTTTGTCCTTAGAATGAAAAATGGGAAAACTGTACTTCTCAGGTACAATGCAGTTACTCAGGAGTAAGCCCCCTGCCAATGCCACTGAAGTGTCAGAATGAGAACACTTTACTTACTTGCACACTGGGAAAGCTCCTGTTCACCTCATAGATCCAAAAATGAACTCTAATGGCCAAACTTATTTAACATCTATGTCACTGTATGTTTACAAAATGCTATTTTAAAGTGATGATTGTTGACTCTTTTTGGACCAGGGTTGCATTTCACAATCAAATTTAAACATGCTAAAAACATAGTCAAAATCATTGTGAAGATGTTTAGACTATTTGCTGTGTGCTAACAATCCCTCTTAATTCTTAGATTTGTTTTGAATATTCTGTTCATTAATAGACGTTCAAGAAGGCAGAGTGAAGGAAAGCTGAATATGGCTAGAAGAGTAGCTGAAGTATAAAGACCTGGTAGAAAAGTCAAAAGCCATTTTTCGTGTTTTCTTCCCAGGAATTCATGGAGGTCAATTAAACTAGATGGAAAAGAGGAGGTGAAGGGAAGCAAAAAAACGAAGCAGGCCTCATTAAAGTACACAGCTGCAAGGCTGCATGAAAAAGGTGTCATCCTAGAAATTGAAGGTCTTCAAACCAAGCAGTAAGTGTGGTAGAAAACAATTCAGAGAATTTTCTATTCAACAGCTCCTTAAGGGGCCTGGCTTTTGTTAAAAGAAATCTTTGCAATTTCCTGTGCCACACCTAAAATTACCTCAGACTTTTAAATTCAGAAGAATGATAAAGCTTAATTGTCATAATTCATTTTTTCCCTTGTACCATACTATAAGATTACCTTGGGAAAACACCTGAATAAGCCTGTTTTGGCATTGGCTTAGGTGGAACCACTACAAATCCAGCTGCATTCTCACTCCTAATGACTGGCTTGTTAAGCAGTTGCAGCTTTTTGGTTTTTGGTTGTTGGGGTTTTTTTTATTTATTCAGCAACTGTTTTCATATAACTAAGTAAACACCTGGTTTTCTGCCCTTCCTCACTATGGCAAGGCAAATGCATATGGTGGTTCAACATGCCTTTTTTATCTATCCATTATGAGGCCGCTGTAGTGAAAATCTTCCATGCTCTGCACCCTTCCATCCATCTTCTGCATGCAAAAGAGTTTTCCAGGTTGCAGGTTTTTTTCAAGTGGGTTCTTCAGGCAAAGGAAGCCATATGAGGCAAAGTGAAACCAGAGAAGAGTGTGCACACACCTACCAGGAGACACTCAGGTGTGGCAGAAAGAAAATCTGGCTGCCTTGTCCTATGTTGTATATGCTTGGTCATCTTTTTTTCCCTGAATTTCCCACAGCCTGTTATTTTTCTCCAATACAAAAAACTTGAGAGCTCTGTATTACATACTATATGTACACCAGAAAGTCTCCCAAGACGTTGCAGTAGGGATGGGGTGGTTCATCTGACACAATTTACACTGCTTAGAGTCAAAGTTCTTTTGTGTTCTGCAGGCTTTTTCCCAAAAACTGTTTCTGGACTATAGAAACATGCACAGCATGCGTAATTAATTCCCCATGTTTTTGTTTTGAGGTTTAAGAATGTGATGTTTGATATCACACCTGGAGAAGAAGTGGGTGACTTTGAAATCAAAGCAAAATTTCTGGGGGTTGAGATGGAAAATGTGCAGCTCCATTTCCAGGTAATTTGAATTTTGTTACTTTGCTATATAGTCACAGTTGCATTTCCTCTAAATATAAACCATTCCAGATTTTTTTATTTGTATTCATGAACTATTCAATCAGCACAGAGCAGCAGATCATGTGGGTAATAACTATGTAAGTTCCATAGGACACTGGGCACAGAATTGTGTTCATGTTTACATTGGGGCAGCTGCATGAAACCAAATGCTGTGTTAGTTCAGTGGCAAGCATCAAATACAAAGAGAAAACAAAAATATACAGAAAGCAGTATTTCTTCTGTTTTGCGTTACCAACAGTCTGTAATTTGGGATCCAGAAGTCATGCAGTGTTTTCTACGCCTATCCAATAGCTGCTTGTAACTGTTTAAATTGTGAAGGACCTGGAGTTTGAGACGGGCATCATGTGATGAAAGTGACCCCATCCTGTTGCTGTAAAGTATGGATTCAAACACAGAGACTAATAATTTCATTTTCTATTATAGGATTTGCTTCAGATGCAGTATGAAGGTGTGGCTGTAATGAAAATGTTTGATAAAGCTAAAGTGAATGTGAACTTGCTCATATTCTTGTTGAATAAGAAGTTCTATGGAAAATGAGTGTCTTCAGATACCATGGACTGCACCCATCAGTAGGAAGTCTATTCAGTATTTTTTTGCTTTTAAGCATTTGTTTGAAGTTTGTCACTAGGCGCTTTGTAACTTTTAAAAAAAAAAAAACACCACCAAATGTTCAGAGGAATGTACACAGTGCCTTTTCAGCATTGATAATGAAGCAGAAAAAGAGAAAACAGATTAATTTAAACAATTCCAGATTTCATTGGTGTTGGTACATTCAAATTAAAATATTGTTTAGGACACTTAGCTATTGTGGTTGAATGGATTTTAAGGTAGGCAGAAACTGAATTTAGTTGAACATATAAGCCTCTTCCTATTAAAACATGTTTAAATGACCTCAGATAAATAATATAGTTCCTATTCAATTTTTAAGTATTTACCAAAAGAAATCCTAACTTGTTTCTAAGGGATAGTTTGGGCAAATATTTAGTTACGTACTAAGCCTATTTTCTGGCAGTTTTTCAATTGTAAAGCAAACTTATTGTGCAATTCAAAAATTTGTATAGGTAATTATAAAGTGACAATAACGTCTTACTGTACAAAAATATATTTTGATTCATTCCTACTAAATGCACTACTGCCTCATGTAAAATGACATTTTCTACTTTCACAGCCTTCGGAGTGGCATTGGGGAAATCTAAATAGTGAACAGTTTTTGTTCAGTTTGAAGTATTTGAATACGTAAATTGTGCCTGTCTGTCTTTTTTTAAGAAAATAAATGCAATAAAATCAGTATTTAGATTTTTTAATAGTCTTTGGAGATTGTTCTATGTAAAATAAACATTACCTAATAAAACTGGCTTGATTCCTAAATTTTGTTTGAGTCATTAAAGCAGCAATCCAGATGGTAGTGAAATAACTTTGAGTGCTTTTATAAAATGTAATCTAATGAAGCTTGATTGTCCTCACAGGTATGTTTTGGGAAGGTTGCTAAGCAGTGAAGACTTCATGGCCTTTATGCCATTGAACATGATGATGATTTTGCTGGTGAACTACCAATTAACACCTACAGAGCAAAAGTGTATACAGTAGGCAATGTGATAAATAAACCAAGAGAAGATATTTCCTACTCTCACTTTCCTCATGACAAACACTTCAAAAGATGGACAGTGAGGCATTCTAGAATGCACTGTAAAAGCAAATATTAAACAAGTATTAATTCTGAAGGTGGAATAAAACGGGGTAATCACAGCAGCAGATATATGGACTACAAGTTTAGTTGGTATTATACAAGCTGAAAATGATTACACTTACTGGAGATTTATGCATGGCATTAAATTTGGACCCTTGACTACTTTAAAACAGCTAATATTACTAATTGAAAGATAAACAGCTCCTATGGGCTTCCATTTTTCTTCTAGTCAATGTATAAGCCACTTCAATGTGATATAAATGCTGCAGTATTAATACCCTGTTCACTTAAAATAGCTGGGTGGGAAGGTGAAAGCAGCACTTTTACTTCCAAAGAAAAGTGAATTATACTTGAATATGAATTAAACTCACAATATTTTGTTTGCCTTTTAATTTGTAACAGCCTGGACTAATCCCTATGTATTTTTGACAAATTCTAGCCAAGCAGGTAAGTCTGAACAGATACAATGTTGATCCTAAGACCAGACCTTTGAGGTAATGTGTGGAAAGCCTGGAGTTCTGCTGGTGAGACATACCAGAGCCCACAGCCTTTGCGGCAGAAAGCTGCTTCTGGATATGCTGTTTTATGTAATGCGCTTAACACATCTAGTGACTGCTTAGTTCTAATGCAACCAGCATGTTCCTAGTTATTTCCCGATGTACGCAAGCTTAGGAAAGCTTATTTGGTTCTGAGGTAATGACACATATGAAAGGTACAGTCTCTGTTCTAGTACTCACCTTTTCCAACCATTTCTTGGGCTTCCCAGAAATGTACATCAAAGAGTAATTTCCATTCATTTCTTTTTAACTCCTTTATAAGCTTTTTTCTTAATTAACTAGCTCAGTTTAGGGCCTTGTCACTCAACAAACAATAAACCCTGCTAAACAGGACTGACCACAATGATTACTACCTAAATATAAGAGTGATGGTAGTACCAAGTACCATGCAAAGCAGCAAAGTAGTTCTGTGTCCACTCACTGCCGTCCTATGCTGCTGACAGCTACTAAATACAGCAACAACAACAAAATAAAACAAAAAAAAAGGCTTTTTGGAGCCTGCTGTAAGCTGCAATTTAGGGTCTTCAGAGTTAGAGAGGACTTGAAGAAACCAGTTTTATTCATGAAACAGTCCTGTGGAAAGATTTGCATTGCTGGTGCAAAACCTGAAGACAAAGCCAGTACAGCTGAACAGGGCCTAGTCAGTTGTCACCACAGAAGAAAATGCATCTTTCCTTGAAAGACTTGGCTATGTTTCAACTTTGTCTTCCTTAACTGGTGCTAATGAAAAGAAATTATAACAGCCAATAGCCTTAGTCTTTTAACCCCAGAGTTTGCATCTTTCTACCACATCTCTTTAGAGCTGACTAAGAGTACTTGGCAGCTAAATTAGTTATTTTGGAACTTACCCATTTTGATGGAGCTCTGAAGCTCCAAAGCTATCCACAAAATTGCAGAACATAATCTTTCTTCTTTGGCCAAGCAGACAGAAACACCGTCATAAGCAATAACTTTGTTCTGTTTTGCTTTCTGCTAATCTTCAAACATTCTTCTTTAGCTGTCTAAAAAAAAAAATAAAATACAGGAGCAACGCAACAAACTTCCCTCTAACAGCAAATCCAAAGAGTGAGAGTCACATCCGATTTCAAAAAGTCTAACTAGATAGACAAGCCTCTTCCTGGAGGACTGAATTTTGCCTCTTGAGATAACCTTAACCTTATCTTTGAGCAGGAGCTACCCTTCCCAGGCATGCACCAGGGTAATTGTGTATTAAACAGCAAAAAGATGGCTCCTTCCCCAAACAGTAATGACAGTAATCTTTCTTACATAGTTGTAGGCTTTTTTTTGGTAGGCTTACGGTGTTTAACAGGATTGAAGTTTTGTCCTGTAATGTGCTTCTGCCAGAAAGCAAAGCTCTGAAAAAGGTGCAAGAAGTAGAATTAAAAGTGGTAACTGGTAAAAGCTTCAGAAGTCATGAACTCCTCACCTCCATTACAATCAATCAGTTCACACAGAAAGTAGCAAGCAGAGTTGCTTAACTACAGGATACAAAAATTAAATTTGGTTCCCAAATGCAGACAGCAAATTTAACAAACACAGGATTGGGGTTTTTTTTAATTCAATATTTATAGCAATCTAATTACAAAGATGGAAGGACAGAACCCTATGACTGTTCCTTGTATCTGCAACTAAGCTACTCCCTGCAGATTTAGTCCAAGTTTCCCTTCGTGTCTTTCACAAACTTTGTAGACTGGTTTATCCCTCAAGCACTGGCCCCTGGTTAAGGCTGCTTGAAACTTCAGAAATACAAGTACTGCCAATGTATGCTTTTCTGAGGTCTGGTATAACATTTACAAATATGTATTTATTTTAAAGACTGATATTTAGTTGACTTCTATTTCAGGTTTAGATATTTTTAAGCGTTACCTTTGGGTATGTTTATGGAGCTGTGATATCACACGAATGCCCAAGAATGGCTTCACTTTCCCTTCCTAAATAGATGAAATTATCTCTGATTAAGGTATTTTCTAAATAGGTGAAGAATGGTTAAGGTGTTTTGTGTGGGTTCCTTAGTGTGTTTGGGGTGATAGAGCTGTAGAAAGGCCAGCCAGCTGTAAAACTTATATTTATTACTTCCCTTTGCTCCACACAGTTTGGAGCCAGCCTTAACAGTGCTGTAACATAGCAAGTGGTCAGATTGTGGGAAGATCATCGTAGAGACATGGACCTTAACAGGAACCAGTATTTGCAATCACGCGTATTTGTTTTCCGTGGTTTTTACTCTCAGTTAAACAGCAAAGGTCAGTGCTCCTGTAGTAATATAAGCACTGCATACACAGGAACAAGTTCTAAACTGACACCACCCCCTTTTTTGTTGTTGTTATTTTATTTTGCTGTAAAGAGAAGGATATGTGGTTGATGATGGGACACTATGCCCTAGCAAACCAAACGGTGTGCACTTGTAAAGCTTTTGACTGAGTCACAGGCCTAAGAAATACAAAACACATGCACTTTTCTCGATTTTCAAAGAGAAAAGCCTAAAGAATAGCTGCAATGTCACCAAAATATTTTCCTCTATAGCTTTTCTGTAGGTTCTAGTTCAACCAGCTCCTGATACATGCACAGCTCTGAACGACAGAACAAGCTTCCCTGCCCAAGGGAAACCCGCTGAAGCTCGGGGTGGCGGGTCTTCCTCGGGGGGAGACTGCCAAGCTGGGTCGTGAGCTGCTCACAGGCTGCACCGCGTGTGCGGAGCCCGCCACCTGCGAGGCCCGCTGCCCGCCTCACGCAGCCCGGTCCGCGCAGCCGGGCGCCTCCGGGTGACCCTGACCGCCCCCGTGGGTAGCGCGGCACTTCCGCCGGCCCCGACTGCGCTCCTGCGGGACACCGGCGACCCGGGCTGCAGGAACAGAACCCGCGAACTCAGACTAACCCCCCGAGAACCGCCCTTTGCTCTGCACCCCCCGCCCCGCCACCCTGCCCGAGCCCCCGCCCACGCCCCCCCCCCTCCTCTACGGGGTGCCAGCGCCTGGGCGGGCGCGCCGCGGGGGCGGTGCGCTGTTCCCCCCGGTGCCGGCTCTCCCCGCCCCTCCGCCGGGGCGGCGCGGCGCGGCAGGAAGCTCCCCCCTCCCCCACGGCCGGAGAAAGCCCCGGCGGCCGCGGGGCGGCACGTCGGCAGCCGCAGCCTCCCGGCGGACGGCAGCCGCCGCGCCTCGGCCGCACTCGCGTCGCCCGGCCGAGCACGGAGGGAGCGGAGCGGGACCGCGCGGTGCGGTGCCATGGTGCGGCCGCTGCCCGCGCTGCTCTGCGCCCTGGCCGTCCTGGGCTGCCCGCGCCCGCCGCCCGCCGCCGCCGCCGCCCGCCTCGGTGAGTCGCCGCGCCCGCCCCGCGCGGGGAGCTGGCGGGGGACGGGGCGACCAGCCCTGCCAGGCCGGAGCGCTCCGTGCGCGGGGGGGGCTGGGGGAACGGTGGCCGGGCTGGCGGGGGCGGCGGGGCTCTCGGCGGCGGGGCCGGAGCTGTGCGCCCGGGCAGGGGACAATGAAGGAGACACGCGTTGTGGCGCAGCATGGGTGGGGGGCGCCCGGGCTGGGCGAGGGTCTCCCGCTCGGAAGCGGTAGTTGGAGCTTGGCACCGAGTTTTCTTCGGCGCTGTGAAATGCCGCGCTACGTTTGTTCGCATAGCAGTCGCAAGGGAACAGGCTAAGGCAGAGTTAGCCTGGGTAAAGTAACGCCGGACCGATGTGTTTTGAGAACTGTTTCTTTGAATAAAGGAAATATCATAGATACGAAATGCATAGATCTGAGGAAGATGCAGTGCCGTAGGTCTGCTGATGGTGAGGAATGGCTTACAGTTGTCCCACGGCTAAAGAGGTGGCTGAGCCGTAGCAAGTTAGCATGGAGAGAAGTGACCGGGCTGGCGAGACCTGCCCGTGGACCTCCTTAAAAAACTGGAGTTGCCTTTTGGTAACAACTTCAGAAGCTGGAGTGCTGGCTGAATCTGTAGGTACCGCAGAGTTTACCAACACAACATAGTTGAGAATGTCCACCCGAAGTAGATGCCCTTCATGGTTCTCGGTTAGGAGTAGCGCTGATAGCAGCATCGGTGCTGCAACTGGTGAGACCACGAGGCCACCTGGCTCGGGGCTTGTCTGGCAGTGCAGATGGTGAGGGAAGGAAGGTAAGAAAAGCAATGCAGACATGTCGCCTCCCAATTTCTAGTAGAGGTAGATCAGTACAAAGGGCAAGATTATGCATCTAGAGATCAGCAACGTTTTTCCTGTAAAACTCGGTTTAACGTTTCTTTCAATCACATAGTGATCATAGCGCTGCTGGAGAAATAACTTCATCCCTTAAGACGCCTGGTGGGAAGACTGTTCAAGCTCCACATTACAGAAGAGGGCTGATTAGAGGAACTGAACGTGGCGTACTTTGGCTGCTCAAATGAAAGCTGAAAGGGGACAGGGCTAGCGTTTGTAATTATGCTGGGAGGGAAGTATCAGGGCAAATAGTTTTGGCTAAACAACTTTTTGGCCAAGGTCATGTGGGAATGAAGGGATCACAGTCATGTTTCTATTGGAAGTCTAAGGAAAATGACCTTATTAACAACAACAAAAGGCAGGCGGTGTGTAGGAGACAAATGATATGTGTAATGCTAGGCAAAAAGACTGTGCTGTTGGGCGCTATTCTTCCAGTTTATGGCAACATTCAAACTTGGTTTCCTGCCTTTCGCAATTATAGTTTTCATTAAAGAGGACCCCAAATTACACTATTTGCTGCTTGCTTAGGAAATAATTACTGAAATAGTTACTGTGTTACATCATTAGGAAAAGGACGATTCAAAGCCAGTTACCTCATGTGCAGTAACAGTAATAAAGCCTGGCTATATTAACATGCCTTCTGCTCTCCCCGTGCTCACTCCCACTGTAATAATATCATTTCCGCGCTGACCTGGAAAACTCTCCCCATTTCCATCGCAATGTACTTAATTCCCATCCTCCATGCATGGCTGTATCCTCCGGTCTGCTCTGCCCTTGCCCCTGCAGCTTCCCCCCTGCTCTTCCCTTGGTCCTTTAGTATCCAGTTACCACGTTACTGACCTGTGCTGATCCTGCAGGCAAGTGGAAAAGCAATAGCTTGGCAGGGGGTTGATGCTATGTGCTTGCAGGTTAGCCTACCAGGTGTACCTGCCGAGACTTTCCTGCCTGGACTTGCCTGGTTGGGACACTGATAGTGGGGTAGAGAAGTGTTGCTTCATTGCTTGAAGACAAACACCTGTGGTGAAAGAGATCGAAAAAGGAAAGCAAAAAGGAGCAGACATTGGTTGCAAGAAGACAATACTTCAGGAAAATGTGTTCAGATTGTTACTAGTCACTCATTAATACAATAACTAATTCAGTATGAAAGGAGGTGTTGGCTGAAGATTTTTTTTTTTTTAAAGACATTACGGTGTTTATTTTTACAAAAGCAAATAATTGTCATCTGTCCTACAAGACTGTATCTTACCTTGTTTATATAAACATGTCTGGCATGTGCTTCACATTCAGCCTGTGATTACCTAATTTATGGGCCACTGAGTAGTTTAGATTCTAGATGCTTATCTGCAGATTATGCAAAGGGAAGATAAGAGAAACCAACTTTTTGTTACAAGCCAGCTGTATGGGTGCAGTTGTCATCAGTAATGCCTAGAAATCAATATTAACTGTTGTCCACCAGCACACTGAACATACTTAATTGGCTTGAGCAGGAGCCTATTCTTTAATTTTTCACCTCACAAAAATATCCCTTGGCACATAAACATTGCTGGTTTGTAGCATCCTGTCCAGATTTATGGGTCTACAAAAATACTTTAAATTTTCTTTTGGAGCTCAAGAGTGCTTTTTAAGATTAGTTGAAGCAGTCTTTTTTTTTTTTTTGCTCTGTACTTCTCCTTTCAGAGAACAGTATGTGCAGTAGCCTTCTGCATATGAAAGTAGACATAAAAGGAAATTATAAAATAGCTCTGTGTAAAAAAAAAGAAAAGGAGTGCCTTTCAGGGTAAGCAGAATATGTGTATGCTGATCTTGAGATGAACAGTACGTAGTACTTCATGGAAAACAGCACAATATAGATTGTTAAAATCAAACAATCCCAAGCTTACTGAGCTTTCTACATAATTTCTGTATGTCCTTGTTGGAGAATCAGTGCAAAGACCGCAGTAAAAGAAAACTTCAGGAAATTTGACCATTATACTCTTTCTGCATAATTTTTGCCTTTCAAAATACTTATTGGGAGCAAATAAGAGACTGTATGTATATTGTTCAGTGTCCTGACTACACACCACAAAGATAAAGCCTCAGTGCTTTGTCCCGCTCTTTCTTTGTTCTTAGTTTCTTAGTCCTGTCTTTCATACCAATTTATATTTTACAAGTACCTTGATAGAGCTGTTAACTCTGGCATATCAGCAATGAGAATACTTTTAGTCATAAAAATAGTAATCCACCAGCTTTGATCTCTTCCAAAAGGATCAGGTGACAGCCTAGCAAAAATAGAATGACTGAACATTTATGATTGTTACACAAAGTTAACCTCTATTTTCCTAGCAGATTGGATTATTAAAAATTACTTAAGATGTAGTGAAATATGTTTTAGAGACATTATATCTAGAGCTTTAAAACTGCTAGAAGGGAACATGTGACAGATTCTGGTACAGCTGTAGGTAGATAAGAATAGTTCTAAAAACTTTCCTGTAGAGCTACTGTATTAGCTGTCTTGTTATTGGCTGTCTTGTGCTATCCCAGATTATAGGTAATGCCTGTTTCCCATTACAGACCTTTATGTTTATTGTCAAGGTTCATTAAGATCTTTTGAAATAATATGACATAATTTCATCCTCTTCCCTTCAGTGTATAAATCTCTGATCATCGGCTTTTTCAAATAAACACTGACACAAAAGGGAATCCAGAACCTCAGGGCACTGACTATCTTCCTTTCTGTTTCAGGAAGCATGTAGTGCACTATTTTTTCTAATAATATGCAGACACAGTGTCATACAAACATACAAGCTGCTTTGCAAAGGAGAAGTGATATGTGGCCATGAATCTTTTAAATTAACGTTAAATTGCATTTCATCAAGAAAGTTTGAATTCCTGGTCTCTGTATTATCAAGTAGCAAAGAAATAGTGAGTTTGGGGTCTCACTGCATTTCTCCGTAGACCTGGCTTTCTAGTACCTCATGTCAGATAAGTTCAAGGGGCAGATGTGGACTGAGGGTGGAGGTGAGACAGGACACAGTATGCAGGTGTTGCTAACAGCATCAAGGTTAAGTTCAACTCTGAACTTTGAAGTCTTTGCTTACACAAAGAACACATAGTTTTCACCAAGTTAAGATATTACTCTAGATGATTTTAAGCAAACTAGAATTGTTTATGACATTTCTTTGTCCTGAGTTACTGTAATAGGATTCTACTTTAGAAAAGTTTGATAATGGAGTAATGCAGACTTTAAATCATTTAATCTGAGAAAGTTCTAAATAAGTTAGCTCCATGAATTCAGGATATAATTAACATTATTAGCAGTGTTCAAGTAACTGTAAGCAATAGCTAAGGCAAAGATCAGTAGCTGATAAAAGGTAACTGGCCCAATCATAATTTTTTTTTCCTTTAGCACATTTCCATACTGTCCTAAGTTAGGAGTCACTGATGAGAATTGCGTCAGGTTACCACCAAGGGCTTCCACATTAAGTGACTTACCCTCAGTCGTTAAGGGTCAGTGGCTCTGTCGGGTTTGCTCACTAGTCCTCAAAAAGTGAGACACTGCGGCACTGCTAGCTCAGGTGAGGCAGCGCAGGCAAAGTCCTTCAAAGTTCAGGGGTGCTGGGACTAGAGAGATGCTTGCTGGAAGCATCTCAGTTACCACATCATGCAGAGGTCATCTGGGCAATACCCTCACTCTCATAGAGTCCATTTACATCTGTGTCCCCCAAAAAGATGCCTTCTTCACATGAAAGCATGTCACCTCTTCATTTGATTCTTGACACTGTTCTCCAGCGGTGGAGAAACCAAAAAGGACATGTAGACCTTCAGAGACTAGGACCATCATAGTCTTCTGTTTCAGAAATTTTCTGTTTTAGAAATGTCAGTGGAAGAAATATATGTTCACAGTATTCAAAATCTTGAATTCATAAAACTTGTATGTACTGGAGATAGTAATTACTCTTCCAAGATTTTTCATCACTCTTACTGATGTCTTTACCATAGAGACAAGCCTCTGGGCATAAGAAATTGGGGGGTTTTAGTTCTTAGTTCAAGTATAATAACAGTTCTCCCAAAAGAGGTGAATACCAATGCTGTCAGTCAGGACAGATTTCTATTGCAATAATCATTAAGTACTGGAAAGCACCTAACTATTTGATGTCAGCCACAGGCTGAAGTTAGAGGTGTTAACTGTAACTTTCTGCTGCACCTGAACTGCTGAACTAGGAGCTGACTCCTTGAGCCATCCAACTGCTTGGACTAAACTTTTAAAGTAAGGTTAAAGATTAAGGATCTATAGTTTTGCCTTTTGTTAGTCTTCTCTTTCAGATGGCAGAATAGACCCTTTTATAAACTGGTTTAGTGTCCTTCTGTGCAAACACTGAATCTCACATACTTCTGCGCATTTGTGTTTCAGTAAAAGTACTAACTGCAGTCTATGCAACAAGTTCCCAGGCTCAAATTCTCAGCCAGCATCTTGTTTTTGGGCCTGCAGAGGTTACAGTCTAGCCCCTTTGCATATGAAAACCATTATCTCAGACTCTTCCCCTCTTTTGTCCTGCCTCCAGAATGCTACTGTGACACAGCACGATACATATGGGCACAGCACCTTTTAAAAAAAACCCAAATTTCCCTGCTGCTCCTCTGATCTTCCCCCGCATTCAAGTCTGAATTTCACCAAATCCAAGCTGGGCAGGCCCCTTCTCCCACAGCCTCTACACAAAGGGGGGTGACTGCCTGCTTGAAACTTCAGCCACTCCTGCTTTTGCCATTTGCCTTCTTCAGCTGCTTTTGTCCTCATCTGGTTTAAAAAAAAAAAATTTGAATTGCTATAGAACAAATAATTGCTTCTAACAACTAGCATCTTAGGTGAATCATGCTTTCAGCTCACTGATTTAAGCTAACACACTGTCATTAGTATTTTATTTGTGTACAGTTCAACACAGGAAGAGTTGCACAGCTAAACAGGTGAATGATTATTGTAGTAGTAGTAGCAGTAGATGAATGTAACTGGCTCACTTCTGTCTGCCCATAATATCTTCTAATTCTCCTATGCCTGACTACATAAAACTGAAGCTCAAAACAAATCTCCATATGAACAGCTTCTCTAAAATAATGTCTAAATTAGCTCTTTTGATTGTTTGAGATTTTGGGGTGTTGTGTTTTTTTGGGCTGTTGGTTTTTTGTTTTGGTTTTTTTTCATAAATGTACTCATACCACGTATTCAACACTTTGTAATGCTAACTTCCTAACTCATTACAGCTACATTTGAAAGGCAGAGATAACTTTCCCTGACACTTTTCAGTCACAGCCATGAAACCATGCTGCAGAAGACCCCGCTGTAGAGGGAGCACTAGTGGCAGTTTTCAGAAGTGCCCCGAGGGCACACTGGACCCAATGTCCTGAGTGATGCAGCTGTGGGGTAGGATAAGTAGAACTAGGGAAGTGTTTCAGTGCAATCTGTGGCTACCTGTCTGATACAAGCAAAGGTTGATCCACACCCACCTTAAAAACTGCATGCAGGCTTCTGCCATCTGGGTTGATGGGGGCTGTCAGGGTAAGATGACTCCAGAGCACACAAATATTTCAGTAACTTGATGTTTTAGTTGCACTGTAACTTTTTGTTATTTTGGTGACAAGTACTCCTAAGGGGAATTGTGTGTATGAATACCCAGCACCTCATTCACTACAAACTGTATGAGGGGTCTGGCAAAGACAGTACTGGGGTAGAAAATTTACTGTTGTATTTGTGTTAAAGTAGCCCAAAGAAAACATAGATGGAATTGGGTCCATAAGCACAGCTCGAGTCCCTGCCATAAAAAGCTTCCAATCTAAGAGGAGACAAAGGAGGATATCTTACCCAAACTTGTAACAGGAGCTAAAATAAAAAGGTCTGGACTAACACCTGTGGGCAGGCTGCACTTGGAATCAGGATTTAACTTTACTATTTTGTGTTGCTGATACGGTATTAGCGTTCCTTTTTGAAAGATGTTTTTGCTTCCCATAGCATGTAAATATTTGCTTATTAATCTTAACACATTCTTATTTTTCAGCCTCCCCACGTAATGGTAGCGTACCACGTGTCAGAAGTTTTGTACTGTCTTTTGTAAGTCACCAGGATGAACCTATACCTAGTGAAGGTGATACTGAAAATGACTTGGAAGTTGGATCGGGAGCCACCAATCAGACTGGATCATTCCGACGTGAACAACGAACAGTGTCAGTGCAGACAGCAAGATACCTCACCAGTCCTTGGCTGACACGTTTTGTTCCTTCAGTTTACACCTTAGTGTTTGTGCTGAGTCTCCCTCTGAACATTACGGCGATACTCGTGTTTCTGAAAAAAATGAAAATTGAAAAGCCAGCTGTAGTATACATGCTGAATTTGGCCCTTGCAGATGTCCTGTTTGTGAGCGTGCTTCCTTTTAAGATTGCTTATCACTTTGCTGGAAATGACTGGGTTTTTGGACCTCAGATGTGCCGTTTCATCACTGCTGCCTTCTACTGTAACATGTACTGTTCCATAATGCTTATGACAAGTATCAGCTTTGATCGCTTCTTAGCAGTGGTGTATCCCATGCAGTCTCTTGGGTGGCGTACATTAGCACGTGCCTCACTGATTTGTTTCATCATATGGCTTGTAGCAATAGCTGGGGTTATACCTTTTCTCATCAGAGAGCAAACAATGGAAATACCCAAGTTAAATGTAACTACTTGCCACGATGTGCTAAGAGAATCTGAACTTCACAGCTATTACGTCCACTTCTTCTCCATCTTCTCTTCTGTGTTTTTTGTAGTGCCTTTTATAATTTCTACTGTCTGTTACGTGTGTATCATTCGATGTCTTAGTTCTTCTACCATTGTTGCAAAACAAAATAAGAAGACACGTGCCTTGCTGTTGTGTGTAGCTGTTTTTTCTGTTTTTGTTATTTGCTTTGGACCAACAAATATCCTCCTATTAATTCATTATATCCATTTTTCTTATGACAACAGCTTAGAGTATCTCTACTTTGCCTATCTACTCTGTGTTTGTATCAGCAGCATTAGCTGTTGCATTGACCCCTTTATTTACTACTATGCTTCTTCTCAGTATCAGAGACAACTTTTCAGTCTCTTCAATTGTAAAAAGACTTTTGATCCTACCCACAGTGATCAGTCAATGACTACCACTAGTAGAAGAGCTACATGCTCTACTAATGTGAATAATAGTGTCTACAGGAAATTACTAGCAATGCATTGAGATAACATGCCTTACACATGCTTAATATTTAGACAATTCCAGACAAAAAAAGAAAGACAGTATTATATCAAAGAAATGCAAAAGCTTAAACCAAGTTGCTGTACAATACATAGTTCTATGGATTCATCATAGTAACGCACAATTCAAATTATAACTGTGTATGTGTATATATATAGCATATGTAATGTAAATAGGTTAATGTAGAGGCCATTTTAATAGTTAATAGTAGTTGTTGAGTGTTTTTCAAATAAACTTTTCAGAAAAATCCTTTGGATTGTTAATTCAGTTGATTGCAGGGGTTTTATGAAATACCTTTTTAGGATTTGGAACTGTATCAGGTTGATTAAATTCTTTACTTATGGAACCATTCCATCTGTCCAGTACTTCCTGAAGAAAGCAACAATGTATTTCCAGGTTTGGGGTTTTTTTTGCCCCCATATTTGTCAGTATTTCTGAAAGTATCTGTAAACTTCATTTTCTTAACATCTTGCATCTTGGACACTGAAATTATTTATTTTACATTTGTATATACTCCATTTCAAAATAGTCTATGGTTTAAAGGAATGTGAGCAACTGAAAACCAGCTATTGATTGGTGCAGTGTGTCAGGGGAGATAATTCTCAGCAGCTAGAACTAGCTTTTCTTCTGGTAATCCTCTCATTGATGTACACTAGGCGTCTTGGTTAGGAATGTGGTATTTTTCACAATTAATTTCACAAAAAATTGTGCATTTTATATCACAATAAATCCATGTTGAATGGCTCTCCAGAAAAATATACTGAAAAAGCCATATTTATCATCTTGTTATGCAGTTTGCAAATATGTCCTTTCATGCACTTGATTAATCATCATGCATTTAGGACTTGGAAACGTCCTTTATCCCTCTATGTCTATATGTTTTTTATATTTTACATTGTGTCCACCTCTCCTGAAATTGCTGTGGTGTAGAACCCGCTAGCAAACTTAATTCTATGTAGCATTCCTTTACTACAAAGGATGCTAAACCCAAGTAACAGGAATTCAGTTTAAGAAATGAGTGTGTAAGTAATAGGACTGTACAGCAAAATGGAAATAAAAATAAGAGGGAACTTGATCAGTATTTGCCATAGGAATCTGCCAAGAAGTACAGCAATGGATAAAAGCTGTTTTCAGTCCAGCACAAGTGGTAAGAAATGGATCTTTCTGCATACAGTGTGACAGTGAGAAACTTATTTGTAACCATGGTCTCTCATGGGTTTGTGTCTGTTCCTTAAGCCTTAAGCATAATTAAGTATTGCATACCATCTCTAGATGTTTGTTCTCAAGAATTTGCCACTTTCTAAGTACATAAGCACTAAATATGTATATACATGTAGTTGGTAAGGCTAAAGCCCCACAAATGAGACATAGTCAGTTACATTCTCATTTTATTTAATATCATATTAAGGGTGGTTTTGGTTTTCAGCAAAATCCAAATGCATTTTAAAACCATGAACATCTGCTTCTTGCTGCCAGAAAAAATGACTTCTGTGCTTCCTGTAGTTAGGGGCTGGGGGACTGCTTTTTAGACCTGTTACATAGTTGGGATTTGTTTCAATGTCGTGATATTTTGTTTCATGATAGTGTTTTATTTTTAGGTAGCCAAAAGAGACATCTAGTTTGCTTTGCAGGGGGCGGTATTACACGCTAGGAGGGATGCATGTAATTCTGCATTTTGAACGTGCAAAACAGCTTGGCAATCATAGCAATTATTTACTTGGTTTTGCTTTTGCTTGTAACATCTGTGTGCTCAAGAGCATTTGTAAATGAGGAGCTTCTTCCTACCTTGTAGGGTAAAAAAATGAGAGGGATGAACACAACTTTTTATCCTTATGACTAAGAGCATCAACAAAGTTCTTGAATAAGAACAACTAAAAAAGATTTTATGCGCATTTATAAACCAGTATCCCAGCTCTGCCATGTGCACTGCTGAAGATGGTTTTGCTGATGATTCAGGCTTGCATGCAAATGAAGAAGAAAAAAAAACAGGAAAGACAGTTACAGCACACAACCCTTAAATAGAAAGGACTCACAAACCCCAGCAGACTTCTTGGTAACTAGCTAAAGTGTTGAAGTTGCCTTTGGAAAGTATTCTTATGTTGTCTAGGCATGTCTGAAGACACAACACTTGACAGGCTTAAGGAGTTGGCCCATGACAACCTCATAAAGTTCAACAAGGCCAAGTTCAAGGTCCTATACACAGGTTGGGGCAACCCCTGGTACCAATACAGGCTGGGGGATGAAGGGATTGAGAGCAGTTCAGCGGATAATGACTTGGGGGTGTTGGTGGATGAAAAGCTGAACATGGCACAGCAATGTGTGCTTGCAACCCAGAAAGCCAAGTGGTATTCTGGGGTGCATCAAAAGAAGCGTGCCCAGCAGGTCAAGGGAGGTAATTCTGCCCCTCTACTCTGCTCTGGTGAGACCCCACCTGGAGCACTGCATCCAGCGCTGGGGCACACAACATAAGAAGGACTTGTTGGAGTCCAGAGGAGAGTCACAAGATCGTCAGAGGACTGGAATACCTCTCTTATGAGGAAAGGCTGAGAGAGTTGTGGTTGTTTAGCCTGTAGAAGAGAAAGCTCTGGGGAGACCTTATCGTAGCCTTTCAATACTTAAAGGGGGCTTATAAAAAAGATGGAGAGAGACTTTTTACCGGGGCCTCCCCTGACAGGACAAGGAGTAATGATTTTGAAGTGAAAGAGGGTAGGTTTAGATCAGATATAAGGAAGAATTTTTTTTTCGGTGAGGGTAGTGAGACTCTGGAACAGATTGCCCAAAGAGGTTGTATGTGCCCCATCCTCTCAAGTGCTCAAGGCTAGGTTGGATGGGGCTCTGAGCAACCTGATCTAGTGAAAGGTGTCCCTGCTTATTGCAGAGGTGTTGGACTAGACAACCTTTAAACGTCCCTTCCAACCCAAACCATTCAATAATGCATGCATAGGCATCCTACTCATATTGATGTTTTGCAAGTGCTTCTAGCAAGCTTCTTGGCTAGCCTGCAAATGCATACTTCTGCATACAGACAGAGAGGTGATTAACAAGTCAATTGTCACACAGCACACTACTTGCTAAAACATACAGCAAATACCACCTTTTCATACCAAATGAAGCATTAAGAGTTATTCCACGTTTTAAGCTCCCACAGCTAGTTTCACACCTCTACTTTCTGTTGAGGCTTCAGCCTGAGTGGATTGCAAAAGTAAGCAAATTGCTACATAACTGGAGGAGTCTCAAACCAAGGCAATGGCAGCTCAGCTCTTACTGAATTTGGCATCTCCGTGCAGCCAGTTAGTTGGAACATGCTACAGTTCTCAGTGACTGATTTTACTTCAGTATTTGGTGGCAAGAAGGGCAGGACCTGCTCAAGCAGCAGCAATTTATAGAGCCAGCCTGAGGCACAAACAGCATTTGCATAACAGGTTGTAACTGCTGAACATGGCCATGCAGCAAAGCACAATGTGGTAGGCAGCCTTTTGAGGAAGCTGAAACAGAAATGTACTGCAGTTCAGACTGATATGCTTAAACTAACAGGAAAAGCTAACCATCTCTTCATGCTTGGTGCACCCTTGCACAGCTAGCTGGGAAAGAAAATGAACACCTTGTTTCAGGGGGAAGGGGAAGAAGTGAAAATCTGACCAAAAGAAATTAAACTCATCACTGTTACATGCTGCTTCATCCATACTTTCTCCTCCTCATTCTTTCCTTTTTTTCATAATATCAGGGTTAAGCTGCATCATTTTTTGTATGAAGCAAGCTAACCGTGTGCCAAATAATGTTTGGAAGTGAGAAGGTGTCAGGCACTAAAGATGCATAAGAAAGCTTGCTAGTGTTCCAGATATGTCAGCTTCATATTGTGGCAATACTGGCAGGGGCAAGATTTGGAATCAGTGTGGTTTCTGTTGGCAGAACACCTCACACAGCTGTCATTGGTATAATGTACTTCACAGGGGAAGGTCTGCTTCATTTAGCATGACAAGGATTTTGCAGGGATTGGTGCACTCACATTAGAAGTATTTTATCAGTCAATGCCAAGCATGCATCACCTTACAACCTGGTCCCTGCACCTTGACTGCACACAAAGTATGGTCTGCTGGCTATTAGCTCTGCATCCCTATTTAGTTGAATCCTAGCCAGAATTGTGAGCATGGCTGCAAAGTGTGTTCATGGTGTTTTACATCAAGCAAACCGCATCAGGCCACTGGATCTCTCCCAACTAGAGATGGTATCCAGAAACAGAAAGAGAATATGAGTTTATTAGTTATCACCAGCAATGGCTTCGCACCAGAGCTCTCCAACAGCTGCGGGAGGAAAGGCCTGGTGTGATGGGTGCAATATTTAAGTACATTCCTGAGTAAGGCCTTTTATTGATCATTTTAATCTTCTTTTCATCTGGTCACAGTTTGATCTTGCAAGAGGCTGAGCAAATCAAAAAAATGAGATCTCTCACACATTTACAATTAGTGACCCATAAGTGCATTTTTATGGCATTTGGCAATTTTCAAGTGCTACAGAAATAGTTTAGTCATACCTAATACAGCTGGAGAAGCTGAACAAATAACATGCTATAATCCAAGTCAACACTAGAGAGCATTAAAAGAACTAGCTATGGCAGTTGTAATTTGGCTTATTGGGGAGGAGACCATTAGGAGCCAGATCTGAACATCATGCTGAACTGCAAAATACTGTCTAGCAGTTTAAATAAACGTGGATTTGGAAAGGTGAAAAAGTATTGGAATTGTGTTGGAAAAGTGGGTGACTTTATTTTAAACAAAACCTGTAAAAAACATTCAGTGAAGTTTTAGGGAATAATTTATCTTTGTGCTATTAGCCTTATAATAGTGGTGTCCATAGCACCACAAACAAGCATCTCCTCAAAAGTGACATTTAAAGCATGGCACTACACTCAAATGCATTGCACACAGCGATGTAACTCCATCAAGGTAATTTCTGATCAAGTCAACCCATAATGAAAGTCTGGCTTGGTGTTCCCTCACCAAAATAAAAATGAATGACATTAAGTCAAATTCATCTTTATTCCACAGTAAACCTAGGAAAGTCACTGTCCTTGCCTTTGTCTAATCAGTTTGGGAGTTTGTGTTAGGAATTTGCGGTCTTTGCTATTTTTTTGTGCCACACAATTACATACTAGAGGCAGCAGTCCTCGGGAAGTTCTCATGTATGTTTTTTCATCCCTGTGGATGGGGCAGCATGTGCCCAGGTGTCACAAAAGGAAAGGTCAGGTTGCTTAAAGAATCACCACTAAAGGGTTTGAGCAAAATAGGTTTAGTATGAATTTGTGGAAATGCAACTGCACAAGGTTGCCAGGGTTCACTTCACTACTTACTACACGAACTAAACGCACAGATATAAACCAAATTAAAATTGAGTCAGAACAGAGCTGAAAACAGTTTGTAAAGATCAAGGGCATAAGAGGGTAAAGGAGATCTTCATGTTGAGTCACAAGGTTTAGAGTGGACCCAGTTGCCTTCTAAACTCTCAGAGTTTAGGTGCAGCTAGATTCAATCTTAGTTTCAGACTTGGTCAATGGTTTATGTCTAATAGGAGAGAGACAGAAACCGGGGTAAAGAATAAGGGAGAGCCTTCTGCTGAGTCGCAAGGTTCAGAGTAGACCCTCTTGCTTTCTAAACTCTCACAGAGTTTAGGTACAGCTGGATCTACTCCTAGTCTCAGACTGGGACAAAGAATTAGATATAGAGAAATATAAAGAGTGAGAGGAATTTTACCATTGAGTCAGAAGGTTTAGAGTAGACCCCTTGCTTCCTAAACTCTTATACTGGGTGCAGCTATGTCCAGTCTTAGTCTCAGACTTGGATAACAGTTTGTATCGGAGGGGCAGTGGAGGCAGGGTGTGTGTGTGGGGGGGGTGGTGGTTTTTGTGCAAATTCAAGATCATCCATAGGATTTCAGCAGCAAATCAGTAATATTTGTTTAAATCGCCAGAACAACCTAACTACTTCAAGCTTGCAATGCTTATTATAACAAAGGTAGACCTGTCAAAAGTCCCCCTTGAGTTCAGTGAAATATTTACATCTAATGCCTTTTACGTTCCCCAATGGGCAAAGGGTTGAGCCTCGAGGAGCAGGGGTATCAGCTTTTGGTGACGGTCCCCCAAGTATCACAAACTTGGGAGTCTGTGAGTTCTGAGCATCATCCTGTGCAGAGGGAGATGCTGGCTGCAGCTCACAGTGGTCCAAGAAAGCTCAAAAGGGTCTCACTTTAGGACTGCTCTTTAGAGGGCTGTGAGATGACTGGTTTTAGTCATCTGTAAATTTCCACCCTGGCTTCAACCTGAGTCAGTAACTTTTCAAAAATTCCAAGAATAATGTTATCATTCCACTCAGGCCACCACCTGGTCAGAGGTGTTCCAGGGGTGTCAGTAAATAACTGTCTCCATTCCTGTTCCCTGCTTTGACCAGTCAATGGGACTTCCAGTACGGACAGTGCCGTCTCTGCCTTAGCCAAGTAGGAGTTACTAGTAAAATCAAGGGGTGCTTAACCTCCCAACTCATTGCTCAAGGTGCCAAGGCCTACCTGGCGGCTCTGGGGTCACAGAACAGCCTGGAGAAGGGGAAGAGGCCACAGCAGGCAGCGGTGGCACGTGGGGCTGCCTCTCCCAGCTCGCCCTCCCGCGGGGCTGGCCGCCCGTTCCCGCCGGCTGGCCACGCTTCTCCCTTCGACTCGGCTACATGGCAGGTGGGACCACTGCCGCTTCCCTCAGAAGCGTGGACAGAAAAGGAAAATAATTTAATAGACTTCCGGAGGAAGAGTATCTAGAAATATTTTACCACTATTGGCTCTTTATAGTGGTTCAGATTTTGGTTTTGGGTTTTTTTTCAGATATATGTTTAAACAATTCAGGTTTTGGCTTATAAACAGGAAAAAGCAATCACCACCAGCAACAGAGGAAGCAGGTTGGGATCCTAAGACCACACCTTTCAAATCTGTTTCAGCCAGACACCAAACTCCACCTATTCAGTTTATATTCCAGCAGGTGTGGAGCATCCCTTGGGCTCTGTGTGCCTGCTAGAAGGGGATACAGTGGTACAGAAGCCAGTGGTACCACTGATGGGAAATGATGCTGAACACAGGCTGTGGGAGTCTGTTTCCTTTCACGAAGAACAGCACTTAATTGGAAACAGGCATCCAGATCCAGAGGGTGCATTTTGTCACTACCACCTCTTACTATAATGTCCTGTTTACTGAAACTTCCCTAAACACTAGAGTGTTTCTTGCCAAGACAATATCCCACACAGCCCTCCTCACTATTTACACAGCAAGGTGCCTTGCAAATCTATTTTCAAATCAAACTGGTTTTACTGTCAAGTAATTCGTCTCTGCTCATTACAACTTAACACAGTGATTGAAGTTTCTTTTCTGATATGGTCACTCCTGTGATTTTCCACTTCTCTTTCCTCTTTTACAGCAAACAATTTTTACTGCCTATTCTAATCTTGCATTGCTCATTAATATTGTTGCAAAGCCAAACAGAAGAAGATGTGTTCTTGCTTGCAGCAAACTTGTGGATTTACAAAGTGATACCACTCAGAGCTGACATGTTTTCCAGGAACCATAAAATGTGAGAAATTTGTTAGAGTTCAAAAATCAGGTCAGCTAGCATAACCAGAATAATTGCACAGCATGTACACAGATAAAGCTTTACAGCTGCCTAAATCATGTAGTACTGAGAACTCACTCCCAGATGTAGAAAAACAGAGAGACAGAAGGAGAAAATGCAGTTACATCCAGCTAGTGACCCATCACAAGTGGTGCACCCCAGGGCTCAGTATTGGTGCCAGGTCTATTTTATATCTTTATTGATGATCTGGATGAGGGGATCAAGTGCACCCTCAGTAAGTTTGCAGATGACACCAAGCTGGGCAGGAGCGTTGATCTGCGGGAGGGCAGGAGGCTCTGCAGAGGGATCTGGACAGGCTGGACCGATGGGCCAAGGCCAACTGGATGAGGTTCAACATGGAGAAGCGCCGAGTCCTGCACTTGGGTCACTGTTGTGACCACCATAGGGTGACAGCCAGCTGAACATGAGCCAGCAGTGTGCTCAGGTGGCCAAGGAGGCCAACAGCACCCTGGATTGCACCAGAAAATGTGTGGCCAGCAGGACAAGTGCTCTACTCATCACTGATAAGGCTGCACTTCAAATACCGTGTTCAGGTTTGGTCCTCTCACTGCAGGAGGGATGTAGAGGGGCTGCAGCGTGTCCAGGGAAGGGCAACGGGGCTGGGGAAGGGTCTGGAGCACAAGTCCTATGACGAGCAGCTGAGGGAACGGGGGCTGTTCAATCTGGAGAAAAGGAGGCTCAGGGAGGATCTTACTGGTCTCTACAACTGCCTGAAAGGAGGTCATAGGCAGGTGGGGGTCAGTCTCTTCTCCCAGGTAATAAGCCACAGGACAAGAGGAAACGGCCTCAAGTCACACCAGGGGAGGTTTAGATTGGGTATTAGTAAAGCTTTCTTCACTGGAAGGGTGGTCAAGCATTGGAAGAGGCTGCCCAGGGAGGTGGTGGAATCACCATCTCTGGAAGTGTTTAAAAACACATAGATGTGGTGCTTTGGGACATGATTCAGTGGTGGACTTGGCCATCCTCAGTTAATGTTGCACTTGATTTTAGAGGTCTTTTCCATCCTAAATGATTCTATGATCCTACAATTCTATGAAAGCTTTGTTACCAAACTTGTACAGTTTTATCTGCCTGTTCAAGTGCTAATAAATCTCCCTTCTTCAGAATAATTCCACGAATACTCTTCTTGCATGCTTTTCTTATAGGCTGCATAAGGAATTAACCTGTATATCAGTGCCAATTGCAGAATTTCTTTCAATTTATTTTGGCGCTCTGTTTTGTCTCCACTATGCTGACTCTAAGAGATCATGCAGTTCTAACCAGCAAAGAATATGATACATGTAGTTAGTTTTCACAGTCTTAATGTCCAAGTAAATGAAAAATATGCTGAAGATTTCTGCTTTCTAGCACTCAAGCACAAGCTAAATGACCAAGAAAACAGTACTACTACCACTGAAAATTGTATTTACAGAAACTCTGAAATTCAGCTTAATCTCTTACTTTGCTTTAGCATTTTTTTCCCTATTTTTATTTGCATATTATCTTTAGTAAAAAATTTTGAAAGCAGGGACTTACTGCACTTCACTCACTAGATCAAACATATTTGTAAATCTGCTCTGAACTATATGGACATTTTTCATTAAACAGTTAAAACATTTGTAAGCCTTTTATATGTCTGCATCAGAGATACTGAGTTTTATTACTGAAAATTCTTTCAAAATTACATTTAAAATGTTAGGACTGTTTAAGAGATAGCTTGTCTAAAGGTATACTATCTTTCATTAGCCCAGCTGATACTTTGGGGTGGGGGTGAGGGGTGTGGAGGGGTGGGAAGGGAAGGCAGTGTTTTCAGTACTTTAAACCATTCTGGGTAACTTTCCAGGTTTGTGCTTTCTTCTCTTAGTTTCCAGACTAAGATCAGTAGTGCAGCAGCCTCTGTATATCTACCAACATGATCCTAACATAGTGACGCTTCCTAACTTGAAAATCAGTCACCAAGAGCTATTGCTCTATTGAGCAAAATATTTTATCTTTGCTTGACCACAGTACCTCCTGTTAGTACTCTAATGAAACAAGATGTTCTTTATTTTCATTTCCTCACTCCCTCCTTCCAGACTCGTACATAAAAACCAAACTGAGTGAAGAGCAGTGTGAAGGAAAAGCCACTTCTCCATTCAGTGCAATTTTTTGACACTGTGGGTAAACTGAGGTCTGTAGAAGCAATGCCCAGAGATAAGGGTTACAGATCTATTATGAATATATGGGAAACCCTATGAAGATATCAACAGCATTTTCTTTTAAACTTCTGGGTGTTTAGCCAGGTGCTTGAGGGAGAGAGGTGCCTGTAGTGGCTGGATAGTGATACTGAAACATAAATGCGATTTTAAATTTTATTTGAATGTCATGATTTTCAAAGCCATTAAAGAAAGGCCAATCTATCCCTGCAAAACTAGTGAGCTGCTGCTCAGCAGAGCAGGTAGGCAATTTGCAGCTACATTGAGAGCTTCATTTACCCAGCCCAGCATCACCTCCCCAAGCTCAGGCTGAGGACAAGTGGCCCCCAGGTCCCTGGGGACAGATGGGACAGCAGCTGGTGCCTCTCTGCAGCTGTGGCTTAGCTGTCCCAGCCCTCCTAGCCCTTCAGTCACCCACATGCCCAACTGATGAGCACACACACACCCAAAGTGAGGAGGAGGGGCAGGCAGGATGCAGGCAGCCTTCACCTTCCTCCATCCCCATGGCTGAAGCTCTCTGCTACAGCCTAGGGTCTCACATGCAGCAGTGTACAGGCTCTGGGGTGTGCAGCTAGCAAGCCTGTGTCTCTCACATTTTTCTGGGACTCAGGAGCTTGCCCAGCCTCTGTCCCCAAGCACAGGGACAGCCATGCCTGAGGGTGCTTGGGCCAGGCAGAGCCTGGGCTTCCTCTAGCAGACATAGAGCAGTGATTTTTGCTGCCCCCATTAATAGGCAGGTGTCAGCCTCGCCTGTGCCACCAGCCAGGCACAGCTCTTGAGTTTTACAAGACTTCATTAGGATTTAGCCAACTCTGGTGAGAGGAAACAGGACTTAGCTTTATGAGACAGCAAATGAGCTCCTCCTGACTAAAATTGTGTGGGTTTGTCCATGTGAGTGACCTTGCATAGGCTAATTTAGGACTTTCCTTTGACTGAGGAATACCCTCTCTTGGTCATGGTACCAGACATAAAAACTAGCTGCCTCCAGCTTTCCTTCAACATCTCTTCTTCCTGTGTGAGCAATGTACAAACAGCTCAGGTTTACAGGATGCAGGAACAACATGCATCAGACCTTACAATGGCAGCAGAAGGCACTACATGAAGAGGGTGGGACCATGGAGTTAGGGGTGGCATCACCCTTCCGTTAGTGAACTGGAACAGCCTTTCCACTGGCCTGGGACCTATGGGCACATGGGGTTACAGGGCAATCTTACCAAATACTGCTGATGTGCAAGGTACAGACACTCTGAGGAGTATGCAAGATGGGAACCCACACTGACAGCCTCATGCCCAGCTTGTGTATGTGTATGTATTAGTCATTTATCAGAGTTTTATTTTAATCCATTGTTGTAACTGTGACTGCAGCAATATCAAGTAGGTATTTCCTGTATCTTTTTCTCAAATACAGAAACCAGTTGTTTTACAAACCATAACAAAGCTGATCATTTTTCATAATGACACCAATAAGAACATCCAGCCCCACAGACTAAAATTAGGGCTTCTACATCAAACCATGAGTTACCTTCTGCAGCAATGAGACTGCATGCAACAAAAGGAAGAATTTTTGAAGGTGATCTTCCATCACAGTTCACTGGGAACAAATACCACATAAACCATCTGGAACTCACTTCTGTAAGCAAAGTAGAAATATCATGTGTGAGGGTCCTTGCGGATGGTGGTAGCTCATCAAACAAATGCTTTGGGACAAAAGTAGGGACAAATAGCCTTGCTGTCCTTTGTGTAAGCATTTGCTTAGAGAGTTTTTTACACTTGCTTGTTGTATTGGACAAGAACCTACTATAATTGTAACACATTTTGACTGGAGCATAGTAAGGACAGCCTGATTTGCACTATGACCAGGGCAGCTTGCTATCACAGCCCTGGGTTTATAACTCATTTTCAGCATACAGTATATTTGCTGCTTATTCTGAGACGCTACTGAGTGTTGTGAGCAGTTCATTTGGAAAGGTACAAATGATGAAGTTGGATGTTTACTCTGGTGATTCTGTTCATTGAACTAAAAATTTTAATTGCACAAAGACTGAAGGTATCAGCTAGAGAACAGCAGGGCTTTCTTTCACTCCTTACAGCTCCTGTTGTTACGGAGTTAGTGTTCAAGCCAGAAAAGCTTTCTAGGCTTTGTTGTGGAGGCTTCTGTTGGAGTCACCACCAACACATTTCGTGCATTATCTTGGTTTTGATATTATGGACTTGTGTATAGGGTGTAGCAGCCAGCTCTACCAAGTATAACTGTTTCTTTAATTAAAGGCAAGTTGATACACCCTGCAATCTCTGTGAGATTCAGAACAATGCAGACCAGCATTGCCAAGTGTGTCACACCTCTGGAACAGCTACTGTAAAATTCACTGTGAGGTAGAAAGTGTGACTTCATAACTGTCCAAACACTAAGCTGCTTTGCAGATTACTTCCTTCCACATGTTACCCTTGCTGTGCTTCTTGTCACTGTACTATGACTCCACAAATAAGCATGTCTGGGAATAGTTGATAGTAGGGAAACACCTCCACCAATTCATAAAATACATGCATGTTTTGATCTAAATCAAGGGTATGGTAATCATTAATAATCATGAGATTGCCACCCTTTCACTAGCTTTCAGTATTACATTCAAGGGATTTTCCCTTCTTTTTCCCAGTCTTGGGCAGGACGGCAGAGCCTTTTACTTGCTGAAGGTCTGCTCTGCTTTTAACATGCTAAAGTGCAGCTCTGTCAGGTTTCTCGGTACCACAAACAGACTCTCCTCCTACTTAAATGCACACCCTGGGAGGCCTTTCCCCAAGTCAGAGCCCAGCTTAGTGCTCTGCACACATTTCAAAGTCCCTCCATAGTCAGCGTGAAAGGAAAAAGGCAAGTGTGCCTCTGCTGATGGGAGAGTTTTAATTATTTAGACCATTCCTGCTGAAGTGTCTGGGAGCAACCAAGGTGCCTGAACTGAAAAGGATGGTCCTTAGGGCTCCTTTGCAAAAAAGGACCCTCTCTTTGACTGTGACCATACACTGTTATGCAGACTCCTCTTCTCTTTCTTCTTTTTCACCATGCGCTCAGAAGGTACACTGGAGCACAATTTCTTAAGCCCTCCTGTCTTCAAATGCTGTAGAAACAAGCCCACATTCACAATTCTGTCCTTCCTTTATCATCTAGCCAAGTATCGATGAACTCATCTGTCCCAATAGTGTTATTACCCATAACAAGTACAAAATAAGTGGTTTACTCAGACTATTGTGCAACAGCAGTTGTCCTAATGAGTCAGAAGTTATCACTCACATGTATAGTAACACAACAAAGTTATTGCCATGAAAATCTTTTCCTCTAATAAATGCTTAGTCATACCAGTTCTATCCACATAATTAGATATGTGCTTTGAGCAGGCTCAGGAGTTACTCAGTCCTGCTATTGCCAAGGGATAGGTTCAGCTATTCCATTTCTGTAGTCTGTATGGCAACAAGAAGCACATAGGAACAAAGGTAGGAGACAGACAGAGCTCTCAAAAACTGTCCTGGGATCTCCTGGCAATACATCCATCTCAGCAACTATGGAGTGTAAAGGAACGGTAATGTTCACAGTCTAGAGTCACTGTCATGGTTTAACCGCAGCGGGCAGCTGCTTGCTCACTCCCCCTCACCCGGAGGGGTGGGGAGGAGAATCAGAAAGGAATGTAAAAAACTCAAGGGTTGAGATAAGAACAGTTTAATAACTTAAACAGAACAAAGAGGTAAGAACAACAACAATAACAACAACAATAATAACAATTATAATGGAAAGGTGGGGGAAAAGGATGAAATCCAAAGGAAAAGGGAAAAAGGAAAACAAGTGATCTTGAGATACAACTGCTCACTACCCACTGACTGATGCCCAGCCAGTCCCAAGAAACGATCCCCTCCCAGCTAACCCTTCAAGTTTACATACTAAGCATGAAGTCCCATGGTATGGAATACCTCTGTGGCTGGTTCAGGTCACCTGTCCTGGCTGTGTCCCCTCCCAATTTCCCGTGCCCCTCCAGCCTTCTGGATGGCAGGGCCTAAGAAACTGAAAAATCCTTGACTTAGCATAAACATTACCGAGCAACAACTAAAACCACCAGTGCGTTATCAACATTGTTCTCATATATATATATGAGAAAGATAGCCAAAACACAGCACTGCACCAGCTACTAAGAAGAAAGTTAACTCCATCCCAGCCAAAACCAGGACAGTCACTAAAAACATGATAGAAGGAAGGCTATTCAGGAAAGCCTTATTTGTGTATCCACTTGCCACATGACAGGACCAGCTGTCCCTGCATCACTCTTCATTGATGCTTGTCTAATCTGTTTCCATAAACCTTCAGTGATGGAGAGTCCACAGCCCCGCCCCCCCCCCCCCCCCCCCCCCCCCCCGCATCTAATGCTGGCCTGTTTATTTCCCTTCCTTTTTCAGTTTTGCTTTTTGTTTGGTTGTGTTTTTTTCAATTATCTTTGCAATTATGTAAAGTTTTCTGCTGGTCTTCTCACTTCTAGATTAAACAATTCCCATCCATTCAAACTGTCTTTAACAGATTGTTCTCCAGATCTTGTGTTCTCCTTCCCTGGCTTCTCTGTTCTGTCTGTGTCATACTCCAGCTGAGGCTTTGTTGATGCTGAATACATCAATGTGGTTCATTTTCCAGTTTGTGCTCTTCTTGCTCCATCTAGTATGGTGTTTGTCCTTCCTTTTTGCAACAGCATGACATAGCTGACTGATAATCAGCTTTTGTTCCTCTGCATTCCAGTCTAGAGATGATGCTAATTGGGACTTGGAAGCTCAGTGGGGGAAGAACTGGTTCAGTACAGACAGCCCTTTTGACAAGCAGCTCTGTAGCCTAACCCAGTTTCTTATGTACAAGCATCAGTGTGGGAAATCCAGCTGCAGTATGATCCAGACACAAATTAATCATCAGTTCCACAGATTTTCTTAATTCATCTGCCGTAAAAGAAAGACCATAGATAGTAGTTTGTAACAGCCTTTGTGGGTTTTTTCAGTGATTGAACAGAGGAACAAAACTATGCTGATCTCTCTTGACACTTGTCTACCAGCAAAAACTAGTTTTTTAACTTCTGTCTTGCTTCTAGTTGTTGTAAAAATAGTGAATAGTATTATTTGGACTAAGACTTTTTACCACTGTAACTGTATTGTAGCTTCTTCTTACTGCTTCCAGTGGCCACTACACTAATCAAACTGAACACAGCACTGACTTAAAAGTAGCGGTGGGGAAAAAAATGGTAGGAAAACTTGTAGTGTATCTGAACTGACTAATTAAAATATCTTAATCTCTATGTTTGGATTTAACACTTTGCAAGCATTAAATCAACTGCATCAAAAAAAAAGCCATTCTGAAAGAGAGAGATATCTGTCCCTTTGAAATTCTGGAAGAACAAAAGACTGTTCAGGTCTGGATGCATAAACTGAAGCTACTGTTCATACTTCTTTTTTTGTTCTGTAAGTATCCTATTCAGGCATGTATTTCCCAAATTCAGAAGCCTGTCCTTTTTATTAAAAAAAAAACCCCAAACAATCTAGTTATAACTGGTCATTTTAGTAAAGCACATGATGAATTCAGATCCATTTCATTCCCAAAAATATTTCATTATAATTTTTATCATGCTGTATATCAGAATTTAGTAATGCAAGCTTTTTTCTGAATTATCTGAAAGTTAGTTGGTTTTATTTTGAGAGGCACTTTGAGATAACTGTCTTCCAATTTGAGCTCAATAGAATACTATTTTCAAGCCCTTTGAAAGCAACTAATAGCTATGAAGCGTGCCACTTAATCCATAAACCTCAGTTCCTTAGAGGCCAACTCCAGTAAGGAACAGGTGTGGTACTTCTATCCCTGGAAAGTTAGAGGAAAAACTCCCATTAGACAGGTTCTCAATCCCTATTTCAAATACAGTTATGATGAACTGAGAATATATGGACCACAGGAAATGCAGTTGATGGAAACTATTAATTAACATCTACCGGAACCTTACATTCATTATGACAAAAATAGTGAGATAATAAATCATTCTGAGGAATAACACTAAATACAAAAGTTTGAAAAGCACTATCTATCATAGAATTGTATTTATAGAATACATAGAATTGTACATAGAATTGTAGGATCATTTAGGATGGAAAAGACCTCTAAGATCATCAAGTCCAACCATTAACCCAGGACTGACAAGTCCGTCACTAAACCATGTCCCAAACTACCACATCTATGCATTTTTTAAACACCTCCAGGGATGGTGATTACACCACCCCCCTGGGCAGCCACTTCTAGTGCTTGACCACCCTTCCAGTAAAGAAATGTTTCCTAATTTCCAATCTAAACCTCCCCTGGTGTGACTTGAGGCCGTTTCCTCTTGTCCTGTGGCTTATTACCTGGGAGAAGAGACCAGCCCCCACCTGCCTATGACCTCCTTTCAGGCACTTGTAGAGACCAGTAAGATCCCCCCTGAGCCTCCTTTTCTCCAGGTTGAACAGCCCCCATTCCCTCAGCTGCTCGTCATAGGACTTGTGCTCCAGACCCTTCCCCAGCCCCGTTGCCCTTCCCTGGACACGCTGCAGCCCCTCTACGTCCCTCCTGCAGTGAGGGGCCCAAACCTGAACACAGGGTTTGAGGTGCAGCCTCACCAGTGCCCAGTGCAGGGGGACAGTCCCTTCCCTTGCCCTGCTGGCCACACTGCTCCTGACACAAGCCAGGGTGCTGCTGGCCTCCTTGGCCACCTGGGCACACTGCTGGCTCATGCCCAGCCGGCTGCCGACCAGCACCCCCAGGCCCTTTCCCACCAGGCCCTTTCCAGCCGCTCTGCCCCAGCCTGTAGCGCTGTGTGGGGCTGGTGTGACCCAGGTGCAGGACCCGGCACGGAGCCTTCTTGAACCTCATCCAGCTGGCCTCGGCCCATCGGTCCGGCATGTCCAGACCCCTCTGCAGAGCCTCCTGCCCTCCCGCAGAGCAACACTGCTGCCCAGCTTGGTGTCATCTGCAAACTTGCTGAGGGTGCACTCGATCCCCTCGTCCAGAGCACCGATAAAGATACTGAACAGAGCTGGCCCCAGTACTGAGCCCTGGGGAACACCACTGGTGACTGGCCACCAGCTGGATGTAATTCCATTCAATACAACTCATAGTGGTATTCCAGCTGCTTTTTAACCCAGCAAAGAGTACACCCGTCCAGGACATAAGCAGCCCATTTCTCCAGAGGAATGCTATGGGAAATGGTGTCATAGGTTTTACTAAAGTCAAAGTACAATGTACAAGTAAACAACACCCACAGTCTTTCCTCACCCACAAGTGGGTCATTTTGTCATAGAAGGAGATCAGGTTAGTCAAGCAGCATGTGTAGGACCCATGCTGACTGGGCCGGATCAGCTTGTTGTCCTGTGTGTGCTATGTGATGGCACTCAGGATGATCTGCTCCATAAATTCCCTGGCAAAGAGGTCCCTGACAGGCCTCTAGGTCCCCGGATCCTCCTTCCTGCCCTTCTTGTAGAGGGACATCAGATTTACTAAACTGCAGTCAACCAGGACCTCCCTGGTTAGCCAGGACTGCTGATAAATGATGGGGAGCAGCTCAGTGAGCACTTCTACTAGCTCCCCCAGTACCCTTGGGTGGATCCCATCCAGCCCCATAGACCTGTGTTCTAAGTGTTGTAGCAGGTCACAAGCCATTTCCCCATGGATTACAGGGTCTTCATTCTGCTCCTCCTCATCACTGTCTTCCAGTTTAAGGCACTGGGTGCCCCAAGAACAAATGGCTTTACTATCAAAGACTGAGGCAAAGAAGGCATTAAGTACCTCATGATGAAGATGAAGACGAAGACTCTGTTTAGCCCTCCTTTTGGTGTGAATGTACTTATTGAAGTACTTTTTATTGTTTTTTACTACAGTAGACAAGTTAAGTTCTAGCTGGGCTTTGGCCCTTCTAACCTTCTCCTTGGACAACCTCATGGCATCTTTGTGGTCCTCTTGAGTTGCCTGCCCCTTCTCCCAAAGGTTATAAACTTTCTTTTTTTGCCTTAGTTCCAGCCAAAGCTTTCTGTTCAGCCAGGCTGGTCTTCTTCACAGCTAGATCATCTTTCAGCATGTATCATTTAGTTGTATTTAACTGCTGAAAATCATCAGAAGACACAGGTACTGTACTCAGGCACAGGTTTACTGGGTGTCTTTACAGTCTTTTCTTTTAGCACTGTCCAGTGGGGAAGGGATCCTGTACCCTGTGGAAGGGAAGATATGTAACAGTATTGTCTGACTCATTTTACTGTAACAGGAATACTTGCACATGGGTGGGGAACAGAAAACAAAAGAGGGAAAGGTAGGTGCAGCAATGTGTATCCCAGCTGCCTTCCGTGCACAGTAAGCTCTTGTGCTATCAGCACACGCTGGCATCACTCCAGGCTGCCTCCTCGTTTCTTCGCTTCAGGCTGGATTTTTTTGTGTAAGTGAGCTGAATGTATATTTTGATAGTACCTAAAAAACTCAAGCAAAAACAGTGCACCTACTGAGTAAGCCACTATGCAATCCTTGCTGTGAAGAGCTGGCAATTACTCTCCAAGAGGCTGTATTATGAGGATTATAATAATTACTGCTTTCTTCTTAAAGTTTTAATGCTGAATGTAGTTACATGAGAATCCGGCTTTTGTGTAAATGTAAAAAGTCCTGACTTTCCCAGAAGAAAAAAAAAATCCTTTAAAAATGCAAATTGTGTACATTCTAATGGCTCAAGGTACAAACACAATAAATGAAAAGCTTCGGCTTATTCTTTGCAAAGTAATAAGAACCTGGGTGGGGACTATCAACACCTTCTTTTTAACTCTTGACTACAGACACATTGTTACCACGGTCTAGTTTTCACCAGATGTGATTTTTTTTTCCCAATTGCCCAGTGTGCGTGGTACTGTTTTGGGAATGAAAGAGGCTTAAAAAAAGAGAAAATACTTCCTATTTAAAAAGCCATAAACTATCAAATTCAAAAGAAAGACAAGCATTATTTTACACCTCCACAACCAAGCATCAAAGAAAAGCTAGTCCTGTGTGGGGATGTCATGTTTGCCATCATGTTACAAAGTCAGTGGTGAAATAGGGGAATTAATTGATTTTGGAGATGAACCTAACTTTGCTGCATGTTGTTCACTTCATTGTTGTAGGCACTGAGAATGTGGAAAGCAATGCAGAAATCATCCCTTTGTGGTTTTGTTTCACATTTTTTAAGATTTTGTGGTGTTCCGTCACATCTCACCAGATCACTGTTAGTAAATAGGACGTGAGATGCCAGTGTGCCAATGAACACCTAAGTATTTTAAGCAAAGTGGAATAGTTTCACTAGGAGAAAATGGAAATGTCCAAGCACTACACTATCTTTTAACTTGGAGGTAGGAGTTCTGCCTTAGGATAAAGAGGTATGTGAGTTGAGATCCCCCTTACACATTGATCCTAGATCTTCACAATCCTTAAGGCAATTGGTGAAAAAGAGTGTTGCTTCTCTTTTTCTGTAGATTTTCTTTTGGGGAGAAGAAAGCAGAGAGCAAGGAAGAACTTTGTCTTGCCACATCCAGCGGCAAAGCAGAAACAGGATTTTCTCAATTAGACACCTTATGTCTCTTAGGCATGGGGCAGGCTGGCACCCTTCCCCTCAGCTGTTTCCACCTGAGCCCTTAGGAACCGAGGTCCCTGGCTCAGCGCCTGCAGGAATCACACTCCAAAGCACAGCTAGTTTTCCTGCTGTTTTTTTCAACAGTCAGGGTGTTAACTTTCGTGTCAGGCTCTTACAGAGCAGAGACAGCAGAACATGTCCTCCAGCTCCACTCATATGAATCGTGTTGACCTCTCTTCCACAAGAGCATACAGGCAACTCCCAATAAGGCCAAAGAAAGCTGGTTTTCTCCAGCATGGACAGCTTGCACCCGCAGCTTACCCAGAGGTTACCAGTGCTCATGTCCAAGCTCGGTGGGGCTTGCTCCTGCTACCCTGCCCAGCGTGGGAGGCTGGCAAGGAACAGGGCTGTTCTCTTTGCAGGGAGTCAGAAGCCAGATCGCATGAGTTTAGCTCTTTGGAACCAGTCTTCACCCTGAAACATTTAATTACTTTTCATAATCTCTTCAAGTCTTCATACAATACTTCATTGTAGTCTCCTATGACCTGTACTGAGTATTTAATTACATATTTTAGATGTTATTTATCTCCATAAGTAGAGGTAATTCAATCATATTTCAATCATTTTCATGTGTAGGCCATGATATACGTGCTGTAAAAACGAAAGATCTTTCAACAGGTCAGGAAAGGTAATACAGTAATGACTCCATCCTAGAAAAACCAGATCAACCAGCTTTTCTGCTAAAGCATAAACAAACCTAAACACAGTGGGAAGAATAAAATCCAACATTTTCATTCTTTCAAATCCATGGTACCACAGTAGAGAAAAATAGGTAGAAAAGCAAAATGTTTTGTTTTGAAGAAAATGTACAGCAGTGAGGCTAGTGTTGAAGCTGTCATCATCAAGAGATATGTTGAATTAAATACGGGAAATTAACCTTTGTAACCCTAGGAATATAGTTTTCTTTCACTGAGCAAACATTTGCAAAACATTTAGACTTCCTTAATTCTCGCACCCACACTCCTAGTTAATTTGCCATCAAACCCAGCAATGATGGCTAATACACTTGGTACCTGTAACAATCACGCAGAACTTTTACATAATTAGAATGCGAGTAGTGCTGCTTTTGCACTTTAGCCTTTTATACTATTTTGCAAAAAGGCATTCCTTGACTTCTAGAAGACTGTACAGAGATAAGGTTACACTGTTTAAATGTAAAATTATTAACTGTAGTGTAAAAGGATTTATTTGGATTTAGCAAAGGAAGCTGATGGGTGTGAGCTCACAACCAAACCTGAGGGAGCTTCCCCCAGCTGTGGAGGAATCTGGTGGGAGAACTCTGACCTCACCCATCTAGAGCAATGCTTGGTTGGCAGGGAGGAATAGAAAGGTGAAAACAGCTCCTCACTCAACAAGACCCAGAATCGTGAGCTTAGTTGCCTTAAGCGCAGCAGAAAGAGGGTCCCAGGAAGAGCTGCACCTGTGAAGCCAAGCCTGGGCTGACAGCAGACACCAAGCCAGGACCTCGGCAGGAGCAGGGACCTGAAGCCTCTGTACGAGACCCTGGCTGCTGCCAAGTACACCTCTGCCTGGGACCAGGAACAGCTGGCCAGCACAAGAAGAGGATTACCCCTCACAAGAAGCAGGTGAATCAGCATTATCATGCCTGTAGCATGGGGTGAAGCACCTTACTGCAAGAAGCAGTCACCTAGCCACCAAAGGGCTGAAAAATTACTGGGACTGGTGCAATCCAGCACAGCTGAATAAGCACAACTGTCAGAAGAAAATATTTCACCCCTCCTGAAGGAAATAACTGCTTGCTCCTCACGTTAGGTGTCGATTAACAACCCACATCCTGCTTCCACCTTCTGTGTTCCTCAAAGACATTGAATGGTTTTAGGCAGAAATACGAGAAAACAAAAGGTTTCCTGATTCTGTGCCTCGCAGCAATAGCCCCACATTTGAGTCGGGCTCCTGTACTGCTATGCTGTGCCCAGGAGATCAGGGTAGGGCTGCTGGGGTACAGTATTGTGTGGGATCGCTCTCCCTTGCCATCCCCAAAGGAAGCCTAGGCAGGAGCAGGGACAATGTGGCATCCAGGGGTCACAGTGAAGTTCTACATAGTCCTGCAGCAAGGCAGACAGAAGCACCTTTTCCTGTCCTTCCCATGCTCTAACGACCTTTCACCTCTTTAACAGTGAAAGTTACTGCTGTGCATGTGCGCCAAATAACTTGCAAATCCCAACAGCTCTGTCCACTTCACTTCTAAAGGTACATTCAGTAAGTATTTTCATAGGTAACATCTAGACCATACAACACTGTTATGTATCTGGAGTTTAAATGTTCAACAAGTTTCAGCTTCATAGCAGAAAATTTTTTTTTCCGAATGTAAATAATAATTATGGCTATGTTGTTCATTAAACTTAAAAACAAATTAAACAATCCAATTGCAAATTATATAATTCAATCACAAACAGTTATTTTACAAAAACAGAACTCCCTCCACAAAAGGTAATGATGGAGCAGTAAAGTTATTTTTGGTCATACCACTAGCTTTTTTTCATAGTGTGGTAGTCCTCGATTTGGGGGCAAATAACAGCATTGGATTTGATAAAGTGTTTGTGATTTTCCCCTGGTCATATAGTCAGTGACAGGTGGGCTGAGAGACACTGGGAGGGGACGGGGCTGGATCCTGCCACACTGAACAAACACTACAAGAACAGACAGGATGGATGCGTGGAAAGCAAGTGACTCGGCACAGCTGCATGGCTCTCCTCCTCACAACCTTTTTAGCAGCGAAGTTTGGAAATGGGGAGTTTCCAAGAATTTTTCTGCAGTCCTGGCCAACCAGCATACTTTTTCCATTAAACTCATTTCTTGGTGGACACTGGGTTCTGCTTCTAGACAGATCACAATCCTGTTGATAAAACAAGTACATAAATTGTTCCAATCTCTGTGCTTTTTAACAAATAATCCCTAAGCAAGACAAAAGCAGTGCCCTTTCACCTCAGTGACAGTGATGGCAGGAACTCCCATATAAGCAATCCACAAGCCACTTGAAGTACGGTAAAACAGCATTTATTAGAGCTAGAGAGAGAGAGATGACACTGAAACTAAGAAAAGCTTGTATATGCTCAAAACCAGACAGACACATCCCTTCCATGTTAGAGAGCTGGGAGATGCCCAGTTTCTAGCACAGATAGCTTTCTTCAGTATTTCTAATTCTTCCATCCCCAAGCCACATCTGTTCACAGCCAGCAGCAAGGTATGTGTTGTGGTTTACCCAAAACCAGGACAGTATGTCACAAAGTAGCATGGGCAGACCTGCCCTATCCTTCCCCGGATAACTTACAGTGCAAGGAGCTCTACAAAGGCAGGTTGAGAAGTGCCAGCACTTCCCTCAGATTTTGAACTTCGCTGCTGCAGGATTCAGCTGTGCTCGCCCACCCAAGCCCACAGGTCCTGCTGACACATGGCACAGTTATTCTCCCTGGAGAACATGGAGCTGCTCCCGGAGTCTTCTCTATCACCAAACTCCATCTCTGTCAGGTGCACTGGAGGAAACACAGGAAAACACTGCAGGACATCTGAAAGGAACCTAAATTACATCCATAATGCCACATAGCCATATTAGCATGGCCATATTAGCATCAGGAACTGGCTACTTCAAGTTTAACCTGCACCTCAGAAGAGCCTGAGAACTAGGGCAGATGACCACACTATTCAAAGGAAGACCCACTGGCCTGGATATGAGCCACAACAGTGACCATATGCAGCAAAGAGCAGGACAAACATAAATGGTATTTCCCCAATTACATTCCTACACTGCATTCTGCTCAGGGAAATTCCCAAGTCAGTTATGGTTTGCCTCTTTAGTAATCCTCAATGGATTCTCTGGCACGCGTTGCCCAGTCTTCTTGAGAATTTATAGAAAATTCCTGTATCCCCTGCATCCTTCACCAAGGCATTCCACTGGTCTCCTACTTGCTGGGTGTCATTTGTGTGATTTTTTTGTGGGTGAACCTGGCTCCTGGCGTTTGAGTGGATGGCCCCAGCCCCTAGTTGTGTAGCAGAGGATCTGAACAGACCAAACTGTTCTCGGCTGCTTAGTCAGGTCTCATACAGAAGTTATTCAACACTTTCTATAATGCACCATAAATATTGTTGGACTCTATCAGAGCCTAAACTGTTAATGTGACTGGATTATCATATTGTCTGTTACTCCCAGCTGTAGAAGTTAAATTAAATTCCATTCAATCTAGCTTTTAAGATACATTTGTGTGCCTATTGCTTAACTTCTTTCATTTTAATTTATTGGCATAAAGCTGCAACAGGCAAGACATTACTCCCTGTCAAACCAGGCAATGCCAAAACAATTAATTCCTTCTACTCAGCAGCATGACTGCCTTTTGAACCTTAATGACATGCACTATTTAAATGTCATAAGCCAGGACTGCTGCCACATGAACTGCCCAACCTGTTCAGTGCCCTTGGACTTTTATGTATGTCCCTGAAACACTTCCTTTTACATCAACGCAGGCATGCCATCAACTAGCTGGAAAACTGGTTCTGTTAAAATTCTGCCCCTTTTTGGATGAGTATCCTGTGATCATTGTGTGGCTGTACCAACCTATGGGCCAGCATGTAGGGGTCGAGTGGGATAGTGCAGGTCCATGCACATAGCAAGGAAAACAAAAAACTACGGTCTTAGAAGTCATTTAGCTTTCCCCCCTGCCCCGTACTCCTACCAGATGGCTGTTGCAATATTTCACTATCACGATGACTAGAAAAGTTACATTTTTTCATCTATTATTTAGATCACTGATACATTAAAAACATAGATACCAGCAAATCATCTAAACAGTCAGGTCAAATGCTTGAAATGGAATTCAGGGTCAGAAGTTAATAAATGCATGATTCTGTTAAAATTTCCACAGTTAGTCATGAAATGTGGTCAAAATGCCAGATTTTGTACAGGCGACTTACAGAGCAATTCAGACTAGCAGCATATCATAAAACTTCTGAAGAGTGGAGAATAAAAAAGGGGAGATGGATTGATAGTGCACAAACCTTAGATTAAGTTTACTTTCCATTTAGGAAAATGACACTGTGATTCAAAAAAACACGTTTTCTTACCTATTAAAGCAGTTTAATTATTACAGGGATCAGTTTTCAAAGAAGAGTAAGAGACAGGTCCTCAAAATAGAATTTTGATTGAGCAATCACAAAATTACAAAGACAAATACTATTTAGAGTAAGTAGGTTTTGAGATCTAGAAATTTTGTTCTCAAGTCCTTCCTTTACAATGTTGGAATTGTTCATACGATTTTTACATCAGTCAGCATTGTTGTGAATGAACATCATGTCTATCTGTTCAACTGAACTAAAAGGCTGGCATACAAACATTCTGTGAACCTCTCAGAATTCACTTCCATTTTGTTTGTTGCAAATAACAGTTGGAATCTAAAAAGACCCTCTGATTACACAGAACCCAGCATTAGCAAGTGCTTAATGGTGCAGACAGGATCTCATTGTTGCCATTAAATAACTTCCTGGATGCTGACTCCTGGCATCCATTCACAAGCAAGAATGGCATTACTGCTTGGGCAAATCCTAAGTTCCTTGGGGGCCACCAACGGTTCTTAGCCAGAGTTCATCCATCCCTAGAGCTGTACCAGGCCTTATCTACACCAAGAAGTGTACATAACATCAATAAAATTGAGGTAGTTAAAGCAAACACCCAAAACTGAGATGGGCAGAATACACTGGCCAAATGACAGCTCAAATTCTACTGCCTGTTCTCTTCAACAGTTCTGCATGTGTGAGAGCATCACCTGCCTTTTATTGACTATGGTCAGGTTAGAGCAAGCTTGCAGCTTTAATTTGGTGTACATTTCATGAGACTGTTCTGAGGAAGAGTGTTCTTCCTTTCACACAACTCTTCCTATGCCCCATCCCTACATCTTCACAAACATTTTTCTCCTCTGTAGATTTGCCAAGGATTTACTTAAATTTGCCCATTATGTTGTAATTCTGGCAAGGTCACCAAATCATTGCTTTTTTCCTTGAATTGTGGATTCCTTTTGCATAGGCATCCCCTAGAGGTGAGCTGGAAGATGGAGGAAAAAGTTCTCTTCTGAGAGTGCTCTGGAAACTGTGGTGTGAGGAGTAGCGACTGTGTGGTAGCAGAACAACACTAGAAAAATATGCATGCTTCTACTAAACTGGGAAACATAGAAGGGCTGGTGAAAGGAAATGCATGAGGTAGGCCACCCCATTCTGCAGGACGGCAAGAGCAGGAAAACTACCGCAAATGAACAAGGGCACCAGGGAAGCCAGTAGTCAGGCTAGTAAGTGCATTAGCATGTCTGTAGGTTATTTTTACTGGGGGTTACTCTTACTACAGATTGCTAATCATCTCAGACATATGCCTACAAGGCAGAGAAAGAATCAGTTCAAAAAAGGTCATGATAAAACCAGGAGACTGTCATACTCCAGTTTGTTTCTATGGTGCTCTCCCACCTGGAACAGCTTAATGCAGGCAGAAGGACCAGTTCTTAGAGATTGTTTTGGAATTGCCTTGCTTAACTGAACAATTATTTATGCATTTAATCTTACTTCCCAGAAACAGAGGGGAGAGTTTATAGTATCCCCTAAGTGCCCTAATAACCACTTTCTTTTTTAGACAATTTTGTGTTTTAAATGCAGAAGGAATAAAATAAACTAAAAAAATGGTTTTTTCCTAATAGTTAAAAAACCCCACATAATATACTGCCTATCCCTCTGGGGCAAAATGTAATTTACACATGACTATGATTACATCTGTTTTGTACTCAGGATTAATTTCTTATAAAGCTATTTCTTTCAGAGGACTACTGAAATATCTGGCAGCACTGACTGCCCATGGTCCCCTAGCCAGATTTCGGTTTGTGTCTCCCCACCTTCCAAAATCTGGCAATGATCTAGTCAGCTCCCAAGTCTCTGAGACTGCGTCTTCACGCTGTTCTTAGAAGGTGACCAGGTGTGCAGTTCAGTGTCACTCTCTTCGTGCTCTTTATGTCAGACTCACAAAGCACAGTTCTTCTCAGCATCCACCAAACTTAGTGGTTCATGACATTTTTCCACACCTGTTGTTTAGCTCATCAAAATGGGTACAAATCCCATGGGGCTTCCCAGAGGTCTACTGCTACCCTGAAACAGCTGGTGTTCTTCTCCCTCAGTGCCCCACCCAGATGCTTCCTCCCTCTGGGCTCCTGGTCCTTCATTTGGTTGGAAAGCTGCTGCTGTCTGTGTGGTGGGGAAGCAAGAATGCAGAGAGGCTTGAACAAGCCCCGCTCCCCAGGGGCAAAAACATGATGGATCTCAGCAGGAGATCTTGCTGTTGCCTGAGTCACGATTGCTCAGTAATGATGAGCATGACCTAAGTATCTGAAGTCTTCCTAGCTAGAATCAGATAAGACAGGGCCTAGATAGCATTTCAGTAGCATTTCCTTCTGAACAGTACAGGAGTGCAAAAGCACTGAGGCTGACTCACAACCTAGAGCACCATGTCAAATCTTACTGTACTCAGATCCTAAACAAGAGTAAGACCACTGAGATCAGTGTAATAAAGGATTGGGGTTTTATTCTGCTAGGAATATGGTTGTAGAGTCACTAATGGCTGGGCTAGAAGAATTACTCAAGGAATCACCTGCTTCACCTGCCAGGATGAACTACACATACCTACATAATTTGTTTGTCTAAACCACTTTAAAATGGACAGTGATGGAGGTCCTATAGATTTCCTAGAAAGTGAGAGCTCAGTAAAACTACTGCCAATTGCTAGAACCTTTTTCCTAATATCTATCTTTGCCAGTATTTCAGCCTACTCAGTGAACATGGAAAACATGCTGCAGCCTTGGACAGCTTCGGACATACTTTAAGTCAGTCACCACGTCTCTCCACAATCTTCTTTAGACCAAACAAAATAAATTGCTCCAAACATTCTTCAGATTGTTCCAATTGTTCACATCTTCTCTGGACTTCATCTAGTTTTCTTGAAAGAAGATATGGACTGAGTTTAAAATATCCTCCAACAAATAACTTACTAGCGCTGAATGAAGGAAGGACTTCTTCACCCAAGTTACAGACAACCTTCTTTGCTGCAAGATAATACTGTTGACTCCCATTGTGTTTGTGATTCACTGTAAGGATTTGGATTACCTTAAGAGGAATTGTTCTTTTATACACTCCATCCTATATTCCTTCCAATGAAGGTGTAGAAGTACTAAACAAGAATTGTAATAGACACATACTGAAAATAACTTTCAACTCCCTTCAAAACAGTCTTACAAACCAGTATATACAAAGAGTAGCTCAACTGAAGTGGAAGAAAAAAAAAAAAAAGGAAAAAGAAATCCCTCCTCAGTTTGGTCAATGTATCCCAATATTCATTTAATTAATTCCCAGAAGGAAAACCTGTTTACCTATTCTCACTGGCTAGGATTAACATTTCACTATACTCATCAGACTTTGCAACCTCTTCCTGGCATCAGGAAGATTTTGTTGTAAAATTCAAGTTAAATCATTCCTCGGAACTGCTGTGGTTTAATTATATCACTAAAAGGAATATTGAGAGTATTCCTGTATACAGAAAAATCATATGAGAAATGCAACAGGTTTTTAAGATGTTTCAGAATGCTTTCAGCATTTTCAGTTATCACTTTGATTGGTTACCTAACAAAGGTTGGTTCCTAAAAGTAAGTTGGTGTTTGGATAGTCCATAGTGTCAATACAAACCGAGTTATCTCCATGATAAGCCACCAATAAACTTCCTATGTGAAATGGACCAACAAAGATGGTTGAAAGAGAAAGATGTGGAGGATCCCTACCCAGTGCATCACAACTAATAGCGTGATTAAATTTTTCACCACAGCCTTCCCCTCTGTATTTCTACTACAAATAGGTTGCATATCTAAGCATACAGCTCTTTAACAATCTTGTTTCCATGATGACCTTACTTTAAACTCCATATGTTGATGCAAGCTTCCATTTATCATTGTCTGCTTGCAGATGGTTTGCTCTGGAGACCAGCTGGCTGTTACAAAGGACACAGCAACACCCACTCCAACATGCGAGCACATAACAATGTTTAATTTTGTTGAGCTATTATGCATTTTTATCCTAGCTTAATAATGAACCATCATTTCATTTCCTCAGCACAGGTAACAGAATGGCACTACATGTATCAGATACAAACTCAGCCTAAACTACTGGTTACCCTGACAAATTGTGAGCCATCTGCACATCCCTTTCTCCATATTCCGATCTATGCAGAGAGTACTTCCCCAGTTTACAATAGTAGCAGGATAAGAAGTCAGTACTAGCTAAATGGCAGAATTTTGAGTACATCTATACATGTTAGTAGAGATGTAAATACCATATTATCTGTATATTCATGAGCACACTCCATGCAATGCACCATGGAGAGACTGGATATGACGTCACAAATAAACCCCTTTCAAAACGCATACGTACAAGCACGCTGCATCAAGGTTGCACAAGAAGCCCAAATTATAGCATTTCCTAATGTTCAAATGCTTGATTTTGACACCTTAATATTAGCTGTAGGCACACTCGAAGACAGATTTACCACAAGTTAAGCAACTGTCAACACAAGTGCAGCAGCACCGCTTTATACTCTGCTTAAACCAAACTGTTTTTGTTCAATTTGCATGTCCTCTATTACTGCAAGGTCATGTTGAACGTGAGTCACAGCTGTACTTCCACTTCACTGTGAAGTCAGGTTTGAGCCATCTAAGTTTCTACCCCCCCCCCGGCACTGGGCATACACAACATTTTGTTCTAGACCTTTTGCCAGTTCTCTTTGTCATGCTCCAGCCCAAGCCCTGGATCTCCTCAGTACAAGAAGAGTTCTAAATGCCAAACATCAGGAACAAACACAGGACACTGCTGATGGAAGGTTGGAAAATCAGGATGACACCTAATAACCATTAAAGGACCGCCTTAAATAACCCATACTACCTATCCCTTCCCCCAGAATTTCATGAATTAATATGCTACCCACACTGGCACCTCCAGTAGCAACAACCCAACAGCACATCAGCATGACATGTTCATAAAGCACATATTTGCCACAGCCAGAATTTCAAAAGCTGCAAGAACCTTGGGGTGGATAGGGTAAGAGAGGGAATGAAAGTGACTTTCTAAATATAAAGTGAAATAAAATAGATCTTTGCTACCAGAGGAAGAGAACAACATAAAACTGCTGCACACAACCCTTCTTGATTCCTAGGATCCTTGCTGGACACACATATAGCATCAGGGACATTAGTGACAACCATTATGTAGTATCTAACAAGCCTGCCAGCAAGGTCAACATGAACTGAGCAGGAAATAGAAAAACCTGTTCAAAGGCTCAGGAAAACAAGCAAGAGAGACTGCTTAAGATGGCACAGGGGCTTTTATGAATGAGTAACACAGGGAGGAAAGATAGAGGACTTCATTGTGTTGAACTGAGTTAACAAAAAGGCTTCTTATATCCAGAGACCTGTTCTTGCACTGTGAAAGCAGTGCCTTGCCATAGCTTAGTACCCAGGTACTTTCTTAAGTTTCCAAAATGCCAGGTGGCTACCCTGAGAACAGGCTAAAGCACTGAGAGATGATGCATCAGCTTCTTCTAAATCAAAATCTTAATTAGGTTTTAAAATGAAAATATTAAAATTGTTTCATTTGAACAAAACTTCACCCTCCCTCCTTGAAACCTTGCACTTAATTGCATTGTTTGAAGGATATTTTAAGTGATTGTGCCATCCCTACAAGACTTGTTGATTTTTAAAGTTAGGGGATTTTTATTTCCTCTCCCTTCCAAAAGCAAGTAATTCTTGTACCTTAATAAAAATAATCCATGTATTTGTGTAAGTCATATGGCACAAAGAGCCATCCCTTACTTTCTCCTCCAACAGACGTGGTATGATTGCAATAAGCCACACAGAAAACACATTTGCTCTCTAAATTCAGAAGTTCCCAGGGATACATGAAGCACACAAAACAATCTCTATGTATTGAAAATGCTCCCACCCATTTATCCTAGCACAAGCTGCACAAGTACTGACAAGTGCCTTGCAAGGAAACCACATCCATTTCTTATTTAATAAAGAGGTACCAAGCATCTCTGACAGTCACACATCTTCATGATTACATCACATCATTATGCTGCTAAAAATTAATCAAGACCTAAAAGGTATATCCTGGAAGGTCCCTTTTGGAGCCCCTGTGCCTAACTGTGTTAACACTACCACACCTACCAGCTACCAGAAGTGCAAGAGAGAGCACATTTCCAATGATGCCCTTTGCTCCAAGGTGCAAGAGACTTCCCTGATAACATGCCACAACAAATACTGCTAGAGCAGGAAATTATGAGCTGATGCTCACTTATCTTTTTGTCAGTTTTGGATTCGCTTCAATAATCAATAACCATTAATGTGCTAGTTCAAAGCTCCCTTCAAGACACTATATAAAGGTGCCAGATGATTCTTCCCAATATAGCTGTGTATATATATATACATGCACACATATATATGTTATTCATAGCAGAAAAAATTGTACAGCAGAACCCCCAAGAAATTACCAATTTGTAATGGAGAACTGAGGTTTAATAAGCATCTCTAGTCATGTGCTTATTCTTCCTGTGGCAGTTGTGTTTATTGCAATTATTTTCCAATCAAAAAACAAGTGTGAACAGAAACCTAATTGGTTTGTGTTTATTTACGGATTGTTAAATTTTCTTTCCAAAATGTTTGATAAATGGCATATTAGAACTGTAAATAGGTTTCACAAGTCAAATGTCTTCAATAAAGGCAACTAAAAATCACTCAGGCTTGACATTGATCTGTACAGAGGTTACAGTGATTTGAACAGGGGCAAGACTATTTCTAGTTTCTATTCAATATTTTTTAAGTCATAAGGCAGAACTCATTTTTAGACTACAAATGCTCTGATTTAGACTATAAATGGTGAATCTGCTGAAGATGTTAGCTAGGAACACCAACTTCTTGACAGTAAATAAGTAAAGTAAATAGAACAAAGTAAATAGAACAAAAGCCACTTTAGCAAGGCACAAACAGAACACCAGGAGCTATTGCTTACAAGTGCTAAAGCCCATTAGCTTGTTACAGAATCACAGAGTGGTTTGTGTTGGAAGGGGCCTTTAAAGATTATCTTGTCCAATCCCGTTCCATGGGCAGGGACACCTTCCACTAGACCAGGTTGCTCAAAGCCACATCCAGCCTGACCTTGAATGCTTCCAATGATGGGGCACCCGCAACTTCTCTGGGCAACCTGTTTCAGTGTCTCACCACCCTCATAGTAAAGGATTTCTGCCCAATATCTAATCTAAATCTAATCTCTTTTAATTTAAAAATGTCCTATCAGTACAGGCCCTGGTAGTAAGTCTCTCCCCATCTTTCGCATATAAGCTCCCTTTAAGTTTGCAAGAAAGGCTGCAGTAAGGCCTCTCTTATAAGGCAGGTTGATGGAGTCTGGTATTAAAGTCGCTCAACACTCCCTCTTATAGGCTCCCTTTTTTATTGCTTGGGAAACTAATAAATTGTTTATAAGACTTTGAAGGGACATGATCCTCACATCAATTACTTGTTTCTGACATCCCTATAATAATCTAGCCAAATTACAGATCTCCGTTAACATGGTTTCCTTACGCTCAACAGAGGCTAAGTCCAGAGCTGCACTTCCAGAAGGTGCACCTGCACTGACACTTCCTTCTATACGCAGCCACAAAACTTCTCCAGTTGCCGCTCTGACTCGTCATAGGACAGCCTAGGTCAGATTTGGTTCAGTGACAGCAATGAATCCTTTTCCCTTGCATTCTCAGTCCCTTCCACTGCTGCTGGAGGAAGGAGCTGTCTGCTTTGAATGTAAAGGGGTCAAAAAGACGGACTTGGATGTAATAAATGAAGAGAAAACAGTGAAAGCTGGGACTGGGCCCTGGCAGGAGGAGAACACTGGCTACAGCAGAACCGGACAAAAGGACTTCTTAGGGCTAGAGATCTGAGAAGGAAAACACCGCAGAGACCTGTAGCCAGCAAATTATGTGTATGCCTGTTGGAAAGGGAGATTAGATAAAAAGCCAGATGAGAAAACTACAATTTCCTGGACAACATGATGAGGAACAGGAGATTAAGCACCCATGAAACAGTTTGTAATGGTAAACAAAAGAGCCCTGCACGTGAGACAAAGAGACAGGGAGGGAGTCTGGAAGCATGGGCTGTGACTTTCCCGGTGCTTAGCAAGGAAACCGAGACTACAGTGAGAAATCTGTAAACAGTCTTAGCTGGGTGGATGACAAACAGGAACCATGCTTTGAGTATGGATTAATTTATAACACTGAATCAAAAAAAGAGAGGCCCTTGATGCTGACTCAGACACCCAAAACTTCCAAGTGCATTTACCCTCCTCTATGTACTCCATTTTCTATCTGTAAAATGGGAATGCAGACCTCCTCAACTCAACACCTGTATTCCATGACCATCACAGAAAGCCCACAAAAAGTAGTTTTCTCTTCAGGACAACAGAGAACAGAGTATATTCTTAACATATGCATTCCAAAAACCCATAATTTTATTACCAACTGAACACCAGGTATCCTGCAGACTGACTGAGGCAGAGGGAGCATTACAGATGTAACTGGAGAAACGGTCAAGATGTGAACCAGGGTTGTACATGCAGGTTCGATTTTGGAGTTTGGTAAGTTGTACGCTTGATTTTAAAAACCAAAAAACGTTTCTTGAATTCGTATTTGTGTGGATAAATGGATAACACTGCTGGCATTGCAGTGCTCAACTGTGTATTTGAAATCCCTATTTGCAAAAGGAAATTGGTGTCGCCCGAGCCCAGGCAAGGCTAACAAGTGAAAACACTCCTTCTTTTACCCTGGGCCACGCCAGGGCAGTACCAGAACGGCACTTGGGTTAAGCACCCATTACACATTTTGCTGCCCGCTTCTCACAGGTTACCATAACGAAGAGTAACAAACCCGGCACACACCCGTCAATACGAACCCGCTGGAGCAGCACCGTCCCACCACGGATGGCCCCTTCGGCCGCCTCCTCGACAGCTCGCCCGCGGCCGCAGCGCCCCCGCCCCAGGCCGGGCCCGCTCCCCCCCGCGGCGGCGCGGCACAGCCCGGCCCCGGCACGTACCCGGCCGCGGGCAGCGCGCCCCGGGGGCTCCCACCCGGGCCCGGTGACCAGCTCGAGAGGGAGCGAGAGCCGAGACGCGCGGCACGGGCCCAGCCCCGGCAGCCAGGCGTGCGGGGCACGCAGGGCTGAAGCCAGGCGCCACCCCGGCCGCCCCCTCGAGGGGGGAAAGGTGCGCCCCCGCCATTTTGAGGCGGTGGCGGCGGACCCGCCGGCCAGGCTCACCCCGCCATGTTAGGGGCAGCCCCAGAGCCCTCGGGGGTGGGGGATGTGGTTTGGGCCGATCCGTGCGCCGCCAGACTGGTCCCGGCAGGGCGCGCCCTCCGCCCCTCCTAGCTGAGGTATCAGGTGGAACTGGTCGGGCGTGCGGGCAGGCAGCGGTGGCCGGAGCGCGGCGGCGGGATGGACGGGCACCGCGGGCTGTGCCAGCTGCTGCTGCTGCCGCTGCTGCTGTGCGCGCTGCTGGCGGCCGCCACTCCCGCAGGTGAGAGGAGGAGTGCGCGCTGCCGCCGGCGGGTGCTAGAGCCGCCGGCTCCGCTGGGTTGATACGCTGGGGACGGCCGAGCCCGCCCGGGGCTCCGCGGGCGCTGCGCCGGGTGCTCGGCGCCCCTCGGCTGCGGGCCGGGCTCGGGCGGGGCGGCGTGCCGTGCGGGGGGCACGGGGCGGCGGGGCGGCGGAGCAGGTGCCTGGCCCCCGGCGGGATGTGCGGAGCCTGGAGCGCGCTGTGCGGGGTGCCCGCGGCGTCGAACGGTCTCGGAGAACGGGCCGGTGGCAGCGGGGCAGCCGGGCCCCGCGGGGATGGCGCTGCCGGCCGGCCCGGCTCCTCGCTGGGAGGCGCAGGGCAGCTCGGCCGGCGGCAGCCGCGCTCGGGTCCCGCCCGGCTGGGGTTTGCGGGGGGCGGCGGGGGCGCAGGTCCTGCGCGGGCACTGCCCGGCGCTGCGCGGCTTGCAACCTGCCTAACGGCTGTATGTAAACAGAAGAAAACTTGAAAGACTGTTCTCGCTTTCCCCCTCCAACTCTGAAAATCTAAGGTGATTTGTTTCTAATCCTAATGCTTATCTCTGTCAATTGACGTTATGCTTACAGAACGTCAGTAAGTGCTGTTTAAGGAAAAAAGCCAGTCATTCATGTTAATATTTCACTGCCGTAAGGTTCATGTTTCACAGCCTTTTACAGTAAACCCCGTTGCCGTTTCTCCACATGCCTTTGCGCTGTGGTCTTCGGTATTCGTTCATCCTGGGTTTATTTACGTAATGAAATTGTATGTGTTAAATGTCGAAGCCAAGCTCATGGCAGGTCCTGCTTTCTCAATGAATAGATAATGGGCAACTGCAAATTTTGTTGATCAGAACGGGTTTATGAAACTGAACTGCCTCTTAATAGCCTGGTTGTCTGACCTGGGTGGGGGAAGGAATTTGCAGACTGCTTGAAAGTTTTAGCTGGGTGCTTTGATCTTCAGGAGTAGGGAGGTGAAATGCGCTGGAGGTGTGATCCCGTCCCAGCCAAGGGACTGTCCCAGCCCTGTAAGTCAGGGGCTTGGGGTAGCCGTTTTCCAGCAGGCTAGTGCCATTACGGGGATGCGGTGAATATGGGCTGCAGGTCCATGAACCAGGGAAATCTTAACCTTAGTCCTGTTGTGGGTATTACCACCATGACCTAAAATAATCTGGATACTCTGTGCTGCTGGCACTCTTGTGTCTGCGGGGTAGGCATATTCCTTCGTTTGGTATGCAGTGGGTTATGTCTTCTGGGGAAATGGTAAAGGTGTTGAAACAATCGCTTGTTGTGGGAGGAGAGTACATTTTCCCATGATACTAAGGAAGCTTTTTCCCGTAGGCAGATTAGCAGGTCAGCTGCATTCTCTGTATGTGAGTCAGGCCGGGTGAAACCCGGCTTGGAAAAGAACTCAATTGTTATGGAAAACTGCAAGTGCAGAAGGAGTAAGAAGAGGATGTAGAAAATGCACATACCTAACTAAGGATTGGTTGCTCCTGTGGGAGTGTTAGCTGCAAAGACGGTGGGACGATGAACTGTCTCCCTGTATGGGTGCCACTTGGGCTAACAAAACCTGCACAGCTTCTGCAGTCAGAACTTCTGAGGCTCAAACTACTTAAAGTCGGCATAAAAGCAAGACTTGTCTGTGATATCACCCATTTAGCTTAGTCTTCAGAAAGAGGCTACAACAAACCTTTGTTTCTGTTTCACCACTCCTGCAATACTAAGTCCTGTCCTGTGTGTGGTTCACATGTCCATCAATCCACTTTATTCTATCTCTTACTCCAATGTCTCACACTAATGCTTTAGGGCTTTTTTGTGAGCTTTTTGGTTTTTTCCAACCCAACCTGTGAACATAAGTTGCAAAGCATTATTTATATCTGATCACAAAACGTGAGTAAGAATGAAGTGTTACTATTTGCTCTTCCAGATTTCTACAATAATTTAAGTCTTTGGAATGGAATAAAAGTAGTATGACTGCAATTTGATAATATCAACCACTTACTGAGGGAAAGGTGTTTAACATGGCACTGTACACTGTGCTTTATTATGGTACTCTGAGAACTGTGGTCAGCTTAGAATAAAGGGTCCGTTGCCAAGCAAGCATCTGCAGGGTCTTTTGCAGCCAAGCTATAAGCTTGAGAAACGAGGCATTGCTTAGCTAATTATCATTTACGTTACCTGATATCTGTATGACCTATGTTCTTCAAGCTGGTTTTATGGGTTCTGTTATTTACAGCTCAAGTTAGAGACCTGGGATTTATGTATTATACAAGTAAACTTTGCAGTCTTTAGTAGTATTGCTGACATAATAATGTGGCTTGAAGACCTGAGAGCAGGATTTATGTAGTTCTGCCCATCATAATTACAACACATATAGGCCAAAGTGACTGTTTTGGCATTTGAATTAATTTTCTTTAAGACTGTTGTTCTGTTGGTGTAATTTAGACGTCAGTCTTCGTGCAGCGTACTGCAAAGATTTTTCCATATCACTGTTCTGGCAAAGAGTTCTCTTATACCTCAGTTTTCCAGTGAAGACAGCCTGTGTCTGGAGCTTGTCAAATACTTGTTAAGTGGAGCTAAGGTAACTTAATTAAAAATGCTAAAGAGCACCAACGTGTGCTGTATTTCTGTACACCTCTTTAGGAGGTTACACACTCTAGACAGGACACTAATGCTGTACATCAGACTTTCATAGTAGTAACTGGAAAGGAACAGATACCTAAAGTTGCTGTTCTTGAGAATCTATACTGGAAAACACACATACTTGTGTGCATATGTATTTCTTGTGTGAGAATTCCTATACTTCAAAATGTAAGTTGTAAGCATTTTTCATTCTAGAACTGTATCAAAACTTTTATTCATTGAATAACAAAGGGGCGATCCTTCAACGCTGTTCATGGCTTGTACACACATCTGCTTACTAAAGAAGACTCTCCTTTATACTCCAGTTGGGGGGTTTTGTGGCTAAAATAATCCACAAATATTGATAGAAACCGAGGTAAGGTTAAAAGAAATTCTTCACAGACAGTAAAATTCCACGCCCATGGAGTTTAGTGTGGTGGACGTCTGATTTTTGGGAACGGTGCTAGTTCATAGTCAGTATCTGCTTGTGCAGTTTAACTTGTTGGCATGAGAGAACTGAGTTGGGTCTGAAGGAGTTCTGAACTGAGCCATCTGAAGGCTGTCATACAAGACAGAGCAGTCAGGAGTGGGTGGCTTGCCCATATGGTTTGTCAAGTTCCTGCCTCGTTGAGAGGCAGAACAAAACTTGAAGTGATAGCTGTCTGATGTATGAAGCAACCATAGCTGTCAGCTCTACTACTTTGCACTCTTGAGTAGAAACTACAGATTGTCTGACCATCTTGCCCATGAATTGGAAGGAGATCTCACGACTGGCCCCGTCGCGTCTTCATGCATAAAGTTGGCCTGTTCAGGCTTCAAATTGGATACAGTATACCATGCATCTCGCTTTCCCTAGAGATCACTTGTGCATAGCTTTTGGCTTTATGTTCTGAGTTCCAGTTCTAGCTTATCTGAGGGCAGTGTGCTTTTTCTTTACTGCATACCTTATTTTCGGGTTATCTAAGCTGAGGAAGCTGCTACTGCAGTTACATTAGCCTGGTGCAAAGTTTTACAAGTCCCAGCACTTAGCGTAATCTGGTACCACCATGTAAAATGATACTGGTGCCCTGGGGTACTTGAAGCAGTATCTATTGTAACTGTTCAGATGGTAGGAGCACCTGACAGCCATTTTGACAAGGTATTTCTGGTGACATGGAAAAGCATTTTGGGTGGTGATAAGAATCCTTGAATAGGGATATAGGTTGTCTTTTGAATAATAAAGGGAATAAAAATTGTCAGGTGTTTGAAAACCGGTCTTAATTTTTCTGTTGATAAGGCCCTCTTGAATTCTTCAGAGTAAATCATGATGTCTAGTTTATTTTTAAAAAGGACAAGAAATCTGTACTTCAATAACGGCAACTTCTTGATTTTTTTTCATTTTAGGGAGTAGTGGAACCAGCAGTTCAAAAGGAAGAAGTTTTGCTGGCCGGAAGGTTTCAAATACAAATAATGCCTCTGAAGAGTTATATGAAGTGGATGAATTTGCAGCAAAAGCCCTCACAGGAAAGCTGACTACAGTTTTTCTTCCTATGATCTATATCATTGTTTTTATCATTGGTTTGCCAAGCAATGCCATGGCCCTCTGGGTCTTTTTTTTCCGAACGAAGAAGAAACATCCAGCTGTGATTTATATGGTTAACTTAGCACTGGCAGACCTCTTTTTTGTTGTCTGGTTCCCACTGAAGATTGCATACCATGTAAATGGCAATAACTGGCTATTCGGCGAAGGTCTCTGCAAAGTACTTGTTGGATTTTTCTATGGAAATATGTACTCTTCCATTCTTTTTATGACTTGTCTCAGTGTGCAACGGTATTGGGTTGTAGTGAACCCCATAGTGCATTCAAGAAAGAAATCTGAAATTGCCTTGGGCATCTCCCTTGCTATCTGGATACTGATTTTGCTGGGCACTATTCCATTGTATCTTGTTAATCAAACGGCATATATTTCAAATCTTAACATCACTACCTGCCACGATGTGTTGCCCGAAAATGTTTTGGCTCATGATATGTTCAGTTATTTCCTCTCACTTGCAGTTGGACTCTTCTTAATCCCAGCTCTTCTCACTGCTGTTGCTTACATACTAATGATTAAAACTCTGAATGCTTCCATCTCAGATATAAGCACTAGCAAGAAACGAAAAAGAGCAATCAAACTCATTATCGTGGTGCTATCCATGTATCTCATCTGTTTTACACCTAGCAATGTGCTGCTTGTTGTGCATTATTTGCTCCTCAAAACCTACAGCCAGAGCTATCTGTATGTGTCATACATAACTGCACTGTGTCTTTCTACTTTGAACAGTTGCATCGATCCATTCATCTATTACTATATTTCAAAAGACTTCAGAGACAACCTTAAAAATGCTCTTCTTTGCCGAAGTGTGCGAACTACACGGAGGATGCAAGTGTCTCTCTCATCAGGCAGATACCCTAGAAAATCAAATTCATATTCTTCAAACTCAAATGGGACCACTAAATCAACCTACTGAGTTTAATCCTAGAAAAGTGAACTTTTATTACTACTGCTGAAAGGGTGTAAGTGACAACAGAGTTATTTTTTACAAGGGAGTCTGAAGAAACATCTCTGCTTTTTAATTACATGGAAACCTGGATTTTGGAACTGGCAGCTGCTTACCCTGTGTAGAAATTGTAAACAGATAAAATCTTCCCACTAGACTGGAAAAAAAATCATGACATCTCAGATGCTCTGCAGAAATGCTGCTGACCTGGCAGTGAGTTGTGGTTGAAGGCATTTTTGTTTAATATCAAAGTTGTTAAAAAGCAAAATGTCACTGGAATGTTATGTAGTGTTGCTCTAGTGTATTTAATTAACAGAGAAATCTGTTTTGTTTGGCTTTAACTGTAATGTATTAAACAACTGAACAGATTTAATTTAGTATGTAGGATCTTGCTGTGTGTACCTGCTTACACTGAACATAATTTGAAGTTGTAGAGAGAAGGAGAGGAGAATCCATTTCACCATCTTGGTGTAGACTGTATATTATCTTTAGTATAATGTAATTTTATATTGTTTTCCAAGTTACCACACTGTAAATACTAACATGGAAGAAGCTTGTAAAGTTTATCCTAGTGAGTTGACAAGCTGAACTGGTTACCAGCTAGCACTGTGATAAAATGTTAGAGATTATTCACTGTTATGTAATGCTTGCCAGTACGTGATCTTAAATGGAGCTATTTACAAAGCTTTGATGAATAGCTGTTTGATTTTTATATAATGTGCCTTGTATTTTTTAGGATATCTAAATATGATTATTTTTTTATAACATATTTGAGTTGGGTGCTTTCTTCTGTGCTTTTACATGTTCTCCAAAACACTGAGAAGTTCAACTTGCCTTGTTTCATGTAGCAAAGATCTTATTCCTAACAGTGAATTAGGAGTCTGACAACTGTAATGCCTAAATGGGTTAAGTAAAATTTACCTAATGACACACTTCATTAGGGTGAAGTTGTTCCCTTATTAGCAGATAAGTAAAACCAAATAGTTCAGAATTGTGGGGGAATAATGAGATATAACCAAACACTCTAACATCAGCCCCAGTGGACTTCTGAAATATCCTGGATGAGGGAAGAGGACATAAGATATTTGTGACCACTCAGGAATATGGAATCACATTTACTTCTGATCTGAAAAGCTGATGGGTATGTGTGTGATGGTAGGATTTAAATGCATTTTTTTCCAAGTCTCGCAGTCCTGATGCGTTTCACCACTTGTACATTGAACTTGTATCCAATGACCTGTCTGAGACTTAAGTGTAGCTGGGTCCCTACAAAAAAAAGCAAGTGGAAAAGCCCTCAGTCCAAACAGTACTCTGAGGCAGCTGGTATATAGATGGGAAGTGTTCATCACTTCAGATCGGGAGAGTAAGAAAGCAGGTAGACTGAACCGTAGGAAGAATTTGAGCAGTCTTGTACAGCTTAAAGACTGTAGGTATTTATATAATTATTTCTTTCTGTGTGCTAGTCTGTTCCTTCGCTTGTTCTTTGGTTTCTACATTCTGCCCCTACTTTAGTAACAAGGATTTTTTCCCCCCATACGTAGTAAAGATTAAGAGGTTTGTTTAATGCATTTGATTACTCATCTCAAGGATTAATTAAGCTCTGGCTCTCCTTTTGTCTGCTGCAGTCTTGTCTAAGCAGATGCTTAGCATGAAAGTAGGATGTTTGGTGGTGGTATTTCAGAAGTCCAGGCTAAAATAGCAACTCTCATTAATGAGTATCTCTGAAGAGCAGAGAGTTTACAATAGATGCAGTGGAACACAAACACTTCTCAGACATAAACAGTTTGCTCTTCCTGTTTCCTGGCAAAAATGCAGGGAAATAATTATTTATTACTGAAGATGTAATACAGATCCTTACTGGAAAAGAACTGTACATAAGAGGCCATAGCACTGGAATGATTTGGGAAGAAGGGGGATGCACCACCTTCACATACTGCCATCTGAACTCTTCTTCCCTTAGCTTGTGTATGATAAACAGAATACGAGAATGTATTTTTATCTTACTGAACAGCCTAGTGTCTTTTCTAGTGTGCGGTATGTGGTAGTGAATAAACCAAGGAAGGGCACATAGTTCATGTGATTACAGCACTGCTGGTGTTCTGCCAGGAGTCCAAGGGTTACAGGCTGTACGTTGTGAAGATGATGAATTGTCTGTGCATGTCTATGTAATACCATAAAGGTATCACCTATGATTCATGTTTAATATAGTCAGTCTTTTAGGGGGCGAGATTTATTTCTTGTCATTATTTAATCAGAAATATAGCACATAATGCTTATATCTATGATCTCACTCTTTTCTTCCTTTCCTGTTGTTGTTGGGATCAGAGCTGGGGACTCAGACAGTCAAACCAGTCCACTGCAGCTCGCGTGAAGGGATGTGCTGATCTTCTTGATCCTCTCCTCCCTTCTAGCCTTCTTCATCTGTGGATTGACAAAGCAGGTTTCAAGGACGAATCTTCCATGTCATACCTGCAGCAACAGCAGAGATCTGCCAATGACATGTAAGAGTTAGATGTTGCTGTGGTGTTTTTGAAAGCATTTTGAGAAAAAGTTTTAATTAATAGGATGTTTTCTTTTAAAAGAAGGTTGTACTATGTGTGGCAAACTTTGGAGAATACTATTCAAGGAACCCACAGTCATCTAAGTGAAGCTTATTGCCTCAAACTATGCTCACTGGGAGTTGAAAAGATCTTTTAAGTCTAGTTATAATAGAAACTATTAATATCTTCTTTGCTCTTCATTCGCTGTTTTAGTGATACTGTCTGGGCTCATGTCGTTAGGGGCAGATAGGGAGGGACATCTCTGCATCTAACTATTGTGTGGTTAGGAGGGGAAGAAGAGAACTGGTACTTAGAATTTCATCAAGTATCCAATTGCATTTATAGCATGTATCTTCTACATACACAATGCTGCAAGTGTTGTCTGTCTCTAATGCAACTCAAGTGTTGCAGACTAAACTAATTGCAGATAGAGAGGAGAAACCTTTATAAGAATTGTTTTGCTTTCTTCTTTTTATCCTGGAAACAAGGACAAATTGTGGGAAAATTTTCCCATCTCTAGCTGTATTGCAAATGCTCATCCTGAATTTAGGATGAATTATTTTGCTCCAGTTAACAGAGCAGGTAGACCAGGCTAGTTGGTCAATCAATGTGAACCAATTCTTGAACTGACAATCGTGTGCCTGTGCAGTCAGGTAGTGATGGGGCAAGAACGTACCCTAGGAGTAGGGAGCTGGCTGCTTAACCTCCTCTAGGGCTGTACCCTCAGGCAAGATTGATCGGTATAGAGTGATTGTCTTCAGCTAACAATAAATATATTCCTGAACAGTGCCAACTTGACAGTTCTAAACCAAAGAGATACAAAAACATCCCCACCTAAGGCTGACTTAAGATTTGCATGCTACATAAGTAATCACTGCAACATTCATGAACACATCAGGAAGTGGAAATCAGTGTAATTATGTGCCCAGTGTCATGGTTTCACAAACAGCTCAAGCGTGTGCTACAGCTAAGAGAGGTAGGCTAGTCTTTCCCTTAACCTTACTGCTTGATCACACTGTTCCCTTGTACTGTTACAACCGTGTGTGACTTTGGGGTGGATTTGATCCGTCTCAGGCTAAAGTTAAACCAGGAGGAGGGACGAAAGTTCACCTTCAACTTGGAACAGCATTTGTCTACTTTGCTGGATGAGCTCAGCACAAGGGAGAAGGTCAGACCACCTTTTACCACCAACACGTGCTTGCACTAAGCAGCTACAAGCACAGGAGCAGTGAAGGCTCTGGCAAACCTAAGTAGCAGGGAGGAAGCCTCTACCCATGACCATAGCAATGGCTTTGCTGGCTCAGACCGAGGGTCCGTATAGCTTGTCCAACATAATCTGCTGAGCCATGTCTTTGGAGGTGAACAAGACAGCAAGATGTCAAGGGACATGTCAAAAACCAGTAGGACTGCTGCACAAGGCATCTGGCCAACATACCAGATGCACAGAAAATGTGGCCAGGGAAGTTTGTTTCTTCGCGCCACATGATTGCTTGCTATGAGTCTGTTGAAATGTGCTCTGAATTTCAGGAAAAAAGGAGTTGAATTCCAAGGGAGCTAAGCTCATTGGCATCAGTGAGGAAACCTGCTGCTGAGAAGGACTATTCTGTAACTTGAAGTGTGCAAAACAGCAACGAAAAGAAGTTACAGGCAGGTACCCAGGCAGAGTGAGAACAGTGCAGGCACGTATCATACCTCCCACATTCCTAACATCCAGGTATTTTCAGCATGAGAGTTTCCTATTTGTCTAGTTTAATTAGTAACACTGTTGGGTGTCTTGCTGTGAAAATCAACCTGATTTTATTTGCTTTGAACCAGGGTCCACTAGGCTCATTTGGTAACCCCTGGTTCTTAAAGGGTTGAGATAGATGCACTGGATGGACACATCACAAGTGGAGGGTCCCCTGCCTACTCACCACCAGGCAGATGGAGGGGACCTAAGTGACAGGGAGGAGTGGAAACAGGTCCCTGCTTAGGGCAGCAGGCAAATCACACACACACAGACACACACACACAGACACACACAGACACACACAGACACACAGACACACACACACACACACAGATACACAGACACACACACACACACACACACACACGCACACACACTCAGCCCCCTTCACTTTCCCAGGTATGTGTCATGGTTTAACCCTGGCTGGTAATTAAGCCCCACAAAGCCAGTCAGTCACTCCCCCTCACCCAGGGAGTTGGGGAGGAGAGTTGGAAAGGAAGGTGAAACTCAAGGGTTAGATAAGAACAATTTAATAATTGAAAAAAAAAAATGAAAGAGGAATAATAATAACAGTATCAGTTATAATGAAAAGGAAGGAGAGGGGGAGAGCAATGAAGCCATAGGGAAGGGAGGAAGCCAAACAAGTGATGCACAATACAGCTGCTCCCCACCTGCTGACCCATGCCCAGCCAGTCCCCCAGCAATGGTTGGCCCACCCCAGCCAGCCCCCCCAGTTTATACTCCCAGCACGGTGCCCCATGGTATGACATACCTCTGTGGCTAGTTCGGGTCAGCTGTCCTGGCTGTGTCCCTCCCAGTGACTGGTGCCCCTCCAGCCCTTTGGCTGGCAGGACACTAAAAAGTCCTTGACAGTATAAACATCACCCAGCAACAACTGAAAACATGGGGGTGTTATCAGCATTGTTTTCACTCCAAAGCCAAAACACGGCACTGGCCAGCTACTAATAGAAATTTAACTCTATCCCAGCCAAAATCAGGACAGTATCTACTCCTTATTCCATACCATTATTTAGCTGCACCAGCTACTAATAAAGAAAATTAACTCTGTCCCAGCTGAAACTAGGACAGTATTCAGCTCAGCAACCTGAAGGTCAGGAAAATGACAATGTGGACAAAACCCCATCTGTGCTGGCGGAGTCTCATAATTAGTAGCCCTTGTTCTCATGGGGGATTTCAAACTACTGGATGTCTGCTGGAAATACAGCACAGCGGATAGGACACAGACCAGGAGGCTCCTGAGTGTGCGGCAGATGCCTGCCTGACAGCTGTCAGTGAGCCAGCCAGGGGAGATGTCCCGCTGGGCCTGCTGTTTGCACACAGGGAAGCGCTGGTGGGTATGTGGTGGTTGGAGGATGTCTTGGGCATACCAAGCATGAGATGATGAAGTTTTTGATTCTTGGAGAAGTATGGAGGGGGTGGTGGGTGGTCAGCAGAATGGCTGTGTTGGACTTCCAGAGGGCTGACTTTGGCCTGTTTAAGAACTTGGTTGACAGAATCCCTTGGAGGATCGTTCTGAAGGGCCAAAGGGTCCAGGAAGGCTGGGCGTTCTTCAAGAAGGAGATCTTAGAGGTGCAGGGGCAGGCTGTTGCCATGGGCCAAAAGATGAGCCAGTGGTGGAGAAGACCTGGCTGAACTTTAGCTGGAACTCAGGGAAAAAGGGAGAGTACCACCTTTGGAAGAAGGGGCAGGCAGCTCTGGAGGACTAAAAAGATGTTGTGAGGTTATGAAAGGCCAGATACAGGTCTGGCACCACACTGGTGAGTACCTGGCATTTGGAAAACAGACCATTTTTCTTCTACCCTGTAGTTCTTTTCTTGTAATCAGTTATTTTTCCACAAAAGGACCTTCCCTCTCAGTCCATGGCTGCCTAGTTCTCTTTAAAAGCCTTTAATCAGGAATTTTGCCAAAAGCCTCTTGGAAATCCAGGTAGACTGGATCCACTGGATCATCCTTATCTCCACGTGCAACTGGTCTCTTCCAAGAGCTCCACAGGCTGTTAAGCCCAGACTTCTCTTTACAAAAGCAGTGGTGGCTTTTCCCAGAAAAGTCCAAATTTCATTAGTGATGTCCCTTGTTAGACTCATCACTAACTGCCCAGCACAGATACTGGGCTCACAGGACCATACTTGCCTGAACACCTCAGAACATTCTTTTGATTGTAGCATTGGCTCCCAGTATTCAAGTATAGTTTTGGCAAGATGTAACACACTTCTGTTACTAATTCAGCTATTTTGTCCCTGAATTTTCTCAGAATTCCTTGATGAATCTGGGCCCACCAAGTTTAGCATTCATTTTGTCTGACTAACTGTGGTGTAATGATTGAAAACATATGGCATGTGTCTTGATGTGTAGCTGTCCTGGGAATCAAGCAGCATAATGCCTATTTACTGTAACAGCCCTTGGGGACCTGAGTTTCATTACAGATGCATTTGAACTGTCATGGGCACTTTGAACATGGTTAATATACAGCATCAATGTTAAATTCAGCATGAACACAGTAAACATGCACATTTTGATGCAAAAACAGCCAGGAGAGTACGTGTTAACTACGTTGTTTTTCCTCAGAAGCCTACCTTCTGTTGGCTTGCAGATAAACATTCTCCAGGCACTGTTTGCTGGCAGGACCAGTGTAACACGCTGACTACATAGTCAGCTCTCTGTCATCTAGGCCAAAGGAGACAGAGATGCTTCAGATGATAGAAAATTGGCTAGTGATTGCGAAGGATACATTGAGTGCTATGCAGAGACACTGTGACAATTCTCTTGGATCCATCAGGACTCACTGACCCAGTGCTAGCTTATGTGACTCGGGCTTCACTGTTCTTTTAAGCATGTCTGCAGCCAGCTTCCCTGGTGGTCTGGCCAGCTCTTTGGTGGCTAGGGAAAGGGGGAAAGGCATGTCTGTCTGTACGTGGAGGTGGGTAGGTTCATAGCTGCACTGGAGTTCATAAACCACCTGGGATTGCTCATGTGGTGCAAACACCAGAATGGAGCCAGCTCAAGGGTACTGAGGTCTACCTGGGATTCTCTCTGATGAAATCCTGTCGAAGCCAGGCTCCAGTGTCTACACTTCAGTATTGAACCTGCATTCCCAAATGCAAAGATAATTAAAGTGTGGCCACTCCCATCTCTCTGGATACCCTCCTTTCTTGTCACATAGGCTGCTGGCTGCTGAACACTGTGTGTTACCTGGGTCGGCTTAATGCTCACCTGGGTATTGCATTTTGCCACAGCATAGAGCAGCCATGGGAGAGAACTGGTGCGATCTCTGATTGCCAGAGCCATGTCAGCAAGAGCCCTGATGTAGCTGTAATGGAGGAACTGTGTCTTTGCTAGTAAAACTTGCTCCACCTGGTCTCTGTGGGATTATTACACTGGGTGTAAAGCACAGTCCTTCTGCTAAATTTGTGTCTCTCTGGAGTGCTTTACCAATGCAGTCTGCTGGTAGCACACTCATCACATGGACTAAGCCTTGGTCCTTTGTTTTTAATGTGTTAATAATATGCAGTAATGAGCACTTGTGTAATGAAGCAACAAAGTGTGGGAGAAGAAAAGCCAACATTTGATTTGTCTACATTTGGGAGTTAAGAGAAATGTCCCAATAACAACTCTCAGCTCTGTCCGTTGGTCAGCTCCAGGTATTGCAGCCCCCATGACGTGTCAGTTAACACAGACGGTTCTGAGGAAACAGTGGACAAGAGGGATGTTGTCTGTATTTTATGGCAGTTCTAAAAATCGACATACAGTAATTCTTAAGGTCGGCAGGATTTTAATTGCCAGACCTTGCATGCATCAAGTGATGGGTGCCCTGGCTGGGAATAAGTATGAGGTGGCACATGAGTGGATGTCCCTCTCACAGTTAACAGCTGCATTTTGTTTAGGGATTGCACTCCAGCTTTGTGCCTCACCTTCAGGAAGCAAACTGCTGGAAACTGAGCATTTAGCATGTGTGATACTGAGCCTTTACTGCTGTTTATTTGATTTCCCCTCCCCTTTATAGTGCTTGCCAGCTCTCAGCTGCTAGAAGGAAGTGATGCGTGGACATGATGTGGTGGGGAACGTCATCAGCATTTGTGCTTTGTCTGCTCTGAGTCTGAATTCAGGACGGTATGTACTCCTGGTGCTGTGTTTTAGCAGTCGGCCTGTGCTTCCTGTGTCTGAATGTCTGTGACGGGAACTGTACTATCACAGTACAGGATGTGGGGAGGTAGAGACTGTTTGCATGGGGCCTGTGTCTGTATTTCTGAGCACTTGGGAAAATGGAGTAATTTAATGTGGGAAAACAAAGGATATGCGGCTTCTTTGGAGAGGCTGACCCACTGAATAAGAGGAAAAAAACAAAGGAAATTATTAACTTGTAAACATAAATTTAAAAAAATAAGATGCAGTGGTAGAAGTTTCCTGAAAGTCCTGAAGAGACTTCTGTGTCACGCACTTACAAAAGCCATGAAGATACGAAGAAAACACAAGAAGCAATTGATGAGTCAAAATGGCAGTGTAGGCTGGGGCGGGAATACCACGCTCTGGTGCTTGCTGGATTTAGCTGGCAGTGAGTCAGGACTAGGGCATACTTCCAGTTTGACACATCGTGACCCCTTGACATTTTGTCTTCAAATCCCAGTCAGGCAAATGCATCTGGCTTTCTGTGGGGGGATGAACTGAGTGACATGGTTCACTGTGTACAAATATTGAGGGCAAGCCCTTAGCAGTAGTACAGGACATGTTGGAAGCAAGTGGTACTGTTACACATTCAAATGAAGTTGCCTGCTTTTGGTCAGCATCACTAATCTCTCTTCATTAACTTTGGGAGTACAGCTGGAAATGTTGGAGGTGGCTGTATTGTAGTGATGCTATTTGTGAACTGGTGTGGAGGGTGCTGTTGCTGTGAAGAGTGATTTGGTGGTAAAATGCAATGCTGAAACGAAATTACAGAACTGCTCAGTTGTATTTATGAAGACTGCATTGTGTGTGTTAGGCTGGTTGCCTGGAAACTCCTCGGGCCACTATATGTCATTAAATTGGTAGAGTCATGAATACTACAATAGTATCTGGCAAGACAATCCTCAGTAAATGTCTGAGTTGCTGCCAGACCCTAGGCTAGCAGCCGAGACTAAGGCTCAACTCCCAGCGCCTGCCACCGTGAGTTTTTAGCTAGCAGGGCCAGTGATGGAGAGGACAAAGGAGCTCTCTGTGGCTGGTAAACTGGTGCTGTTTGCTGTGAAGTCTCGGAGGAGTGTAGATGGCTTTATTCGGGTTTTCTGGTGAAGGATGTAGAGCTGGCTCCAACTTCGACAAAACTCAGCCTAGGGTGAGTTCTGCAGAATTAAATTCTGCACCAGGTGTCAAGAAGGGGCTGGAGAAGGAGGAATAGTAGGAAAGAAGAGAGAGAGTCATCCCACAGCACCTTCACTTTGTTAACTGTGTTATGGCAGGGCATGGGCAGGCTGATAGGGGAGGTCCTGGTGCTAGGATGTGTGACAGCACAGGGTGAAGATAACGCTGCCAGAAGTTGGGAAATGGCAGCACCTGACTGCCACTAAGGTCACAGTTTCCACTGCCTCCAACTCAATTCGAGATAGTAAGGCTTTAGATAAGACAGATGCTAGCAGCCCTGTTGTTTCAAGATCCTTTTGTCTTCCATGTATGGTTTAAATTTAAGCCACGTTTGGTACGAATGCCCACTCCTAGTCATGGCTAGTTGCAGGCACCCAGAGACAGAGTCAGACCTGTCAGGTGTGATCAGGAACAGAGGCTCCACAGAGCTCTGTGGCCTGAGGACCATTTGGGGGGCTTGTCCACTTAGTGGGGTCACTGTAGTGTGCGTGTGGCACATATGCTATGCCAGTGAACACACAGTTTCCCTCAGCATGAACTCACGGTGCCTTTGTGCTGTGTAGTTTGCTCCCTCGTCAAAGTAGAGAGCTCCTCACAGTTAGTTTGCACATGGCAAGGGAGTCATTACACACATCTCTGCTCTGGTATGTAAGGATCCTATATGGATAGGTAGACATCTGTTTTAGCGTGTCTAAAATCGCATCCTCCCTCCTTCCTCCCAGAGCATCTGCTTCTCCACTACTTAAATGCTGAGCTAAAGCTGCTGCGCCGAAGTCAGAGTTGCAGGCATCTCCTTGGCTCTTGGTGTTTCCATGGAGTAGAGTGTCCACCTTGAATTAACCTCCTTACTTTTGCGTATTAACCTCTAATTCAGAAGGCTTGCAGTATGGGGAAGTGGTACCATCTCAGTGGGCAAAGAGCACACAGCATGACGTGGGAGCGTGGCTTCTCAGCAAAGGGGCAGAGGCGCGTGTCACGTACCAGCCAAGCTGTCTACCTAAGCCCAGAGACATCGGTGTTATTCAGGGGGTGGCCGAGGACTGTATTGATCGGTTGGGGAAAGAATTTTGCATACAGAATCGTGTTTTGTTTCATTTTCTGAAAAACTGCAAAAAGAGCGGATGCTGTGGTTACAGGCTCCCTCTTCTGTTTCTAGCTGCTATTGCACATTTTCTTTGACACACAAATCTGAAAGACTTAATCCAGGTTTCCCTGTGCTGTGCAAATGGTTTTGTAACTCCCCATTTCAAGACACACATAGATATCTGATGTTAGAGAAGGAGTAGGACTTAACAGATGATATTAAATATCCCTGCTAAGCGTGGGATCAGGGAAGCAAATTGCTAAGGAGAGATACGGGGCTCCTGGAAAGTACCTTTTGAAGCAGGATTTTCTCATGATATCTTCCTGTCTCCCTCATTTTTATTGGATCTAAACCACTGCTAAAATGAAATCTTCCAAGCATAATCTTATCTGAGCAAGAAGAGGTGGTGGTGTTTGTCTCCTGTAATCCCCAGGATTTTGAAGTAGTATGACATGCAGAAGTTTATTGTCAGTCATAGCTGATTTTTTTCATTATTTTCACAGCGGCTGAGCCCACGTGAAGTTTGCCATTGTGGAAATGTTACTTAACCTGCAAATGTATCTATGTAACTTAATGCATGTTTACCATGACCATTGTAGCTACAAAATACTTTGTGCTGGGAAGGGTGGTGACTCAGACCACTTCACAAGAGTGGACTCAGGTAAGAAATAAATGTATTTCTAAAGTAAGGAGTGAACCTTCTCTGCCCTTTGAGCAAAGGCAGAGTCCCATTTGTGCCATTTTTTACCAGCCCTCCATCTTCCTCAGTGGTAATACTCTTGCAAGATGCCACAAGTGCACCTCTGTTTGGTATCAAAGGCAGGATTGAGGCTGGGCAGCTCTCAAGCAGACCCCCACCATGCCAGGTGAGTCAGGAACAAGTGAGTGCTGGACCTGCCGCATCAGTGGGGTTGCATCGTTAGAGGATATGGTGAGAACTTCATTTTACTGCAAACTTCTTTTGACAATGAACTGAAGAATAAAAAATGGGGAATGCTTGGACTCAGTGCCCTGACACAAAAAATCTAGATACTTTGTAATATCATCATTTAGGAGCTTTTCATGGGTCAGCAGTATCTGTGATTTTGGTTGTCGGAAAGTAATTATTCATTTGCTCTGTAAGTGGCATAATTTTATGTAGATAACACTTAGAATGAAAGGCATTAATGCCTGTTATACTTGTCTCAATGACCACCAGAAGACACAACATGTGCATGTGATTAATAAAGGTACCCTAATTAGAGGGATGTAGAGTTAAGGTAGCAATCACTACTGATATGATACTGGCTTCTGTCATGCTTCTGCCACAGTATGATTCCAAGGAATCTTAACAGCCTCAGGTATTTGAGATTTCTTCTTTCTGTCTGAAAACATGGATACTGGCACTTTTGTAACAAAATTAACATATTTAAACACCCAACTCAACAATGGAAACAAGACGGTAGCATATACTTGCTCCTGACACCCTGCCAGCCTTCTGTATCTGCCAATTATCCCAAGAAACAGAATTTCTCTAGAAAAAAAAAAAAAAAAAGCAAATAAGGATGGTGATATCATCATCATGCTTTTTAGTTCAGGGATGGCAGTAGTTTGTATTATCAAAAGTACATCTGAAATCTCATTTAATAGCAGTGTCAGCGTTTTTGTCAGTGTATTGTCCTGCTTCCTTTGGAAATACCAGAAGGACAATAAACTTTAAAACAACCTTTAAACAATGGAAAAATAGTTGGTTTGGAAAAGACTTTCCATAGAGGTAAAATCTGATTTCACTCTAAAATCACTGCAAACAAGGCAGAAAAATACTTGCAGAGGAGATAAAAGCTTAATTTAAAAAATGTTGCACATGATATCTGTCACTGACATTCTCCTTTCCATAGCTCAGGGTCTTTGGTCAAAGAACTGAAAAGCAAATAACAGAAATTCATATAGTTCTGATTATGAAGGAATTTCTTTTCACAGAAATATATGCCTCTTAGAAGGTTCAATGTAAATGTTATTAAACTCTTAGGGATAATGAGTGTAGAAAGCTCACTGGGATCAGAGAGTTTGAATGCAACATATGCAATGTTCTGCGGCTGAAAAACGGTTTATGTGGCTTTTTGGATTGAAGACCCACTGATCAAAGGTGGGATATCGTTCAGCGTGGGAGGGAGGAGATGAAAAGGAAGCTCTGTGAAAACCAGCTCTTTCAAGGCTTTGTTATAGGGGTACTTGGAAAACAGGGTAAGGGCAATAAGCCATTACTCATTCTTTTAGAAGGCAACAGAACAGTAAATGTCTACATGGATTTGTGCATGATCACTCTGTTTTCCACAGCAGACATGATGACTGCTTTTAGTGGCACACAAAGTAGATAATTGCTTTGTGGGCTTTCTACCTGTCAAAACTTTTACTCACCCATTTTAACACACTTCGGTGATTTTATTCAAGTTTATGTCCAAATTTTGGTAAGATATTTTAAGCGTGATGTGTATTGGTTGAGTAATAGTTCTGCAGTCACTTGTGTCTACTTCTCTTGCCACATCTATCTAATGTCTTTTTTTTAATGCATTAGAGGTGTTGGCTGAACCAGTTCTATTCAGGCTACTTCTGTGTATCTAATACATCAGACTTGAAAGTGAGCTAACTGATCAGCCACAAAAACTAGGCCTCCCATAGCAAGATCATGGGAAATGATCCACAACCTCATATGACAGCCTCATGCCATAGAGTGAGACCCGATGAGGTCTGCTGGAGCTGAGCGAGACCCTTCCTGCAAACGCAGGGGCTGAAGGGCTGCGTGAATGCTATGCTTGGGAGGCACAGAAGCAAGGATAAAAGCAGCAAGGAGAAGTGAAACAAAGGGATCTGAACAACACGCCGCAGCAAGTACTGGCAAAGGCTGGAGAATGGGTTTTGCCATTGTTTGAGCTGTGTCCAGGGACACACAAGTGCAAGTGCATTCTCTGTCACCATTACCAGGCTTACATCTAGCCTCTCATCATCTCACGTGCCAGGTGACACAGGACTGTGGTATGAGACAGGAGAGTGTGTGGCTGGGGTGCGAGTCAGGAGACCAACAAGAAGCCCATGGGGCCGTCATGTTATTTGAGATGAAGGAACCCCACCACTGGCCGTTGGCTTGGACAAGGTACCTGCCAGGGCTGGTGGAGCTAGGAGCTCCTGCTACTGCCCTGCAAAGTTGAGGGATGCAGACACCACAGCAGGGTGGTGTGTGTTGCTGATACACTTGAGTGTATCTGCACAGTGCAGTGTGTTCTCAGTTTCTCCTCCAAATGGAGAGAAAACATGCAGCCCAAAATTCTAAGTAAATTCTAAGATGTGAAGAGGAAATTGTGCCAGCTGTCTTTCTCTGTTCCTCCGACCATCTCAGCTGTTCTTGGTTTGCATATACATGCAACATGTCTCTGGGCCATTCATGGTGTTCATTAAACTTGGTATAATCCTAATTTCCTTGTTTTTTTGAAGAAGTTAAACCAATTGTACCTTAACAACATCTGCCTCTGGCTCTTAATTTACATCTGCTTTTAACACCCAGGCTGGCTTGTGCTGAAACTTACATTGCTTCTGTATTGTTGGTCCAGCTCCATTCCTAGTACCATCAAAAATTCACTTTTCAAGAGCAGATCCCTCAGAGCAGCTGCAGCTGTAATAGCCATGGGAATGTCAAAAGAGGATTGCAAGCACCTTCTGCTTTCAGAGTTTTGCTTTCCTGTAAACTTGTCCTGGAAATGAATGTTTTGTCTGCCTTGGACTTTTTAATGAATTTTTTTTCAGATAACAACAATATAACTGGCTTTTCTTATAACAGGCAAAGCTAGTTCTCACCTAGTAACCTTCTAGGAACAGTGGCTAATGTAGGTATGTAGGAAAGAGGACTAGAGTGTGGCAAGGCTGGTAATTCTCCAGAAAGCTAACCCAGCCTCCCGTGATTTGTGTTTTGGAGATGTCTTGATGGCACAAGTTTCATATTTAGTAGGTCTCAATAAGTATTTTTATTCCCAGGAATTTGTCACAGCAAGCAGTTCAGCAGCTTAAAAATATTATTTTGCTTCTTTTGAACTCGTTGTCTGTGGGGGTTTTTTTCTCTGTATTTTTGCATTGGAAAAGACTGTGAATAATTACTTAGTACCTTCTCCATGCCTTCTCCATGCTTGAATGTGCAAGCTTCTTTCATATCTTCAGTTATGTCCTTCTGCAGACTGAGATGACTTGTGTATTTAGCTGTTTCTAACACAGAAGCTGTTTCTTTACTGTTTTCCTCCTTATCTCCTCTAATCCTGCCGTACTGTTTGTAAGATGAAGGCAGGAGGACCACCATGAGGTTGAAGAAGTGGGCTTCCCTTGGACTTACTAGCATAAAACCACTTCTGTTTTTCTGTTTTCTGTTTATTTCCTAATCCTGTTTGTTTTCAGATTCTTACTGGACCAACATTTTTCCTTGCCATAAATCCAAGATCTCACTCAAGAATCCCAACAGTCAACTCAAAGCTCATAGTTGTGTACAAAAACCTGATTTTCCCCATGTCACTTTGTGTTCATCTATGCTAAATTTATCTCGCACTATATAGCTCAGTTCCATGAGGTCCTTCTTCATTCTTCGCAGCTGGACTTTAACTTCTTCTCTCTGTACAGCTATCAACAAAAAAACTTTATCCCTTCATTATTTATTCCCTTTCCCAGATCATCAATGAAATATGTTGAATAGCACTGGCCCCAGGACAGATTCCTGTGGGACCCCATTGGTGGTATCAATGGGTTTACAAGTTCACTTGTAAAACTCAGTAATTTATTCATGATTTCCTATCTTTCAGTTAGCCATTTATCGTGTGTCTTTTCCTTGTATTGCATGGCAACCTAGGTTCTTTAGGAGTGAGGAATGTTTTCTGGGAACAATGTGGACAGTATCAGGGAGGTCCCCCACCAGTGGCTCTTTCAGGGAATGTCAGTAGATTTACATTATGACTTCTCTTTACTTTTCCACAGCATATTGTGTTTCATCATGTTCCCACCCTTCTGGTTTTCAGGCTGGTCTCTACCTCTTTACTCCATATGGACAGCAGACTTGATGTTCGGCGGCTCTCTGGATACTGCCTGGCACCTCTCCACATGGCATCGTACCTGCCAGGTTTCTGTGCTGTGCTCCTGAGGCAGATTTTAGCCAGTGGCTCCCATCATTCATCCCCCTCAAGTTCCTCTAGACCTCTGCAGTGGATACCATCCAGTCCTGGCTTGTTATGGCTTGTTCTGAGGATATGCCCTACAACATCTTTTACCTACGCTTCAGTCTGAGACATATCCTTCAGCATGTCCCTTTCTCTGTCTTAGGGGAACCTCCCCAAGCTCCACCACAGTGAAAACGCCTGCAAAATATATTTATTTAGGTTTTTTGCTATGGCCTTATCATCTTCAAGCACTCGTTCTGTAACCTCACCATCTACTGGCACTCAGTGCCCTCTTCAGGCTTCTTGATCCCATTGCATTTGGACTAGAATTCATGGCTATTTGCTGGTTGTTCCTGTAACAGCTCTGGAGATTACATTACTCTGTTCTCTTCTTCCATTTACCTTCCAAATGGTAGCACTGGCTTTAAGTGCTTCAGAACTTTCTTTTTCCCACATCAGGCGGTAAGTTTGAGATGTGTCATCAAGGGCCATTAGTGGAATATACAGCCTGAATTCAGCAAAGCATGTGCTTAAATCCCATTATTGTAACACTGACTGATACCAAGCACTTAAATTCTTTGCAGAGTGTATAGCTCTAGCTAAGAAGCTGCGGGTAACAGGTATTTCTTTTCTCTGTAATTTTTAATGATATGACTTCTCGTTTGGCTTGTTGTTGATAACGCAGAGTCTTATGCAGAGCTTGCTGTAGTAATGCAGTGGTGAAACGTCTGTGTGTGTCCTGGAGCAGTCAGGTGGGAGTCTGTCTCCCTTGGGCCCTGCAGCTTTGTTAGTCATTGTTAGCGTGAGATCTGGAAGCCGCAGTTCTTCAGCAGGACACTAAGGGGCAGCCCCAGACCAAAAGAAATGCACCTCATTGTTTTATATATACATACAAACTGAGTTAAAACTTTATTTGCCTCATTTTTCTATATTGATTTAACATCAACAGTGCCCAGGAATATTGAATCAAGTCAGTCCGGAGTGGTTTTTTTCTGTTACATCTTTTGGTAGTTATTTATTTCGGCACTGGTGATAAAAGAAAGGTGAGTGTATTTGGCGGTTACCTCAAGAAGGACCCACTTGAGCACATGGCTCACAGACAGAGCAGAGACGATGGAAAATATGCACTGAGCTGTGCACCTGGAGCCTTGGTGGCCCCCCACACATCATGGCATGGCCAAGTGCATGTAAAACATGCAGTTGTATTGGCCAGGGGCCTTTGCTGCTTGGAGGTGCTCCTTGCCACCAGAAAGCTAGTCATGCTAGCCCTAGGAAACCCATTCCCAAAGTAATAGCTGCTGGATAGCTGAAGACCAGAAAGGAGAAACTGAGTCAGGAGTCACTCCACAGCCCATCCCACATCAGGGAGAGCCTGTGGAAGGTTCTGTTACTGCTACAACCTTGTAGGTGACTTGGCCACTGTCCTGTGATGCACCCCATGTAAGGAGGGGTCCCAATAGTTATAGAGCATAAGCTGAACCTAGCTGCAAAAATCTTGTGGAAGGAACTGGATGGTGAAGTAGGACAAAGGCTGCTCCACACTGATGTGAGTTCGAATTAGGAAGAAACACGAGCTGGTCAGAATCAGTGTGTCAAGGGTGGATTTGCCTTATTGGTCTGTGGGTTTAACACAAAGGAAATTACTGTCTTGGCTTTGTTAAGAAAGTGAGGCACTGCAAAATCCTAGCTGTAACACGAACTACCAAAGCCAGCTGAGGCTGGGTGCATGCTGTCTGGTTACAGGGCAGGAGAGCTGCTCTGTAAGGGGATCCCCTGCTGCTACCTAAGGCAGAGCTGGCTCCGGCACTGTGTCTGCACTGGGGTATTTTACACAATTTTGGTATCCTACCTTGGCATAGATGGACTGCTTTAGCATAATAAATGACTGGGCTGTTACATAGCTGGATAGACACATCTGCTTCGGAGACTTGTGAGAAAGAATTGTATAGCCAGAGTATCACTTCAGAACTCCATTTCAGGGTTAATGAAGGCTTTCTAGGCTATTTTCCAGATAACAAAACATTCCTATACAACTTGATGTTGCCTTCACAGGCTAGTAAAGGGTGGTCACTCACTGCTCATGGAGGGAGGAAATGGTGGCTCATTTTCTGAGAGGAGAAGAGGGGAGCAGTAGGCAGTAATCCAAGTCAGTACCTCATGTACAGACAATGCTCCAGTTTCTGTCCTAAATGAATATCACAAGAGAAATTACCACTATGGGAGCAAGCAGAGTTCAATGATCTGGACATTTCAATGAAAAAGTCATTTACATATTTGGAAAAGAAGTGTACAGTCTCATCCCTAACAGGACCCAGCAGAGAATGAGATCAGGATGCACTTCAGTTAGGCAGCCCTTGAAGTGTAACCTATTAAAAAAGATGACTACAGAGTAAACCACCACATTTAGGTGGTAAAAGGTATTAGCAAGAGCTTTAATAGCTTCTTGCTATTCTGCTGCCTATGCGATCACAGCAGCTAAAACGGTCTTGAAGATGGGAACCAGAATCTGTGGGGAAGGGAGACATGCCTGATGTAAAGAGATAAATCAATCAACAACCCAGACAGGGGAACAAAACACAAATGAAAATTCTAACAATCCTAAAAATGTAAGAGTGATCATTATAACTTAACAACAAATACTAGTTCAAATGTAAGTCTCTTATAAGCTTTTTAGTCTATATTAATAAACTCTTTAATCTATGCTCTGATCTAATGTAAGCTTTTTAGTGTATAGTATATCTGTCCTTCTGAGCCTTGTAGTGTTCCCAGTTGCTTCCCATCACACCTTTTGCCGCTTTGGGGGTACAACATTGATTCAAAACATATGCATCCCAAGAACAGTACGAGTTTGGGAAAAATAAATAATGGCAGGATGTGGGTGGGAGGCTGACTTGCCTTTCCCAATGCAATAATTATTTGTGAGAAAATACTCCCCACGTGCATTCTGGCAAATGTTGAAAACCAGATGCCCTAAGCATGAGATCCTCCCGCTTAAGCTAAGCAGTATTTTACTGTGGCTTAGGTTGTCACTTTATAGGCTGCTCTGGCTTAAAGGCAGCCTGTGTTATGTTGTCTCAAGAAGATTCCAAGAAAAAATCCTGGTGAAGAAGCCAAAGCTTCTCCTTCCCAGCTGTGGGGCAAGAAGTCTGCTGAACTATGTCAGGGGCTGTCTGCTTTCACACAGGGCAGAACTCTGCTCAGTTTTTTAAGAAGTAGAGACCAGCAATAAGGTTTTCTTCCTCTGGTCTGACTGCCCTATCTCCATGTAGGACGGGAGGAGCAGTCCTGTAGTTTCCCAGCTGGGTGTACCTCTACACTACCCCAACTAAAATTAAAAGAAGCAGTCATAGCTGGTTGTGTCCTTTCTCAGGTTTACAGGGCAAGGAACAACCTCCACTGCTCTGGTGAAACTGGATGGCTGACTTGTTCTGTAAGCCTCTAGCATCTATTACTGCCTGAACAAAGATGGCAGAATTCAGTCCTCTAGCATATTTGTGCCATGCTGGGTGAAAAATCTGCCCTTCTGCTTCTGACAGCCATTGATTTTGCAGTGCACACTTCAGTGTTGAAATACTTGTTTAGGAGACGAGCACAGCTAGAGCAGTCTGCAAGGGGCAAGCGCATTGTTAAGGGGACACTAACACATGAAACTAGTTCGGGCAAGTCAGGGGACAGGCTGCTTCCAAGTTTATTTTTTAGTTTGGCTGAGAACCCAAGACTGTTTGATGGGAATTTATAAACTCAACAAAGTCAGACTCTTTGTGGTAGTGGTAGATGGTGCAAAAAGGGTCAAGGGCCATGACTGCAGCTTGGGGTGCTCAGGCTGGATATTAGAGTAGCCATCTTCCCCAGGGAGGTAAGTGCGGCATTAGAGCAGATTACCCAAGAACTTGTGAAATCTCCATCCTTGGAGATTTTCAAAATTTAACTAGACAAAGCCATGGCTGACCTGATTTGGTGTTGGTGATCATCACGCTTTGAGCAGGAAGTAGGACTAGGCACCTCCAGAGGTGCCTTCCCACCAACACAGCCATGATTCAGCAGGCTGCGATGGAAAAAGTTTGGTCATGAATGGGGAAGACACCAATCTTCACCATGTCTACCATCATGCTGCAGTCCTACTCCTTCTGTCAACCATGTCTGGTGTTGGCTCTGTGCTTAGTCTGAGGGAAACCAGAGTGCAGGAGAGGATTGGTGGGGGAATGGTGGCTGCTGACATGGAGCTGGGTCTTGCCCTAATACAGAAGTGCTTGTAGGCTATGTTGATTTTAGAACAAACAAGCTCAGTTCAGCTGTTGCCTGTGAACATGTAATCCACTAGCATGGAACAGAAAGGGTTTTATGCAATTAGCTGGAGCAAAAGTAGCTATTGAAAGAGATTGCACAGATTATATCACTGTGTAAATTATTGAGCTGATGTCCTGGAGGTGATAGAGGAAACCCTTCTTTCTTCTGTCCTGAGGGTGGCAGCTCTGAAAGTTTATACCTGCCTCCTGGAAGCTGTAGCTCCTGTAGACTGCTTAGATAATTGATTTGCAATTTTCATCAGCCAGAGGATTTATGTAATATATAGACAAACAGAAGGATTTTATACGTCTGTATTGGCTGAACCATGGTTTATTTTCTGGTTGTGGGTGAAACAACACCACACACCACACACCCCACAAATCCCTCAGTATTGTGATGTTTATCTGGTTAATATTTCTGAGCAATAGTTATAAGCAGTAGTGAATCACAGGCAAGATACAGCCCTGCATGGCTATAGCTACATTACAGACTCTATACCTTTTCTTAGCATCTGCAAAGACACTCAAAATGCCCAGGATCTGAGTGGGAGAGGTGTGCTGCACCTGATATCACCCATGTTCTTCTGCCACGTGCTGCATATGGTCCAACTAGATCCCTGTGCTTGCTAGTGCACTGGGATTCCCTCTGTACAAAACCAGGTACCCATTAGCTATCCCCAAATACAGAAGAGGTTTGGAGAGCAACTTCCTTAGCTCTCCTCTGAGTCCAGGAGGGACTAGGTTCCTTTTGTAGCATATCAACATTTCCAAGCTGGTTTCTGCCTGGACCTTTTCTAAAATTCACTTGAGTATTGGCTCCCCCCATCCCTGGTGAGCACTCATGATGGCACTGGTGGAAGATGAAGTCATACACCCTGCACGCAGTATTGTGCATGTCCCCAGGGACTTCTCATCAGAAGAGCCTGCCTACTGTTTTGGAAATAAGGCTTTACCCACAGTCACCTCCCATACCATGGGATCCAGCATTTTTGTGTGGCACCACCCTTCCCTCCCCCTTCTCCCAAGGGCACAGCCGGGAGCCCTTGGGTTGTGGAGACTTGTCACAATGGCACAGACAGAAGGAACATCATGTCTGGAGGCAAAGGAGGCAGGCAGAGGGGTGGGCTGAGATCTGCTCTGGCACTCAGAATTCTGACTGCCTGGAGATTTCAGGGCTAAAAGCAATGCCCATCTCGTTCTCTTTCCCCCTGGCTGGAATAAAGAGAGAAGGAGCTGCGGCTGTGTGCCCTCCGGCTGTTCATCTGCACAGTTGTGCTCGCTGGACACGCACGTGCAGCAAGCGGAGGGCTTTACTGAAGGAAAGCAAACCGTAGCAAGCAGTTTCTCATTTCATGTGGCTGTTGTGAAAACCATGGCTATTTGGTATTTTGGGTAGTAAGTAGGCCCTACCACGGTGAAGCTGCTGTTTCTTGTGCCCCTCAGCCATCGCCCCTGGGGTCAGTGAGTCCCTGGGCTCGGGGCAGGGGAAGCCCTCCTGGGGGAAGATCACTTATTAAAAGAGAGCTGTTGAACCACAGTTGTTGTGTAGGACTAACAAAAACAAAGCCAAGCCTGCTGATCAGTGCACACTGTAATTCCAGGCACACCTCCCTCTGAAACTGGTTTCCTTGTTTCCTTCTGAGGAGCCATGTACTACTTTCATTCAGCAAGAGCCAATGTTTTAGGCTTACAGAAACATCTGACGATAAAGGTAGGTGTCTCAAGAGATTTGTGGCAAGCCCACCTACAAGCCTACCCCTAGGTACCCAAGTATTTTTGAACACTGGCTGCCAGTAGTGACACATTTAATTTCTCAGCTGTAGAAGTGCGGAGAGACAGATTGGAAAGAGTTCTTTTTAAAAGTGGGCAAGCTGTTTTATACTGCCTTGGTGATTGTTAGCATTTTCTAATTTTGACCTTCAGGCCCCCAGATGGGCATATTTGTAAAAGGTCAAATGTTAAAAGATACCTTGTGTGTTCCACACACAGCCCTCTGCTCTGCCTAGTGAATATTTTAGTGACCCATTTACAGCAAGCAGCTTTTATTGAACAGAGTAGGCAAATGCAGAGGGAAACAGAAGCCCCGTCATCCTTGTGACAATTATACGTCTGTCTCTATTGGTGTAATCCACCCTCTCAGCCTGATAAACAAGAGCTTGTGGATGGGGTTTGGAAGAAAGGTGACCGTCACCTTCTGTGATCTGAGTATTTTCTTGCACACACCTCAGCTAGCCTGTAAAGCAGGTAAGTCTTAGCCTTTGCACAGTGATATTGCTCAGGACTCCAATCTTACCTTGAATTTCATTCTAGATTTTTAATCTTTCTTCCAGGGCTTAATCAACATAATGTTTCCCTTTCATGTGATTTCTACTTCTAGTTTTTTTCTGAGGCAGCTGCTCAGCAACTAATTGCATTTCCATCTTTTTTCTCGGTGGTGCTACCCCATGTGCTTTCTTACTGCATGCTCGATGAAGGAAACCCTCAGGAGTGCCTAGCTCACTTTTGTTTATTGCAAGTAATTTACAGGGAAAAAGGTCAGCCCAAGCAAACACAACCAAATAAATAGAAAGCTGATGCTTCTATTAATGACCTAAGAAACTGATGTGGACCCTTCTGTATAAATGCACATCCACTTGGGCTGCTATTATTTGTTGATCTCATTTTCTTGAGAAAACCTTTGAATGAACAGGCAGGATGGTGTGCCTTCCTTTTCCCTATATTTTCAGCTATGAGTATGAGAGATTTCCTTTTACAGTAGTTTTGCAAAATGAATGCACAGTAGATCACTTTCTTAAATAAAGGCCCTCCTTTCTGTTTATCTTTTCAAAGTAATTGCTAGTAAGCTCAGGACAATGTTTTGTAATAGCCTGGCCTTGCTCACACACAGCTGGCAGGATGGATCAACTGAAAATCCATCTTCTTCAGTACCAGTAGCAATTTCTGTCTTCAGCTAGCTCTCCATCCTTTCCCTGAGACCAGCCTTTGGTTTGGCTCCTGTGCAATGTCACTGACTCTGCTTCTTTGCCCCACAGTTCACCCACTCACTGCTATGTCCACACCACTGGAGGACGCGATGGACACCTTGATCAGAATTTTCCATCACTACTCTGGCAAAGAAGGAGACAGATACAAGCTCAGTAAAGGAGAACTCAAGGAGCTTCTCACCAGGGAGCTCACCGACTTCCTTTCGGTAAGATGCAGCTCCTGAACCTCTTGAGTTACTGCTTCATGAGTGGCATAAGCAGCTATCCAAGTGTTCAGGAATAGCATCTCCTTCTGCAAGACGCATCCTGACACAGCCTCTCAGATGACAGTTGTCTTTGTGGAGCTGAGCAGAAGGAGATGAGGTCAAATGTCCTGTTTGAGAAGTGTGTTTTCAGAGGGTGGTCCAGCTTTGGCCACCAGTGGCAGATGGGTACCTGTGCTCTGCTTCCTCCTCTGTGCATTTGAGCAGGAAAGCAAGGGCAGCCTAGAAGCAGTAGAAAAATCGATGCTAAATGAGGCTTTAATCAGGTTTTTGTTTGTTTGTTCAGTTTTTATAATAGGGCATAGATAAATCCTTCAAAGAATTAAATCCAGCAACCAGCTCTCATGAGACAAGAAGGTAGCTCATGCACAATGGCCACAGGCACAGCACAGCTACTTGTGTGCCTTGCAGAGAGTTGCTAAGAAAATCCTTTCAGCAATAAGCTGCTGATCTGAATATCTCTTTGCGCATTTGTTATGATCTGCATTACACAGCCTGGGTGCTTTTTATGGAATCATGACCAGATTCATAGTTGTTTTTCTGTATCCTCTTAACAGGAAAAATTGTTGTGGACCCTATCACCACCAGTGGCATTTTTTTCTACATTGTATCAATTTCCTTTATTTGGATTTTCTTTTAATCTTGGCTATTGATTTATTATTACAAGATTCACTGTTCTTACTCCCACTAAATGGGATGTGTTGTTTGCTAAGTAGGAATCTTCTGAATATGATGAATGAATGTATAAGAGGACCGCTTATGAATAGCCTGCTGAAAATCTAAGTACTGTTGGTTAAGGGATGACACAGAGAAATGTACATTATAAATTCGTCTTGTCAAAAGAAATCAGTGCTCAGCAGCTCCTAAAAACTGTTTGATTCATTTCAGTGCCTATTTATTACCTGTATTCCTTCTAAGAGCTGCACCATCTTCAGTTTCTGTTGCTGTGCACTTCTGGGACTCCAGACCTATGTTTTTAATGTTGTGGCTAGTAGTATATTACTATTCAAGTGCATATTTCAGGCAGCCTTTTATTTAGTAGCACCAAGGCTCGTGACACAGCAATGGGTTTCACTGTCAGGTGCATCAGACACGCATTCAAGATCTGCACAGTTAAGTCACTTCTCTTTCCCTTTAGGGCCAAAAGGATCCCCTTCTGGTTGATAAGATTATGAAAGATCTGGACTCCAATGAAGACAATGAAGTGGATTTTAATGAATTTGTCATTCTGGTTGCTGCTTTGACTGTGGCTTGTAATGATTTCTTTGAAGAACAGCTAAAGAAAGAGGGGTTTTAAAAATGCTCAATACAGTCAATCTCCTGGCGGCAAATGGAAGCAAAGCACGCCTAGTTAGGTAGCTGTCATCAGCATTTAGTGAATACAAACCATCATCCCTCCACCTGTTACTGCTGTAAGACACTTATGGAGCAGATCAGCAGCTGGTGTAAGCTGGACCAAAGCCAATTTACACTACCTGAGATCTGACTGAGTATTTTCAGTCTTTGCACTGCATGCATCTGTAACATGCATTCATCAGTTGCCCAGGTCAAGGGCTTGGGGTGACAGATCCTTTGGCAAGAGTTGAGACCTCTATTTCTTAAATGTCAGTGGGAAGTAAAAGGCACAGGAATGATAGTTACATACTTTCCGAATTGGAAAATTTGGAACGAGGCATAAAACTTGCAATTTAGGTTTCAGTCATTCTATAACAACCACATGTTTGCAGCTGAAAAAGACCAGCTTGTTTTTTGCTCATCTCTGCTTGTTCTAAAGCCCTTTTTGGATGTTGTTTCATTACCTCCCCACACTCTCATATTTCAGATGTGGTCACAGCTGTCTCCTGCCGCCTGAGCAGACAGTACTGCTTGTCATTGTTACAGGTTCATTTCCCCCACCTCCCCAGATTGAATTTTGTTGTGCTGGCATTACTGCATCCCAGTAGTCCACCTCTTCATTTGGCATAAATGGATTTATTCATATGATAAATTATTCAAATACATAGAAGATTTAGTCAGCAAACTGCTCAGAGGGCTGATGGAAGGACGGGGTCTTCAGGGGAAATATAAATGCCTTCTGCTTTCACTATTCTGGCACCCTTAAGAGGGCTTTTAGAGGATCACTTGTGGGGGATTTAATGGTGAGATCCCAGGGCACAGCTTTGTAATGTGAGTCATCTTATGGAACAATTATTTAATCTCACACTGATCCAACCCACTGTGTGGAAGTGGTGCAAAAGGGGCAGTGGGACCCCATGGCCAGGCATGGCAAGAGTAGGGTAATCCGGTTTCGTGTTAACCTGCTCGTGGGTTGAATTAAGAGTACTTCTACACTCCAGTTTGAATTAAGCATACTTCTAAAGCCCTGAGAATCCTCAGTGGCAAGGTGTCGTAGCTTTTCCCTTGCACAGAGAACTCCCTTTGTTCCTTGTTATTTTGTTGGCAACTTCAAACTATAATAAAAGATGTCTGAATTAAATGAAGATTTTCTGTTTGTGTAAGAGGTTAATAAAAAAACATCCCCTTGTTGATGTTGATACCCTGCTAGTCAACATTTGAAGAATGCATTTCACTTGTCTCTCCTCCCCAGACCCCATTCAGTAAAAAATATAATATTTGTATAAAATCATGTATCATCAAGAAGATGTAATGTATTGTAAGAAGCGGATTCTAATAAATAAAACAAGGGGCAGGCATCATCCTACAAAAGGGGCCATCACCAAATGATGTTATCCTAGAAATAAGGAGACTTTGCAGTGGTGGCAGGGCCACAACCTGCTGCCTTTTTAACTCTTCAGTGATACATGTTATATTGTATTCACAGAAGATCTTCTAGGGGAACACAGCAAAAATTATTAAAGTAAAACTGACAATAGTTGCACAACATATTACCCCTGCAATGTCATGCACCTCAATATCATTCCAGTTGTTGGACCAGGGTGGCAGGAGTATCAGCCAGAAAAAGTAAGACTGCTTTTATGGATCCTCATAGGTCCTGAAGACTGTTGTTAGTCTCCAAGCCTTTCCACTTGCAAAGGGAAGGGACAGAAGAGCAGCTTAAAGCTTCAGCCCAAAGCTAAAAGAAATAAGATTGTTCCAGTAAGGACAAGTTTCTTCATTACGACTTAGCAAGAGGCTCTTTGGAAAAAAGATCCAGAAAGTCCATAAACCCTCTGCTCATCCCTGATGAGCCCCTGGACCCATAGCAGTGCATGTGCCAAGCAGAATTATGGTAAGTCACAGCTGGCAGCAGCAATGTCCCATGGGGTCAGGCAGCAAGAGTTGCTGCTCTGATGGAGAGGCTCACTGGAGCCATCTCGTCAGCTGAATTTACTAGGAATTGAGTGCAGCCTAATTCCGCTGCAAAAGGGGCTTGCTTGCACATGAGCTATGGCTGAATCAGCGGAGAATGACTCGATCTTTATTTCAACAAAAATTTTATAAAACCTCATAAATCACCCTTTTTGGCTTGGCCAAAAGTTTTCTTTTTTTTTTTTTGGTTAGGTTTTTATTATTGCTGTTTTAATTGCAAGGACATCTGTTAAACTCTATCAGGTTTAAAGAAGAAATCTTTTTGCAGAAAGACCGGAGACAAAGCAGAAAAGGAAGAAAATGCTGCAAAGCACATTCAGATGCTTGAAAACACAAAGCTTCAGCACAATCTGGGGTCCTGAGGTGAAGAACTTGCCATCCTAATCTTGGGCTAACCATGGACTGACCCACTGCACCAGTGGGTCATTCTTCTGCTGTTCTCCCACAGGAGCCAACTAGTGCTGCATTAGTAGACACCACTTCCAAGAAAGATACCTGAAGATCACCTGAAAGTTTCAAATTGCCTCTGAACCAGAAAAAGCTGTGAGCAATCCCCTTTTCTGTAAGCAATCCTCAGGAAGGAGAACTGTATTGAAGTCACTTACACAAGATGGTGCTTGCATGACCAGCCTCACTGCGGCCACTTTGTCCTGCAGAGGTGAATATACAGTTTTCAGCTTCTCTCAGAAGGGAAAAATGTATCCTTCAAACATGAAGGCAATATTTTTTTTTTCTCATTGTTTACTGACACTTTTCCTGCTGACTTCAAGTTTACCTGTAGTTCATGAATCTTGAAGCACTTTGAAGTTTTGCATGCAGAGGAAGCTTGCTGTGTGGCTTTCTCTAGAATCCCTCAGCTTTAAGAACAATGTCTAATTACAGGCATTTTTTTCATTTGTGTTATCAGACTGTCTGAAAAATTGATAGCAAATTGAACACTGCAATATAACCTAATATTTTTAAGTTACATTAAAGATCAATAAAAATACAGCAATGCCAGGCAAGATCTTTTCTAGCTATTGTAAAATTGTTTTATCTGACATCTAAAAAGCAGATTATCAGAAGAAAAATGGTATTATCTTGAAAGCCTCAGCCTTTGCCATTTGCTTTTATTTCAGTTCAAAAGAGACTTGAAGTGGAGTGCAACTAGGTACACAAAACCTGATGCACTATCAGTAAATAAATTTATATTTTCTTCAGATTTGGTATCCAACTACAGATCTCAAAGAGCTGCTTGTGACACAACTCTGATGACAAGTGCTTTGCAGTGGAGAGGTCCCTCCAAGCTCTGACTTACCAGCCAGGTCCACGAGGAAGGCAGTACCTTTTTCACTCTTAGGGCAGTGTAGATGGTGTCAAGCACAATGGGATAATCATAGAATAGAATAATGGAATCATAGAATTGTTTAGGCTGGAAAAGACCTTTAAGATCATCGAGTCCAACTGTTAACCTAGCACTGCCAAGACCACCACTAAACCATGTCCTACAACATCAGTTCCTCCTTGTAAAGATGAGGAAAATTGCTGCCTGGAGTTGCAGGAAAGGAGAGAGAAGTTATGCTAGGAGACCCTAACAGAACAGGTGATGTTTCCAGCAGCCAGAATGTCATGAACTGCTTTCTACCAAATACCATTCAAGAAAGAATTTAAAGTTATTGCCAGTGACAATTTTATATTTATGGATACAAATCTGGTACTGCACTTGCGGGGATGCTTTGAATAGATGGAGTATCTTTGCTAACTTGCACTCGCTAGCAAAGGAAATCCAGCACCTCCAAAGCCTGTCACAGCTGCTGGGCAGGCAGAGAGCAGCGCATGCAACACGTGCGATGCTGCCCAGAGCCGCTCAGGGAAGCACAGCAGTACAGCAGCTTGACGTGTCTGCCTGTTTGGGCTGGGAAATCTGGACAGGGCTGCCTTTCAAACCCTGGTAGCTACTAGTGCATTTGCTTTGCGCCTTCGGCACCACAACACACAGGCTGGCAAAACGCCCGGGCTGTCAGCACGGTGCCTGCCCTGCTCAGGTGTGCACGCTTGTCCCTTAGCAAAGCGGGTGTCCCCTCCAGGGCAGAGTCTCCAGGACCTCTCCCAGCACAGCAATTGCTGCCACGGGCTGCGGCCACAGCAATGCGCTGGGTGTACACAGTGTGCATGGGCTGCGCTGTATCTTCTCAAAACCTGTGCAGGTATCTCAGTGAAGCACAGCTTTGGGATACCCCACACAGCCAGGGAGTTAGTGCTGTGGCACAGGCAGGCCAGGAGAAGGGGGAAGAAGAGCTCTCCTGTAGCAACACAGATCCACCCCAGGTCACTCAGCCATCAAAGGCAGAGCCCCTTTCCAGGCTCCACGCTGCAGTGAAAAGCAGAGTATGGCCACGAGGGGAAATCTTAGGCACAGCCCAGAACTCATCATCCCAGCTAGGCAGCACACAGAAAACAGCCAGCACCTCCCCGATTTCAACCCCAAAGAAGTTGAGTAAAAGGTCAAACACAAAACTTGCCTCTGAAATCAGATTAATCTATATAAAGGTTTTTGATTGGCAGGAAGATTTGTTAGACTGAGATGTGATTTCATGCACATGTCTAATAAGGGTTTTGATTGACACACCAACAATTATTAGGTGTATCTTTAAGTCTGTTGAATGGCACTTGAAGAAAAAAGGGGGGCACATTTTCAATTCTGTCTTTCTTCCGGCATGTGATACAGCATGAGAGATAATGTTTCATTTATGATCTGATAATCTGTATTCTAAGCTAGTTCTATCCACATCCTTTCCTCTGAGTTGGGCTATGGTGGGTTATAGGCCCTAGACAGCCATCAGAGAGAGCACATGACTGAACTTCACCAGATATATTATTAAAAAACCCCCACACACACACCACAACAAAAGAAAAAAAGAAGGAAAAAAAAAAAAAAAAAACAACCAAAAAAAAGTCCAGAAGCACTAAAAAGCCTGTCCTTTTTAAATACCAGCTCTCAGCCACCTGCAATCAGTTGTATTGAGGGGCAACTCCCAAGGAAGAGAGCTGCAGCTGCATCCACTTATTTTACCCTTACAAGCAGATTCTCAGCTGATGTAAAATGACAGAGCCTATTGCACTTAGTGGCGTGATTCTGCAACAGCTGAGGACATGTGCTTGAGACTTTAAATTAGCCTTCAGTCTAAAGCTGTGTTTCTATTATCTGGTTGGCTAAATAAGGACATGTCTGTAAAATTGCAAGTGTTGCAACAAGGCAGCTAAAGGAAGACAGGAGGAGCAGTTACTTAGAGCACAGGTATGTGGTGGAAAATTAATGGGAAATGCTCCTGTGATATTATCTGCTTTAAATTCTAAGCTGTCATCCCAGGTCCTGGTTGACTTCATAGGCTGCAGAGCAAATTGTCATGGTGTAGCTCTCAAATACCTATCTGTGGAGTCTGCCTTAAAACTCCATGTATTGTTCTGACTCTACATTCCCAGGGGTTGCATGAACCCAGAAAAGCACTATGTGGAAACAGAATGATGCTATAGAAAGAAAAAAAAACTGTGGGCAGAACATCTTGCAAAGAGCAGAAGAGCAACTGAACCACCCAAAGCCTTAGTTAATGTTGTGGTTTTGGAGCTGAAAAATGGCAAGAAGTTGAGAATGCTGCAGAAAGATGCAGGTTCCCTAGCCCTGGGGATGTCCTCACTGGGGACATCGAGTGACAGCAGCAAATAAGTCCCTATGGCTGAGCAAAGGGTGGCTAGGCAAGGTGCAGGGTTGAAGAGCTCCATCTCATTAAACCATTAATGCCTTGGCTAGGTGAAACCAAAGCTCTCTTTGTACTTGCACTAATGACTTAATTCTGCAGTTTTCACTTAGGAAATTTTTGTTGTCATTTTTGGTGCCCCAGGAATAATATTATGTAAAGGAGAATCATTAGCCTTTGAAAGCCAAGTATGGTTTCTGTTTGAAAGGAAAATGTTCGCTGGCACACCCAAGGTAAAGATGGTCTGTGACACTGCTGTCAAAGGGAAGCTGTCTTTAGACTTCAGGAGGTTGAAAAATGCTGACTGGGTGACCTGGAAGTCCTTCAGTGTTTACAGTTTTTACACTGACACAAAATATTCTAGTACTTTCACCTAGGAGTGTTTGGAGAGTAACTAATCAAAGTGTTTGCACTGCAGCCTGTACAGTACTGATAACTGGTAAGGAATCACATGGGTGTGAAAAATAAAGGACTAAGTAGGAGCAGTTGAAAGGATAAATATACCGTTATGCTGGGTATGGCGGCATCTCTTATCTGACTCATATTGACTAGCTGAATGGTGCAACACTCCACAGTATTTCTGAAATGGGCCCATTACTGTGATGCCTAACACTACCAGAGACGATAGTGTTGAATCACAGTTTTTTCCTGGATGAGAAAGACTCAGTCAAGGAAACAGTCACTTCATCTGAGAAATACTTGTCCTTGGGTAGGAAAAATATCTTAAAATATCACTTATCAAAGTAGTGCTTTGTCAAAGATAAAAGTTTGTTCTTCATAGTGACCCAAATCTAATGAATTTTGGGACATGATGTGTAAATACTAAGATTTCTCAATACATCTGAAAATTATATTCTGTATAATAAAGTGACCTCAGCGTTGAAAATAGTTACAAATGTTCTAGTAACCTGGAGTTGAACAGGAAATTTGGGAGTGGAGGAACAGGAGCTGTTGCCTGGGGCAGGGTCACTGAGAGAAGGCTGCAGCATTGTGTCTTCTCTAAGTCTGGCACAGGACTTGGCCTGGGCCATGAGGACTATGCTTCCCATAACTGCTGTGTTTTGCAAAGGAGATTTTTCTTCTGCAAGGCCACTGGGACTGATCAGAGCAGCTGCTGCAGCTGGCAAATTCAAACACAACCCACTCTGTTCCATAGACATGGACTGAAGGAGTCACCTACCACGGTCCCTTGCCTGGGAGCCACATTGACACCTGCGTGTGGGTCTGGCATTGAGGTCTTCCTACACCAGTCCTTGAGAAGACAGGTACCATGTGGGGGATCCATAGAGGAGGCAGGCCCAGGCTGAAATTAAACATCTGGGCAAATGGTGCCTCTCCTAATGCCAGAGTGATGGCACGCAGCTGTGCCAGTCACCCCCTCCCACATCTCTCCTTCCTGGGAGAAGACTTCTCTCCGCTCCCACTTCTTGGCCCTGACTGCTTTGTGCAGACACTGGGTTGAGTCACAGGCAGAGCTGGTGGCGATAACCGCCCTCAGGGTAATCTCAGTGTCTGAATGTTTGCTTGATTATTTGTAACCTGCTAAACTGTGGGCTTCACAGTTCTTGCCTTTATTCAATACTATAAATAGTGTTAATGCAACACTTATCATCGAGCCTGCATGATGCTGATAGGGTTTTAGTTCGTAAATCACACGTTTGTCATTTCTCTAAACTATTCAACATGACAAATCACACATCTCTTGTGTCAAACTGCCCAGAGTTAACAAGCTACACTTACTTCCCCTTATAGAAAGTTCAGCTTTATTTAAAGCCAATTTAGACACATACCAAGAAGTAATAGAAGTGTCATTACAGAGAGATGTATGGCAAGGCTTGGAAGAGGCTTACCATACCCAGCACAGAGCTGGGGTAGACAGGTAGCAACAGAAGTCAGTAACAGAGATAGTCACTGACCACAGAGGGAGGAGTTTTGGGCTCAGGTTGGATCATGGACTATTGGGAAACCTGCCTGATGCTGAAACCAATACAAGAGTAAAGGAATGAAGTACAAAATGTGATTTCAGACTTGGTGTTTCTGCTGCTGGGCATACTCTCCTTCAGCTGTCACTGCAACTCTGACTGGTTTCCTGTAAAAGGAGAGTATCAAGTCATTGACGGGGCCAATTCAGTTACTTCAGTCATGTTGAACTGTACCTTTCCTATTATATGTCCATAGCCTAGCTGCTTAGGCTGTTTCAAATAATTAGCAGATGCATTTTGTAGAATGGCTGGTTACCCATCAATAACTGCCACGGCAACAATCAAACTCACTTCTTAAATGCCACAAACGGTCCCCAAATGTAGTCATGATCACAGCCACAGTTATGGTCCTGAGCAATCTGGCAGTCACAGTTTGGGTTCTCCAGGCAATGAGGGTTTTGGAGATGCTTATAAGCTCCACATTTGTTTTTCTGGGTCTGCACTATGGGTCATCTCCTGGCTGGGTCCTGGGCAGGGCAGTGCGTGAACCATTGCAATGGGATGTGGTGGTGACAGTGTGTGCTGGATACACAGGTGATTTGGCAGCATGTATCTTGATAATTAATTTGCCCTTATCAACAATGATAACACGAATCGTGGTGTGACCTCTTAGTGGAGAAGGGCCTGATGGTTGCTGATGAGATTGGCTGCAAAGTCCCTCAGAGCTGACATGAAGTATTCCGTAATGATTTGCAAGTATTGAGTATGGATCTAGGAACCCCAGTGTTTTCTGTGGTGACTTACGAAATGAGGGAACTGAACCAGAAGCAGGAGGTCCATACATGTTTGGCTGTAGCTTCTGGATCTCTCAGACAGTTTTTGAAGCAGTCTTGTATGAGTCTGTACCAAGGACATCTTTTCCTAAGGACCTCCAGGGCTGCAATTTGCTGTTAAGCCTCCCCTTTTCTTCCTTTTCTGTGGTTTTATTTCAGAGCAACAAGTGATTTCTGGCATGCAATTTAGCAAGGACAAGACCAAAAATTTAGCCTTTATGACACTTCAGGGCCACTTCTTCACCTTAACCTGGGCTAACTGATCACACCATTCGGGAATCATATACTGAAGGATTTGCAACCAGTTGAATGGCATGTATGTATAATAAAACACAAGCGATGTGCAGCAACCCCCTTCCCTGCAACGATATGGACATCGGCATGAGACCTGCAGCCACATGGTAAAAAGTAAGGATTGGCTAGTACTACATCTCCCAGACATATTGGGGGAAAGGAAAAACTAGTCCCTGAATTAAATCTGAGTTACAGTGGGGATGAGCATAAGGGAAATAAATGTAGCTCAGCACAATGTTTAGCAGCTGACACGAGAGGAAGTTTGAAGTTCAGCCAGACGTCTTGCACTGTGCATTACCTCACACCATATCTCTTCAGCCAGCACAGAGCAGCAGTGAGAAATCAGCATCACAGCTGAGGACGGAGTGCCCAAGGCAGGAGAAATTGTCTCCACTTGAGCAGTCAGTGGTGTAGCACTGCAGACTCACTGCTGCTGCTGTCAGTTGAAGAAACCATGGGGCACAAACAAAGAGAGGGGGCCTGTGGGACGTGCAGCAGCTGGGCTGCTCCCCGTGGCATGGAGTGAGAGCCTGCATGGGGTTGTGTCTATATAGGAAAAGTAGCTCTTGTTTAAGGTGCTGGTGCTAGAGGAAGGCTTGGTTTGCTCTGGTTGCTTGTGCCAGCAGTCAGGCTGCAGCTGAGGAGGGACGTGCTCCAGACAGCAAGAAACGGTGGGTTTAAAATATGGCCTGAACCAGAAGATTGTGATTTTCAACAAGTATCTGGTAGGAAGTCCAGCAGCTGTGGTTTTACAGGTTCTCCAGAGTCAGCAAGCCTCGAGGTTTGTACCTTTAAGTGGGTGCAGGATGAGATGTGCTGCAGGTGAAATTCACACACTGAGTGGATGGAGTAGGGGCCACAGCTTCCAGCACGTTTGTGGTGAAGCGAATACTAAAATAAAATGATCTTTTGCAGGAATTAAAGCATGGAAGGTGCTGTGTTAGTGAGTTGAGGATTCAAGGGACCCTTTTGGAGAGCAGAAAGGGTTCATAGCACCTGGCCCTTCTTCATATTGGGGAGGGATCCCTAAGAAGTGTTTGTAACTCAAGCACTGCTCACTGAGAAATCTCACTACCAAGAACATCATCCACAATCTTCCTGTACCAACTACCTTACATTTGAGGAAAACAAACTGCATTTACCACCTGTATTACAGCGCAGAGCATTGCCTGATCAACACGGGGGAGGGTAAATGGAGTTTGTTTCACTACTCTTTTTATTCAGCTCTATTTTCTCCACCTCTTACCACAACTGGGATCAATTCTCTGCTATAATAGCTGACAAGACACCTACAAGCTCTGAGCATGAGGCAGAGGATTCCCACCGTGGGGCAGGTGGGTCTCCCAAGCAGTAGCTGAATGGCCTAAAAGAACCACCCACAAGTACTGCTTTCACCTGAGGCTCTGCAAAGGCTGGGGTCCCCCAGCAATACTCCCCCTGAGCTGTAGTAAAGCAGGGTGGGTGATACCCTACATGCAGCCCGGTCTCTCACTAGCATAATGGCATCCCATTGCTTCTGCCAGGGAAAGGGGCTACTCCCAGAGTGAGTTACGGTTCCTGGGAGAGTCGAGATGTTATAGCAAGAAAGCAACTGGATTATCTAGCCCCTAGCAGGGTCAGATTGGGAATGTGTCCTGCTGTGTTATATAATTTGATATTAATAAAAAAAATTGTCCTACAAAGTGTTAACATGACTCGACGCCCTGAAAGCAAAATGACACCTTCCTCATTTGCCCAAGGGTTTGTATCGCATTGAAGGTGCTTTTTCCTTTCTGCTGCGGGGATGTTTTGAACCCTGTTTAAACGGCTGATTTTTCTTTGCTTTGTTAATCACGATTTCATCCCCTGAAATGCTCAGACTCTGCCAGTGGCCTTAAAGCAAAGCAGCACTGGGGCAGGCAAAGGGAGGTGCAGAGAAGAAGGAGACCTGTGATAGCCTGTGAGGAGGCAGCAGTGTTGAGTGGGGAGGTAGTGCCCCATCCTCTCTTGCCCTCTGACAGCAGGGGTGTAGGGGCTTGGAGCTAAGCCCCCCTCCTCCCCCAGAACTGGTCCCCTTTGGGGGTCTATCTGCCCAGGCTGCACCTGGGTCAGGTGTGGAGGCACTGCAGGGCAGAGACCCTGCCAGCAGCAGCAGCAGCTGCACCTCTCTGCATGTGTTTTCCTATCCCCATCCCAAATATTTGCCTTCCACAAGCATTAGAGGTGCAACAGAAGCATATAAGAGTCTGGGGACTGAGGGCAGCCCCATATTTGAGGACACAAGAAATTACCCCAGGCACTTTAAGGCTTTGCAATGAGACTGGGCAAGGTACCATTGTGCTTCATTGGCTCCCGCTGAGCCCAGAGCCAAAATGCAAAGCAGAAGATGACTCAGAGTAGATGACAGGTTGCCTTAGCGCCTCTGTTAAAACCAAACCCTACATCCACAGCAAGGGGTGTCTGAGTTTAGCTTTTGCACTAATGTTATAGAGAATATTTGTACTGCACAAAGCAAACTCTGCAGCTGTTGCATAGGAAACGCAAAGCCTCTGTAGGTGATGTGCGAGTAAGAAATCACAACAGATGTGAAGATGGCTGCTGTCCTCCCTCCCACCCCCCCTCTCCTAGCTGGACAAGGATAGTCCCATCACCTCATCTGCCAGGCTGTCCTCCAGCCCCTGGAGCTACCTGCTTGTACGGGCACCTCCACCAGCGAATGTTATGCTAGCCCAGACCTCAGCTATTCATGGGCAAGAGTTTAAAATACGTTGACATTGGTGCTGGTAAGTTTTGTTCTGAGCAGATCACCTCACAGCTGGTTTAACAGACAGTCATACTGATTTAGCTGCAATGTCATTTGTCTTTCACTCATTTTTAGAGCTGAATTTAACCAAATCTTCATTAACTGGTCAAATTCTCACACAATCAAACACTCTCTGTCCTTTATTGAAGATATACAAGGACTCAGCATCTGAGGTCTAGGTTGGGGGTCAAGCAGGGCAAACCGGGACACCCCAGGTGGAACTGGGACTAGGTTCTGCAAAGTGCCTCAAAGATGGGGAGTGGAGGGGTCATGCTGTAATTCTAACCTTCATTTCTTCAGAAAGTGAATGTGTGATAAGAAAAGCAAATGAGGCTGGGCTCCCCTGCAGCCCTTCCTGGTCCCACAGGATCCCAGTGGTCTCCAGGGCACCTCTCACCACCCTGATTAACCTCTCAGCCACCCTCTAATGCAAGCTGGGACTAAACCCTGCAATTTTCCAGCAAAACTTGTAATTCCCAAAGAACTTCAACGGATTTCAGATTCCAAACTCGCTTGCATAATCTTCTGATACTCCTTGCCTAAAATCACAGTATTTAAACAATTTAAAGCAAGTACATGAGGATAATTAATTCAGTCTTGGTTCACGCAATAATTAACTACTTAGTTCTCCAAAGCAGTTTTAACAACCTTCAAATGCAACTTGATGTCAAAGTTCAAAAATAATGTTTTCCATTTCCTTAGTACTTTTTATGCTCTTGAAACCCACACAGATACAGCAAATTCAGAGAAGTTCCATGCAGATATGGAGTAATATCATAGTTTACATTAAAGTAAACCATCAGAATAGGAATTATAGTATAATAGGGTCAGAGCCACAGGTGTGTAGACAGAATAAGATTTATTTAGTTGTTGTTTGACCAACAAGTTGGGTGAAACAGCAAGTAACTGTTCCATAAGCCCTCCAATGAAATCAGAAGCAGCAAACTTAAAGCTTTCCAAGTCCAGATCATATTATTTCTAAATAATATTTCTAATATTATTTCTAAGTTTTGCTGAACCAAAGTGACAATTTGACAGGGAAGCATAGAGCAGAACAAGACATTAGCAAGAATGATGTGGAAAGGGTAGTTACTGCCTGCAGAGTATTGATGGTTCATCCTGGGTCGGGGGAAAACAAGAATATATACTAAAACTAATATTTCTGCTGAGTTACTGCTTTTTAGTACTCTGCAGAGTTACGAATTTTCATTCCCAGGTTCATCTGTTGAAGGCCTTTCTCATGTTTCTCTTGAGGATCAGGGCTGGTGCAGTATCAGTTGTTCCATGGGGAATATGCCCTTGGGAACCCCAGCTTTTCCTAATTCCTGTATGAAAGCCATGTGTGGCAGGGAGAGCTGTCTGGTTTTGCCTTTGTACTTGCTGCAGAGCCCCAGTTGCAGGTGCAGTACCTAGAAGCCAGCAGATCCCACAGCCCCAGAGGGATGCTGGCCCCAGGCTGCAAGCCTGGCTGGATGCAGGGGCACCCACTCAGGCCTGGCCAGTAGAAAGCACCTGGCACGGAGGCTGCAGAGAGCTGCATGTCGCAGAGCAGCAGGAGGGAGGCAGGGAGCCCTGCAGGTCCAAAATGCCCTGGGACTGGAAAGCAGGAAAGAGGAGGAGGGAGGGATGCTCCTCATTCCTCACTCTGGAGTAACTGGAAATAAACACACCACACAAGTGCCCCAGCTGCACAGGGATGGGCTGCCCTCTGCAGAGCTTTTAGCTCTGCCAGACAGATAAGTAGAAAAGACACCTGCCAGTGAAGGGAGTTCAACTGGCTTGAAAATTTGTGGCTGTGATTTGGACCCTCGTCATGCCCACGCACTATGTCACTGCGAGAGGAATTCAGTTACCATGGGTTACCCTATCAGTACGGGGACCAAGTGCCTCCCCTCCCAACAGCTCTATAAAAAGAGTCTCTCCAAGATACCCCAGCGGTTCCTGCCTACCGGCACAGTTCGAGAGAAACTTGGCCACAGGGAGAGAGGGAGGGCTGGCAGAGGAGGTGTCAGCATGCCGTCTGCTTTCCAGTTTCAGTGCCACTTCGTTCTCATCTTCCTGGCAGCCTCCAAGGGGGAGACCAGATACCTAGAGGTGAGCAATGGGGCTGAGGACTAAAGTGCCTTGTTGTGCTTTTAGCTGCTGTCTTCTAACTTGTACTCCCAGCTTTCAAGCATCATGCTTTTTCCTCTCTCCCCTCCTATTCCAATTCCTCCTGACTTAAACCTACACCTGGGTAGTCCTGCCTGTGTCCTCCCATTTTTTTCTCCTCCTTTTTCTCAAACTTGCATTTTTGCTGAGGATTTGAGACTTGCTGTGCACTGAGCTTCTGGGCTCACCTCTTAGGTGGCAGCTTTGTTCCCCTCTGCTGCAGGTTGGCAGCTTTCTGACTGAGTTCTTCCACCGCTTCACTGTTTCTGGGGGAGGGATTTAATCTGCTGGTGCCTGCTCTTGAGAGGTGCAGGGAAGAGACTGTTTCACTTTGCCCCAGCCTCTTCTTGCCCTCTTTCCTTCACCAGGTGAGGGATGTTGGTGAAGATGAGCCCTTCCTACTCCTCAGTGAAGATCTGAAGCGAGAGCTGTCTGCAGGGCAGATCTACCGGCGGTCACTTCGTGAGTTTTTTTGGTGTTCTGGTGGAGACCATCAGTGGGTGGGAGAGTCCTGCGGGGATGTCGGGGATCAGGGAGGAGAAGGGGACTATTTGAGAGTGACAGAGATGCAGGCACTTTTTGCAAGGGAGGGGAGAAGGACCATGTGTTAAAATCTCAGGAAAACTGTGGTGGTTGAGACACAGGGATCAAAACATGGCTCTGAAAAGAGGTTGGGGTCAGAGTTGTGGGTCCCAAGCAATGGGAAGAGGATGGGGATTGCCACCTGCATCCCTGGGCAGGTCACATCTCCAGGGGATGAGGCAGATGGAAAAGCTGTGATTAGAGAGAAATCTGAAGGAACAGGGTGTTTGCACACTTGTGAACATACAGAGTTTTCTGCTCAGAGATGCTTCGACATGTCATCCCCTCCACATCCCCACATCACACACTTGTGCTTACACCTCTGCGTTACTATTCATCCTCTAATGTTCAGCAGGTTCCTCATTGCTCCAGCCGAGTCTCCCTCCCATCACTGCCAGTCTCAGTGTGTGGGTCTCCCTGGCTCGCCCCTTCCCTGTGCCAAGGGAGCTGGCACTGGGTCTCCCTCCCCAGCAGGCTGAGGCAGCAGCTCTGCATCTGTTTCTGCAGGGTGTATCGACATGCTAAGTATAGAGGGGCAGTTCACCTTCACTGCAGACCAACCGCAGCTGCACTGTGCAACATTCTTCATCGGGGAGCCCGAGGAGCTCATCACAATAAACTACAACTTTGTAAACATCGATTGCCAAGGGGGCGACATCCTGAAGGTAAGAAGCTGGCAAGTCCTGCTGCGCTTCCCCTTCCCTGCTCCCATCTGACATGTGAGACATCCGCTACATGTGGAAGGGGCAGGTGAGAACTTGTGAATGTGAGCATGTGTGTGTTTGTGTGTGCAGAACAGGCTTTCAGAGAAAAGTCATCTCTGGCGTGGATGTTCCTCCTCCCTGAGGCACTTTGGCTATGTCCCCTTCCATCATCATCCCCCTAAAGCAGTCGGGTGTAGGCTGAGAATCCCTCTCCAAACTGCAGCATCCAGTCTACTGAACTCTTCCAGGAGCACCTCTACGGAGTGTCCATGCCTGGAGGACTGACTGAAAAGTTTGGTCAGCACAAGCTGAGCCCCACAGCCCCATTAGGAGGGTTTTCTTACTGCGTTATGAATCACACAAGCCCCACAGATAATGATACAGCTCTCAGAACGGCTGTTGCTGCTCCAGGACCTCTGCCTGCAGATCACTTAGCATCAGCTTATTAATGAGTGGCTCATTGCAGGCTTTCTTTTCCATGGCCCCATCAGAGCTTTTCAGGATGTTGGCTCTGAGCAGAAAGAGGTTCATGATGCAGAACCATTTATATTCCAGTATCAAAAACTTTATAAGTGCATTTTACTAGCAGTCAGAAGTGTTGACCAAGATCTGAACTTGGTTCAGGAGAGAAGGGGAGGCTTGACAGCCCCTGGCTGTTCCCCTCACCCTGCGCCCTGCCCTTTGTGCTGCAGTGGCCATGCACAGCACAGCCCCCACCCCACCCAGCTGAGCAAGCTGAGCTCTGGGAAGGAGAAGGAGGACAGCTGCCCTTCAGCCTTTTCCTTGTCTCCCTCTCTTGGATGGATGCTGTCCCCCTGCTTGCTTTACATTGGGGGATCCTGTTCCTCGATCCTGTACCCCTGGCTGGGATGTCTCCCCACGTTGCTAAAGCAGGCTGATTTCAGCCTGCCGTGGGTCCAAGGATTTTGTACCTAGACTTACAGGCACTTACGGAGGCTAGAAAATTGCCAAGAGATCTTTGAGTCTTTATAGAGGTTTCCTTCTTTTGATCATGGGGTCCCCAGTTTCTGCATTATACTATTGTAGTTATAGAGGCAGCTTTTCCTTGCTGTGATTTGAGCCCACGCCTCATTACTTCAGAAAACTTACAGCTCTGGCAAATCCAGAGACTGATCCTGTAGCTTTTCCGTGAGAAAGTCCCACACATACTCGCATTAGGATTACTTACCGAAGTGATGGCAGGATCTGGTCCTTGGATTTTCCAAGTATTGACTGGAGCATAGAAGGAATTACTGGGTGAGAGTGGCTGGGAGGGAGCTGTAACAGCAAGGCAGGCAGCTGCACAGGTATACTGAGTTAATACAGATCTCTAGTTCTGACACATTTCTGACACATTTCCCTGAAGATGGTGAGGGCAAATTGTTGCTATTTTTGTTGTGAAGGGAAGATTTGTAGAGGTTGCTGCTTAAGATGCAGCCAAGTAAGGCAGCATTTGTTCTGCTTTCTAGTGGTTAGGAAGAGCTGAAAGAACAGATGCAGGAGAGAGCAATACCTCTGCCAATAATTCCTTCCTGAAGCTTTATTGTATTCCAATACCTCTGGAATGCCTCTGGGCTCATTAATGACAAGCTGCAAAACATGGATGGTGGAAAATTACAGGCCAGATAATGGACTCAATACCCAGAGTCTGAAAGGGTGACATGTTTTGTGTGGCTTCCAAATCAAGCTGGTCAAAAACTTCTCTTGGTAGCAATGAAATTACAATAGTAAAAAAATAAAAAAAAAAAATGCAAATGTGATGATGCGGAGGCAAAAAGAGATGCTTGCCTCAAAAAAAGGTCACCAAATTGTCACCCGAAGGAAATAAAGACACTACAATTTATGTTTCCCTTTCCTAAATTCATATTGAAGCTTGAATAATCAGTTAAGTGATAGGAAATCAATAAATGCAAAGAATTTTTGTTTACAGTTGGTGGCTTTGAACAGGCCACTGGTGTCAAGATAAAACAGTGCCTGCAATACTTAAAGTTTCTGTTCTCTGCTGAAAGAGCGATAAGCAAAATCCTTGTTTTCAATTATTCAAACCCTCCTGTAGGTATTTGATGGCTGGATACTCAAAGGAGAGAAATTTCCCAGTTCCTTGGACCATCCCCTCCCCACTTCCCAAAGATATGTAGATTTTTGTGAAAGTGGCAATATTCAGAGGAGCATCAGGTCATCGCAGAATGTGGCAATGATCTTCTTCAGGATTCACCAGCCAGGCAATGGATTTACTGTCACAGTAAAGAAAAACGCCAACCTCTTTCGTAAGTCTGTGTTTTGTAACATCAAATGGGCTTGGGTTTGGGGCAGGAAGCAAAATGAGCATCTTGGTTTGTACTGAATTCTCTCACTGGCTGACAATATCTGCACTGACTTGGCTCCAGTAATGCCAGCAGAGCCGCACACACCCACATACCTGAGGATTTGTCTCAGGCTCAGTGCGTGTCTAAGAAAAGAAAAAGTAAACAAAGTGTAAAACATAACTTCAGCATGGCCTCAATTCAGGACCAGAAGACTCTTTCTTTCAAAGAAGATCTCTTGCAATCCAGTATTGCCACGTTCCAATACATTTGGCTAGAACAAATAGTATTAATTCAGAGAGTTTTATCTCAGCAATTTCTATCTGGGTGAACAATGAGGAAAAAAAGATCTATTTGCCTAAGCCCGTGAGCTAGCAAGGCACAAGTTAACGGTCACTTGCATTGTTTCTCCAAAAGGGTACAGGACATTTAACAATCATTGTTCAGGTCAGTCTGATTTACCTGCCTTACCATGCAAAGATGAAGGTGACAGCATGTGCCCTGTCCAAACTCTGAGTTATTCAGGCACAAACCTGCAAGCTGAGTCTCTGCACTGGCGTGACTTAATGTCTGTGGGTGTGATTATTGTGTGCAGCTGCTGGGGGTGGCTTGTGTCCTTCACTGGACTGCTGAAGCAGCTGCAGGCTTCCAGGTCTGCGTGGAAGATCCCTTGGGTTGCGCATACAGATGATAAGCCACTCCTTTACCTGAACAGTTAAGTTTGAACTTTAAGATAAAATCAGCATCTACCTGCTCTAATTTCAATGGGACGTTCTGCAGGGTAAGGAGCTCCAGTTAAAAGGAGCAGAACAGCACTTAGGGGTTTGCTGGCAATATCAGGTGGTAACCAGTTAAAGCTAAACAAAAGCCTTGCACACATATTTAGCCTCCTTCAGACTGGCAAACAGTACAAGCCCTTGATAACATATGCCCCTGACGTATAGATTTGGGGTGCAAGCTCTCTCATCGACTGCTTCAACCTCAAGTCCTGCCAGCCCTCATGCTACACGGTAAGCAATGGGCAGGGAATTTCTAGGGAACAAATGCTATGCAAGAGGCCCAGAAAATGCCATATGCATATTTGTCAGCATTGGTTGTAACTGTCAGTAATTAAAACATCCGTTCTTCGTTAGTACTGAAAGTACATCATTTTGCTACATGCAGTGATGACTGCACAAGTAACCCTTGTACCTTCTCCCATGCCTCAGCTTGCAATGTCATCTCTCAGACTCCCTCAGGAAGGTTTACCATGGTCATTCCTCATCAACACAGGAACTGCAGCTTCTCCATAATCTACCCAGTGGTGATAAAAATATCTGATCTTATCCTGGGACATTTAAATGGTCTTTTTCTAAAGGTAAGTTGTTAGTTTCTTAAGAAATTACTACCGTGTGCAGTTTTCCTGGGCACAGGAGAGGGAAGGGGGTGAAGCAGGTTAGCCTGGCGCACTGGCTGCTAAGGCAAGTGTGCTGCGGACCACGTGAGCACACTGAGGGCCCTGGCTTCCCCCCAGAGATGGGAGCTGGGTCTGTCTCTGTAATGTTACAGAGGCAATTGAATTATGCAAAGTACCATTAATGCATGTAAATATTGCTTGCCATAACAAAAGGTAAGAATTTCACTAGAAAGAAAGGAGTGCTCTCCAGGAAAGCTGTCTGTCTGTATTTAAACTAACAAAGGCAGCAGCCACTCTGAACAGAGAAAGGAGACATGGGTTAGATAGTGAGGTATTAGCTCGGAGAAAATACAAACATGGTCACAAATTATTCCCTGCTCAGCATGCTGAGCATTCTCTGCTCCATCTGCTCTGATGCACAGTGTGGGGCTGCGGACTGGCCACAGCATTTGGTGCTTGGTGACAACCAGACAGGAGAGGACAAGACCTGTTGGTGGCACCTTGTGCCTGGGAGGTCTAAGAAGGTGCAAATTCCAAAATATCCAGAAGGACAGGAGCAAGGTTTGTTTACAGCTGCCAGTGAGACTGGCAGCCTGAGTCCTTCACAGGGACTGTCAGTGTCTGAGCAAACCAGGCTTTGAAAGATGCACAAGTGAGTTGACTTATTCAGCAGCAGGCAGAAAACGGACAACAGCAGGAGAATGATATCAGGCACTTAATTAGCAGCATATGGGTGACAGCCCAAAGGTGTACAAGGTGTCTGTGCGAGATGTTTTTGGCAAACAGCATTAATTTTCAGGAAAGAACACTTGTGAGTCTAATATACAATGAGCCATTGTCATCACACAAAACTGCTCCTTTGGTTAATTCTTACTTTAATTAAACTTTGCCAGAACAGCTCATTTTAGCAACACTTATTGCTTGGGAATAAGTATGGTATACTAGAACTTAAGTTCCTGCCTGCCAGCTGAGTGTGAGCACACGTGCAGCCCATGCCTCTATTAATTTGATTACATGTCTAAGCACCCAGAATCAGATTGCTTACCTGCACTAAAAGCAGTTGAATCAACACCTTAACTATTTGTCAGTAATTTTCAGAGCCTACTGAGGTCTTTCTTTGGAATTCTTTAAGGAAATTAACTGATTAATGTAAAATTGAAGTAATGTGGCTCAGGATGACAACAGCCTGATTTCACACAGGTTTGAGCACAGAGGACTTCCAAAACTTCCTGTTGGTTGCAATCATGTCTAAAGAACTGCTACCTTTTGAAGATAAATTATAAATAACTTTTAATCTCTGCCTTCTTAGAAACCATCAGCAGGCTGTGCAGGAATGGGAGATTTTGTGGAGCTTCTAGGAGGAACTGGCTTAGATCCATCCAAGATGTTTCCACTAGCTGATCTCTGTCACTCCTTTCATGGGTCTGGTAAGAACTCCTTCTCCCACTTACCTCCGTGTGATAAAAAATTAACCAGAGGGAGTTGTGCAAAACCCCCCTCAAACCTAGATTTCCTGCTGGACTGGTGAATTTCACACGTAGCAGAACATGAGACCTAAAGCTATTCAAGACTGCAACTGGGCTCTGTGATACAGTACACCCCTGACAAACTTCACTTGCCCCTACAGTAATCACTACAACAAGGTTAAGTTATACATATTTTTAAAATACTTATTCTATGAAACATATGATTATTACAGTGTCAACAGATAAATGATGCTGGAAATTCATAACAAATGAAGGCAGAACAGTTACATTTTCAGTTAAGAAGTTTTCTCAGTGTTTCCAAAGCCTCTTTCTCTGCTGCAGGACTAACACATACCCTAAAAGCCTCAGAGCTCCCACTCTCTGCTTTAAACCCTGGAGGAGCTCTGAACCTGTTTCACTATCATGCCAGGTCAGTGATGTTTTTCTCCCCATAAAAATAAGAATTCCCAGTTCCGCTAATATTCAATATAGCAGAGTATGAAGTGTTGCGGTGATGTGACAGACTAGCCCGTGTGGCATATGTTGTACCTTGGCAGTATGAATGGCTGCACCAGAGAAGTGGTGTTTCTGCAGGGCTGAAGAGCAGGAATGTGCCTGGCACTTTGCACCTGTGGTCTCCCTTGCATTTCATCAAACCACAGCTTAATGGTCCAGGCACTGTTCAAAGCTTTACCTGGCAAATGCTGGTGCTGAATGAATACTGAGCACTGCAATGAGATTAAAATGTACTTTTCTGGTGGTGTGAAGGAAGAGAAATCACACCTTGGCAGCCCCTACTCTCCCAGTGACGCACCAGTTTTCCCCTCCGGTAAGGAAGGTGCTCCAGGTTCCCCAAATAAAAGAGGCTTTGCCAAACCCCTATTGAAATGGTTCACCAAAAGCAGGGGTTAGTGACATGCTTGATTTCCCCAAAGTGAGTCCATATGCTGGGCGCTGCCATTTGAGTTTATCTGGTGGGACTCTCAAATGCCTTTGCTACTTTGAAGAACCACCTTACGCACAAAACCACTCATCCTTCTAACAGGAAACATTTTGATACTGTTACTTTTGGGTATCTCCAGGATAGGGTGCCATTACCATTGCCCATCACTCATGGTATCTCAGTGACATACCTTCCCAAGTAGAAACATATATAGACCTCTGCATCATGTCTACCTATGCATACGTGAGACTGCAGGTGGACAGGGAGTGGCATTTGCGTGAGTAAACGTTACAAACCAGATTTAATACCCAAGCCCTTGTAAAGTAAAACTAACAAATACAAAAGAAGGTTTTTATTTTTACATTACATTACATTTACATTACACATCGCTACACGCAAATCTGCTTTGTTTCCAAATTCTTATGTATCAGTGCTTTGTAATTACCCCATTACATATGTCTCTTCCCTCTCTTATATAAGTGTCTCTTTGTATCTCCTCCATATCTCTTTTCCCTAACTAGCCCAAATGAAGATTGGCTGTGACAATACTGTGCTGCGAATGGTCTCCAGTGGCAAACACATCAACCGTGTGACATTTGAGTATCATCAACTAGATCTGCAGGAGACAGAAAACAGAAAGGAGAATAGCATTGAGGAATTCTGCTTTCCTAGTATCTGAGAAACCAGGCCATGCATTTTCACATAGCTAATGAAAACAAGATTCTGGTGAATTAAAAAAAATGTACTTTTCCTTTAACCAGCTGGTATTATCGAGCCTTTCTACAGTACAAACATATTTCTTTTTTCATATGAATCGGTCATTCCCACGAGCAAGCAACAAAAAGCAACCAATATATTAATCTCTGTTATTATAATTTTTTCTGCAGTATTTAAGCTTATTTACCACATCCAAAATCAATAGCAAGAACAGAAGGCTATGTTTCCCATATAAATATTATTAGAACACAGACACAAAATAGCTGTGCATCTAGTCTGAGGACATATGAAATCTACAGTATGTATAAACTTCACGCAGCAACTTTTGGCTTTTATATCAGGTATAAAGAAAACAATTAGATGGTGGAATATATTTCCCATTTTGTAAGAGAAAACCCAACATTAGTGTGTGTAAAAACTACTGGTTTGTTTATGACTATAAATGTACTATTTATTTTTAATGACATGTTTTTAATAAAAATTTATAGCATGGAAACTTCCTTACACAAATCCAAACATAAATAAATACATTCAAAGAGTTGGCAAAACGTTGTTATGTCGTGCTTTTCTGAAGAGGACTTTTAACATTCTGGTTAAACTTCCTAAGTCTTGTGCAGTTTTCTGGAAATGATAATTTTGAGCATATGTTGCTGTAAAGCTGTGGACTATTCAAGTAACGTTATGGGCAGAACTTTGGTTTGCCAATGTTGCGTACACCTTCATGTGGAGTACATTCCAGCTGTACACTTAAGGGCAACTTTCTTGTTTAAGGTTTTTGGTAAGGTGTCCTGCTGATCCATGGAGGCAGGGATATGCAAATATAGATTATTTTTTTCCAGACATTTGGTGACCCAGAAAAGGAGTGTAAGCCTGGAGAGTTCTGGGAGGCACAGCAAAGTGGAGAACCAGAGTTGTGTCCTAGCTTGGAGGAAGGCACATGGACTGACTTGTGTTTTCTGGGAGTGCCCCCTGGGATTAATGAGACCAAACTGTTCCTTCTCTGATGTTCGATTAATGGTCAACACTGATTAATCCAGCTGCATGCCTGGGATTTTCACCACTGATTTCTGGCTCTTAATCTCATAGTCGCCAAAAATCAAGTGTCTTGGGTATTAAGCAGCTATGAAGTTAATCCTCCCCCACTGAAGTGGGTGAAAACTACAGAATGCCTCAGACTCTCCCTCTGTAGGGTTTTGGGAGCCCAGTTTTGGTGACTGACTCATGAACAGAGGGATGTGTTTGGCAGCACAGTCAGACTTGGCCAAATATGTCTACCCTGCAGGGCTGTGTGGAAAGGATAGGGATCGTGGAAATGTTTCACTTTGTTCCAAAGAAAATTCAGACAAAACTGCTGCTGGCTACCCTGGGACATAGAGCAGCCCTTCTCAGGGCTCTGAGTGGGCAGTCCTTGGCCACCACATCCCTCCTCCAGCCCTATGTGACCCACCATGGTCTTCCTGGGCCCCCAGTGCAGTGCTGGCAGTGCTGGCATGGCCACCCAGCACCAGAGACATCACATCAGTGAAAAAAAAACCAAACCAGGGCTCAATGAAATAGCTTTTTTCCTAAGAAAATTTGCAGTGGCAGAGGATCTTTGTCCTCCAGCATCCCACTCAGCTCATCCTTTCCGAGTGCCTTTCACTGTCAGGGTGGCCCTAAGCACATTCAGCCCCACCAGCCTTTCCTAGGCACCCTTTGATGAACCAGGGCAGGTTTCTGGGCTACACAGTTTGGGGACAAGCTCAGGGGGTCCCATACCAGACCGTACCTATCCATATGCCTACCTTCAAACTGGGGAGAGGTAGAGGTCTTTAAAATGCTGCTCCTTGGTCACTAAAAAACACAGGAGGAGTTGAAACATCAGCAAGGGATTCCCAGTCCACCAGCTCAGGACTAGATCACCAATTAAGATAAGCTCACGATCCCTTGCTTAGAGCAGTTTCGTAGTAGGGTTTTCCCCCTTTCAGCTTTATGTGGTACTTTTTTTTCCATCCTAACATGAATTAAATACCTCTAGAATACCAGGGCCTTATAGAAAAGATACTTAATGTTCAGAGATTTGAAATTTCTCCTTCCATAGTATAAAGAAGTGGACTCTGTTACTAAGAACACACTGTTATAGACGAAGGAGAATGAAAAGTAACACTGCATAGGACAACAGAACCAGTTGTCACTTCACCTACTCTTTAATCAACATAGACAGCACCATCAATGATATCACTCCTATCTGTTGGCTATCTTGGGAAAACCTGGACCGCAGTCAGCAAGGCATTTTGGTCTGTGCTTTAAGCTCTGCCTCATGTGGAAAATCAATAGTCACTTCAATCTGTGAACCTGTATTTATGGACATCCTCATCATTTCAGGAGTTGCAAAACCTCAGTCACAAGAAGTCAGCTCATACAGATGTCAAATGTCACAGCTCCCTCAGGGTTTAGTTCTGGAAGATTAAGGAAGTAAATATCTTCATGAATGAAAAGAAAGGAAACCAAAGCTATAAAAGCACTGCAAGGAAAAAACAAACAAACAAACCAAACTGAAAGGTTTTTGAAGGAAAAAAAAGAAAACAGGATAAGAAAGATATGAATAACATGAATATCTGTTGAAAGGAGCTAGAAAAGAACTTATCGATTAACAAGGTTGTAGCCTGGAAGCTGACAAGAACTGGAAAGCCTCCTAAGAGTTAAAAAAAGTAAAGCTACAAATAATAAAAACGGAACAAAAGCCTTTGAAGAGGCACTGTATGGAAATGTTTGCTTTAAGAAGAAATTTTATGTCCAGGATTTAGACACCCTGACATCTATCATCGTAGGCAAAATCACCAAAACTCATAATTAATGTTAAAACCCACAAAATTGTCAAGAGAAGATGTGAGTCACAGGATTAGTGCAGACTCTGATGTTATAGAATGAACCCCTTTTCTTAATTTTTTTTTTATTTGGCATCACCACTGACTTTCCTCTAGAGAAGTGATGTAAAAGGTGACATGATACCACAACAGCACTACACAGCATAGGAGCACTGTACTAGATTTAGGAGGAAAACCACTGAACTTGAACTGGTGGGTAAGCCAACACCCAAGCAACGGCTGAAAAACTCTTCAGCACCACAAAAATTACAAAGGAAACTAGGGTTAAAAATCATTGCAAGGAGAGACAAAAATCAACAAGTCTTACTGTAATCTCAACCTTGGAAGACAGAGGGATACAGGACATGAATCAACTTTTGCATTTCTGTGCTAATATGAAATCCAGGGTGGCTGTTCAGAAAAAAGAAGTGTAGTGAGTTGCCCAGAGGGAGGCTGAATTTCCCACCTTAATTAAGATTTAATGATTAAAAGTCTTCTACTTAAAGATCATGCAATAAATCTTCAGCTTAAATGTTATTTCCATCTTTACCAAGTAGAAATGAAATAAATTAATAACAATGGCAGAGATTTATTGGACAGTGGTAAGTCTTTGTTGTTGAAATTACCCAGAAGATGGAAACACTCTGGAGGTACTGTGAAAAAAGCTAGAGCACTTGTCCCTATAGAAATGCTCCATTGCATTTGAAAGAATCAGTCAGTTAAGGTTTGTCAAGAGTTTTCTGGCAATGGAAAACAGAACACTGTTACGGAAACTTCCACACTGTTACGGAAACTTCCAATATAGAGCATGTACCAAGAGCTGTGTAAAATAGGTCTTGATACAGGAATAAACACAGACTTATTCAAGCTCTTTGGGATTTTTAAGAGCAAAAAAGCTGTTCAGGAATTAAGGGTTATTTTCAATAAGTAAAGCTGCAGTAGAAATGTCTTATTAAAGTCTGAATTGCTGCCTTTGGAGGTAAAATTCATCAGAACAATTTCAATTTAGAAAGACTGATGATAGTGAGATGTTACAATGATTTCTTGTTTTTGAGGTGACCGTTTGTTCCCAAAACTAGATTCTTTGTTCTTAAAGCAGTGACAAAAAATCACAGACTTCTTGGCAGTAATGTGCAACTCTCTGTAATAACAGGCAATAATTTTTTAAGTTAGAATTCTCCTGCTAAACTAATGTTGGGTTTTATCTTTCACAACCAACAATAAAAATAAGAGCTCAGACCAAGACAAGTGTGGTCTTTCTGAATGGCAGTCTAAATGACTTTTAAAACGTCTTCTAAATATCTGCTCTGCTAACATTGATTCTATGACATTGTTCCTCTGTGGTGGAGTTTTGATCAATAGTTAGGAAGGAGTCACCTGGAGGCTGAATAGTACAGAAAGTAGATTTGCAGAACACATTAGGTGCTTGATCATATAACCTGCTTCCCACTGAATATCTACTCCTGCAAATTTAAAATACATGCTCAGGGCCATCACACTGAACTGGCTTCACATGCCAAGTGGCTTTTATGCTACCTAGAGGGACCACATCATTTTGTGCACGTCAGGTACAAAAGGCTCTGAACATTGTTATCCTGCACTGGCATATATGCAGCACCAATTATGTTACAGGGACCAAACTAATTTTTAAGTGCTTAAAGAAATTTCACTTGCTTTCATGAAATGCACACTTCTTAGGACCTCAAAGCTGTACTTACTGAGTTCTAAACACAAGCTAAATTATACTTCAAGGAAGTGATTCATTATAGTCATTTTTATTCAGAGCCTCATTACTTCTGGTATCTGAGTAACTTTCTTGTTGATAAATTGACACAGTTTTCACTTTTTTTCCCCACTTTGCTTCTTATCTTTAAAGATCAGCAACAACTAATCATAGCAACTATAGATTTTGTATGCACATCATTTCCTATTAAAGGAAATGCAGTGTATTACACGTGAGTCACTACAAAATGAAAAGTTTTCATTATCTGTTCTTTTGAATAAAATTGATATTCATGGTACCGTGCTGCTGCAAATTACCATCGAACCATCAATTACAATGTTGACTAATAGTTTTTTTATAACTTTGCCCCTCAACAGGAAAGCAAGCAGTTTTATAACAAAAAATTGCCTTTCGTCTATACACTGGTACTTAGTGTCCCTCATCATGATTCACACAGCATTTTGAAGGACCTAAGCATGTCCTTCAGGTCAAGCACATAATGCCTGTTTCATACAGGACACATTGCCCATGGATGTCCCACCACCCACAGTCCCACCCTGGGGCTGGTGGTTGGAGGTTTCCCAAAGCAGCATGGTGATCAGCAGCATCACCTCCTGCCATGAGCTGAGACACCCAGAGCTGGAGGAGAAACACCCTCTGGCCTTCAGGCTCACAGGCACAGCCCCCCAGCTCTTCTTCCTTGCTGTCACATCACCGGCTCTGCCTTGCCCAGGTTCCTGGAGTCCCATGGCAGCAGGCTGCAGCATTACAGCCTTCTGCTTCCCAGTGCTCCTGGTAAGTCTGGGGAAACTTGTCAAGCAAGGGCGATCTTGGCTCCTCTCCCATGGGAGATGTCCAGGCTGAGCCTCCCACTGCCCTGGGGCACTTCCCACTCCTGGTGGTGAGGAGGTGCTTGGGGAGGGCTCTCCTTTGTGCATGAGAGCAGCAGAAGATACCCTATCATCCAGTCTGGCCATAAGGGCCTGCTGGCCACTGCACATACCTTAGACATGCACAGCTCCAAGCAAGTACTGACATGTTTTTAAACAAAACATCATGTAAAGCTCAGTAGTTAAAATAATCTGGGGCAATAGTAAGGGGTATGATTGAGTATTTATCAGAAAACAAAAACAAAAATTACAGAATCATCACAATGGCAAGTGATAAAAGGACATAATAATTTGTCTGAAGAACAATTATTTTGTCTTTGGAAAACTCAGCTTTAATTAACTGACAGATATCAGCAAATACCTCCAGCACACTAGAGCTGGCTGAACTCAGACAAAAAAAAACAGGTGATGACAACTCCTTCTGACATCTTGTTCACATGTCAGAGCTTCATTTAGACGGATGGGGGAATGTGCTGAGAGTCTCATTTGTTCCTACCTTGCTGCTCCCAATCCCAGACCACTCCCAGTGGTCTGAGAATTCACACAAGCTGCCTGGCCCAACAGGAGCTGGAGATGTGTGACTCCACAACCTGCAGCCGCCACCAACTGCAAGCCAAACCAGGCACCTCCTGACATCAGAATTAGCTGGGCATGGGTTTTGTGTGTCCCAAAAAGCCCTTCAGTATGGAGCTGGGTGTGTGGGAAAACAGTTAAAGCCTAATTTCTCTGGAAAGATTTCACAAGCTTTTGAATTTGGAAGTCTATATTTATAAAGAAAAGATAATCTTCCAAAAGGTTTTGTGGGCCCAAAGACTACATCCAGCAGACAACACAACAGGCAGATTCAAAACATGTTGCTGTAGCTTCTGTGAGGTTACTACAAGACATGAAAAAATGAGCAACATCTCCAAGTAGCTCTTGATTTCAGTCCCCCTCAAATGTAAGTGTTGCAGTAAACTAAGCTTTAAACTGGGCACTTCTTGGAGAAGGTCAAACACAAATCCAAGTTTCTGGTTTCTCTTAAAAATATTTTGGTTTGGAAATCTGGCTCTTTTGTGAGGCAAAAGAGATTGATAACACATGCTTATAACTATGCTATAATTTAATTAGAGTCACAGTAAATTCTCCCTCAGTCCCGCTAGATACAACAATTAATTGCAAATAAAAATGAAGTGTCCAAATGAAGAGGTAACAAAATGCAGTCTCTAACTGCTCGATCAGTCAAGCTCCAGCCTCACCTTTGGGACTGTGTGGACATTTTCTTATTGTATAAAACATCCTGGGCCTTCATGCTGCTGCAAGCTCCCAGGTTGAGTGAAGCTTTGAGAAGAAGCAACATTACCAGCATCACTGGTGAAAAAAAGACTCCTGTTAAAGTACACTGGGTTCCTTTAAGTAGGGGAGATGAATAAAACTAGAAAAGACCAGGTTAGAGGCAGGAAGAGTTGGATCCTCAAAACCTGAGGCACAGAAGAAGTAAATCTGGGAAGCTTTGCAGAGCCATCCCCACAAAACAGAGGACATTCTTAATGCAGCTGATACACATATTTATCATCTCATTACATCAAAATGTGTAGCTCTTTTTGGAAGGAGATTTTTTTTTGGCTGACCCATTTGTCACTTCAGCAGTATCAGCCCTACCTGTCCAAATGTAATATTTTTTATGTTAGAAATAGTTTCTTCACAAAACATGGAAATTGTTGTATAAGGACTGCCATGGTTTAACCCAGGCCAGCAGCTAAGCACCACACAGCTGCTCGCTCCCTCCCCCTCACCCAGAGGTGTGGGGAGGAGAATCAGAAAGGAATGTAAAACTCAGGGTTGAGACAAGAACAATTTAATAGGTAAAGCAAAAGCCGCACACGCAAGCAAAGCAAAACAAGGAATTCACTCACCACTCCCCATGGGCAGGCAGGTGTTCGGCCATCCCCAGGAAAGCCGGGCTCCATCACACGTAACGGTTACTCGGGAAGACAAACACCATAATGCCAAATGTCCCCCCCTTCCTTCATCTTCCCACAGCTTATACACTCAGTGTGACATCCTATAGTATGGAATGTCCCTTTGGCTAGTTCAGGTCAGCTCTCCTGGCTGTGTCCCCTCCCAGTTCCCCATGCCCCTCCAGCCCTCTGGCTGGCAGGGCCCAGGAAACTGAAAAGTCCTTGATTTAGTATAAACATCACCCAGCAACAGCTAAAAACATCAGTGTGCTGTCCTCACATCAGAGCCAAAACACAGCACTGTATTAACTACTAAGAAAACTAATTCTATCCCAGCTGAAACCAGGACAGTTTACTATCATAATTTGGTTGGTTTGAACACAGATAATGAAGATTACAAAAATTAGAAATCTGTTCATTCTCAGCCCATCTGAGCTGTGAATCTCTGCAGTCAGTGGATAGTACAAATTTCAGAGGAGCTGAGGATGCAGTGGAAATGCTATTTAGATGATCCAATCAAACATGAAGAATGGGCTAGACTGAATCCTGGGGAGTTTGCCCCAGTGCTTTTGGCTTGTTCTTATTCCAAACCAGCTTAATTCAGGAACGTGATCCGTCAGAGTTTGTTCCCATCTCTTGGCTTTTTTGGACAGTTGTTCTTACTGTCTTAGCAGTGAAGAAGGAGTGGAAGGTTCTGTCAAGTGTGTATTTGCATACTTTACAGAGGACACATCAAAGTCAAGTAGACTTTGGAGCCTGCATTGCATCGAATGCAAAAGGGAAATCAATTGGAAAAGGCCAAGTTGGTTCATCATAACCCAGGGGTACGATTATATTACTACACAGACGCAGGAGACCCCATCACTGAAAAGCCAGCAGTTCTCCAGCTGACTTTGAAACAACTGTCACAAAAAATGGAGTACTGCTTAACTCTGGGTAATAAGATCACACAAATAGATCATATATATGCTCATGTTTCTTGTACAATTGATTAATTGCTGTGTGTAATTAGTTATTGATTACTAGTGGATTAACTACTAATCCTACACAAGTTACTATTACTACAAATTACTGCTATTTTTCATATTTGGTATAGTTTCTTTCGTGTTTTTTAATTCACAGAGGTGTAGTATACTTTGCAGTAAGCCTGCAAAACTCAAAATTGGAGTAAAACTGAAAGCAGGGTACTTTCACACACACACACACACACATACACACACAAAGAAAGCAAGCAGGCACCACAGCTAAACTAGCATGTATTTGCCATAAAAGCAAGAGAGGAGCAGCCTGAGGTAGTGGGTGCAGTGCATGCTATGTGCAGAATTGCGTACTAGTTTTCAAACTCCAGCAGAACATCAACAGGGAGACTAGTGGGAAGGTTCATGGTGGAGCAGGGAAAGAGGGAATCACAACCATGGAGAAATTCTGCTTCTTCATTTAAAAAAAGGGGGACCTTTTACCTTCAGTGAGCTGGGGTCAGGTGCAAATGCCAGCCACTTGCTGGGAGCCTTGCACAGGGGCCTCGCCCCATGAACAACAGCTGTGTGCTCACTGCAGTCCCCAGCCTCACATAATTGTTCTGGTTGGAGAGGACCTTGGCAGATCATGATGTTTCATAGTTGCACCAAGTTGCTCAGGGCCTTGGCCACTCGAGGCTGGAGTACTCCATGGGCAGAGATGCCACAACCTGCCTGCTTAGCATTATCCAGTCCCTCCAGTTGTTCCTGAGGTCTAAAACACCCTCTCCAACACAAGAGGAGTGGCAGACTAGTGAATGAGGTAGGCACCCCGGCCAACACTAGGGATCCCACCAGACAGCTGCTATTCTAGCATCAGTCTAGCATCACAAGAGTCTCAAAGCAGGCAGGCAGCAGTGCTCCTGGGGAGCTGCAACTTGCCCATCTTCAACGTGAAGGGAAAGGCAGTCTGCCAGCGTGGTGGGAGAGGATTCTGGTGCAAATATAATGACTGTTGCAGTGGCATCTCAATATTGCCATCCTGTTGCACTTTGGGAACTGGGTGCAGACAGTGGTGCTGTCACACCAGGTCTGAGCAAAGGCTGTGGGAAGGGGTTTCCCATTTGTAGTGTCTGCTGGAGTGATGTTGTGGCCAGGAGATGTGCTTTCAACCAAGACCTTCTGAAGATCAGTCTCGCTGTATGATCTGCATAATTGGAGCCATCCATGGTATCAGGATCCTTTCACGGGTCAGCAGGGTGAAGCAGTGCCCAGGAACTGCAGTTCCGGTCCCACAGAAGCAGGCATCCAAAATGGATCAGGTTAGCAGCATGAAACACCCAACCGTTCGGCTCTGCCGACCAGGGGAGCCAGGATTGTCACCTGAGTTGCAGTTGTCCTGCTTTCTCCATGTGTTCTCCAGATATCACTTGATTAAGCCACAGAGACATCTCAAATTCAGGTAGCAGTTGATAAGTACAGCCATAATAAAGACAAGGATTTATTTGTCATTTCTCCTACACAGTCACCTTCACTGCTTTAAGGAAAACTATTCCAGATTGAGATTTTTGGAAAATACTGCCTGGGTTGAACCCTACAAGTCAGTACTGGAATCTCTGAAAAAGGGACAGGAAATGCTGCCCAACCTGTGACTGGTATATCATCTATAGGAATGGAGGGTTAATACAGTTTTCTGAGAAACTTAAAGAAAGGGCATTGCACATACATAGAAAAAGAGAACTTACGTAAATTCAAAGCGATGTTCTATTTTTGCTACTGTTAATTAAATGTTATCTTGCGTGCTTCATGCTTACAAATCACTTCAGCTATTGTCAGATCTCAAGTAGCTTCCCTTCATTTCTTCTTCTTCAATGAAACCAATTTGAAAGTCTCTTACAGTGATTTGCTTTTAATTGGAAAGCACTCCCAAATGCAAGACTGAACAATGTGGTCACTGATGTGCATTGATACTGATAAAGCATTATTTGTCAAGTCTGTGTCTAAAAGGGAACATCTGACTGGAATTTGTAGCATAGTTTATTTTCACCCTTTTGCTTTTTCCCCCCTGAGATAGGATAAACCTCAGGAGCAGTATGAAGGCAGGCAAGCACTGTGACTCTGCCAGGGAGCTGAGAGACCCCAAACCACCCACTCAAGGTGAGGTGCTAGAAGCCTACACAAACACATCAGCAACTGAGGCCGGCAGGTGAGTTTTGTCTGTTTCATCATCATACCCAGATGATGGAGGAGACAGTGGGGAGTGAGGGTCTAAAGCTGTTTCCTTCTTCTCTGAAAATAAAAGAAGCCAGGAAACAAGTAGGTTTTGACTGCTCTGCTGAGCTGGCAGAGGTTGCTAGTGACTGAGACTAGAGTCACAACCACTTGTCTCCTCCTCTGCCTCCTCTTCCTCATTCTACCTTCTCCAGCACGTGTCTGACCCTCCTCTGTCCCACTCTCCCAGCTAACCTGTCACATCAGTCCTCTGCTGAGCCAGAAGGATGATTCAGCTCAGCAAAGGACCCAGTGAGCCACTGTAAGTCAGGGGCAGGCTCAGGTAGCTGATGCTGGGAGAGGCAAGTCACTGGAACAGCATGAGACCTTCCCAGTTTGTTGGGAAGAACAAGGAGCTAATTAACAATCTGATACTGATTTGGGATCATGCAGTGGGTAACTTCTGCTTCCCAGGGAAAACCCATGGGGTTGTAAATGGAATATGTTAAAGAAGATGACTTGCCTTTACAAGCCTCTGAGCACAGTCTGGGCCCTAGCCACCCATCAGTTTTGTTTTGTTTAGTATTAATATCTAGGAAAAAGACTTAGAATCAACATCCTTCTCCTCCTCTATTTATGTGGCCTTCTTAGGAAAGCTGTAGAAACAAGGAGCAACCTGAAGCTGCAGGCTGCACATACCATAAGGCAAATGGCTCCACTGAGAAATAGCATATTAACTGTCCTGATGTTGTACACCTTTAACAAGAGTTATCAAGTGCATGATCTTAATTGAGCATTGGAAGTAGGTCTCTTGTTCCAGCTAATGTTGTTTCTCGATTAATAGCACTCCTGAACAGGTTATCTGGTCTTTTTAACTTGGAGCATAGTAATGATTCTTTTTCTTTTTTGCAGGACTGTCATGGAGTATTTTTAACCTCAGTAATACATTGCTACAGCGACAATTCTAACTATACAAATAGCTAAAAAGCCACCTGGTCAGTTTTCATTAGAAATTCAAGCATTCCCTTCATGTGTCTTGTCTTCTCCAAGTTGCCTTTGTTAGACTTATTCATCCTCATAGGCTCCAGCACACGAAGGATTCACTGCTTACATAGCTCCTGCGTGCCTGTAGTGATCACTGTCACCAGAGCAGAAACACTCAGCTCCTCACAGATGTACTCAGCACCCAGTGAGGCCTTGCTCTGTCTGACTCAGCTGCTATTACTCTCCTCTCTGTTAAGGGATTAGTCCCACCTCTGGTTTACCACAGTTTTCCCACTGCTACTTACATAAACCATTTTTTATCCCACTGGTATTTGTATTTTCAACATTGTCTGTTAAATAATGAAAAATAAATTGGTCTTTAATAGGGACCCTGGCAAGGGTCCAAAACCTCCCACCCTTCTTCCCTCCACACTGACTTAAAGAGAATGAGCTCAGGGATACAAACTGAGATCATCTTTTAGCTGTAATGGTATTAGGTTTTTCAGTCCATTTCTTTTTGCTGATATTTGAGTAAAGTGGAAGGAGCTAGTACTTTAAGATGTATGTAGGAACTAGAGTCCAATTGTACAAGACTTTATTTTTAATATCAAAAATGTTTCAGATAGATAACATAGAATTAATCCAAGCCAAAGCCTGAGTTCACGTCCATCAGAAAAGGTATGTACAAGATGGGAAAAATCTATGGGCCAAAACTGGATGCTGAAATACAGCTGTTCTTGGTGGGCAAAACACAGAGAAGCCATTTTTTCCTTTTTAGGAAACCCAGTTAAGCGTATAAAGCAGAATGATGTGTGAATGGAATGGCGTAATTTGTTTGTTATCCTGGATTTTGATTCCTAAGATTCCCTGGAAATACTTATACCATTTAATAAGAGGGTGCCAGGGACACAATGGGGCTGATGAACCAATTGCCATCCACACTGGGTAACTGCTGGTCTGCTGCTGGCCTCTGTTCTGGACCTAATCTTTTCAGTAAAAATGTGGCTGAAAGACCTCATCCAGCTGAGGTGAGTGAGAGGGGCTACCTTCATTCTGTCCCACCTCTGCTGTACCCTTTATACCAGCCTTGCTGAGAATGTTGCAGCAGTTGGTGTCACATTCTGAGGCAAGTGTATAAAATGTGCTGGTGGGGTACCTGGTATGCTCTGGAGAAGTCACTGGGCCCCAAGACCTGGAGACCCAGGTGGCCTGCTCCAGCCTGGGGGCTCCCAGACCAAGGTGGCCTCAGTAACCAAAGTCACCCAGGACGGGCCACTGCGGTCAGCAAAATGCTGCCAGCTCTTGCAGAGACAGCTGTGTCCTCAACAGGGTGGGAGATCTGAGTTACCCTCCTCTTCACAGATTTTTTTTTATCGTGTTACTATTACTTTTTCTTCTGAGCATGCCCTGCTCTGTATCTTTTGCCAATCAGCTTGGAGCCTGTGACCCAGAAGGCAGTAGGATGGGTGACCTTAAAAGCTCCATAGGAGCTTATGAGACCACAGAAAGTCTAATAGGATTGTTTTACACCTGCATTTTTCTTGCAGTGAAGCTGAGATTAAGAGACTCGTCACCAGAAACAGAGCTGGGGTTTCTGTCTTTTGCTGTTCTTTCCTTTCACAGTATCTGCATGTTTGTGTTGTCTAAGCTTCACAGTCAAAATGATGCATCAGCTGCCTCCCTAATTTTTCCTCCAAAAACGCCCAGTACTACCCCTTCTACCAGTCCGGGGAGCGGCCAACAAGAGACTGCTCCTTAGTAAATCTCTCAACAGATGAGTAAGTACAAATGCTGATTAAACTAAACCAATCCTTGACGTTTCAGATGCCTTTTACTACATTGGCAGAATAGGCAATGGAAATGAAAAGTGGTTTGTGTCTTTTGTAAGAAAGCTGTTCATTAATAGCAATCATTTTCAAATTACAAAGCTAGTAGTGGTCTCTACTGAAACCCCTAAATCTTACTTAGCTTTAAAAGGAGGTGATCATGTCAGGCTAATTTATCTTCTTGGAAGACATAAATGTGTCTTGTCCCATACCTAGCAAAGACAAAGCCTGGGATACAAGAGCAGAGACAGCTGACTGCTGTGGCAACATTTTGAGCTCCTGAATGCAATTACTACTACTCTGTTATAATTAGAGCTCTGATCAATGTGGGTTTTTAACCAGCTGTGAATGCTTTTATTTCAAGGAGCAAGAAAACCTCAGGTTAGTACCTAAACACTCCATATTTGTTTGACTGCTTGTGAGTCAGGGAAATAACGGTTTCTTTTGCTGAATTGGGGTGAATGAGCTCCAAGCCTGTACAATGAGCAGTGTAAACAATGAAGAACACTTAAAACTTGTGTTTCTTTCTAAGCATCCTTCAGTGAGTTTTTTAACAAATGTGGTTGCAAGGCACATTCATGACATTTTGATCTTTAGAAGAAATAACTACTTTTTGTGCTTAGGAGAAGGAAAGGTATTCAATGCATCTGAACTGTTACTTCCAATGGCTGAAAGATATTTCATGTTCAATTAGCTCTATTTTTTCAATTTAAAATACTTCTAAACTGGCTGTGCAAGATGTTTCAGTGCCCATGTATTTTATTGTATTATTTATTTTAGTCAGAGGTGCAGTTAAAAATCCAGCCCAATTCAGGTCTGAATTAAAACATTTTCAATTCAATTAAAATATAGTATGACTGCAGTTAAAAGCCCCATTTTAAAGCCACTGAGTCACTAACTGAGTACCAGAAATCATCACTATAATAGTACTAGAGCAGACATAGAAAAGATACAGGACACAAATAAGCCATACCCCTGGAAAAGGAAATGTTAGCCATGGCCTTGCCATTAGTGATGGGAAACAGGCCATTTCACTCTCTTTCTGACCAACACCTCATTTTCCTGAGCTGCAAACCAACCTTTGCACTTAGTGAGAAGCACTTGTTGATGGAATGGTGGAGCCAGCTTTTCTGTTTCAGAATCATGCATCCCCGAGGCAACTTCAGGGACCTGCTACCTCTGTACCTGAAACAGATCTTGATATTAGATTCACTTTAAGGTTGAATAAAATTAGTTTATTGAAAGCCAGGCAAGGCTTAAGAAATTAGGGATGATATTTGGAGACAGCTCCTGAGAGCTGAGAATCACTGCACTTCCCAGCTTCTTGCCAGCCTTGCTGGGTCCCTGGGAGGTTCCTGCCTGGCCTCAGTAAAGGCAGTCTCCTGGCTCCTGGCTTTGGTCTCACGATGATCAGCACTGCCACCTCGAGCTCAGAGCCACTGGATCTGCACTGCCTTCCCCCACATGCCTACAGATGCAATTCCAAATCCCCTCCTGGGGAACACCAGCATATTCTGGGGCTTCTTGCAATCATTGGCCCTGATAACAGGCCAAGCCACATAGCTGAGCTCCTGCCCAGCTGCATCACAGCAGCAGCTATTAGGGCAAACCATTTTGAAATCCCTTTTTCTGCTGAGGGAGGGCTTGCCCAAGTTCATCAACCCTGACACAAATCCATGACAGTACTGGAGATCTCATCCAGTTATTTCCCACCACCCAGTTGTACTGATATAGGTTTTTGTAGGGCAGCACTGTACAGCAGAAAAGGAAAATGGGGCAGGATAAAAGCAACCTTTTTTTTTCCTAGCTACTGCCAGGAAAGGTTGGACAGTCTCAAACAGGGGGATGCACAATGGGATGGTAATGTTTGGCTGCATGTGGAAGGTGGAAATACTTTATGTTGGCATTGCAGTAAAGGTGTCATTGGAAGATATACTGAACCAGGAAATCCTTCCAAAATTCAAATAAAACACTTCACTGTAGGTATGACAAAGCCCTCAGATCCCAGCTGATGTCTTTGCATTCTCTGCAGCATCAAGAACTGATGGGGACTGAAATGAAATAACATCCTACAAACATAATATGAGCCCACTTCTCTGATGTCCTTTCTTTAATGTACCCAAATATTCATGACAGACTAATAGTGTTTGTTGTTTGGGTTTGTTTGGGGGTTTTTTTTGATCTGCTTCTTTCCTTAGGTGTTGAGAAAAAGAAACTAATTCAGACCGGTATTTATTGATATTCAGGCATTATCAGTCATCAAGGTATCCTTGAAATTGGTCTATTCAGCTTTAGTTCCCTAAAGAGCCAAACACAAACAAATGTGTACAGGCAGCACACACAGCAGTGAACCTTCCCCCAGGAGAAATCATGGGAACTGTTTTGGTAAGATGTTTGTGAGTCTCCCTTGAAAAGGTCATTCAAAAGGAAAATGCAAATTGCAAATAGTCATTATTCTCTTGATGAACATTCTCTGAAGTCTTTTATAACTAGGCAACTAAAGACAAAAGAAGCGAACATCCTTGGTACTATGAAAAAATCCCAAGAAAAAGCCTTCAAAAAATTGCATTTTTCTCAACTGATTAACTAAGGCTGTAACTTCACCCAATTGACTATATCCTGTAAGTTCTACAGCCGAAGCATAATTTACTCATCTATTGCCTTGTGAAGCCTTTGGGTTTAGGATCAGGTAGGAAGTATGAAATTTGATCAGTCAGAATCCAAAGAAAAAGGCCTAAAGTTCACATCAGGAATGCAGAGCTTTTCCCTTATTTCCCTTTCTTGGCCTTCACACCGGCTTCTCCCAAGTACTACTGAATACATCTTTCATTTTTGTTCTTTTATGTCAGAATCTTACAATTCTACAGAACAAATTGGAAAACAGGCTTCTTACCTAGACTGGAAACTGAGCCTGTTTTCTTCAGGTTTAAGTAGGATCTTGCACAATTTTTTTCAATTTCTACATTATAAAAGCATTTATAAAAATGTACTGTATTTCTTGGGATGTAGCTGTCACTTTAATATGAATGTCTCCAAAGAAATATATTTTTTAAATAGCATAATTACATTTTATCATACTATCTGATTCCCAGTTCCTTGCACATATTTGGTGCAGTGTTACCTCTTCTGCTGGCTAGGTGATAAATTTGTGACGGCATTGATGAAGCAGATAAGGGAGGAAAAAGGAGTCTCTACAATTTACAAGTTTTAAAAATGATTAGATATATTTCTTTTATTATACACCTTATGTATGGCCTTCTTCTGGAAACAATACATTAGTCATCAGAAAGAGACTTCAGCTTCAACCCTGTGTGATTTATACTTCTTTTTTTACCCATTATATGGAATAATGCAGATTGTTTTCACTTTGAATAGTTATTTAGAATCACAGAAGGATAAAACCATTTAGGTTGGAAAAGACCTTTAAGATCATCGAGTCCAGCTGCTAACCTAGCACTGCCAAGGCCACCCCTAAACAATGTCCTAAAGTGCCACATCTACACTTCTTTTAAATATCTCCAGAGATGGTCACTCAACCACTCAACCAACAATAGGGCAGTCTGTTCCAATGCCTGACAATCCTTTCAGTGAAGAAAATGTTCCTGAAATCCAATCTAAACCTTCCCAGCACTACTTCAGGACATTTCCTCTTGTCCTATTGCTTGTTATTTGAAAGAAGAGACCAACATCCACCTCACTACAACCTCCTTTCAAGTAGCTGTAGAGAGTGATAAGGTCTCCCCTGAGCCTCCTTTTCGCCAGGCTAAACAACCCTCTATGCTTCTATTCTAGTAGAAGCTGGATTCTATGTAAGGATTTCTATTATGACTAGTAAGTCTCTCAGCTATCCATAAAAATGTATAATTTTTGATTTCTCACCAAAGACAAAAACTCACTCCCTAACTCCAATTAGAGAAAAGCCTTATTCCTCAGACACCCTGTCACTGAATGCAATTCCCATAGATAATTGTCTCAGCAACGGCTTTTTTTCTGGATGCTGTTTCTGCGTTTCCTGACTTTAGGTACTGGTGGCAAAGGCAGTCTTCATTTTCTCAACACCAAATCTACCACAGCTCTCCATATCAGCCTGCAGCAGGACACAGCAAAGTTATGCAAAAGCCACCAGGGCAGTTCAGCCTTGGTTGTCTAAAATGGCTTTGTGGGGCCTTCAGATAGATATTCAAGGTAATCATTTAAATATATTCCCCATAAGCACAGAGACAAAAGGATGGCTTACTAAAGATAATGTGCAAAAGGATGCCAACATCAGCTCTGAACATTTGTGGCCTGCAGAGTGGTAAATGTTTCAGAGAAGTTGTCTTGCTATCAGTTTTTCTCCCTGTGCTATGTCATTCCAAGTATATTTTGGTCACGTCCAGACTATGTTTTTATTATCCCTGAGCGGATGGATAAGAACCGGAGTTTGGACCCTGAAAAACTTTGATGGCTCCCTGACATCTGGTGGAGTATATGAGTAAGACTCATGAGGATCCTGAAATATTTCCTCAATAGGTCCAAGATACTTTCAGGCCGAGAATGTGCTTGGTATACAGAAGCTGAAGAACAGGCAAAAGAAGTTGTCTGGCTGCTTTCTCCTAACTTCCAGCATCGGTAACCTTCCACTTTAGCACTACCAATTGCAGGCAGCCAAGAGCCAAGTTCTCTGCAGCAGTAGGGGAGGGCATCCAGGCTGCTTCAGTGTGGAGTTCCCTCCACAGTTCATTCCAGTTCCTGCACAGGCAGAAGGGAGTGGTGTTGATTTGGAAATGTTTCTGCTCATATTATGTTAAAGATGTACCATCCATAGCTTAATAAATGGAGGTATCTCTCTGAAGTGCTTAAAAGTATAAAATCATCTAAGACCTTTCCAAGGAAAATGAATGATGTGGCAGGCACTGGTGGAAATAGGGTAGCAAATCTGTACAACCCTGCAATCAACTGCCAAGCTGGACTATGGTATCATTAGACACCTCCGCTCACATAGAAAATAAACTGGAAAGTCTGTACTTGAGGGCATAAGAAAGACAAATGTGAAAGGGCTGCCAAGCCAATTGTTCCAGACCTGCTGCGAGTGAGCAGCTCAGAAATATAATTAAGCTGTATAAAAAAAAATAGTTTTTGAGACATTCATATTAAAGTGACAGCTACATGCCAAGAAATACAGTACATTTTTCTAAACACTTTTTAAAGCAGAAATTGGAAGTTACTCTGTGAGATCCTATCTAAGCCTGAAGAAAGGGTGTGAGGCAGGAAACAAAACTAAGGATGAACTGAACTTACTTATTTAGGTATGAATGAGCACAGAGGCATTTTGAGGTGTGTTTTCCAGCATTTTGCTGACACGTATAATAAACAATTTAGTGCAAACTTAGGAGACTGTTTTGGTGAGTGTAACAACTGTATGTGATCCCCAGATGGGGCAGAAGGAAAGGAGATTAGGGCAAAGATCAAAACTACAGATGAGCTGCACAGAATTCTTGCAGAGACTGATGCACATGGAAGTAACTTGACAAGTCCTGCACAACTTGTTTTGACCTCATAGCTGACCCTACTCTGAGCACGAGGTTGCACTACGGACCTCTGAAGGTCGCCTCCTACTTGAATTATCCTATGATACTATAATCAGACACAGACTATATGGATATCATTGCTGAAAAGTAGAGACCACCAGATTTTTCTGAAATCAGTCACCACAATCAGTAACCACTTCACTTTATTTATAATTGTGATCTCTATATTTAATCTAGTATGCAACTACACTTCTGAGTAATACTGACGACTCTAGTGACAGCTACCTCAACAGACGGCATCTTGCTAATGTCAGAGGTGGAGTCAGATTTCCATTCAAATACTGCATAGCCCATCAGTACCTGTCATGGCTTGGCAGAAAAGTTTTTCCACATCATAGACTTTTAGGCATGTGACTGCTTTTTAAGTATTATTTTAAGAAAGGAAGACACCTACATTTGGAACCCTCTTTGTGCAATATCTTAATTTAACTTGCTCTTAAAGTATGCAGGTGGGGATTTAACTAGAGTCATTATAAACTACAGCAGTGGCCTACCTGTCACCCACAGCACTGAATTCACTTGTGATTGGAAGAAAGTCTCCCCTGCTGATCTTTGGTTCGAACGGACACAGCCACAAATCAACATTTCCTTTGGTCTTCCTAGGAGAAGGCAGTTCCCAGCCTGAGCAGCTGGTATTGGCTTTAAGCCAAAAAAAGACTGAATGGATGGATTTAGGGACAGAGTCATAAAATGACTAATCAAAACAGCAGCACCTAACTCTCTCAATAGCTGCACACTGTGCTGACATTTTCAGGCAGGTCAACTCTAGATGACCCAGTTACTCCGTGGCATTCAAATCAAATCTTACAATGTGGCCCTATTAGGGCAAATCATTAATACCCATTTTTGCCAGTGCTAAAACACTTAGACGAGACGCTATGTGACTCTGCAAGTTCTCTAGACAAAAACCCATAATGAATGTATGACCTGCTGAGTAATGAGGCCATTTCTAGGTAAAGTTGAATGTTTACTTGGGAGCAATCTTACGCTTCACTTCACCTGAACACCTTCTCAGAAAAATGAAGGTGCTGCCTTACTGGAATCCAGGGGAAAATGTCATCTAAAGAACCTTCCGAGGGTCTCAATTTAAAAAAAAAAAGTATTTCAAATGATTTCTCAGAGAAATCACTGAGGGGAAGAGCTTTGTAGACATCTGCTTGATTAGCATTTTTCAGGATGTCTATGGCGCATTTTATTAGCAGTTACTGAAATCATCTTCTCAGCCATAGGAAACACACAACTTGTGGTACATTACCATGTCCCATTACCATGATGGCTAAAAAGATGAGTTATAGGCACTGATAACATCTGCATGGAGCACTGATCATTAATGATTTGCAGCTTCTTATAGCAAAGACAGATTTCAAGTTACACTGCATTTTTATTTTGGAAAAAACACCCCACAAACCAATCTGGAGCTGGAATCTTACATAATGGAGGCAGAGAACATACAGAATTGTTTGCATTGGCTTGCATGGGCTTGTACAAGCTGTGCAATGACTGGCCATGGCCTACACGTATATAGCATGCCTTCTTTCAGCTACTGACACTTTTGCTCAGCACTGATGTGTTCTTCCACACATTGTTGTGTTGGGGGTTTTGCTAATCTCCTGTATTTGTGGGGCATTTCAGGGGAACTGATGTTTCTGATTTCTTGTGACCTGGGAGATCTTTGCACATCAAAGGCCACTGATCATATGAGTAACAACCTCCTTTTCTTGCCAGCCCCTGCCCCAGCCATTTTTCCTCTCTCAGTGCCTGCCAGATTTTCTGGCTATGATAGAAAATACAAGCCTGACTACCAAATTACTCTCTCTCTCTCTCTGGTACAGCAGCAGTCGGTGGTGGCATCACTTCACTCAGGCCACAACAGTCTGTTGTTAACCTCCACCCTCAGTCAGACATTTGCACTGGCCACATGGGACTACTAAAAGGTAAGTGAGTCTCACTGATCACTCCTTGGCTCTCCAGCTGGTGAATCAGCTCACGGATGGGAGCCAGGGAGTCTCAGATTGTACAATATTGCTGCCAGTGCACCATCCTGGTAACAACTGGCACCTGCGGTTCTTCAGCTTGCAGCAGCCCCACAATGAAGGGATCTCCTGAGAGGCCAGGCAGGGTAGACAGCTGTGTGATCTTATCTGTATTCACAGTGGCTACACCAAAAGCCCATCAGTACCCCTTTGGGTCCTTGAAGTACCCTCTCCTGAGGCAGTCCGTGCCAAACATACAAGGTCCCTCTGGGCTGGTCACAGTGGGGTGCTTTTCCCACTTGTCCCCTGTTAATCTCACCTCAGCCTTCAATACTGGCAATTCTTGTCATCCCCCTGTCACTCCAGAGATCCAGGCGTGTTCTGTGCCCCTATAACCTGATGGCAGCAGCATACTCTGTGCACCAGTGTCTACCAAAGCTTTGTATTTCTGTGGGTCTGATGTGTCAGGCCATCAACCAGTCATTGAGGCCACTGAAGAAGAAGGAGAGTCGAGTCAGTTTGCAGAAGTGAAAGCCATTCAACCAGCCCTAGGGATTGCTGAACAAGAAAACTGGCCAGTACTCTGTTTCTGTACTGACTCCTGGATGGTGGTTAATGCCCTATGAGGGTGGCTACAACAGTGGAAGAAGATCAGTTGGCAGCACAGGGGTAAACCCATCTGGGCTGCTGCACTGTGGCAGGACATTGCTGCCCAAGTAAAAAACACGGTTCTAAAGGTACATCATGTAGATGCTCCTATGCCCAAAAGCTGTGACACTGAAGAACATCAACACAATGAACACATAGACGAGGCTGCCAAAATTGAAGTAGCTTGGGTGGACCTGGGCTGTGAGCATAAGGGTGAGTGATTTGTAGTTTAATGGGCCCACAAAACATTGGGACATGGAGGGAGTGATGCAACATACAGATGGTCTTGCGATTGAGGCATAGACATGACTGTGGATGCCATCACACAGGTCACTTATGAATGTGAAATGTGCTGCAATCAAGCAAGTGACACAAGTAAAATCTCCCTGGAACAGAGGGCAGTGTCTGGCTCTGATATGGTGGGGCCTGGCAAACTGAATATATTGAACCACACCAAGGCAAGTGCTATATAATCCCCATGGTGGAAGCAACTATTGGGTGGCTAGAAACATACCCCATAAACCATGCCACTACCCAGAACACCATCTTAGGCCTTAAAAGACAAATTTTGCGGTTACATGGTACTCCAGAAAGAATTGAATCAGACAATGGGACTCATTTCCAAAATAATCTTATAAACTCCTGGGCAAAGAAAGACAGCATTGAATGGATGTATCACATCTCCTATCACCCACAAGCTTCTGGAAAGACTGAGAGATATAATGAACTGTTAAAGACCACGCTGAAAGCATTGGGCAATGGGGCATGGAAGCATTGGGATACAAATTTAGCAGAAGCCACTTGCCTGGGTAACACCAGAGGATCTGCTAACCATCCTAGTCCTGCACAAAAAAAAACAAACCTACATACTGTGGCAGGAGATAAGGTCCCCACATTGCACATAAGGAAGTGGCTGGGGGAGGAGGAATGGATTGCTCCTCCCATGGGAAAAGGCAAACACATTAATGGAATTGTCTTCACTCAGGGACCTGTGTGTGCTTGGTGGGTAATGCAGAAGGATGAGGAGACCTGGTGTGTGTCTCAAGGAGATTTAACCTTGGGAGAAAAATAATCCATGGTATGAGTTATATGTTGTAGGAAGTCATGTAGTGGAGTGACCTGAACTGACAAAGAGTGAGATTCACAAGGAACTAGATAAGTGCAACAATGACCCAAACCAAGCTGGTGCTGGAGCCCAACAATTGAACATACTGCTTCTTTTGTCTTAAGTACCCATATTGACAGATGGGGCCCAAATCATAGGCTCTTTGTGAGCTTCTGAAGGACTACAGGAAGCTCATGGAACGCAAGAGTAATATCTATCTGTTAAGGGACAAGGGATAGTAGTTAATGAGAATGTATAATTCTGCATGTTGCATATAAAGATGGTTTAGGTATGTAGTTTAAGTTGTAAGTGTTGGCAAGAAGGAATTTCAGTAATGAGAATTAAATACAATGGAATGGTTAGAATATATATATATATATATGAATTAAGTTATGTGGGACCTAAACATGATGCAAATGATATGAAATAAGAGGTGGAGATTGTATTGGGTCTGGCTGAGACCCATAGCAGCCCTCATAGTGCTGTGCTTTGTATTGGTGGCTAGAAAGGTGGTGATAACACATCAGGGTTTTGGCTGCTGCTGAGCAGCGCTCACCCAGCATCAAGGCTGTCTCTCCAACCTTCCCCCAGCATCTCACCAGCAGGCTGTGGGTGGGCAAGATCTTGGGAGAAGACATAGTCAGGACAGCTGACCCAAAGTGACCAGTGGGATATTCCGTACCATATGACATCTGCTCAGATATAAAAGCTAAGAGAAGGGAGGAGAAAGAGGGGGACACATTTGTTATTTAAGATGTTTGTCTTCCAGAGCAACTACTACACATACTGAAGCCCTGCTTCCTGGGAAAGTGGCCAAACATCACTTGCTGATGGGAAGTTGAGAATAACACCTTGTTTTCCTTCACTTTAATGTGCGCAAATTTTGCTGTTGCTTCATTAAACTGCCTTTACCTTGACCCACAAGTGGTTTTTTTTTCATCTTACTTTCTCCCCTCCTGTTCTGCTGAGGAGAGGAGTGATAAAGTGGCTTGCTGAGCAGCGGGCAACCAGCCAAGGTCAACCCACCACACTCTCCCTGTTGTGACCTCATCAGTACTGCTGCAAACCCACTTAGGTTCACAGGCCAGGGGCTGGATCTCATCTGGAGGGATGAAACAATATTACATCACTTTGCAAAATCATGCTGTCAGTAGCAAGTGCTTGGACTGGAGTCTACCAGCATCTAACAGGATCAAAGGGTCTTACTGAACAGCCTTGAATGATCATATTTTCAGTCACTGTAGTCAGATATCTCAGAGGTATCTTAAGAAATACCATGTACTTACACATTAAAGAAGTTTCTATTTTATTTACAGGACAACTCTCAATGTCAGTTCTTTGTGAATATTATCACCTTTGCATGTAAAGTCTGTGTAAGGATAACTTAAAAAATTAAGATCTATATATATGCAACTTTATACTTAATCTGCTGTTTTGAAGAGAAGTACGCAAAACTTTTCATGACCTGCTTAAACTAGTAGGAAAAGGCAGAAGATAGACACATAGTCTGTCACATGTCTTCAATACTTCAGCAGGGGCTTTCTAGTCTGATTAGGGAAGCAATTGAAATGATATTGCAGCTGTTGCTTGTGTGTGTTGGATGCTCTGTAAGACCTGCCTCTGAAGCTTTATCTGTGCTATGCAGTGGGTCTTGCATTAGTAATTTATAAATTTATAAAGCGGTTGCTAGCAAGCAAGTTTATTTACAAAGCACAGTGCCCTGGTGATGCCTGTTAACAGTCATAGGAGTGGCTCAGCTGTGTTAGTGTGATACTTCCCCAGGTTGAATTACATTTCTGTGCATGGTCCAGGTCCAGGCACATTACAGGCAGCAGCGAGAGCTAGCTCTACCTTAAATGTGTCACTAAAGGATGTAGATTTCAGCTAAAGGTAATTTATCTTTTCCTCTGGATGAAGATCTGGAGTATATGTGTACAAGATTATGTTACTTATTTAAAGTCAGTTAGTCACTGGTTACGTCTGTAACGTTCTGAGGTTAAAAAGTTAGGAAGGACTAGAGTTCACTTAAAAGCTGGGGTTAGTCACAGATGAAGCAAGGAGATGGATACTTCCTAAGCCCAGACACACAACCTTGCTGGACTTATGTCTCAGCTGCTGTCCTTCATAGCTACTAGATCCTGCACATCACCCTACTGGTAAGATCTTGCAGCTTTAAGGAGCAACATACTTTCCTCTGAGAGACAGAGCATCTCAGCAGCCCATGTGAGTCCTCAAATATTCCCCCCTGACAAAAGGTATTTGTTAGAAATCCCTGAAAAATTCTCTTTAATCTCAATTTTACCACAACATCTCAAGGGGAGAGTCACAAGAGCCTTGAAGAGTACCCTCACATACCTTCAGTACTGGCATACAGCTATGCAGCAGGAGGGAAGAAAGAGGCTTGCTTGTGTAATTCCAGAAGCCTAGAAGCTGTGGAAGGCTGAAGAGTGATACAGCACAGCTGCATCAACACTAACAAATCGAAGCACACCTAGGGATGGTCCCAAGAACAGTTCCCCAAGACAACACCCTTGCACATCACACCAACCATGCCTGTGTCTCCACTGCTCTTGCACAGGGAAGCAGGACCTTGCTTGTCCTGGGTGGTGGGCAGCAGGCAGAGAAGCTGGTGCCTCTCAGCTCTGGCCACTGTAGAGGCCGGAGCATGAGGGGCACAGAACCACCAAGGAGCTGCTCTTCCCTCCTCCATTTGATTTCTGCATTTGCAAGAGGCAGTCACAGGATTGTGCTGAGGCTGAGGGCTGGGACCACACAGGATGTGGCCACTGCTGTAGCTGTGGCCTCTGCCTGCTCTGTCAGCTGCCCCATTACTGGTTCGAGAGGGATTGTCTTTTCTTGCAGGCACTTTCCTGGGTACTGCTGCTGAAACAGTCAAGGAGGATCTCAAGTCTTGGCAAGCAGACTTGTGGACATTATTGTATTTGTTGTGATCAGTCACAAAGTGATGAGGAAGGTGGCGATTCACCCCGTGCTCCAGTCAGCTGCTATGCTAATGCACATACCTGCTACTTCTGCTTTACTTGCTACAGTAGCCCTAGGACACTGTCACTGGAAAGCATAACAGGTCCCACTTCCCCTCCCCTAAAGAACATTTCTTGCCCCTGTGTAACAGCAGTTTCACCAAGAACCTGACCTCAGAAGATGTCATGTCACATCTGGCCCCCTCTTCTTCCCATCAGGCAATCTCAGACCCAGTTTTCATTCAGCAAATCCAGGCTTGAGGGTCTGGATTCCCAGTTGCTGATGACGACTTTTGAAAGAGCTAGCCTGTGGCCCCAAGTATTAGCCCTGAGCAGTTCAGAGAAGGTCTTTTCCATTAGTTGTCACCACCTGTAGTAAGGCCTAGCAGTCCATCTCCAACTCCTCCACACAGCCCTGTAGGGAATCAGAAAGACCGATGAGAGGTAAAGGATCAAAGGAGAAAACTTAACCACCCTGTGACACAAAGTGGTCTGAGACACTTGATTTTAAGGAAGAATTTTTGTGTTGTGAAATTTTCCATATTTCTCTGAAGACTCATTAAACAAAGGTGCATGTATCAAAGTCACAGACTTTGCCACTGGCAACCATCTGGTCCCTCTGAGAGTTTTAATGGCTTGAGAATATATTTATTTCTCAGTATGCTATAGCTGTTGAAATAATTTCCCAATTCTTACCCAGTTTTATATTCAAAATTACCCAAAAAGTAAAGCAATATTTTTATATCTCTGTCCCTCATGACTACTCCAGTAAAGGATTAGTTTTTAAATATTTGTTTCAAAGTATCTTGAAAATTTGTTATTAAAATATCTTGGAAAATTAATTTCTTTATTAAATTTGTTATTTGTTATTAAAATACCTTGAAAAATCAAGCTAGCACAGGGCAGATGCTTTTTTCCTCTCATCTGAAAAGCTATTACTATGCTTCTCAAGGAAGACATGATTAGTTTTTATTGGCAATATAATAACAGAATTCTACCCTAAATCCTCTCGTTAGGCAGAGGAAAATATAGATGTTTGCCCCAGAGTTAGATAAACACCAAGAAGTCTTTTGAACAGAGATGAGTACCATTACGCTTTCATGCTACAGCATTCCTGAAATGAGGAGCTGGTTTATGAGCATCATTGCGGGCATGCATAGCAACTTTTAAAAGTGTTTGTGCTCCATCTGCAGTGAAAAAGAGGGCTGCTGAAAGACTTGGCATAGTCAACACTAGCAGCAGGGAACAGAAGAGTAACAAAAGAGGGAGAAAAAAGCTAGCAGCATCATATATAATTTACACCTTCATTCAGTCTCGGTACTATTTCAAAGTTGTTTCATCATCACTAATTCGGTAGCTGTATCAGGTATCAAACACATCAGTAACAGTAAGCAGTTTGGTTTTCTGTTGGCCTCACTTGTAGCCAGTCTCACTCCTTCAAAAAGGGTGTGCAAATTGGCACTCTGGAATTGGAACAAGAAGTCCAAAAAGTGAGTTTTGGTGTGGTTAATAACAAGAGGTAGCTACAATGCTTTTCAGCTGATGCGGATCTTAATAGAAATCTTGTGGTGACTTGCGTGTATATATGCATACGTAAATTGCAATGGAGATTTAGGAGAACATAGTAGGAAGCAAGCAGTATAGGCTATCAATTATCAAGATAATTCTAACGAAGGAATTTAACATACTTATGTTGGAAAAGAGAGAAAAGTGGCTGTTACCACCTGGGGAAGAACTTTCTCCTACATTTTCCTCTTCATATTCATGCTGAGTCACCATTTCCCTTTCTCTGAGAGCTTGTGGCCAGTGAAATCTCCACTGAGAGCTACTGCACAATACACATCTGCACAACATATACAGGTCTTATCTCATTAAGTCCTCCTTTATCACACTGGAAGTAAAACTCGGTCGTGCTATGTCTCTGCTGTATGTCACCAGAAGGACAGAATGACAAAGCAAAATGTAATAAGGATTATAAAGTTCTGGTGTAGGGAACCTAGTATACTCAAGGTAAGAGCCACCTATATTAGTAAGTACGGATTGAGAACAATTGCTGGAACAAATTCCCCAGGGATATTGTACAGCCCCCATTGCTGGACGTCTTCAAGATGTGTTTTGACAGGCTACTAGATAATCTCATCTAGGCTTTCTTCGCCATGAAATGTTGGACTTCTCCATCCATCCAACTTTGTTCATCCAACAAAGATGATCTTTTCATATCCCTTCCAACCTGAGCTGTTCTATGAATTAATGAAAAATCCAGGAAAAGTGCCTGAGAGAAAGACAGCCAAGAAATGCCATGTGAAGAGAAGGGCTTGGTTAAACCAAAGGTTGGGAAGCAACTGGTTTGCAAAAAGAATCTCCATGTGGAAAGAAACCAAGGCATTAGCCTCTGAGGAAGGGAAAAAAATTCAGGTTGAGAACTGCTTTGAAATCATGGTCTTAGGGGAATTTTCTCTGCTAACCTTCCTGCTTTCAAAACACAGGTGCATTCCAGCTTACTTGCTGTGCTTTTCTAACAAGCAAGAAGAAAATTTTTTTCAGGGCTCTGTTCATATTTAAGAAATGCTGATTTTCATGATTTATTGATGTTTGGGAAGCCAACTAAGCAGGGTGCTGAAAAAGAAAGATACCACAAGTTTCAGCACAATACAGAGTGATCCCTCCGAAACACCTCCTACACCTCCCTTCTCTGGCTTTTCAGTAGTGGTTTTAGAGGTGAGCTGAACCTCAGCTGTTGACCCAAAGTACAGTATGTCCCTTCAAGAGCATGGCTTTCCCAGTGATGTTTTGTTCCTCCTCACTATAAATATTGTTCCTGATCTGTTTTAGAACTTAATGGAATATTTTGGGAAGATGGTATAAATATTTCTAATGAGGACGACAGGGGGTAAAAAAGGTATGTCCCTCTAAGTAGAATGACTCAAAAAATTGCATTTCACATGACAAAAGTAGTAAATTTTCTTAGATTCAAATGTGTGTGTGTGACATGCAAATACAACTTTACAGTTAAATGCAGAGACAAGTTCCTACAGGACATCCACAAATACATTTTTAAAGTTTATACTGGGAGACCCTGTTTCAGAGGGAAAACTCTGAAAAAACTACAGCCTGAAATTTCTCTTCCAAGACAGAATGTTCTCCCAGAGGAGAAACCACAGGAGAATCATAGGGGCATAATTGGGAACAGGATATCATGTTGAACATTGCTTATTTGACACAACTTTTGTTTGGTTCCAAAGAGATGGAGGCTGTTCTGGGTGTGAGGAATGAATCAGACTCAAGAGGCTGCTGAGAATTAAAAAGGAGATAAAAACCCGCAATCCTAAATGTTACTTTACCCCAGAATAGAAAATATTGTAATTTTTGCAGAAAAAAAGTACATACTAGACACAAATCAGATGTATTGCCTATGTCTCAGCCTAAGGAAATGTAAGAATTAAAAATCTGGCTTCATATCAAAACCTGATAGCCTGGACATTGGATTTCATTTGGATCTCATTTAATTATCTAATAATTAATAGTAAAAATTGAAAAATAATTGTTTTTTAACTAGATTAAATCCAATTTGGCTTTTATTCAGGTAATAAAGCTACTGAGCTCATTTTAACTCATCAAGCTTCAGTGGAAGACCAGGTAATTCATATGCCATACTTATCAAAACAGGTCACACCTGATTTGTTCTTAATTAGAATCTCAACATAATGCATTGCCATACGAATAGTTACATGCATCCCTCCATGGCTATAAATGACTACAGCAGTTTTATGATCACATTTCCAGTTATTTTTTAACTAAATGATAATATACCTATAGAATTTCTCATGAAATATGAGTCAGCTGGACAAAGCTGCCAGTTTAATTAACCTGGTGATGAGGTTGCTTCCTACCTTCCCTCAAAAAAAGTCTCTGTGTTTTTTTGCTGTAATGACCCAGACAAAAAAGGACTGCATTTGCAAGAAAAAATCCTTTCAAGAAATCCTTTTAATTGTCACCTATTTGTTTACAATGTGTTACAAATTCACACCTGCACACCATCCAATATTTCTGTGCTCCTTTTGATTCTTTATTAAAACCACAACTTAAAAATTATGCAACTTGTAGCAGGACCATGATGGAGGGAAGTGGGAAGATTGCAACCTGCACAACTAATATTTAAGTATTGCACATCAAATAGGTGTTAACACCTGCATGTTCTCACAGTAGGATTAATCAGGGAGAGATGAGCATGCTTTTCTGCCCTACTATTATGGTAACTAACTCAGAGGCAGTTTTCTTGCTTTCGAGCCACCTCCTTCTATATTGGCCTGTGTAACTGTTTCTCTTCCTGTAACAACAACAGTCATCTTCATTTCTGGGTCACACTACAGGCAGAGAACGGCCCTGTACACAGCATGCAGGCAAACAACTTCTATGTCATTGCCTGGCCCTTATTAGTTCAAGGTTTGCCAGAGGCCAGTGTGAGACGCAGGAGCATCAGCAGGGCTGGTGCAGAAGTGGACAGAGCAGATGGAAGTGGAACTGCACATGGGTGCCTGGAAAAAGCAGAGTGGGAAGGCATGTTCTTTGGGTGCAAGCACACGACAGGCATTGTAAACACCATAACAGCATACCCTAAGAAATGACAGAATAACCTCTCTTCCTGGTGCTCTAGCAAGGGGTATGCATGACACAAACTATCAAATCCGCTGTGATGGTCATGCTAGTAGCATACTCATTACAGGAAGCTGCAGCAACCCAGAGAGGTCTAGCTCCAATAATTTTGGCATCATTAATAGCAGATATTCTTCTTTCTGGGATCTCCAGCCTGAATTCCTGGTATTGAGCTCTCCTCTCTTTCAGAGAACAGCCTACATTTACTACTCTGTCTCTTGCCTGTATTAGCCAATTTTTGCCTTTACAACTGAGCAAGGTTGTTAAGTTTATTTGTAATCACTAAGTGAAGATGTCAGACATTTGGCAGCTTTATGCCACTGGAAAAAAAATTAATAGCCTTTATAAAACAGGGAACTAGAGTTAGCATCTAAGCCAAAGAGTTTAGGCTGGTGCTGCCTCTGTGACCTGCCCCTGCTGGCAGGTGGACAGTGACTCGCAGCAACAGCTCTATACATCCATGTGCTGTTTGAGACAGCTGCTCAGTGGGTAATGAGAAAATGCAGACAATGCTATCACTTGTACAGCAAAAAAAGGGGTATCCATGTTTATTCCTCTGCAGTTAACATCAATAACAAGTTCAGAGAAGAGCACTCCAACTCTGGAGCAATTTGCATGCCTGTGTTGAGGTGTCTGTTCACTCTGCAGCACTAGACTTATGGGGATCTACCAGCAGCAGCGATTCCTAAGAAGGGTACAAAGAAAGGTGATGCTGTCTAGGGTACCAATTGCTACAGAGGCAACAGGAAGCCTTGCTATATTACTGTGCTAGTAGCCCTCAGATGAGATCACCTCAAAGGACAGCAACAAACTGTTTTTGGTGGCTGTCCCCAGCACCAGTTGATTCAACAAAGCTATGATTTGCTTGGGGTTTTTTTTGTTTTTTGGTGTTTTTTTTTTTTGCATCCACTGCTTTTGCCCAGCTCTTTAAGAAAATTTTGGTGAGGTTGAGGAGTGTAAGGCAGGCTTCCACAGCTCATTCACGTTAACTTATAGCCCTGTTTGTGTGTTTCTGTATTTATAACCTGCTTGTGTGCCCAAGCCCAAATGGCATGGAGAGAGAAGAAAATTAGGGTAGAAATCCATCATTTTACCTAGTTAGGCTGTTTCAGGAAATTTAAAAATAACCAGTCCTTAAATGCCATCTAGTGGTAAAAGCTACTGTCTTTTTACATTTCTGCTTTACGGAGAAATGCAGCTGGACAAGGAGCACTGTGCAAAGTCATAGTTAGACCTGTTTGGACTTTCTGAGTTTCCTTCACATTTTTATCCTTGAATGTCATGAGGTCAGAAGCACTAGGAATATTGGAAATATGTTCACAGGACTTAAGCTTTGCAGTGCCGTGTACTGTGGTGTCTCACTTCCAAATGCCTCAGCATGGCAGCAGGATCCCTATAGCTATGAATGAGGACCCTGTCCTTGCAGCAGGACAACAGGAGGTCTCCTACATGCAGTAGGCCTCCATGTGAACCCAGAAGCCTTGGGATGCTGGGAGGGGAAACAGCTACACATAATGCAGGGACAAAAAGAACCTTACATGAGAAACTTTAAAGCAAAAATATGTTTTACAGTATCTTAAAACTGGTTCAAAAAAGCTGCACCAAGACTGTAGCAAGCAGTACCAAGCAAAGCACCAAAAGTTAGTTCACTGATTCTATGTAAAATCCCTGTGCTGGGTCAAACAAGCTGCCAACATTGGCTAGAATACTCCACAGAGCATGAATTCCAACTAAAATTACTGGCCTCTTAGTCGTACCTTGCAGCCTTTCCTGGTGCTGCCTGATAAAAACCCCTGTGCCCCAATGTCATCAGTACCTATCAGAAGAGATTACACTGACCAGCTTCCTCCTGTTTGGACACACAGTGTTCTAGGGCTGCATTTATGCAGAAATTCCCCTTGTGTCTCTGCGAGTATGCTGCTGGGACCCCTGGCCAGCCCAAGACTACATCAAGGCTCGGCCAGTGACCTTCCCAAACTCTGAGCAACTCGATGGAGTTCTTTGGCACACCACAGACATACTGCTCTCCTGTACTTTCAGCTCCGCATTACAGCAGATGTGCCTTTAATCCATCCCCAGGCAATCTGGATCCTCCAAAGCAGCACTGCAGCAAGAGGTAGATAATGTGATCCCAGTGGATGTGCTGAGGCCAAGAACATATTCTCCAAGCAGTGTCACTCTAGCCAATGCTTCCACCCTTAAGAAAGTTAGGACAACACCAGATCAGGTTTGGAGATATCTATTTTTCAAGCAATGTACATCCATATCAAAAGGAGGGTAGTCGGAGGGTGGAAAAAGCCATTTTCTGGATTCCGTGCTGTAAAGAGCTGCAGCTTGATCTGCTGCAACTTGTTTTCTCTTTCACTTCTTTTCCCTGTAGATGAGTTCTCTTTAAGACATGCACATAAGTGGTGGTGTGTGCAGTAGTGTTACTATTACTAAAATAGGTTGTCAGGGCACTGAACCTGGAATATGTCTATGCCTGATCAAATGTTATATGCCAATGAAAGAATCATTAAGTTCCAGGAAGACTTCTGAGGATTTTACTGTGAAAATGCACAGCTCACAGCATGTTATCATCATCTGAACAACTTCTTGAGAATCTCAATGTCATTGCAAGGCTAGAAACAAGTTATCAGTCAGGCCCATCAACATCACTTCCTAAGAAACCCCAAACCAGAAGATAGCAGCCAGAAATCTACTTCCAAACCTGAATTGCAGTGGGGCTGGCTTCCAAAATGCACATGGAGAAGGAGATGCACAAGGATGCAGGATAACAAGCATCAAGACTACAAATCACACGAAACTGGGAATTTCTATGTTTAAGCTCACTTTTACAACAGAGAACATTTGCATTGCCACACACATGAAATCTCACTTACAGAAGCCTTTAATACCTCAGAGATGGGACAAAGCAATTGCCTCAGTCAAAAGAGGCACTTTTGATCAGGCACATGACCCCCTACTGAAACACCAAGCAAAATCATAAAGACCCATTTCTCTTCAGATATTCCTCATTTTCTTAATCCGAAACAGCACAGAGCACAGTCAGGGCAGCTGATTTGATGTTACACATAAAGTGACAGCTACCGCAGGCAAGCAGGCTGTATCTGGATGACTGAACAGTGTGGCAGGACAGAAAGCTGAGCAAAGCAGCTGAGCTGTGAGAGAGCAGGGGCAGGTCCACAGTTCACTGGCAAAGGCAGATCATATAAGACATGCAGTGGCAGACAACAAGAGAGGGCCAAGTGGGTCCACTTTCACAAATTACTGTAAGAAGAAGCTGTAAAGGCCTTAATTATTTCCTGCTGTAAACTGTAAAAGACTGTGGTTTGACCAGGTCATGAAGACTGATGGCAAAGATGGCTTCAAGCACTCCTCCAACCTCTTTGCTCTGCCCCTCAGGACAAGGAGGAACACAGAAACAGCCACAGATGAGGACCACTTCCTCCACTGGGGCAGGTGAATGAGGGACCAGGGAGAGCAAACTCAGAGCCACACATGCTGGGCTAGCACATTCCTGCAACTCTTGGTTGTTCCTGCATGGCATCAGCCTGGGGAAAAAAACAGGCAGTGACAGAGCTCTATGTCCTCACCCTTTCTACCCCTCCAGGCCCTCCCTGTAGGCTTTGGGCTCCTGAATTTCACTCATGCAGCATGTATAGTAGCATTTTATTCCATGCAAGTTTGGACTTGTGATAGCTGTGTAGGGAGGAGAACTCTCCTGGAGATCTTGCCCTTAGCCAGACAGTCTGTGTTTCAGCAGCCTTGCTGTCCATGCCTCCTACAAGTAATTTCATCTTCCTCTATCTCCTGCCCCTGCAACCAAATACCTCCCCTCCCTGTAATACAGAAGGTACAGGAACCTGGCATCCATTTTCTGTTTAGCTGGGTTTGGATGCCACCTATACTTGCAAGTGTAACTACCCCGTCCCAGAGGAGCAAGGAGTATGGACAGGAGTGGGTGCAACAGCATCTCATCAGTCCATGTCAGGGGCCCACCAAGAGCATGGGCAGCACAGGGGTGTATTCAGAGGCACCAACAGATTTGGTTTATCATGAGATCAAAGAAGAGTAGAACTGAGACCTTAGACCTATGGCTGAACCATTCACCAACCAAGAGGTATGTCCAGAAGTTAGCTGGTTGTGGTGGCAGCTGCCACCTCCTCCTTCTTCAAACTTAACACCACTGCACATGGATACAAATCACACTCTGCATACGCTGTTCCTCCACCCGGTCTGCTGCTATTCCCTTCTGCTGCTTCCTGACAGTAAGGCATAGTGGAACAACAGCCTGTGTTAACAGCCAAAGCACCCCAACAGGTTTCCTCCAGCTGGTAAGGATGTACATCTCCTCCACCCTCTCCATTTTCACCTGCTGCAAACCTTTAGAACATGTACTGTTTGAAGTGCGGTAGACTGAGAACTGATTGAATGGCTGAGCTCAGAGGGTTGTGATCAGCAGCACAGAGCCCAGCTGAAGGCCTGAACTTCATGGCATTCCCCAGGGGTCAGTATTGGATCAAGTCCTGTTCAACTTATTCATCAATGACCTGGATGAAGGGACAGAGTGTCCCCTCAGCAAGTTGCTGATGATACAAAACTGGGAGCAGGGGCTGATACCCCAGCAGGCTGCACTGCCGTTCAGTGAGACCTGGACAGGCCAGAGAACTGAGCAGAGAGGAACCTGATGAAGTTCAACAAAGGCACATGTAGGGTGCTGCACCTGGGGAGGAACAACCCCACGCACCAGCACAGGCTGGGGCTGACCTGCTGAAAGGCAACTTTGCAGAGAAGGACCTGGAGTGCTGGAGCACAGCAAGGTGCCCAAGAGCCAGCAGTGTGCCCTGGTGGCCAAAACGGCCACTGGGATCCTGGCATGCAGTAGGAGAAGCATGGCCAGTAGGTCCAGGGAGATGATCCTCCCCCTCTACTCTGCCCTGGTGAGGCTGCATCTGGGGTGCTGTGTCCAGTTCTGGGCTCCTAGTTCAAGACAGATGGGGAACTACTGGAGAGGGTCCAGCGGAGGGCTACAAAGATGATTAGGGGACTGAAGCATCTTCCTTATGAGGAAAGGCTGAGAGAGCTGGGCCTGTTTAGCCTGGAGCAGAGAAGACTGAGAGTGGATCTCATCAATGTCTACAAATACCTTAAGGGCAAGTGTCAAGAGGATGGGGCCAGGCTCTTTTCAGTGATGCCCAGTGACAGGACAAGGGGCAATGGGCACAAAGTGTAACACAGGAGGAAAAAGTCTTTACTGTGAGGGTGGCAAAGCGATGGAAAAGTCTGCCCTTCCCTGGAGACATTCAAAACCTGCCTGGACATGATTCTATGCAAACTGCTCTGGGTGAACCTGCTTTAGCAGAAGGTTGGACTAGATGATCTCCAGAGGTCCCTTCCAACCCTGGCTATTCTGTGATTCTGTGAAGTGCTTGTATGATTTTTAATCCTCTTTTCACTGCTTAAACTTCATAATCTATTACTTTTGCAATTAAATATATGACTTGCAGATCAAAGGCCTGAGATTAGGCCAATCTTTTAATAAGAAGACAGTGCAATTCCCTTAACTTGACACATTTGAATATAAGACAGTGGATAAAATCTTTGCTCTTTCAGAAAGTATCTTCCTTCAGTCAGGTCCTTGTTTCCATATACCCGTTAAGTGAAACCATCTTGATACAAACAAAAGCATTACTGAAATAAAACACTTTTTTATACAGACAATACACTAATTCTCAGCCTATAAGACATACCTTTCCAATGAGAAACTATGGAGGAGCAAAACTGAGGTCTGAAACCCTGTTTTTTGCTTTGATATCTCTTAGGACCTACAGCTCACACTGCAGCTTTACCTGCTGTTACAAAAGGCTTTACAGAAGACAAGCTACATACATTTTTTGTCCATTTCCTTTCAGCTAGGGTATGAATAGATGTAAATTTGCTTCTTGCTTGCTTATGTAGACCACTCTCTGGAGTTCAAGCATTTGGTTCTGGCAGTTTCTTGTCTGAATGGTACTTAATGAGCTGCGCATAAGCGCATGACCCAATTGCTTTTGCAGTAAGAAGCAGTGTTCATGCTGAAATAACACTGAAACATACTATGATTTTTGAGCTCACTTGTCTTTGGATTTTTATCTATTGGAAATGGGTCATTATTTCAGCAGCTGCAACAAGAAAGTGACTAAAAGTAGCACTACCTCAGCTTCTAACTCATAGACTGAAAGTGTTGTGTTACCTGCTCTCCACAAGAGAGAGCTACACAAGATCCAAGCTTGTGTTGCTGTGAGGTCTAATCTGAAACCTGTTATAGTCCCGAATTGCTACTAAGCTTTAGGAACTAATGGCATGAGGACAAAATAAAAACATTTCAGAAGTGCCTAGGTAGATTTCAGTGGCAAAAATAATCAATAATTTGATACTGTGACAAAAATTTAACAGGCAATAAGCCACTCCCCCTGTATTCAGCAGCCAGAAAGCAGGCCACAGAAGCATGGCTACAACTTTGTGGTCTGCATCGTGACACACTGAAAACTTTAAAGCTCTCATTCCTTTGGAGACTCTTTCATCATAGCAAGAACCAGCAGTCAATGAAAGGCAAAAAAAACCCCAACTTGAAAACATATGACATATATGTATACACACATTTATATGAAATGCATACATTAAGTGGTCAAGTGAACACTTCCTTGCAGACATGCAATAAACAAATATCTCAACTCTGTATGTGGATTGGCTCTTGCACACTGAGTGAAGAACCCAGATTTAGGATAACAGGAGTAGATGTCAACACATGCGATACATTCAATATTGTCAGGTTTAAAAGCTATTAGGCATACTATGATATACCTGTTTCTGGAGCAAGGCACAAAAGTGACAAAGGAAATCACATTTATAGTTAGAAATTGAAAAGCATTGTGCTCATCAGAGACCAAAGCACACTTAAGAAACAGAAGCCTGTGAGGTGAAGGTTTGAAAATTATCATACTGAAATAGGGCTGTGGGGGAAAACCCCAAGAATGCTCTGCAGGTGCCTCTAGAAATTCCAGCAACAGAAATTTACCCAGGAGCTGAAATTGTCAGCCTAGATTTAACACAGCCTTGAATGCTGCTTAGACAGCTACAATTGCAATACCCGCCAGACACTGCAACTTTCAGCCAGGTCATGAAATGGTTTGCCATGGTATAGACTGAGAAATCTCAAGAAAAAAAAGAAACAAAACAACACACAAAAAAAAACCTCAAAAAAAATCCCAAGCAAAACCACACTGTGATTTTGCAGACCAGCGTACATGCTAGAATTCTTTTTCATTCTATCAAGTGTCACAAATGAAACCTTAGAGTACACCAACAGCAACCTCCCTCTGGTGTGACCAAGCATAGGTGCTGGCTGTGGCCATTAATTTATAAGGACTTCTGTTGTCCCAAAATGAGAGTTCTTCACCCAGTGATGCAAAACCCAACTAACGCCCTGAGTCAAGATACTTGTTTATTTCATATCTGCACAGAGATGGGTGCTGGGTGGACAATCCACAAAGCTAACACACCTTTTCCTGGTTTTAGGAGGTTTACATACAGTTCAACAGTGAAGTTAGTCATTGTACATGATTGGCTGTAACTCTTTACGTAGTATTATGTACAGTGTGCATGCTCCAGAGATTGTGGAGGGCTGACTTCTCAAAGTTTCTGCTTCAAGGGGAGTGACTTTTATTACCATGGTTACGTTACAGTGAGGACAGGTTACTTTTGGGTAGTTTGTCTCAGGAATTAGTGGGTCTGCAAATGTTTTCCTTACCCTAGTTTCATGACACTGACTCTTCAGGGTCAGTATGTCTGCATGCCGTCCATATTCTGTTAGCCTTATCAGTTCCTTGGGTTATTTCACATTTTTCCTTCCGCCATTTGGCATCAATTCCTGGCGAAGAACGATGATTTCGGTACAGCACCTCCGGCCCCGAAACCGCGCCGAGCTTAACACCTCGGTTCTCTTTGGGACTTCTGGCCACCCGCCAGCTCCTCCCCGACGCCACCTCAGTGCCTCTGCCCGCACCAGCCCCCGCTCCCCCATTCGGAGCTTCCCGCCCGCAGCGGCTCTAGAGCCCCGGGCCCCGCCCACTCCAGCGCGTCGCCTGGCAACCACACGCTGGCGTCAGGCGCATGCGCACCGCCCCTCGCGCGGCTTCCGGCTGCTCGCGGTCCCTTCCGGGTGGCGCCGCGTTCGCGCCCCGCGGCAGGTCCTCGCGCAGCGGGGGAAACTTTTCCTGCGGCGGCGCCGCCGGGCAGAGCTCGCGCGGGCTGGGGGGGCGCGCGCCCGCCATTGCTGCCCTAGCGCCCGGCCGGGCGCCATGGCCGGGGCCGGCGGGCGGGGCCGCGGCCGCCGCTTTGTCCCAGGCGCCGGGCGGCGGGCGGCGGGCGGGCGCTGAGGAGCGGGCGGGCATGGCCTCCGTGCCCGACGGCGAGCAGCGGGCTCTGCGGGAGCGGGTGGCCGTGCTAGAGGCGGACTTGGGCGCCTGCCGCGGGCAGCTGGAGCGGGTGCAGCGCCGGCTGCGCCGCACCGAGCGCCTCTACCGCCAGGCGCGGCAGGGCAGCGAGGCGCTGAGGAGACAGGTAGGCCCCGCCGCCGGAACTGGCTCCCCCGCCCCTCTCTCCCCCTCCGGGCCGGAGGGCACCTGGCCTCTGCCCTGCCAGGCACCCCTGCCGCCGTCACCCTCCGAGCGGGTGTCCCTCGGCCCCGCTCCGCTTGCCGTGACCCCTGGTGCGGGCAGGCCCGGTGCCTCCCGGAGCCCGGGCCGCGCTGCCGGCGTGCAGCGGCCGGGGAGGGCGCTGCCGCTGCCGGCAGGAGGTGCCGTCCCGAGCGAGCGCCCGGCGGCCGGCCCCGCAGGTGGCGGTGGGCAGCGCGGTAGGGCCTTCTCGGCTGCAAAGCTGGTTTCACAGTCAGAATGAAAAACTGTATTTAGCAGAAGGAAAGATGCTTAATAAACAGGATGAGGCACAGGATGAGTGGAAGAGCTGTCCCGTGGATGCTGATGGCAAAATAAATGCCACAGCCACCACAGAGTAGTGGTTGTGGCCAGAAATCCGACTTTTCAGGATGGGCAACTGAAGAAAAACCTTGTTTAAGTTTTTCTTTTTCCTCCTAAATACTTGTCTTTGTTCCTGTATGCTTTATGAGCAAATCTCCTTTTCATTATGCCAACCATTCAAGTAGAAAATAGTCTCCTGCCAAAGATCAGTTGAAACACCGATGATGCAGTAGTGTTTTGCTTGAATTACAGAATGTAAAATAGGCTGATAATTCTTTCTGATGTAGACTCCTAAAATGCAGTGCTGTGTTCTGTAATGTGCTGTTTTTCTTTCAGGTTGAAGAGCTCACCAAGGAAATTCGTAATACAAAGGAGAAAGATGCATGTAGCGTAGAAGTACAGACAGAGCACTATGCTCCGTGGTCACAAGCAGGTAGAGGGGGTGGTGATTGCTTAAACAGGCATCTGGAACAGTATCTTATTTTGATTTTTTTTTAACATAAAATACATTTCAAGTCTGTATTCTTAGCTGCATTAAACTCAGTAACCTGACATCTTTTGGACCATTTCCCATTTATTCAAGCCATTCCTTATAGAACAGGATAAAATGTAGCATGGACTGTAGCAGAATTCATGCCATAGTGATCTGTTATGTAGTGATCTCATACATTACACACATACCTGTTTTCAAGACCTGATTTCTTCAGGAAGAGTAGAATAAATTCAAAGCAGAGGCACTACCTAATAATTGATTTTCATTGGACTACTTACATGCATAAATTTCCAGTTTAAGATTTAGGATCCTTAAACTCTACTGTATAAAATACTGCTTTGCTAATTTATGCAACTTCAACTTTCCACCCTCCCGCAGATTATTACTACTACGAAAATTACTACAATCACACTGACACTCAAGATTGTGCATCTGAACTGCCATTGCAGCACAATCATGAAACTGAAGGCACTGAACATAATTCACCAGAGGAATTGCAGACAAATGTTGATACTCCTTTAAGGATGGATGGCACCAAAGTTGCTGAAGGTGCAGAAGAGGAAAATCTCATCCAGAGTTCACAGGTTATAGAACTGTTTGGGGTTTTACCAATTTTCCAGTCAGCACTCTCTTAATGTTTCATATAGTTTAAAAGATGTGCTTTTGGTCTTGATGTCACTGTAAGAAGTGATTTTTTGTGATGGTCTGGTGCTGATGGTAACAGACAAATATCCTTGTGCTTTGAAACTAGTTCTTTTTGTCATATGTTCCAAGTGTAATATACTCCTAGATTTGTTTTGGAAAAACAAAAGCAGCACATTCTGAAACACAGGTCATGCAAAGCCTGAAAGCATGGCATTTTTTTATCAGCAGAGTGTGTTCAATATGGCCATGCTGACTTTCTTAAAGTGTACTTTTTTATTCTCCATTGATAGAAGGAGGCAACAGAAAAGGAGAAGAAAATTGTGGGGTGGTTTAGTCTTTATTTTTTTGTGGGGCCTTTTTTCCCTGCTATCCAGCTTTCCCGTGAGAGAAATCAAGAGATCACTTGCTTCATCTCTTCTTAATCCTAATTATTTAACTGATTTTGTGCCTTAGCATCTAGCAATTGAAATGGAACGGAGAGCAGAAATCTGTTCTGGGAATGTACTTAAAGGTCGTGGCTCTGTATGTTTTTGATGTGAACTAGTTTTGAATAAAGGTTGGGTAAAACAAAAGGCACAAGATGTAGTTTTGGCCCCACTGAAATCAGTAGGACTTTAACAGTAAACTGTAGCTAGATTTTTGCCTTCTTGTTTAATCTTTAAACAATCCAGCCCATAGAGCACTAATTTAAAATAGGGGATTGTAAAATGCTAAAGAACCAACAAGGTTCTTCTAAGAAGAAAATTTAATTTCTTATTTTCGTATATCAGGAAGTAGAAGATACTACAGTACAAAAGGGTTCTTTGGCAGAAACCTTGAGAGCTGCTGCAGAGGCTGCTGTTTCACAAACTGGATTTATTTATGATGAAAATACAGGATTGTACTACGACCATAGCACTGGATTCTACTATAATTCAGTAAGGTTTATTTTCAAAACCCTTGGCATTTTTTCTCTATTGCAAAATTTTGGTAGTAAAAGTCAATGTGAACAAAGGACTAAGATCCAAGCTGACTATAATTTGAAAAATGTTACTGAAGATAAATAGTAATGGAAGCTTGTTAATTAGTTGTCACATTATTTCAGTCAAGTTTTAAGATAGCAGGCTAAGATACAAATCTAAATTTTCATTTAGTTCTTTTTGATGTCTCCTACATCTTTAACTTGCTTGGCATTGTAGAAGTTTTATACTGTAAAGCTGCTCTGTAACTCTTTCAAAGCTTGAGCTAAATGGTGACTTGTTTTGAAAAAGACAAATTGCTGAACTAAGTCAGTGGCTTCTCCACAATGAAAAGCATGTTGAGAGAAAATACACAAAATACTCACAATACACTGGGTGGAGGAAGGAGCAGCAGAGAGGAACTGTTACAAACTGACTGCAAACTCCCCACTCCTCATCTCCCTGCACCACTCAGGCAGACGGAAGAGAGGTGGAGGAGCTGGGAGTGAACGAGCTGAAGTACAGCTTGGGGAAAAAAGGGGCAGGGAAGAGTGTTTTGTCTTTGTTCCTCATCTTCTGGCACTCTTTTAAATGACAGTAAATTAAATTTATTTTCACCAAATCAGATCTAGTTTACCCATGACGGTCGTCTTCCTGTCTTTATCTTGACCCATGAACTTTTTATTTTCTCCTCCAGTCCTGTTGAGGAGGGGAGGGAAATTGAAACAGTGGCTGGATAGTAGCCAGCCAGGGTCAAGCCACCACAGTCCTTTAACACATTTGAGTATTTTATTTCTGTGGTCCTATATTTATTTATGTGGTCCTATATTAAACTGGCTGTTTCTTTGAACAGTGTATCTACTGAAGTGATGATGACATTGTTCTTTGTTTCTTGTAAAGGAAAATCAACTGTATTATGATCCAGCAACTGGAATTTATTACTACTGTGACGTGGAAAGTGGCCGATACCAGTTTCATTCACGAGTAGATCTGCAGTCTTATCAGGCATCTGGTATTCAGCACACCAAGGATAAAAAAGGGAAAAAGAAGAGAAAAGAACCAGAGAGGATAACTGCAAACGAATATAAGGTAACTTTAGAACTGAACAGATAGAAAATGCAAAACCTGTTGGGTTTTTTTCATGATAGCAATTATTGGGTTGTGGGTTAGGATTTATGTAGAGGGTGTATGCTTATTTTCTGAAGAATTCAAACATCTTTAAACTATGTACAGCAGGTTGCTAACATGTAGTTAGTCTTCAGATAATTTTCCCATTGAGTGATTAAAGATGAAACTCTAAACTTTGATCCCCTCACTTTTTCAATGTTACTTTATTACAATGCAACTGTATATATGTCTAAAATTGAACGTCGGTGAATCTCTCCAGTTAGCGAGCACGCTAGAATGAATTCAGGCTGTGCATGGGCTGGGTTAATATCAGAAGTTCAGCATTACCTTAGTGTCTTGGTTTGGGGATTTTGGCTTGTGGTTTTTTGTTGTTTGTTTGTTGGTTTTTTTTAATTCATGTGATGGATCGAAAAATGATTGAAGGTTTTTGAAAACACACTACCCCTTCTCTGTGACTTTGTATTCCAAAGCTCATTCCATTGCCATTTTATTGTGTCTATACTATCATTTAGAATCGATGAAATGTCTGTTAACTTCTAATTTTTGGCATATTATGCTCTCCTATTGATATTTTGTTTGGTCTACATTTTTGTTGTCCATAGTGTGTGGATAAGCTGTACATCTTAATAAATGCCCGTCGTAATTAACTTGTATTTTAAGTTATAAAAAAACATAGTTTCCTTTCTGGTGTTCTAAGTGCTAAGAAAGCATACCATGTAGTACATAGTGACTGCCTTGAAAAACATTACTCAGTCTTAAACACCAGCAGTTCTATTGTAAAACAGCTATTAAACCATAAGAAGCATTTTCTCAATGAACACTATTACTGATGTTGAATCAAATCTGTATAGTCCTAGTCAGCAAATGTTTTATTACTTAAGATTTAGTTGAATGTATTGATTTTTTTAGTTTACAGTGTTCCTTAGTTTGCATATTTTAAAGCTATTGCTTTAACCATTGCATAATTTCATTATGTAGGCATCAGTCAAGCTGATTGGTTGAAATCTGAAATACAAATACTCTAACATGATAGTTATGTAGCATCAGTACAGAGTTTAAAAATTTTGTCAGGAGTGAGGTCTTCTGAAAGATTTGAAAATGGAAACTGTTTACATTAAGGACCAGTGAAGGCAGTTAAGTGGATAGTGGTAGTTGATTGATTACAGATTTTATAGGTAGGTTGTGGCCAATGTGGGAATTTCTTCTCATGAGATTCCCTTGCAAAAGCTTGAGGTGGATACTTCGCAACACGAAGTATAACTATCCTTTAGACTCAAAAGAGGGGAGCTGATGCAGTTGAAGCTAGGAGTTTTACCATCATGCAAGTTCTGGGTATGCTATGTGCAACTGCTGAATTAGCATTCTGCCCCTTTCAAAAGGTATTGTTAATACAGAACTTTATTCATCAGGAAAGCATCATGGAAAGCTTGTGTTTTGCTGATTGACTGGATACCAAGCAAAAATACCAAATCAAATATAAGAATAAGTGCAGTTTGTTATATTAGAATATAATAAAGGAAAATATCATGCAATATGATAAAAGGAAACTACTGGTTATTATGGACAATATGATAAAAGAAAACAGGAGCAAAGCGTCCAAATATTACTGCAAAGCATTACAAAGACTAAGAAAAGGATCCAGGCCCACACTATGGCAGGGAAGTCCCACTACCAGGAGTCTCTTGGTAACTGGGAAATTGCTATGTGGTGCATCCATCCATAGGTGAGGCTTCTGGCCCAGTCCTGGAGCTTGCCTGCCTTTATACTTGGTGAAAAACAAAAACAGTACATTCCTAGTGTACGCAGACTTTTAAGTTTATGCCAAGTGCAGGCGTGCGCTCACAATTTGTGAGATGCACACACGCCAGGGATGTTAGCCAGACACCCAAGCATGGTTTTCCTGTCATGACAGAGCTGCACGCAGTTATTTATTGTCTGGATGGTCCTACTCATGTCTTGCTTCAGGGGACTCGGGACAAACACCATGCGCTTGTTAAAGTTGTCCTTGAGCTCCCTGAGCTCACTGTCCCAAGTTAAACAATTCCTAATAAAACACAAAGAGTTTTTCAGCAGCAATCAGTTCAATAAACTTTCACCATAGCTTGTAGAAATAAGCCTTTATTGTATAGCACAATTAATAAATCTCTTAAATTTAGTTCTGTGATTAACTGTTACGTATTGACTTAAATAAACAAGTGTATTTATAATAGTTGTGGCATATACAGCTTTGACCTAACGAAGAACGTTGACTACTTTGTGGGATCCCATCATAATCCACTTCTGTCATCTGTTTATACTAGAAATAGCTACTTGCCTTCAGCTTATTTTATATTGATGGTCTTGTTAACAAATCTGTGTGAAGCTTCCACAGTCACAAGGTGGGAGGTAAACATCCACTTTTTCTGATGTGTTTTATTGATAGTGAGCTGAGTACTCTGCTTCATTTATGAACAAGTTTGTTTGACTAAAAAGATAACCAAAAAAAACATATAAAACACACTCTGTAGCACACAGATCTTTGCATCTGTGAACATTAAGCGAAGGTTAGTGCCATAGTAAGAATCAAGGCTATTTCTACATTTGTAAAACAAAAAAGAGAGAATTCACAAAGTGAAATTTAAAAATTACTCTTCACTATAACTTCAAAAAGAAAAGAATGCCTTTTTGTCGTCACTTCTATGTAAATGCACTGTTAGATTTAGGAAAAACAAAGCACCTTACTGTCATATTTTATGTAGCTAAGTTGAAAGCACTTTATTCTTGTGTTGTTTGTAATCGTGTAAGAAACCCATGCATTAGCATAGAAAAAAAGTTACGTTAGTATAAAAGATTAAGGTTTATTAGAATAAAAGATTATAGACTTTTCCATTACAAAACTGAAAAACAGGTTATAAGCTGCACAGTCCAGTTCATAGATATTTCTGGCAATACTATTGTTATCTAGTTTAATCTGGTATTGGTAAAAGAACTAATTATTTTATGCTAGTTATTGTGTTATTTACATCCTAAAACAAAACCAGAAATGTCTGGGTTTAAGTGGAACTGCTTTCCTGGACACTTACGCCCAGCCTTCTCCCTTTTCCCTCCATTCTCTCTTCCACTCTTGAGAAAATAAATACAAACAGGTTAAAATAAAACCTGTCCTTGAATCCCATTAAATTATTGAAGTTGTGAAAATTATTTTGAAGATTAGTACTTCATTATTGCTTTTCCCAGTTGGTTATTAAATTATGCTGCTAGCCTGAAAAATGCCTCCAAACATTAGCTATTTTCTTGACCACAGTAGCTTGTACTCGACTTTCTTTTTGGACAGCCAGTATATGTAAGAGAATGGTTTGGTTTATTGCCTGGTTTGCAGACCACTAATAGTGGAAAATAAAGCAATAGTGGGGTTTCATTCTGGGAACGTCATACGTATTCCCAGGACTTTATTCCTGGATGAAGATGAGATAGTTTATAAGAATATGCATGTGAAGCAAGGGAGGACCGTGAACAGTAACGATAGAACCTTAAGTACACAAAACGCTTGTCAAACTTGTTTTCTCTCTTTCAGTTAAAGGATTAAATGTAAATAAGTATTGATAGATATTTAGCATTACTTAGACTTCCTTATTTCTTGTATTTGGCAAGTTTTATCAGCTGTGTGTATAGATTATTACAGCAAATATTTCTACATGCATGGTACTAGTAACTATATAGCTTTTACAAAAATTGCGTGTGATTTTTTGAATGACTTATTCTATTTAAACCAAAGTTAGCATCTTTTTAATTTAAAAAAGATCATAATGAGGCCAATCTGTTAACTTTATTGTTTCTGGTTGCAGGAGGGTTTTTTAGTTGTGGTTTAGTTTGTAGCTATTGTGAAGAATTTGAGGGGCTCAGCTATCTTACACATAGTGTCTATTTATAAGGAGTAAGCTGGGAGGATTAACGCTACAGGAAATGCAAGGAGGTATTCCCACAAAATTTACAGCGTTCTTGAAAAAGCAATATAAATCAGATAATCTAAAGAATAATACTAATCTTTTAAAATATTACTGTATTTTTAACAAACTGAATCATCAAACAAGAAAATGCTAGTGTGACGGTACTTCTAATTGCAAAAACAACAGGAGGGGAACTCCTGTGCTCAGTATCTCCTGAGGAATGTTCCCAATTTGTACAAGTACTCTTCTTTGAAGAGAGTCTCTCTTTTCAGTCACCAAACTTCTATATTACAAGTAGTTTTCTTTTGACTTGTGAAACTAAGCATGCTGCCCACGTGTTTGCTTTTAATAGACAATCAGGGATTTTATTTGCCAGGATGAAGTATTAGACAGCCTTTGTGCAGCTTGCATAAAAGGATCGGTAGAATGCTTTGGAGCTTTCAGGTGCGTAGTCCAGTTCTGATCTCTTTTTTTGGTGGTAGGCCAAAAAAAAAAAGTACGGCAGGAAATACCATATTTTCTCCTGTAGAATAAAAACCTTTAAATATGTAAATTTGGAAAAGTTTAAAAAAAAAAAAAAAAAAACAACAAACCAGAAGGTGGCATAAATGATAATGTGGTCCCTGGCCCAATATCTAGATCCAGCACTTCCATATTGGTTGGAGAATAGACTGTGCAGTAGTGATCATGTAGTTGTCGTTGGATTGGGGCTTTTAGAAATACATAGCAAAATTTAGATGCAAGGTCTGACATTTGCCATTTTTTCTAAAAATTTTTATAGTTTATTCTTAAACTACCATCTAATAGATTTTATTTTACTGTGGTGCTCAAAATTTACTTCTGCCATATTTTTTCTGTTATAGATGTATCCTAGCTACTTCTGTAGGAGAGACGAGAGTTTTGTAGTAGCATTTCCCATAGAACTCGAAGCAGTGATTTTTATTTTTTTATCACATACAGTTTACTTTTTGCTGATATTCATCCCATCTTTAGGTACGTCAATTGGCAGAAACCATGGCTAATCTGAAGATTTCTTCTTTTGGATTGGCAACTTCTGGTGAAGGTAGAGTTGAGATAACACACACATTAGAATGTGGATGTTTACCTTGAACCTTGGTATTTTTATTAAAGGAAAAATATCTAGTAGTTGATATTTAGATACTTCTTTTCCTAAAGGAATTGATTTTTTTAAGGTACTTGATCAGAATAATTTCATCTATGAAGTAACTTTGAAATATATTTGAAACACTGTAGTAAGTAAAACATCTGAAGAAAACTTTGATGGCATTCCAGAATATTTACAAAGAGACGTATTTAGCATCATTGTATTAACGCAGTTTCCTGACTAAACAAACTTTAGGTAGGGCAAATTTATGTTTCCTGTATTTCAGAACGGTCCACCAGTATATAAAATTGCTTCTTTATGAATGTAGGAAGAGCTTTACTCTTCTTCTGGCTTTTAATTAGATTTTTTGCATTGGAAATTCAAGTATTGTGTAGGGTGGAAGACAGTAACTGAAGTACTTGTGAAAACAGTGCTAGTAAGTGCTTTCATTACAGTAAAAAGCTATTTTAAACTGTTTGAAAATGTTTCTTTAGTGAAATACTGAATTTCAGGTTCATATTTCAAATCAAGACAGCCAGTGCTGAAGAGCTATCATTCAGCCCTTTAGATGAAAGCACTGAGTGCCCATGATTCCATTAAGTCACCTACTGAACTTCTAGCAAACCAAGAAGCAACAGGCTACACATTCTGAAAAGTTGTATTTGTATATTGTGTGCTTTGTATAAAATCAGGCATAATACAGAAAAATGGCAAGTTTTGAAAGACAAAATGTCTTGCTCTGTCACACTAAAGCAAAAGGTATAGTTAAATGCTTAAAATATTTTGAGGTTTTTGTTAAAAACACGTCAGAGTATGATCATTCATGTGTATTTTATAAGTAGACCAATCTGTGCTTCAGAAGGGCATTGTGTTCAGGAGTTTGTGACCTATTCTTTCTAGTGTAGAACAGTCAGTTGCAGTCACACAAGCATGATTTGTAATTCTTACAAGATCACTCCCCGTGGAGGTACATAAAAATCCTGATCTCACTTGCATCTTTGGCTATCTTTGTCGCGGATGCAGAGGTATCATAGAATCTTAGAATGATTTGGGTTGGAAGGGACCTTAAAGATCTTCTAGTTCCACCCCCCCTGCCCTGGGCAGGGACACCATCCACTAGAAGTGGATGTGAATATGAACCAGCTCAACCCTGTAGTTAAGAAATAGTTTATTATGGATCAGATTAATCCTGCTTCTCAGCTTTACTCATGTTCTCTCACTCATTACTCAGTGAGAGAAGCACCAGAGACCATGTGATACCCAAAAAGTACGAAGTTTTTCAAAGCTGAATTGTGTAGACAATCCATATCCAACATAAGACTGTTGGGTAGGTCTACTGACTATTTAGCTATATTAGGCAAAACAACACATGATGCTGTAACAAACATGGTTATAGTGAGCACGTACTTCCAGACTTTGTGTGTTGTATGATGTTTGAGATGAGGAGTTAAATATCCCGCCATAGAAATGAAGTGCATTACTAGTATTTGTTAGGTCGTTCAGGATAATACTGAACATTCTGTTTACTGCCATTTCCTAGTTTTTAAGCAGTGGCTATATGGAGGCAGGGTATTAAGTGTTGTTTCTATATTTACACTTTAATACATGCTACATATGTTCTGTGCTAGTACTAGTGGTTGTATATAACAGAAAAGGATTTCTTCAGTGCAAATAAAGATCCTCTCACATGCTTTAGGAATACATTCAGCATTCCTAGGCTTAATGTTTAGGCATCATCAGGATGTGTTTTTTTAATACAGATCTGTGAAATCATTAAGTGCTCAAAATATGTTTTCTTTAGGAATACGGTTTTAGAATCCTTAATGTTGCACACATTTTTAAATGCAAAGATCACATTTTACATTCAGTACTTAACTATTTAGTTTATTTGCTTTCTTAACAGCTGATGGTAGTAGTAGTGGAAAAAACAGAGGAACTGCTGAGAACAGGTTAATGGTCATATTGGCAGAATGTATGTACAGAATTCTTGGTCTGTCTATATAAATGCTTAAAATTGCTGTTTTCAACCCAGAACAGAGAGTCTACTCTTTAGTAGCTGGACTTTGAAAGAGCACCTTTTTATTTTCTAATGCAGCAAATCTGAAGTGATGCCCGAAACGAGTATCACTGAATTCACAGTGGAGAAAGAGCTCAGCGGTTGGAGCATTATACTTCGTCATCAGTGCGTCACAGTCATCTGGTCCTTTGCCTCAGTTGTGATTTGAGCAGACTATTTGGTTTCTCTGTTTTCAGATCAGATAACTGAAACTTAGGTAGCTTACAGTACTATGGAAAGAAATACATTTAGGTTTGTAGAGCACCTTGGTATGTTTGGTATCATTCTAAAATCCATACCAAGCATAAATATTGACAAAGATAAATACATGGGAAAAGATCATTCACAGAAGTGAAAACCAGATTTGCCAAAAAAATTTCTAATATAATTAATGTCTGACGTGTGGACTGTGTAGTCTTCTTTTTGGCAGGATTATTACATCTCTTATTTGAAATAAACAATATTAGGCAGTGGCCTTCTGATTCTGTTCCTTCCTACTTTTAGTAGTTAGTTGATTCAGGGAGGGGGGCTGGTGCATTATAGAGAAACCCTAAACATACCAATAGTCCTTCCTGGACTGAGAGAAATTCTTGTTTTTGTCTTAAGAGCTGTGCCACTGATGAGTTTTTACAATTCTGAAAAGTGGAAGTGCTTTAATTTTCATGGTGTTAGCATACACATTAATTCACAATATCTTGGAATGTAAAATGCTTTATGTGAAAAGTTACTGAAAAAAGTCAAGGGTGTTTTTTATTTTAACTGCTGTGTTGCATATTTGGTAATTCAGGGCAATTGAATGCATTCATTTTGAACCCAAGATGGCAAGTAAACTTTTGTCTTTAATTTCTCTTTTAAAGCCATTTAGGTTTGTTCTTTTTTCTCTTTCTTTTTTTTCTTTAAAGATGGTCATCAAAGCTACTAGATTGAGAATTACATTTTCAAGGTACTTTGGCAAAATAAATATGAAACTGTAGATTTCTCGGTTAAAAGTTGATGGTCTGTTTTTCTGCTGATGGAATCAAATGGCAATGGAAAAACCTGCAATGACCTAATCTGTCTGGTATTCAGTAAAGAAATTTGTTGCAGTAGAAAATGGATTCTCAGTAGAACTGTTACACACAGCATAAATTAAACTTTTAAGTTCTCTACAGTATCTTGAAAGGCTTTGATAAAGTTGCAGTTTTGAAAGGAGGAAGAGCAGCTCATTAGGGGAGCATGGGTGGGCATTCCAGATATTCTAGACCATTGTGGAAAAAAATGAGAAGACAAAACCAGGAGGAAGATATGATGAAGATCAATTAAAGAATGTTTAAACAAGTTGCAAGAATTGAGTAAGAAAGGGACCAAAGTAAGTGTCATAAAAGCAAAACTGGAAAATAGTCAAGATGGTGTTGTACAAGTTTGAAAGTGAGGACAAGGATCTTAAGTTTTGTGTGAGAAAAGAGGAAAGAATAAGTGACATTTAGAAGAGGAGTGCAGTCACACCTTCCCAAATAGAAGATGGTTTCAGTCATGACTAACAGAATGTGAAAATGTTTCTGCTGAAATGTTCTGTTGACTGCATGTATAGAACTTTCTGGAAATGTAACCATTTCTTTATAGTTGTAAAAATAATTCTTCCTAGTGAAGAATTTGATTCCAGGCTTATAGCAGACTTTAGAATAGCTCAGTCTGTAAAGAATGTAACATTCTGTAACTCCCCTCCAGGATGTGGACACAGAAGAGCAGAAATCATCTAACAGCCTGAACTGCTTTTCCACTACTGAGCAAGTAAGTTCTGAAGAAGAAGAGTCTCCAAATATAAGAAAGAAGACTAAAGTGGACACAAAACCACGAAACAGTCTAACAGCCAAAGAATCAATTTCTACAGACAGTGTAAATTCACATTCACGCAAAAGCACACCTGATACTGCAGCATATACAGATGACAGTAGAACAGCAGACACAGAGAGTGAGCCAGAAGAAGGTGAAATTATGGATTCTGAGTATGAAGCCTATAGCAGTGAGGATGAATTAACAAGTGAAGAAACTGCTGATTCAGGAGACTCAGAAAACGAAGGTGAATTATTGTGGCTTTTATGTATGATATTACTGTATTTTTCCAGGAGCCCATTAGGAACAAACTACAAGAAAATTTGGATAATATAAAAAAATATATATAAAAACAAGTGACTTGAGATACTTCGAATTAAGAAGAACTATATGTTACTAGTAATTGTTTCCTTCTCTTTACTTGCGCAGTAGTCAGGAGTAAGTAGTGGTGGTTTTGTAAAAGTTGATTAGGGGTATAATGTTCTGTGCTTCTGTAGAAACCTTAGTGGTAGAATAAGATTTGTTTAGATTAGGATAGTGACAGGAGAAAATAAAGACTATTGCTAAAATAGAGGTTCTAGTACAGAACTCCCAGTAATTCTATGTATTGACTCTCTTCAATTAATACATAATATTTTGGGTACTGTTCATAAACAATCATAATTCAGCATAAGATGAGTTCACTGTAGTGAAAAGGCTGAATGTGGAGTACTCAGTACTATTTGAAATCCTATTTTGTGTGTGGTCCAGTGGCAACATGTAAGAAATGGGTATAGAGAAGAAACTTGTATATTGTTTTGTACCAAAGAAAGTGTTCTCCTAGGTCCTTAAGACCTCCTCAAGAATTGAATGGTCTCTTGCAAAAGCAAAGCAAAACAGAACAGAAAAAACCCCAAACAGAACAAACAAACATAACCTGTGAAAAACTCAATGCAATTAATGGGAACTATGTATGTGCAAAGGATATTCCAAATCATAGAATGAAATACAACCTATAGAAGTCTGTACTGCAGCCTGAGCCCTGCTTATAGTTAAATAGCCAGTTTGTTTCTTCAGTTTTCATTGCTTTACTTACTCAGCTACTCAGATTCTGAGTGTTTAATGTCATCCAAAATGTCCTTGCTACCATCAGCCTTTCAGATTAAATTTCCTTCTCATACTATTTTCTAATAATCAGTTCTGCAGTTAATGCTGGAGTAATAAAAACTGGAGACAATTTCTCTCGCCTAGTATCTTTTGAACTGGTGTCTTCCCATCCTACTATGTCTATTCCTATCCGAGATCATTGGAGACTGTTTCTGCAAATGTACATCCAAGGACAGAATTCATATAGCTGTTAGAACGTAATTATTTAACAGGTGCTGAGGCAAAAAAGTATATGCATCTGTAGGCTCTTCTATTATTTTTTCTTATCTGTATTGCTGCATAGTGCTAGTAAGGGTAAAAACTAGTAAAATTACATTTGACGTAGAAATTACCAAATATAAAGTTCTGTGTGCTTTATGTTTGTGATGTGAACAAAAAGGTGCTGCCTTTTCTCAAACTTAAAACTGTATTCTAATCTGTTACGACTAATGGTCCATACATGTATACTATGCTAGTAAATTCTTTGAATGTATTTGTATTTTATTGCTGTAACTAAACAGTTGTGCACATGAAAATAACCAGAATTAGGAAGATTTTTCATACTTCAGTTTGTGGTCCAAAAGCTTTTGAAACAGTAGCCTTGTCAAAGTTTTCTCTCAGATGTGCTTACGCATTTTTTTTCTGAAAGTTGCATAGTATTCGGCCAGGTCATGGCTGAATGTGTATCAGTTGTTTGAAAGCTGTGGAATGTAGGGGTAAAATTGTAATTTGTTGGTGGTAATAGTCTTTATTTTCTTGTAATTACAGACGAAGAAAAGATCTGGCCTCCTTGTATCAGAGTAATTGTAATAAGATCACCAGTTCTACAGACTGGATCGCTTTATATTATCACAGCTGTGAAACCTGCTACAATTGGAAGGTAAAACTGAGTGGAATTTTATGAGTTGTGTTTTAATCCCAACTGGCAACTATGTCCCACGCAGCTGCTCACTCGCTCCCAAATGGGATGGGGAGGAGAATAGGGGAAAAAGGTAAAGCTTGTGGGTTGAGATAAGAACAATTTAATAATTGAAATAACATTTGATTCTAATAATAACGATTGTAATGAAAAGGGAGGAGAGAGAGAGAGAGAGGAATAAAATCTGAAAGGGGGAAAAAAAACCCAAGTGATGCACAATACATTTGCTCACCACCCACTGACTAATGCCCAGCCAGTCCCTGACCAGTAATCCACCAGCCCCAGCCAAGCCCCCCAGTTTATATACTGAGCATGATGTTCTCTAGTGTGGAATATCCCTTTGGCTAGTTTGGGTCAGCTCTCCTGGCTGTGTCCCCTCGCAATTTCTTGTGCCTCTCCGGCCCTCCCGCTGGCAGGGCCTGAGAAACTGAAAAGTCCTTGACTTAGTATAAATGTCACTTAGCAACAACTAAAGCCATCAGTGTGTTAACATTATTCTTGTGCTAAATCTAAAACACAGCACCATACCAGCTACTACCAGACACAGTCTGAAACCGTACCTTACTTTGAAAGCTGTGAAAGCCACTCAGGGTTGCTTGTCCCTGCTCTTCATGCTTGTTCTCCTAGTGTGCAGCAGTTATGATGTACTCGTTAAGTTAGGTTAGCCCACAGTGAGAATTTTAAGTCATGTCACATAATGTCATGCTTGCTGGGGTAAGAGCATACACAGTTAATGTAGCTCAGCAGGCATGAAAATTTCTTAGTGATAACTTGATCTTGTGTCTGAGTCCTAATGGCAGCATAGCTGCAAGTCATTCCTTGAAAACTCTTCTAGAAAGTAAACTTTTTCTCTGGGCCACTAGGATAACTTTTTTAGAAGCGCAAGAACACACTTCAGAAGTTCAGCATCACAAGAAAGCATATCCTGGACTTCCTCACATATTCAGATTCTAGTAGGGCTGGTTCATCGTTTTTGAATAAAAAGTTGGGGTTTGTACTAGCTTGTTGTGCTCTTCCAGTTCTAATATTTAAAAAAATAATAACAATCTGTTTTGTTCATTGTGGATGATTAATGTTGAATTAATGCTTTCTTTCATGCTTACTGAAAACTTCACCCTTTTTCAGCTGCTTTTATCTAATGCTCATAGGTATGTTTTGACTTGCTTTTACAGCTGGAGTTTCGTGGATACATTTATGTGAAGATTAACAGATGACAATTCTGCTTGCAGTTTGCATATAGGTCCCTTACTACCTGCATTGCTTCTTCATTCCCTAGTATAAGAAACTAATACACAGATCCCTTCCTCCTACTGCAGTATTTTTGACCAAAAAAACCACCCTGTACAGATTACTTTCATTGCTTGTATTAACCTGCCTAATTCTACCAAGAATTCAACTTCAGCATTGAAGACTGGTGACAAGATGCACTGAAGAGCCTGAAGGATACAGAGTTCAGACTGTTATTCACAGGCATTGTACAAGGATAAAACTTCAGATAGAAGTGTCAGGTTTATAGATAAAAATTCAACAGTACAGCTTTATCATATATTTATTGCCTACTGTGTATAGTTTGTAGATGGAAGAAAGGACCTGAGGCAAGTCTTTACGTTGTGTATATAGCAATACAGTGTGTTATATCTGTAAAGCATCCTAATAGCTCAGAAGAGAAACATGTTATTAAGGTTCAGCTGAAACACACCTTTTGTAAGCCACTTGTTAGACCTATTTCTACTTTGTTCTGATTTATTTATCAACTTAACTTTTCAGAGAAAAAGATGTGGGACACACACTTCAGATTCCTGAAGTTGGAGTCAGTAAGGTAACTTTTGTTTCTGTCTGCTGAAAGGTAGATCAGTGTATGAATGAAGCTTTAGATTTTTATGGCTTTAAATTCTGCAAAATCTTACGTTAAATTTTTTTAAGAACTTTTAGAATAAGATGGGGATTTAGCCACATTTGAAATTAGAAAAAGGAAGACATACAGTATGTTACTGAATGGGAATTTAACATGAACAGCAGTGTGATTTCAATGTCTATAAGAACAAGTCTTTTTTAAAATTGGAGTTTTACTAATCCACAGGACAAAAAAATTATACTTTGAATCTTGAATTTCTTAATAAGTTTTTCTCACGTTTAATAACTACTCTGTTAAGTACTAATGTTATATAAAATATTGATGTCAACTAGTTAGAACTTTGTCATAAAGTAATCTGTGCAGTAGAGCTCAGAGCAACAGGTTTTATTTCATTTTTCTTCAAGGCAGCTGTATAAATACATGTGATGTACAGGTAACAGAATTTCTTTCAGTGACAGACTAAAGGAAAATTTTTCTTCTGGTTAAGAAAGATTAAAAATAAATTATGTGCTCTGTTTTGCTAACTACTGTAACACAGACGGTACATACTATAGCACTCTTACTAAAAAAATGTAGATTGACAAAGACATGTCATCACAAGCAAAAAAAAAAAAAAAAAAAAACATCTGCAAGTGGAAGTATCTGAAGTATGCTTTAGTATGTCTGTTCCAGATGATAGTTCTGATTAATCAGCCATTTACCATATTTCATACTGAACAGTTCCCAGAGCAAATCTTCCCCTGTTTTAATTACTTTTTCAGGCATGTATTTGAAATAGGGAGCATCAAGGGCCAAAAGGCTTTTATTTTTCTGTAGTGTTACAATTTTAGTACTTCACAGGTACCTGACTACTTATATAAGGAGTTACTTCACTTTGCAGATAAGGCGTCAAAGGCAAGAAGATAAATCACATTATGTGTAGAAACAAAACAAAAAGAAAACAAACTGGTAGTTAACCTCACTCTTCATGGTTAACAGCCACTTAGGCATTTGCTTTTCTTGAATGTAAAGTGTAATTTTAAAAAACAGTGCTACATCCTGCAGATTTAGCATCTCTAGAAGTTTGCGTTCATCCTATTCAATATAACAGAGGTAGAAATGCAATAATCTATTGAATGAGCTAGTCAGTATCCACCATTAAGGGAGTATTCCTGTTGTAAATGCTAGCCAATCTACCAAATTGTATTTTAATATTTTTTTAATGACTGAATGTAGCAACTGCTGTTGCTCAAAGATAAGAAGACATTTGGGTTTAAATGAACACTTTATTTCCAGACTGACCCAGGTTTTTTTTCTCCACTATAGCAAAAGGGATCTTTGCTTGTCAAATTTGAAAGAGTTGCTTTTTTAGACTTATTTTTTTTACTGGAAGTCTTAGTAGGCTTCAGAATTTTATTTTGGTTTTCTCAGTGGCTATTTTTGGAGGTAGTACATATCTTTGTGAGTTTGGCCAGGAGTTGCGTTTTCTCTGTTCTGTGTGGGCTTGGGAGTAATGCCTATATAGAATTGCAACAGCAAAACAACAACAACAAAAAAAAGAGACTGTTAGTCTCAATTTCATAAAGGATATAAAAGGAACAGCAAATGATGCCTGGTCATTGTGTGCTGGTCATCAAGATGCAGGTGAAGATAAATTATGTGAAATATACAAAAGCATGGCATTTAAGGAGCTATTTCAGATATGAAAGACCAGGTAACCTGAAGCTGTAGAATGAGATCAGGTGGTTTTTTTAATTGAAAGAGTTAAAAATGGAGTGCTGTAACATACAGAAGAAAAAAAGAAAAAAGCCTTTCATGTATAAGAAAGTTAAAAATACTCTATTACCGAATCTTGTAGTCCTTTAGGTAAAGGATGATTGGACATTGGAAGTATATACTTTTTCAGTCCTGAATCAGTTTATGGTCAAAATAGTTCTATACTTTAGCTCATGCTGTTCTGGCCCATTCATTTATGTTTCACATGGATGAAATTATAAGGTGTGGAATACTCTTATTTACTTAAGAGTACCAGAGGTGCTCATTTAAAAGGCCTCAAAAGATATTCTGAAGTCTTACTTTTAAATGGCATATCAATTGTGTAGTATTTGCTTAATAAGAGCATTTCACTTAGGCTTCTATTTATCAGTTCCATGCAGAAGTATATTTTGACCACGATTTGCAAAATTATGTTCTTGTGGATCAAGGCAGTCAGAATGGAACAGTTGTTAATGGAAATCAGATTCTCCAGGTGAGTACCTGTTGTTACAATGCTGTGTATGTTGCAAAAAACTAGTCATGTGGTCACTTAAAACATGTTATGGCAAACTGCCAACAATGTCATTGTATGGCTTCCTTTCATATATTAGTCTCTTTGTTCTGTTCTGGTTTTAGGGCTACTTACAGTACTTCACGTTTGGCTTCTGTTAAGAAAAATCCACTATGTTTGCAGTTGCTAGAGTGAAATGCCCATTGCAATTAAATACTTGCCTGCATTTGTGAGACTAAACTGAATTACTGAATTATGAGTAGTGTTCTGAAATAGAGTTCATGCTCTACATTAGTAACTAATTAACATGCTGCCTAAACTTTCTTTTGCTGTAGCCTAAAACAAAATGTGATCCCTACATCTTGGAGCATGGAGATGAAGTGAAGATTGGTGAAACTGTGCTTTCTTTTCATATACATCCTGGCAGTGATACTTGCGATGGATGTGAACCAGGACAAGTCAGAGCACATCTTCGCCTGGACAGGAAAAAAGAATCTTCTGGTTAGTTGTGTTATCATTTGTTACATTTTTATTACAGCTCTTTACTTGATAAACATGACAATTACTTCAGGTTTTTTACAGTTTTATTGTCAACTGTGAACAGTTCTGTGATAGATGGCAATGTATTTTCTTCTTGGATGTATGCCTGTGTGTAATACTAGAATGAAAATTCTCAGTTGTCTTTCTGTTTCAAAACATTGTTACATTATTAATTAGAAATTCAATCCTGTGTTCTTCCTTTTAGTTTGCCCAGCACTTAGCAAAGAAGAGAGAGAGTTAGTCAGGAGAAAAGCATTAAAACAAATACGGGTAAAATATGGTTTACAGGTGAGTTTACAGTAGAAGTTAAGTGTTTGAATTTTACATCTACTTTGTGATTCCTGTTTTAAGCCATAGACTTCAGTGAATAAGGAAAGTTTTCAAATGCACACAAACTTAAAACTCAAGCTTGTGTTTTGTACATTAAACAATAACAATTTACCAACCTCTGCAGAGAGAGATGATGGTAACAGGGCATGACAACTCTGTTAAAGGTTTAGGAAAAGAAAATCTGTTCCAACATCTGCAAGATTTGTCATCCTTTTGAAGTTAAGATTTCTTAAGATATTGCTATCTTTATTTCTGAAAATTAAGTTTGCACTAAATTACAGTGCTATCTTTTATTTGGAAAGGTAGAATAATGAGCAACTGAAAAAAATGATGGAAGGAACAGGGAAATTCTTCTAAGTTTTTAAGTCCACTCTGCCACAGAAAAATGCCAGCATGAATATGGAGGCAATAAATATAATATGTAAGCATTCAACTTCTGTTTTAGAGCTTATTTTAACAACAGGGTTACAGCAAGCACTTGTAGTAAGTACTCATGTAGAAAGCAGAATGCTGTCATTTGTCTTGAATTCTTCAGTTACCAAAATAGTATCAATGCAGAATGTATACATGCGCTTAGTTCTGTCTTGTACTCTGAAGAACTAGCTGCTGAGGAACAGCCTAAATGTTTAAATAGAAATCCAGCGGCATGTCCATATGGTTTTATGCTTGATATGGAGAGATTGATTCTTCATACCAAGAGAAGATTCAAGAGAGTATGTTGATTTATTTATGGCCTCTATGAAATAGATTAATTTGGCAATACTGTATTATTATGTGAATATGGCAATAACATACCTTACAAGGTATGGCTGTAATGTAAGAAACTACTAAATGATATTAGAATTAATATAATAGGCTGAAGCTGCCTCATTTTTGGAGGGAAGCAGTGAAGTTAATCAGAAATAATTTAAAGCTCACTTTCTTTGTCTTGATGGAATTTAATCTGCTTATAAAGAACACAGAGTATGAAGACAACAAAGCAGTGAAGAATCCAAAGTACAAAGACAGAGCAGGAAAACGCAGAGAGACCATCGGAAGTGAAGGAACCTTCCAGAGAGATGATAGTCCAGCTTCTGTTCATATGTAAGTTTATTTGAAGAGGGGGGAATCCTCAGTGTCATTCTGTAGTAAATACTAAAAAAAGATGACAAAGCATCAATTAGTTACTAGGATACAGTTTGTTAGATTATTAATTACCTGCATATATGTTAGGAGAGCCAGAAAATCTAAGCTATTCCTACTTTCCAGTTCACTTGGTCTTATTATTAGCTCTTCACCTTCCATATAGAATTCAACTTGGCAATAAGGATACTGAGACCACTTTCTTACCAGCTCAAAAAATCAAGGAACTCCCCAGCTGCACTATTGACACCTCCAGTAGTGTCTGTTTTTCAAGTGTCTCAATTTTGATTTTTCCTATCCAATCCCAGTAATAGTACACATGCAAATTTTTCACCTGCAGTTTTTCACTGTCAGTATCCAGTCTATCATAGGGCATACGTTTACACACCTCTTAAATGACACTTAATCTTCCTCTTAAATTACTCTTTGCTTTTGTAGTTGAAGTTGTGGTGGTTTTTTTAAGAAACGTGGAAGTGTGAAACAATGAAATACATGTGTTAGGATAATTTGGTGGTGAGGTAGCAATACTGCCTTTTCACTAGTGCAGACAATTCCCACCTACCCATCATGTATCTTACAAATCCTAAAGTAAGTAAGTGGTTCAGAAGGAGTTTTAAGAAAGTTGATATTGACCAGAAGCTTGGAATAGCTTTGGTAACCAAAGAGATTAATGGAGGAACTTGCAAAAGGTAGCACTACGGTCTTTTGGATAGCTCTTGATGGAGCTAGGAACAGCAGAGTAGTTGAGCCCTGGTTTCTGGAGCAGTATATGCATGCATGTTTGTCCTTCAATAATTGAATAGAGAGCATGCTCTTTGTATTGACTCTTACTTACCCAGTTATCTTAAACTTTCTTCATCAAAGTGAAATCAGCAACAGCAACAAAGGACATAAAATGTTGGAGAAGATGGGATGGAAGAAGGGGGAAGGCCTGGGCAAGGATGGTGGTGGTATGAAGGATCCGGTAGGTCTTTCTGGTTTTTAGTTGGACCAAAAAGGAATAGAAATCTACTTGCTGTGAGAAATGTCTAATTGTAAGCCACTGTTCACTTGAATAATTTCAAAATCCTGGTTAGGAAGGAATAATCTCACTAGGACTAATCTCAAATAATTTTTTACTTGACTAATAAAGTACTTTGAAATTTTTCAATTATTTTGTCCCTTCAGTAGAAAATGCCAGTGCTGGCTCTCTGTAAGCAAGGGAGGACAGATAGCTCTAGCCACTGAATTACTAAGCCAAGATTTGAATACAAAGTCTGGAGGAAGACTGAGATAATTGTAAGTGATGTGACTTCAAGATGGCTTATGGTGGAATTCTTCACTTCTACTTTGAAGGCTGATATAGCACAAAAATCAAGCTAGATGACAAGCTATGACAGAGGAAAAGCTGGCTGAAGTCACTGTAGCCACCAAGTGCTGGGCCTTTGTGGCAGCTAGGTTAGCCCCATTTTTGTCACCAGACATGTTGTCTTTTGGCAGTAGTGCTGCTCAGAGCAAAACACTACATTTTGTTGTCAGACTATGCAGCACAGGGCATAACACCGTTCACTTAGTGAGAAGTACTTCACAGTAATGTTAGTGGCAGGTGACATCATTCAGCACTCTACATCATAGTTCTGGAGATGGTGATTTGACACATCATTTTAACAGTACTTTAGATGTCCATGTATGATCTAGGTATATTAGAGCCCTAAAGAAAAGCACTTGGGGAGGGGGAATTGGGATCATAAAGTATGAATCTAGGTATTTAGAATACCTAATTTGCAGTTACAACAATGTTTAATGTATTTGACAGATCTACCTTCAGTTACATAAGACACATGCAGGTTTGGGTACCAGTAGACCAGCCTCTATTGAAGATGTTCAGATCATCCAGAGCAAGAATAAGAAGAACTGGGATAAAGCAAGAGAAAGGTTTGCTGAAAACTTCCAAGAACCTACATCACAAAGGGAATCACCTAAGATTACGTCTTGGGTTAAAGGGACTGTGGAGTAAAGTATCTGGTCCCACAGCAGGGTAATTCCTGTGTGTAAATAGTTGGGAGAGAATTTATTTTTGTTCTTTTTTCTTCTGCTAAAGCAGAACTTTGGTGATATGTAAAATACAGTGGTGGAAAAAATGATACAAGATTAACCCTATTATGTTAACTGGTTTTCTGTAGTCTTCATGCTTTTATAAAAACACACTTTCAATAAGAAATCAATGGAGTTTAGAGGGATATTCAAGTTTAAGCACTGAAAAGGGATTCTTATCATGAGCAGAAAGTTTAATTGTGTTTTAACACAATTTTTCATGGAAAGTCAAACAAAACATCTGTTACATTTAAATATGATACAGTGGTTCAAAAGCAAGCTGAATCAAATGAAGAGGGAAAAAAAAAGGGGGGGGGACAGAAAATGCCCTGGACCCCTACTAACAGAGCATCCATACTACCATTTCCTCTTTTGTATGCTCAGCAAGTTCACCACTCAGATTCATACAGTTCAGTACTAGTTACATGTCTCAGCTTACCTTATGGGGGTAAAAACCTTGTTTTGAAAAGATTCATCAGTACTGTTGCAAAAGAAATACTGCACTCCATGAAATAAACTGCCAGCTTTAGTGAAGAAAATGTTCAGAGATGGATTGTAGCAAAATTTTCTTCTGTGAAGAACTTTACATTTGTTCAGTGAATCTGTATCATGCCTTTAAAAAGATGAGGTATGTCTAGAAAACTGCTGTCTCTGTGTATTATTTATTAACTTCTTGTTCTGATAAATCCATTGCTGGCAATGGAGTTCATGCTAGAACAAACAAAAAAAACACAAACACAATGAACCAACTGCTTTTTGGTGGGGAAGGATTGCCAAACTGAAGCTAAAACTGGCATTTATTGAATGTTCCTAAACACAATAAATCACTGTCAGTTTAAGCAGTGTGCTTCTTGATACTATCTTGCACGTATGCTAGATAGGAGTGCTCTTCTAAATTGAGAAAACCTTGATTTTGTTTTAGTCAAGTTAAAGTTCTGATACTTGTCCAAGTAAACTGGGTAGGTATCACCATTCTATCAGATCATGCAGGCAACTGTCAAGCACTGCTGAGTAAAACCAAGGCAAGTTGCTATCTTGTATGCTGAGACACACATACAATATAAAGGAAAGTAGTCAATCTTTGTAATTTAAATCATTAAAGCACACAAGTTCTAACAACCTGAAGCACACCTTGAGCAGTAGTTGAAGATACAGTTATGAGCACTCTAAATGCCTGCAGCAATATCGCTTAAAGTCAGTTCACTGTTTGCCTTTGTAAACAGCTATTTTTTACTGCTTTAGTGATAATTATGAATTATTGGCTTGCCTTCTTGTTGCATTCCTTTATATTGCCAACTTCACATTTTCAGAGGCTCCCTACTTACAGCTGTGAAAAAAAAAATGTTCTTAATGAAACAGCTACATGTTAAGTTTTAGTTCACCATGTATCTAAAAAGGCATTTCTGCTAGTAGGAGGAAAGAAACAACCCTGTGTGATAAAGAAAGTTTTTGCCCTTTTTTTTAAAAAAAAAAAAAAGCTGACCTGCGTGGTCTTCATAGTAACTCAAACTACAAATCTTAACCTGAAGGGAGAGCAAGACTGCTTGTACATACATACCTTATTAAGAACCTTAGTTGTCCTCTCCCCAGTTATTCAAGTAACAACTGTAAATATCAATCACTGGTTTATTGTTGCCTTGCAAAGAAGAAACACAACAGGCTTTAACTGAGCCTTCATTTTATAAAAGTTTTAAGTAAGCCATCATTCACCTTCTGTGAGAGGCACAGCCTCATGCAGTCAAGCACTGACTGTTTTCAGTACTGCAGGTTCCTCTTTCAACAGACAGTTCCATATAAAGGGTTAAAGGTTAGTCTCAGTTTAGTCGGTGTGACAAATCCCATTACCACCTTATGATGCTCCTAGGAAAGTAGAAAAAGCAGTGCCATTAATACAGCATTAACAACTGAAAATAAGGTCTGACTAATCCTCATCAAGCAGCTGGGTGCCAAGTAGGAAGACCTGTATTGAGCTAAATAGGGCTTTTCATCTCCTACCTTAGTGACCTCTTAGGAAGTTTTAAGTACAAATGAGTTAGGCGAAAACCACCAGAGGTGTGCAAGCCTTATGTGCAAATGCAGTACTGCTTTCCCTCACGTCAGGAGGGAAACAAGAGTTGTCATTGCACTATTCTAATTTTGGAGGCTATAACCAGTAAGATACAGCATAAAGTTTAACTGTCTTACCTTCTCAGTCCTCCAACCATCCTGTTGTCTTTTTCAATTTATGATACTTGTAATTTAGACAAAGTTGCTTTTCTGTACATCAAAAGTCAAAAGTTTTAGCTGTTTGCTGTATGTTTATTACTAGTATGTATAATCTTAAAACTGTTAAAAATAACATTACACTCATCAGTTTATATAAACAATTTCTGTAATGCTCACAGTGAATTTTGTAGAGTACCAACTTAGCAAACATACTTCTGAAATTTAAAATAAAGTAAGAGTAGGTACATTCATCACTGTGTAAAAGCCACTGGACTAAGCACCTATGCCAGCAGGGGCTCTGAACTATTTTATACATAGAAGATACTTCTACAAAACGTACCATAGATTAAACTGGAGTTTCTGTTCTAGCAAGTACAGACCCTTTGCTGCAGCAACTGGTTGTATGCAGTGTACCCAGTAGGTAACAAATCCATAGCAGCATGAAGAGATGTCAAAAAGAGCATCCTGTTAGGAACAAGATGTATTTAAATGTGCATACCAAAAGGTTTTGTTCTATATAGGGGTTTTGTAAGTGCTGCGTGGGAATTTTTCCTCGTGTAGTTGCTACCTTTTAACCGGTTTTTTTCTGCATCTTACTATAATCCAGCAATACCTCTCTGATGGTGCGCATACCTGTGGTACTGGTTTCTGTGGCCTTGCAAGCACTGATCTTGGTACAGCCCTGAGCGCAGCACAGCACCATCTGCTCTCACGCGTTTGTGCTGACGTGTCTCGGTGTTATTTCAGCTCCGCAAAAGGGCACATGCTGCCTCTTCTGCTGCTCCTCAAGCCCCTTGGATACGACCGGGGAAAAAACGAGGGTTATGGCCTGGCCGTCCCGCCGGCGAGGCCCTTCCTGGCGCACAGGCGGCTCTGTCCGAGAGGCCGTGCAGCGGGCCGGGCCCGGCAACACCGCCCGCCCCCGCCGCCCGCCCCAGCCTCTGAGCCCGGGGAGCCGCGCGGCCGCGGCGCCGGCCCGCCCAGCCACAAGCGGCCTCGCCTCGCCTCACCTCACCTCGCCGCCGGGCCCGCCGCCATCTTGTCGCGTCTCGTCCCTCAGGCCAGCGGGGGAGGCCGAAGGAGCAGCGCGGCCCGCCCAGCCCGGCACCGCTGCGGGCCCGGGTCCGCACCTCGCGTTTGCACTTAAAACTGCTCCGCCGCCGCCTCCTCCTCCTCCTCCTTCCCCGCCCGCCTCCCACCGGGGCCGCGGGCTGCCCCGCCCGGCCGTGGGCTGAGGAGTTCCGGGGAAGGCGGGGGGTTGTCGCGGTGCCCTGCAGCTGAGGAGGAGCAGGCGCGGGGAGTCCACCATCGGAGGGCGACGTGACTGGAGGCCACACAGCCACGAAAGAATATGAGAGCCATAGATCCCAGTTTTAAAGTACACCTACATGACTTTTTTTAACATTTAGGATCAGCAATGATCCTAAGAACGAATGGGTGGAGTCTCAGGAGCAATCCTGAGAAAGAAATGCCGGGAGGAGCCAGTACAAGCCACCAAGGGAGCCAGCATGGCAGTAGCCTCAGCCAGTTCGTGGGCCATTGGGCCAGCAGCACACCTCATCCCATGGAGTGCTGACTCTTACTCTGCCATTCCCTGCATGCCTGTTGTAAATAACTTAAAACCACTGCTCCTCGGCCTCTCTCGCTCTCCCTCCATCTCTCTCTTATCTGACCAAGGATGACAGCAGACAGGTCTTAGTAGTCTTAGGTCAAGCCTGATTGCTACAGCAGACAGTATGCTTTGGCCAAACCTCAGCTGTTGGGCTTTGTAAGGCTAAACAGTCTGCACAGGTGGTCAGGCTAGATTTTGTAGCACCTTGAGTCTTGTGCTAACATCTGTTCATCTTCAACCTTTTCCCCCTTCAGTTCTTCACTTCCTCCTTTTTGTTTCCCCTGACTATTTTTTTTTCTTTTAGATCATAAGGTTTTTTGATTTAGCTACTTTCTACCCATACCATACCAAAAAAAAAGTACAAAAAAACCCAAAACAAAACCCAAAGTGCTCATTAAATATGATACTTACTTGAGTTACTACCATCACACTGCTCACTGAATTTGGTTTTTCAGACTTTTATCTTCTTTATTTAGCCTATACCACCACTGTGCAGGAATAGTCTCTAAAGTGCCCAGCAATATTGAGTAAGGCTTAATGTGAATCAAAATTATAGTTGCAGTTCCTTAATTTCCTTGGCAACACCCTAATCTTTCTGTTTGATTCCCCATCTGCACAACAGGAATAATAATACTTGTTTCACTCCATCTTTACAGATACTCAGAAACTGTCTAGACACAGCCCTGGGCAACTAGTTGTAGGTGGCCCTGTTTGAGCAGGGTGTTGGACAAGATGACCTCCCGAGGTACCTTCCAACTTCAACCACTCTGCAATTCTGTGATTACCACAGAAGGTGTAGTGAAGAACTGCTTGGCAGTTGGATACCACAGGAGTGGAGGCCATAGACATATCTAGGCAGGCAGGAAGAAGTCTTGAACTAACAATAGCAAGAAAACCAACAAAAAGCCCAATGAGAGTGGGAAGTTTAAAACTTAATGGTAAGAAACAATCTGCTGTCCAGCCTACCTTTCACCAGCTGTCCCTGAGGTTGGATTTCATGACTCTGAAGATGTTAAGCTGCAAGAACAGCAAGCATGTGATGAGTCTGGAGGGTAAATATTAAACAAGAGTTTTGGAAAGTACAGAAGTGTCTATTCTTTAGTGTAAATGCCAGCCTATGGAGTGGAAAGCCTAGAACAAAATTCCACCAGACCTTGTTGAAGCAGTTGGTGCCACCATGGCAGTAGGCGCTGTAGCCTGGCAAGTCCAGCATTCCTCTGTGCAGCATAAAAAAGAAACAGCAGATTAAAAAATTAAGTGATACAATGTACAATGCACAAGTGAGTGGCACAGGACTGGACCATTTCAGCTTTCCAAAATGTCACATGCTTTATGAAGAGAAATTCTCTGTTGCATGACGTGCAAAGTCCTGGTATTACCAAATGTTTGCTCAGAGGCAGGTCTGGATAGGACTATCTATTCATAGATGATTGCTTAGTGTGATATAGGGGCATTGATCCTCCACAAAGGCACTGTCAGGGAAAACACCACTGAGGTGTTTCTGAGGTACGTTGTCTGTTTGGAGATTTTTTTGAGAGAGGTTTTCTGATCCGTGTCAACCAAGAGGTTGGGGTTTTTGGTTGTGATTGCTGTGGGTCAGCAGAGCTTCTGGCAGAGTGAGCAATTTGAGCAAAGTTGTTAAGCTTTCTGCTAAGAAGGTCAGTGTAGTGTGGAAATGATAACCAGGAAGCACTGGAGATGGGCTTCTTGTGTTTGTTCTGGTTGAGCACGAGACAATTGCATGGACAAGCCCCCCTTCCAGCTTTTTAGAGCTTGTTTAAAGCACTACATGAGAAGGAGAGTATAGTTGGGATGTTCTTGAGAAGTATTATTTTTTTTGAGACAGTAGTTCCGTTTTTAATTTTACCATATAGATACTTAATTTTACACATATCTTTATACAATAAAGGCTTGACTTGGAATTTGCTCACAATACACACCAGGAGGAAAATCACAAGTTTTTTAAAATAGCTTTATCCACTACACGCATTTAGTGGCAAGTTTTGGAGGTATCTAAAGAAGGATAGCTCTTCTCATGAATTTGCAATATTGGGGGTTTATTACAGATTGAGACATTCTATGTATATTTTGACTTGATGGAGAATTACATGTGAAAGATGACTGCCTTATCTTCTTTCCCACATGTCTGTACATGTGGCACCCTGCAGAGACCCTGTCACTGGGCTGGCGCTTGAAATCTCCACCTGCTTGCTCAAATGCTCATTTATGGTGACCTTTGACACAGCCAGAGTTGAGTGAAAACTGAACGTGTTCTTCCTCAGACCTTCTGCAAAAACTGAGGTTAGCTGCTTCTTCCAAGGCTATATATTTGGAGTTATTCAAGGGATGGTGGAGCATTTCAGAAATGTTTAAACAACTGTCTACAAAATGTGATGTGAGCCTCCACTTGTTTCCTCACTGTCCTGTGACCTGTGTTCAGAAAGTATTTCCTTTCCCTTTCCTGCTGACACCTGGTATGGTAATATTCCAATTCCCAGTATTCACCATTAAAACTAATGAACTGTTGAAGCCTAGATAAATCACTGTAGTCGTTACAAATAAAGATTAAGAAGTCTTAACAGAGTGTAAGGCTCATTTTTGAAGTGCTGCAGTGGATGCATTGTCAGGAGGCCTTTAAGTTGAGCTCTCAGTACACTTGAAGAGGCCTCCTGTAACAGCTGGAAGGATTATTAATAGATGCCACAACTGATTTAGGTAAAAAATATGTTTTCTTGGGGGATTTTAACTAATGAGTCATGTCATTTTGTTCACCTTAGCTTTTATTTGTTTTGCCTTGAAAAGAAGTTTTTGTTATGCAGACATGGATACAGACTGTGTTGCCTGGGGTTTGAAAACTTGAAAGGGCAGTCTACAAATTCTGGAATATAAGGGCAGGAGTTTTAACTGGGATGTCAATGTGTCTTTGGCTGAGTGCATGCTGACCTCCATCAGCTGATGATCTGGCCCCAGATGCTCATAGGCCAGTGTTAGTAAGCAGGTAATACCATAGGTGCCGGCACAGAAGTTACACACATCTACACATGCCCTAGTTCTGCAAGCTGGAGGAGAAATTAAAATGTTTATGTCAGACATTGGAGGAAGAACATGACCCCAAACTGAGAAGTGCATTCCTCTCTCACAGCACCATCCTCCTGCTAAATTTTGTGTGTGTAGCCAAGGAAGATTGTTGTATTGTCATTCATTTAGAAGCCATGGTATGTTTGCTCACCTAATGAAGCATTTACCCCCCACTTGTATTCAGCATTTCGGGTGACAGCTGCACTAATAGTTGGTGTAATCATAGTGCCAGCCAAATAGTAGCAACGTTACAGGTGCCAGGATGCTTACTTATTTTCAAAATGCTGCACATTTCAGACTGCACATTTCTCATTTGAATAATTACATGCTTTGTATTCTTTTACATGCCATTAAAAATAGAGTGTTAAAATCCATAACTTGACAGCTGCAGTGGCACCATTTTTTAATGGCTTCAGTTGGAGTGATTCAATCATCTAACAATCAGCAATGATTTTACAACGCATATTTTGGAATCTAAAAGGCTCTTTTAGAGTAAAAAATCACTTTCTGCAAAGTGAAGATAGCAGTCTTCACTTTAGGCTTTCACAGTGATATTTTTTTGCCAGATACCTGCCACTAAGTTTCTGTTGATTATGTAGAACAAGTTATCATTTCATCGATGCTTGCATCTGTTTTGGTTTTTTTTTATGATGGCATCTCTCTGAGTTCAATACAGTTACTTGGAATTTACACTAGTATTAATAAGAGAAATAGGTCCCCAACCCTACATCCTCAGAATGGGAGGTAGTAACCAGAACATACCTGAGCACACTGATATACCCCACACAAAATCAACATGAAGAGTATGTTGTGAACATTGTAGTCAGGCCCTCAAGTGTTGCAGAAATGCAAGAACTATAGTTGCCTTAGCATTTATTAGAATTTCCAGCTGTTGAATGTTTATCTGTGTGATGCTAACAGTACTGTTTCAATGCAGTTTTCTTGCTTGACAATGTAATGTATAATTATATTCTTATGCCCTCTTTATTTCTAAAGTTCCTCTACAGCTTTTTTGCACAGAAGGGAATGTGCTTAGCTAGCAAGCAACTGGAAAAGACTTTTTCTTTTCACTTTTTCTTTCCTCGCTCATGACTCCCATTCACATCTTCTGGCCTGCACCAAAAATCCCATGTTCTTCCTTGGACCATCCTTTCTTTTCATCATTAGGATTCCTATGCTGCCTGCACTGCACCATCTGTGCTACAGCAGTACAGTTACAACTAGTGCATGAACATCAGGCTGAAGAAGCTGCAGCAAGTGGTGCCAACAGTTGAATAAATTACTCCTTTATGATTTCACATATAAGCACATCAGTCACCTACTATTTTCAAGTCATAAAATCATGGTTATAGAGTGATTTGTGTTGGAAGAGACCTAAAAGATCATTTAGTTCCAGCCCCCCTGCCATGGGCAGGGACACCTTCCACTAGACCAGGTTGCTCAAAGCCACATCCAAACTGTCCTTGAACACTTCGAGAGGGGGGTCATCCACAACCTCTCTGGTCAACCTGTTCCAGGGTCTCACCACGCTCGCAGTACACTATTTCTTCCTAATATCTAATCTAAATCTATCTACTTTTAGTTTAAAAGTGTTATCCCTTGTCCTATCACTACATGCCCTGATGAAGAGTCCCTGTCCATCTTTCCTGTAGGCCCCCTTGAAGTACTGGAAGGCTTCTGTAAGGTCTCCCCAGAGCCAACTCTTCTATGAGCTAACAACTCTCTCAGCCTTTCCTCACAGGAGAGGTGCTCCAGCCCTCTGATCATCTTCATGGCCCTCCTCTGGACCCACTCAAGCAGGTCCATGATTACTTATGCTGTGGGAAAGACAGTGCAGAAGGTGAGTTCTCATGAGAGCAGAGTAGACAGGGAGAATCGCCTCCCTCAGCCTACTGGCCACACTTCTTTTGATACAGCCCAGGATATGATTTGCTCCCTGGGCTGCAAGCACACATAGCTGGCTCATATTCAGTTTTTCATCTACCAGTAACCGAAAGTCCTTCTCCACAGGGCTACTGTCAATCCACTCATCACCCAGCTTTTATCCATGTTTGGGGCTGCCCCAACCCATGTGCAGGACCTTGCACTTGGCCTTGCTGAACTTTGTGATGTTCACATGGGCTCGCCTTTCAAGCCTGTCAACATCTCTCTGGATGGTATCCCTTCCCTGCTGCCACAGATCAGCCACACCGCTGATCTGGTGTTATCCACAAACTTGCTGAGGGTGCACCCACCCCACTGTCCACACCCCCAACAAAGATGTTAAATAATACTGGTCCCAGTATGGACCCCTGAGAGACATCACTCATCACTGGTTTCCACCTGGACACTGAGCCATTGACCACAATCTTTGGGAACAACCATTCAGCCATTCCTTATCCACTTAGTGGTCCATCTGTCAAATCCATGTCTCTGCATTCTGGAGACAAGGATGTTTTGCGGGGCACTATCACATGCATTGGACAAGTGCAGGTACATGGTGCTCTCTTATCCCTATCACCAATACTTTAACCCCTTTGGAGGAGGCCACCAAATCTGTCAGGCACAATTTGCCCTTGAAGTCATGTTGGCTATCCTGTTGGTTATTCTTGTATTTAAAGTTAATCAACATGCTTCCGTGTTTTGATGTCCAAAACCAATCTTTGAAGGCTCTGATCAGTACCTGGCCAGTGTCTTACTGTGCTGCAGCCTTCCAGAAGAGATAAAAATCCAAGATCTTAACTTATTTGGGCCGTTATGGTTTCCACAAGGTTTTCAGCACACATGGAAGTATTTTGACCAAATTTGAACCCTGAGAATTACAACGCCATACAGATAATTTTTCCCTTTGCTAAATTTTCACTACACTTTCCATTTTTGCTTCTTGTCAGAAGTGGTCACACAGTAGCTATGCACTGCCTCATTCCTGTAGGGCAGTGACACTATTACCAGAAGCGCAAAGTTGGAGACCACTGTATCTTCAGCATGGCCACATCAGTGGAGATTACAATCAGAGCACTGGCACAAGAAGAATGTAAGTGCACAACTCCCAGGTGCAGAAGAAGTTTCTGCACTAGCCTGACATGAGCTGTTATGGGGAGCTGAGGCAGAGGAGGACTGAAGGGGTGCAGAGGGTCTGTTCTTACCAATCTGGCAGCTTCAACACCTTTTATAATTGCAGTTGCATCTGAAAATGCAGCTGCTTGTCTGGCTGATGATCACGGGGACAAGAGGTCTGGGTTTCCTCAGGTTGGAAGAGTGACTTACACAGCTCTGCTCTCATGCTTCTGCAGAATAAAAGCCCTTCATCTGCATGTAGGAAGAGTGCTAGAAATTCTGCAAAGACTGATTTCACCAACTGCATGGCAGTGGTCTTCCTGATTGTTTATGGAATTAGCTTCATCTAAACAGCCTGAGCATTCATTTGGACTTCAGAAACATCTTTTTCTGTGCATCCCCACCACCCAGCTTGTACTGTGACAGAAGTTGGAAGTAGTCTGGAGAGCCATAACAAGAATGACTAGAGGAATGGAAAACGTGCTTGGGAGGTTGAGCTGAAAAATTTAGTTTGTTTGTCGTTAAAATAAAGAGTGGGTAGACATGGACAAAGACTTTGGAGACATGGTGTTGAAGAGGTTAGTACCCAGTTATGCCAAACCTTTGAGGGAAAAAACAAGTATAAATGATCCTAACATGCAGCAAAAGACAACCAGCTTTGGAAAAATTTCCCCTTCCATGGGCCAATGTGTTGAAATCTCTGAGCAGAGTGCACGTTTATAGCAGCAAGTTGGAAAGCTGTCCCCAATGAGTCCTCTTCTTAGAATCATAGAATCATTTAGGTTGGAAAAGACCTTTGAGATCATTAAGTCCAACTGTTAGCCCAGGACTGCCAAGACTAAACCATGTCCCTAAGCACCACATCTACGTGTTTTTTAAACATTTCGAGGGACGGTGATTTCACCACCTCCCTGGACAACATCTTGCAATGCTTGATCATCCTTTCAGTGAAGAAAGTTTTCCTGATATCCAATCTAATCCTCCCCTGGCGTAACTTGAGGCAGTTTCCTCTTGTCGTATCACTTGTTACTTGGGAGAAGAGACCCACCCTCACCTGTCTGCAACCTCCTCTCAGGCAGCTGTAGAGAGCAGTAGGGTCCCCCCTGAGCCTCCTCCTCTCCAGGCTGAACAGCCCCAGTTCCCTCAGCTGCTCCTCACAAGCCTTGTGCTCCAGACCCTTCCTCAGCACCTGCCTTCAAGAAGGCAGCCAGGGCAGATCTCCTGATGCTTCTTCCAGCCCTGTTCTCCCTGCTGTTGAGTGCTGCAGGAAACATATACAGGAGTAACTTAGCAATGTTGTTGGATCACTCAGGTAGGGATCAGCTTGTGGGTCAGGCAGGCATCAGATCAGTTCACCTCTTGAAGTGCTATCTGCTCAACTGTAGGTTTTAAAACACTTTTTAAAAAATGGGGTTTTTTTTAAGTCTGCATTTCATCCTGTGTTGGTACATCTCTCAGGCTCAGCCATTATAGCCATTTGCAAAAGCAACAGAAGCTGTTAGTTTTCTGAAGACTTTTTCAGAGTTAAATGAATGCATATTTCACTAGCTTCCATACTGTGCAACCTTTGCATTTTGATGGAGTTGTACTCCCTGTTTTGCATTTCATTTCAGTGCATTCTGTGAGACTAACTAGAACTTACTAGGAAAATGAGTTTTTCTAAAGGATTTTCAGAATTCATCTCTCATCATCACATTTTCCATTTCTTCCTGATTTCACATCTCTCTATGTTCTTGGTCTCAGTTTTTCCTGCTTAGAAGTGCTGACTGCTGTGCAGCATACATTTTTCCTGTAGAAACGGAGCTAGAATGGTAAATGTTTCTCTTCAGTCTCCTCTTTGCATTAATGGGGGGAAAAAAAAGAAAAAGAAAAAAAACCCTCGATCTTCATATTAATCAGGAGAAAACTTGTCCCTAGCAGCCTCTCTTCAATCTGAGCCTGACTGGAGATTGGTATAGCAACTTGCAGTACTGGTTTAAGTGCCATATTCGTTACTGAGAAGTAAAAACCTAGTAAGTGAGCATCCCTCCATGAAATGTTAACCCTTTTGTAATGACCTATTTAAACATCAAAAAAGACATTTTTAGCTGATGTAAATCAGCATAGGCCCAGCTATGCAGTTTAACACCATCTATTCTGTTTCACACCAAACACTCTCCTTTATATTGGCAATCTTACATCTGGCTGTCTAGAACTATAATCCATAGATCTGTGGACTGGCACCTGTGGACACGGCCAAGCAGTCCTCAGTAGGTCAAAAGCTATGGAGCAAGATTTTCTTTTTAAGCAGGCCTCTTTCTTCAGACCTACTCTTTAACATTGCTCAGTTTTGATGATTAGCCTCCTAAGATTGCTCAGGGTGAACAAATTGAACAAATTTATCTTCTAATAAAACTGCCAGGACTCATGTTGCTGAGGTCCTCCAAGAACTTAATGTCCCTTCAGACTGTTTACAGAAAATTAGGAGGAAGTGAACTGCAAGTAAGGGGTTTGCACCCATGGTAGCCTGAAGTCCATCGCCTCTACAAGACCTGGGGACAGGTCCTGTCTGCATATACCTGAAGTGGGTTAGTTAGAGTGCTCTCAGTGTATATGCAGACCTTACCTTGGGCTAGATGGCATATTTCAGCGTAAGCCTGGGCTTATCTGACCTAAACCTAATGAAAAGAAGCTGGATTTAAACTAAAGGAAGAATGATTTTCGCTGGGCTTTGCACTAAATCAACTACACCAGGTTTTAAATAACACTTTGAAAGAAGACCCTATAACTCTGCAGGCAGGCAAGCCTTTAAGCTTCAATTTGTTTGCGTGATGTGCAGACCAAAGCATACAAAGGGAATCGTTGTTTCCCCCCCAGCTTTGATCCACACGTCTCTTTCTTTCTTCACTTGTTTTTTTCTGCTGGACCCATGAGGTCATCTCAGTTTGACTGTTCATTTGTGACTGCAATAACAGTTTATTAGAAGATGTCACACGTGGTGAAAATACCTGCCCTAATACTGTTAACAGCATGATGAAAGACAGGTGATCTCCACCTGGCCAGGGCTGGAAGCAGACTCTGGAAGTACTGTTTTCCTTATCTGGGACTGATTTCAGTCTCAAGCCTATTTGCCAGTGTGACATGTCATCAGATTTCCAAAATACTCAGAGAAAGGATTTGCACTTACAGCTGCACACTGATGAGTGCCCCCTCTTATTCCCCTCCCCCAGCTCATTAACATGCATGTCTTCCCTTAGTGTTTGTCATTATGTGAACAGCTGGTAACTGTTCTGTTTTCCTTCTCATTTCAAAAAGAGGACTTCACAGCCATGAAGAAAATTAGTATTAGGTACAAGCAATTTTTAATACTGACTCCAGGTCCATTAATTTTTTCATTATCATTATCATCATCATCATGGCAAGGGTGGGCAGGTATGCTATGGGCCTGATTCTCATCTCACTTGGAGGAGTATAAAGGGAGAAAAACTCTTCCAAAGGCAGAAGAGTTATATCAATGCAAACTGGGGTAAATGCAGATCAGGGTTTGGCTCTCATTACATTTTTTTCCATGGCTGACTTTAAAATATGAGTAGTTTATCTTCCAAATCCATTTTACCTGTAATTAACTTAATGAAGACTTTTTTTTTCTGCTTGTATTTCTCAAATACATGCTCCACCAAGATTTTAAATGTCCCCTCTGGCTGTGTATCTTATGATCAAGGTAGAAATTATTTCTCTCACGTATCTAAGGAGAAGATGAAAAAATAAGAGATAATTGGAAACCAGACATATTTGCTAGGTCCTCACTTTGATTTATTCCCTCAGTAGATGACTGGTAAAGATGGAAAATGCATTTTTAGTGTATCATGGCTGTATTCAGAACTCTGAGCAGTAGTCAGCTCACAAGACTTTGTGAACTGTCTTAAATATTCCAGAATTTAGATCTCCACCTTGAAGACGGTTTTAGAGTGATGTATTACCCTGGATTTTTTAATTACTTAGAGGAGTAATTACCCTCCATGCCATTCATCCCAGACATGAGGTCTTTTCCACTGTCTGTTCTCAGGCCATAACCCTAAGAACACATTTATTTTCCATAGGAATCAACAGCGATATACTCATCAACAATGTTTTCCCTGGTGTAGGAAGCTCAGGTAAGGTGTGGTAACGTACTGTAAATCAAAAAAATTGTGGAAAAGAGCAAACATGAAACATACTCTGTTCACAGATAAGATTTTCTGGAAAAATGTTGAACTATAAAGCTGTGATATGTGATCACTGCATGATTAGACCAGTCTCCACTCCTTTTCCAGATTAAACAGAAGTGCGAAATGGTGAAGAGCCTTCTCTTCAAACCAAACAAGTTCAGTATGTATTTGCACTTAAGTTAAAATAGATCTTGTTGTCACAGGGATTGGAAGTCAATAAGACGCTATGTCTTCTGATTATTTTTTCGCCGTGAGGTCACATTTCCATCTCCGAGCTCTTTATTCTCAACCAGGTACCACTAGAGGGTGCTCAGATAGCAGTATTACCGGGAATTTGTAAATCGTCAGTTCTGAGATTTTTGGCTTTTGTGCAGCTAGTTGTGGCTTTAATTCTCATCCTCCTACTTGCTTTGGCTGTTTTGTTTGTTTGCTTGTTTGTTTTCCCTCTGTCTCTTTATTTAGAGTTTCTGCAAGCTGAGAGACTCTTGCTGAATGAGTTACTGGTTCATTATCTTGATGCTGTTTTAATGGCATTTGTCAGCACCTCACAGTCTCACTGCGTTGCTCCTCACATCACGGCCAAACGTGACTTACCACACAGCAGACATAAAACCAGCATTAAACAAGAGCTTCCGAGTTATTAAAATAGATGTGGTAGCATCCAGGGATCTAGGACCGTTTCAGGGTAAGCAAACCTGTAGTACTTAGCTCACTCCCTCCTCTATCCCCTCCCAAAACTAAGCATATTTGTTTTCTCCAGACCTTCCAACTTCCATTTCCCATGCAAGGAGACATTCCATGTACTAAAATTGCTCACTTTGTCACTTATACTAAGAAGCCTAAGCAAATACATAGCACTTAAATAAGCCTCATGCTTGATGATTGTTGCAGCTCTCCCAGAAAGTACATTTCACTGTGCTATGCAATGTCACCACCCTGTGTTAAAAAAACTCCACCAGGTAGGGAGCCTGTGTGGTGACGCTAAAAACTTTGCACATAGACTGTTTATACACTCTCCGGGGTCAAAGAGAGGAAATTTTTCGTAGTCAAGAGAGATTCATAGCTGCCACCCTGCCTCATAGCTGAACTAGGCTTTAGCAGTAATTAAGTAATCTGTGGAACACCACATACCTACACAGTGCCAACAAAACTCAAACAACATTACATTCTTCTGTTTCTGCTCCAGTCTACAATATAGGTTGAGACATTGTAAAGAACAATTATTTAATTAAAGGTAGGTTTGGGAGACTATAGCTGAAAAAAACCAATTCCCACCTTCTAAGGGATTCCTAGAATGAATGAATTGGATGGAAAGTGAGCACCAGATGAGCAAGAAGTGTGTGACTGTAGGCCATTCGCAACATACAGATTTGGGTGGGGAAAAGGAGAGAAAGTCTCTGTCAAGAAAGAGGTCAGGAAAAGTGCCTGACCACCCTGTGGATACAGAACTGAGTGCCTTTGCTGTATACAGCTCTGCAGGCATGTTGCGGATTAAATTGCTCCAGAGTAAACCAGAGTTTTTACTTACTTGGGCTAAGAATGTGTCTTTCAGGGACAAAGACACGGAACTTTCTTAGAGTTTCAATGAGGTCACTCCCTTCGCCGGATTGTGCCTCTGATCCTTTCCTCCATTGCCTCTCTGTGGAACCAGATACCACATTTCTTCAGGGAGGTTTTGTTGACCTTCTGCTGAAGAAAACGTATCTGTATAATGGTGGTCTCATTAAGTACTAGCTGTTGCTAAACTACTTTGCATAAAGGATGATGAGAAGGCAATAATCCATCTGCCTTCTGTATTTCTTACCAGTCTCATTTCAGAGCCATGTGAGTAAAAGAGCAGTGGTAGCTGCAGATGATCACCTCACAATGGGCAGGAATATCATATGAATGCTGTTAGATTAATTTCAGTTTGATCACCTGCTACTCTTGGCCATGAGACAGGATGAAAATGAGATAATGGTCAAGATAGGAAGAGGCAGAACTGCTTTGGGATAGTCTTGCTCCCTTGGTTGTATTTGATCATTCCTTGTTTCCAGTTGATCCTTCCTGTACATAGAATCATGCTTCTGATTGTTCTGAGGTGACCAGATTGCCCTGTGAGCAAATGGTCACTGTTGCTCTTTACTCTTCCAGCAGTATGGGGGACTCCGATAGATGGAGAACACCATCAGCCTTTAAAAGAGTAATTTGATGGAATAAAGAGAAAGCATAAGCCAGAAACCTACTCTAAGGGTTCATCATTTAAGTACAAGAAAATTAAGTAAAGAAAGCAAACAGCGTAGTCCACAATCTTGGAGGTAAGAGAAGAACAGCGAGAAAAGGCATTAGTTTAATAAACAGTTACAGCCAAGGAGAAGAGTTTTTTTAATGGAAAGCCAAGGTGTACCCCTGTAGGCAGCTGGGGGAAAAGGGCAAAAATTGTAAGAGGGAAACTGCTTAAAGAGAGAAAAGGAAAAAGATACAAGGGAGGGAGAAATAATGGGATGAATTTGGAAGTTTGAAGGGAAACTGAGTCAGGATAGTCTCTGCAAAAGCACATATCCTTCTTTTTTTTAAAAAAAAAAAGAAAATTAACTGGTACTGTTGTAAGTCTAAGGCAGCATCATTTTTCCTGGATTTTGTTTCCTTCTTTAGCTGAAGTTGTGGTATTCATTATTTTCTGAAATTACCCACTATGGAAAAATAATCACTCTCACACAATGCACTGAGAAACCCATTATGTCATTTTAAAGGTCAAATTTTAAAATGGATTTGAATTTGGTTTATTGATAGGAGCTTGGAAACATTGCACACAGTGATTTCTGACTGCTAATGAAGAATATTTTACCAACATGACTTGTGGATGAAAATGGTCTGGGTCAGCAAACAAGTTGCAAACACCTGCATATTGTTGCAAATGGTCTCACACTCTAGATTACAATGCAGAATGAAAAAGCCTATTTTTTCACATTTGGAGTTCATTACATTTTCTAGAAGGTGTTTTCCAGAAGTTGGTAGGACTGCTCTCTGACCTGTGATTTCATATGTTTATTCTGTAATCAGAAGAGAGTTGGGGAGGAGTCATAGTTTTCATACCCTTTATCCTTACATCGGAAGCCTTCACTCAACTGGGTAGTGGCTTTGCTTTTGTCTGTGACTTTTGTCAGGAGTGTTTTGCTTTGGACATCTCACAGGCTGTGCAGTATGACCAGCATATAACCCTTCTAGCGTAAGGGGCCTGTGAGCAGATCAGTTGGTCTGTCTCTCCTAAAGGAGGACATGTGACTGCTGTAACCACAGAAGCTGACAAGAGGCCCAGAGTGTTCTGCTGTCTTAACCAGGGAGGAAGCAGACACATACTTCTACTACACAGCCATGCAGAGCACATACAGCAGCCCAGCACAATGGCAAAGAAGGAAGCAAGGTAGGTAGGAGCTGGTTACTGCCACTCCAGCAGTCCATCCACACCCCTGTGGAGTCTGCAGGCTGGAGGAACTGCAGGCTGCAACCAGACTGGGAGCCCTTGGCTTGGCAGATATCACATCACCACTTTCCGAGTAAAACTGTTGGTATGCAGCTATTCATTGATCCCCCGCCCTCAGGTTTATGGATTTTAGTCTGCCTTGAGGACACAGAGACCAAGGTGCTGTGCATGAGGTGACTGTGCCTCTCTGTTGCTGCACTTCCAGCATCGCGCCTTGAACTCACCGCAGCCTTTTATGGTCCCATTTGCCCTGTGCAAAAGACTCCTCTGCCTTGTTCACAAATAATTTTAACACCCCTACTACCGCATCTGGGAAGAGAGACTAAGATGTAGTGAAGACTCTTGGATGCTTCTTGGAGTATAACACGTTATATTCATTGCTTGTGGAAATGAGCAGATTGTGACTGTTTTGCCTCAGACAGGACTGTGTAGCTCAGAAAAATGTGCAACTCTGCCACCATATTTCCTTCAGAAACTGTTATTATGATTTTTCTTTTTAAAGTGTTGCTGCTTTTCTGTTCATGCTCTGGAAATTGTTTTACTCCAAGACTTCCATAACCACAGCTAACTTTGTAGACACCGTGAGACAAGTGTAGGTATTATAATAAAGGATATACAATTTCATCGTGACACAAAGTAGAATGGTTCAGTGACTTTTTTTTCTGTCAGCTGCTGAATCTAGCAGATCTTCACTACAGGTTTTTCTAAAATTAAATCAGTCTAGTCATTCCTGCAATAACTATGTTACTCTTTCTTGTATGTGCTTACAGTATTTCATCCATGTGTATAATAGAGAGTAAAAGGGCTGGGTAGAGGGTCAGACTTTCTAAACTGAGACTGTTTGTAGATAGCCATGGCTTGCAGATCTAAATACCAATATTTTGATGCAGTGGGTCTAGGTTAGACACTGTGGCATGCAAAGATGAGGATTGTTATGCTGCATCTGTCTCCTTAGTTGTTCAGGAGTGATTGTGTTTGTGCAGGTTCATTGCATTATTGCAAAGAGGTGAAACAATCATATTATTTCTATACAATAAGATGGGTAGCAGTTTCTCAGAACTATAACATTGGAGAGGTTTCAAATGCACCTGTTAAAACATTTGTATTCTAGCAGGTGCAGAAGCATTCACTTGTAAACGTCTTATCAACTCATTTTGCAAGGGCATATTGTCTTTTGTCCCATAACCCCGATGAGTTTTACAAATGCTAATGACTCATGTGAAGTTTGTACTCGTCTTGGCTGCCTTGGCATGAGCCCTGTGCCTGTCCATCCATGCACAGGTGTCGCACAAGTGCACTGTCTGCAATGTAATCAGCATCTTTGACAAAGGATTGCTTACAACATAATCCTGCTGTGAAGTGCTCTAAAATACTGGAATCATTCATGTCACTTCCTTCTTTTGTGTCCTGGCCAAGTAACAGGGTTCTGCCAAGTAGTGTAGCTCTAGAAAGCCAATGTTCATGTCTTTCCAGGAGGGGAGGTATCTTCAGTAAGCATACAGTCTGCCAAAATAAATAGAAGAGGAATTTCTCTTCGGTGGCTAAGATGAATACTCCTAATACTATTTTATAGCAAAACTTATGTCGATGAATACTCAAGAGCAAATCCCCAATGCTATTAGTTAGTGTTTGTTTGTGGGAGAGTAAAAATGGAAGAAAACTTTGCTTGAGCTAGAGATTTTTATTTCACAGTGCTTTTAATACAAGTTTGCTCTGCAATGCCTTATTTTTTGAATGTACAAGTCAGGAGTTACTGGCCTCCTTAAAACTGTTTTCCAATTAGAGAATGCATCCTTCATCTGATTTTATTAGTGGTACAGTTTATTCCAGAGTCAGGAGAGAACCATATGGTCTGCCAAAGCCTTGTGTTGCCTAATGACAGAAGAACAAAACAATGTCTTCATGTGAACTTCACTGTTTTCACAGAAAGAACCTACCTTTAGGTGTCCTAAATATACTCATGGAGAGAAAATCTCATCTGAAATACATGGTGAGGTGTATATTCCATGTTCTAGATGCAGATGGGTTAGTGCTGCTTACTCCTGCTAGACTGGCTCCTTGAGTTGAGTGTTACAGTATCTTTAGTTCTTCACAGTGTAGTGCAGTGTTCTCTTCTGCTTTACAGTAAGTCTAGAGAGAAGTAATATTCCTCATGAGTGTTTGCTTTGTGTGATGTTTGTGCTTTCTGGTGTGTAGTTTACAAATTTTCCTGTGTTGTTTTCATACTATTTTTATAGTTAATTCCTTTTTATTTACTTCATAAGAACATGAGTCCAATCTGACTATCAGTTGAGGACACATTTAACAATGAATTTATTGTCTACCAACAAAATGAACCACTCCAAGGCAAGACAAGAAGCTGCTGTACATATCAACTGATGCAATTTATAGCATCAGCTGACACGTACTTAAAGTATTATGGCATTGACTGCATACAAAGATTACACTTGTAAAAGATTAACTAGGGCAAATTAAATTATTGAAGCACTCTGAAGCCTATAGATAACAACAGGATTAATGAAGGATCCTGCAGCCTTTTACTCATCCTATCAGTCCCAGCGAAATCAAAGGCTATCAGGACTATCTGAAACCTGCTGGAAACTCTTTGAATGGAGACCTCTCACTCCCAAGTGACCAGCAACCATTTCGTGTCTTCCCCTTGTTTTTTCAGGCCAGGCTCACGAAGCAGAACTAGGAGTGACTCAACTCCTTTGTGCATTTTCGTTTGGGGTTTTTTGGTCAAAAAGTCATGGAGGTGTGTGGCAGTGTGGGGCAGAATCAGCCCCTCATTTCCTCTGAAGCCTTTAAGACACCACCAAGCAGGGGAAGTGCCTGGAAATACCATGTGTATCCAAGAACCAAGCACCTAAAATGCAGCATAAAGCCCACAGCTTTAGCAGCTTTATCTTTTACATAAAATGGCTGTGAATTGTTCAAGAATGCAAATCTATTACTATTGTTATTATTGTTTGTTATCATAATTATTATTACTATTATTGAATGACACTTCCTCTCTAAAGAATGTTTCTTTCTTAGCCAGTGACAAAAGCAAAGCTTTTTTGAGTACACATCACATGACAAATCTCTGTCAGGCAGTGTCCTATTCACCCAGCTGTGCTCTGCCAGAGGGTATTGTTAGATATCTATTTGCCTCAGCTTCTAACGTCAGCCTTTAATGACATTTTTTTTTTCTGTTTGTCCTTGGGATGACCTGAAAACCTGAGAAGAGTTTAAACCCAAGCTAGTGCATAAGGACCAGATCAAAAAAAAAAAACCAAAAAAACACCCAACAAAAAAAGAAACCATTCTATGCAGTTTGGCTTGCAGTTTGGCAAATCATGGCCTTTTCAGGATTAATATTATAACCTACATCTAAGTTATGTATGTTCAGAGATAAAAATTGTTTGTTCATTTTAGGCACAGCTAATTTTAGATTATTTCTTGTCTATTGAGGTCTAGTAGCATTTTCAGTGCTCGTCAAATATAAATGAAAAAGAAAAAAACTTCTTGTCTAAGTGGCAAAGACATCCTACTCCTGCCTACCATGAGATCAGAGGAAGAAATTCTGATGGCATTGAAAGGAGTAAGGATGTCATTCATGGGACTGGGTCTATCTGCAAGACCAGGAATGTTTTATCATGTGCTTTGCTAATGCAGAACAAATGGTCAAATGCAAACTTAATCTCGGCTCTGGAGTCTGCCTGAGCCTAAAAGGACCAAGCTCTGGTCCTTGCAGTTCAGTAAGGAAGGAGAATCTGGGCAAGCACACCTCAGCCTGACTACCAGCAGGTACCTAGAACTTGTCTTTTCGTGAACTACATGTGGATGCTTTGTGCTGAAGCTACAGCCAGGCAGCAGCCAGCTAAGGAGGCAGAAATGGATTATGGACCTTGTTGCACCTACACCTACTGGTCTGCTGCTGGAGTTTGTCATTTGCTTCCATAGACTGGGGAATTCACCCAAAAAAGCAGTATCCTGGGTCTTATCTGTGACATGTCTTGGATACCTCTTTCAAAAGTCCCAGAATCCATCAAGTGCGCATTTCACTTGCATGAGACACAAGAACTCTATTGCTGTCATACAGTTGAGGCACAGATGATGTACTCAGGGAAGCACACTCAGGGGGATACACAAACACCCACTTTCTTATGGATTCCAAACTGTATAGGAAGTTAAACCATGAATTCACAATCTGCACACATCTTCTCCTTAGTTCTCTTCTTTTTTGGATTCTTCCTTTTGTGCTTCAGGAACCAGGGTGACCTTTCCAACATTATTCTTCTTTTGCATCTGCCTCGTGGCATCTGCCACCTCATCAAAGGGCCATACAGAGTAGGCTTGATTTTTGCCTTGACTGTAGAGGTTAACTAGCCTGCTTACAACATCTCCGACAAGCTCAGATTCCTCATCCATACACCCAAGATGCAGCCACAAAGAGCCTTGTGATGGTGTAGGAGCTGCAAGGCATTGATGAACTGAACCAGTTCTACCAGGTTTTAGCCATGGCCATGAAGTTCTTCTGCCCAGTGAGCAGGTTTGCTACCATGTAAGTGATGAGTTGGCCCATTGGCAATAACATCTCAGGAACGGACTTCTCACAAACAGGTTTGTGGATGGAATTTTAATGGTAGATTTATGCACAGCAAAGAAAATCACAAAGGCCAAATGTTCAGAACCTAACTGGCTGTGTGCAAGAAGGAGCAAAGTGAAAATAAGGGACTTCCAGGGTGTTAAGTAAGTTGAAAATTACCTCTTTGATACTAAAAGAGGAAAGTCACAAGAAATTAGCATGAAAATGCAATCTGAAGGAGAGCTGAAGTCCATGTACATTACCCGCTAGGAGACACAATGTTTGCATACTAGAATTTAAAGATGTTATTCAGGAGTGTACTTGCAACGTTGTTAGAATGCAGCAGAAGCAAATTAAGAATGATGAAATAGATTAATAAAAAAAGGAATAAAAAAGCCATAAAGTTCAAATAAAGGGCCTAATTTCATCCCTATTAAAATATAAACTGCCATGTTCCCATTAAGTTCAGTGGGAGCAGTATACCAAGCCTGAGGTGGGATTCTTAGTGCATGCTAAAATCTACATATATGCAAAGTGTACTAAAAAAGGAGACAATTTACTTTTTATTTTATGTCTACTTCTAAAAAAAAAGCAGGTAGAATAATCGCCAACATTTGGGCTGTTACCTTGGAAACAAAGACTTTTCATCTTCTAAAGCGCTCCAGTCCCAAGTCACAGGTGAATAACAAGTGAGTGGACCTGTGCTTGTGCTTTTTGCTCAGGGAAAGCTTTGCTGACAGCACGGTCGTTGCAGGGTGCCATCCTCCTTTTGGAGTACATGAACAATGCCATTTGTCTGCCACATACTGAGTGTGGTTGTTAGCAATGGGACTGAGTGTTCTGCATTTCCCATGGTGCTTGCAAAGAATTGATGCTGTGGATGGTCTCAGAATTCCTCTAGTGTTTTTCTAGTGAGTTTTCAAAAGCCACATCAGCTCAAAGGGGAAAATGCAAGGAGAAAGGCAGGGTGTCAGGGTTTAACCCCAGCCAGCAACTAAGTACTACACAGCTGCTCACTTGCTCCCTCCTGCCCTGGTGGGATGGGAAGGAGAATCAGGAAAAAGGTAAAACCCATGGGTAGAGATAAGAACAATTTAATAACTGAAATAAAGTAAAATATAACAATAACAATGGTTATGGAAAGGGAGAAAACAAAGAGAAAGGAATAAAACTTAAGGGAAAAAACAAGTGATGCACAATACAGCTGCTCACCACCCACTGGCCGATGCCCAGCCAGTCCCCAAGCAGCGATCGGCCCACTCCCAGCCAGCCCCCCCAGTTTATACACTCAGCATGATGTTCTACAGTATGGAACATCCCTTTGGCTAGTTTGGGTCAGCTCTCCTGGCCATGCTCTCTCCCCGCTTCTTGTGCTCACTGGCAGAGCATGGGAAACTGAAAAGTCCCTGACTTAGGGTAAGCACTACTTGTCAACAACTAAAGCATCAGTGTGTTATTGACACTATTCTCATGATAAATCCAAAACAGAGCACTGTGCCGGCTACTAAGAAGAAAATTAACTCTATCCCAGCCAAATGCCTGTGTGGGAACTGCAAAAAGTCTATGTGGCTGTATCCAAAACTTATCGCTGTGGGCACTTCTGGGCCGCGTCCAGATGAGCACCTTGCCCTGATCAAGATGCCATGTCTGGGTGAGATCCTTCGTCCTTCTCCTGGGTCTTTGTTGTGAAGGTAGGCTGGCTGCACAGAATGGCAGGAGTAAGAGGCATGCTTTAACTATTCCCTGGTTTGTCCCCCTGGGGAAAGTAGGGTCCCAGGGCAGGCTGTGATGCTTGCTTGTCTGACAGTCCTTTGAAATACCTGGGCAAAGCTGATTCTGAGGTTTGCAGTTGGCTGGTTGACACCTGGCACTTGTGCAGAGGTGCTGAAAAAGAAAGGTTATACCTCCTCTGAGACCATACCGGGGCTGCAGTCCCAGGTGTTCAAGAAAGTGGCTGTGGGCAGCTGAGGCTGTAGTAAACCTCCTGTCCACCCTATTCATGCGGGACTAGGACCTTTGAGAGTGCCAAGGACATAAGCTCCTAGATGACAGCTCTTGAAAATGTATGGCCACAAAAGAGGGGATGTTCTGACCTGCTGTTGAGGACATTCCAGTATTTGTGCTGTCTAGGGTTTCTGGGGCACTCAAGGAAGATTGTTTGCTGACTCTGTGTCTTCTCCCCCAGAAGCAGGGCAGCTCTTCACAGTCCCTAGCCTTAATCTGACATAACTTGCTGACCCACACTGGCTGGTTCTGCCTTGCCTCTCTAGAACTGATTTTCTGCACAGGTTCAGCACTTTGGGTTTATTTTGTGTTGTAGTCTGTGGTTGTGTGGGTTTTATGGCTAGGCAGCTACTGTGACTTGACCACTACTTGTCCCACAGCTCCTAGCCATCATGACTGTTACTCTACTTCTGTGACATTCACCTCCTTTCTACTACCTTGTGTGCAAACCTTTGACTTTTTTGGGTAGAGATTGTTTTTTATCATGTTTGCTGAGTATCTGGTAGGGCTCCCCCACTGAGGCCTTGCGTACCACTACAGAGCAATGACAATATTAATGAACTTCCAAGAAACAGCAATACTCCAAAAGGGAAAAACAGCAACAAGCTGTTCTTAAAGGATGGAGAGTAACAAAGCCAGAGAGTCAAGTTCAGTCAAGGCCAAAGATGTCATCCCGAAGATGATGCATTCCACCTACCTGGTACTTGCTGCAAACTAGAATATATCGAAGATGAAAATAGGCTGTCTGAAGTATGTCTGTGGTCCCACCTCTGGTAGCTAAGATTTGCTTCAGATCAGGGTCAAGCTGCCCCCTCTCAACCCCAGGCAGTTTGGCTCCCCTCTCCTTGACTGTGAGGCTGGATTTTACCCGAGGAACCTGAAAAGCACCAGCAGGAGGGAGCACTCTGCTCCGTGGGTGGGCTTACCGCTCTGTCCGGAGGGTGTAAGGGTTTGCCTTTTTCCGGAGGCGCTGCAACTGTTACGATGCGCTGAACCAAGCCAGGCTCAGGGCACGTGGCTCACCTCACCTTCTCGGAACAGTTTTCCCCGTTACTGAATGTTCTCGCTCAGGGCAGAAAGTTACCTGCCCGGGGCACAGGCTGGGGGAGAGGCCGGGGGGCCGGGACAACCCGAGGAAGCCGGTTTGCCCTCGATCCCCAGGAGAGCCCCTGTGGCGAAGCGCGTTTCCCTGATGCGCGGGCGGCGCGGCGGGAGCGCGGCGGGAGCGCGGCGGGAGCGCGGCGGGAGCGCGGCGGGAGCGCGGCGGGAGCGCGGCGGGAGCGCGGCGGGAGCGCGGCGGGGCGGGCCGGCCCGGGGGAGGCGCCGCCGGCCCGGGGGAGGCGCCCGCTCACCTGGGCAGCCGCGCCGGAGCGCCGCTCCCGCTCCCCTCTGCTCCTCGGAGGATGAATGGGCCGGGGAGGAAGGTAAGGGGAGGCCGGGCGGGTCGGGGGCCAGCAAGGCCGCCCCGAGGGGCTCCCCCCTGCCCCGGGGCCCGGCGGCGTCGGGTGCCAGCGCCCTCCGGGCGCACCCCGGGGGCTGGTGGAGATGTGTCCGGCTGCTGGTGCCGGCACAGCCCCTGCCCGACGCCGCCCAGCCCGGCCCGGCTGGCCGGGAGCTGCCTGCCGCCGTGCCCGGCGCCGCGCAGGGCCACCCGCGTCCCGTGAACGCAGCGCGCACCCCCGGAGGGACGCGCTCTGCAGATACGCCAGCATTCCCCCCGTGAGAATAAATCGAGGGAGAAGAGCCGTGTTACTGAAGTGATAACGGGCAAAGAACAAGCTTTTTGTGAGGAGACGACCGCTGAAAGTCTGGCGGAGGGACTTCTCGGTGCTTCTAAGGGGATGGTTGCTTTTCTTGAATGCTGTGAAGCACTTGTCTCGCTCTGGCTCCAAGGCAAACCAAGGGGTTTGGTGGGGAGCAGAAGTCTAAGCCTTTTAAACATGATGTGATCACTGCTGTCCTAGAAATTTCGCTTGTGACTGGAACTATCTTGCCACTGTCCTGCCACAAGTTGAGCTCCTCAAGGGGGATAACGCTAGCACATAACGCTGCTGCTGGTGGCCGAAACCCGTGGTTACTATGTATTTCTATACGTTACTCCTCTTCAAAGCAGCTTAGTAAAGGGTTGCTGTGTCTCAAAGATATGCTGATACAAAGGACGGTGCCAAGTTTGCCCATTCTAGGGAAAACAATTGCAGGTGTCTGTTCCCAGAAGGGAATCTGTATCCCTGGGACAGCTCATCTCCTGTCAGCAGCGAGCAACAAAAGCCTAGGACTGCATCTTCTCCTGCCCCTGGGGAGAGAGAAACAGCTGCAGACAGAGGAGGGCAGGAACTGCAGCGTTTCCTTGGTCGCACACAAAGGAGTGGAGAAGGTAGAGGGTGGAGGAAGGCCCCTGCCCCTCCATGCACTCTCAGCACAGTTTGTGACTCCCAGCACTCACAGCAGCACAGACTGCTAGCAGAAGGGGAACCAGACTGAATTCCTTCTTCAGCTCTGCTTGCTTGAGTGAGCTTGGAAACAGGCTTCTACAATGACTCAGTTTTCCCACTTGCAGAAATATCCATAGTGAAAAGCATTTTATAAGCTTCTGGGGAACATTGAGATAGCTGGCATTGTCCAAGCCAGTCAAAATCTGACTGTAAAAGAAGGCCAAAGTCAGGTTTTACAGTGCAATTAGCAAGCAATCCCAGCAAACCCATTCTGTCTAAGCCATACCTACGTGAGGGTATTTTACGGTACAGTGTTGATATTGGGAGATTGGTGTCCACAGCACTCACAGAATTTAGCATGCAAACATGGTATAACGAACCCATGGCACATTAAAACACAATTTTGCTGCAATTAATTATTTTTCAAAGTTATGAAGTGAAAGGAGTTTAGGGCAAGGCAAAAAAACAGGACTTGATTTTGCTTTCTGGTTGAGTTGAGAAAGGTCATTGCTTTCAGTGAAGTTACTCTTGATTATGGTGGTGAAAGAGTCATCGGGTTTGTGGACTGAAAAGTACATTCTGCTTTTCCTCAGGCAAAAGAAATAACCTTCACCTCTTGTATTTAATATCTTTCTGGTTTCCAAGTACCATCATTTCTTGTATTGTTGATGAGTAAAAGCACAAGGTTAGCATTTGATAATCTATTCTAGATTATCAAATTACTATAGAGGCAGGGGTTTTTAACAAAAGAGAGGTATACCAAGAAGAGTTCTATTGTAGCTGCCATGATTATGATTTTCCTCATATCTATTTTAAGTTAAAAACACAACATGTAGTCTGAATAATTTAAGTATTTTTTAGGTATTTACTTTGCTCTAATCTGGGTATCAGCATGTTAGTTTTTACTGTCATTTAGAAACCAATATGAAAGGACTGAGAAACTGTTGAGCCTCCTAAGACCTTATAAATTTTTTTTTTTTTTTGTACAGGCCTATTTATACATTCTTAAACTGGTTTTACAGTAAATGAACCATGAATAGAGGTAACTGTCTTCAGTAGCTGGTTGTCAAGTACCAGATTTTTAAGTCTCTGTAAAATGCGACCTCTGAAGTACTATATTCTTACTGCAATGAACTGGGATTTACAGATGTTACTTCCAATAATGCTAACATAAACTTACCAATCTACTGGTACCATACAGTCTTAATGTTGAGGTCAGAGTGAAGCCTATGGCTGGCTTTGGAAGGGATATAAAGTTTGGAGGAGTATATTTTCTTCATTGCAGAGGGATTTGCGAGTCTAAACACCATAGACAATGTATATCCACTGCTTTTTACTGGAAAAAAAGACAAGACACTCCAGGGTTCTGCTGACGACTTATAGAACCACTCATATGCTTATATTTATCATGCTGAAATCAGTGATGTGTAAGAAATCGGTTTCCTGTGAGCATAAAATTTGTTAGGATTTATACAGTTGCAACTAAAGTCAGTGAAAGCTCTTCAGTAGTGGAAAAACTGGGGCATGAGAATATCTTGCACTGGCTGGATGCACTGGCTTAAATCTGGGGTGATACTAAATACATGTTTCTGAGGGCAGAGTCTGCTTCAGTACATTAACTGTCCTTCCTGTAAGTCCCTGCTTGAATTAGTACGTGCTGCTCACAGTAAAGCCTTCCACTTTAGTGGGCATCAGTCAGGGCAAGACTGCAGCAAGATGACTGCAGGAGCATGACTTGAGCATGCCATAAAAGGTGATGTGAGCATGCATGCGTTTTAAATATTCCCACTTCCTCCCTGCCTAGTAAATCCATGGTTGTCTTCTCACAGGCAAGATGCAGAAAAACTACCAATGTTAGGAAAAGGGATCTTTAATTTTCCATTTCTTCACTTCCTATTTCAGCGGCAGACAGTCATCCTTTTCCTCTGTACCCACTCAGTCTGTCCCACTCCAGCCTCTGCTCATGCTAATCATCACTTGCTTGTTCTCTCTCTCTAAGTTCCTTCAGAGTGCCACACATATGAGGAGAGGCTGAGAACTGGGCCTGTTCAGCCTGGAGAAGAGAAGGTGCAGGGGGGATCTCATCAATGTATATAAATAACTAAAAGGAGGTGCAAAATGGACAGAGCCAGGCTGTTTTTCAGTGGTGCCCACTGACAGGTCCAGAGACAATGGGCACAAACAGAAGCGTGGGAGGTTTCCTCTGAACATCAAGAGGCAACTGCGAGGGTTACTGAGCACTGGCACAGTTTGTCCAGACAGGTGCTGTAATCTCCACCCTTGGATATATTAAAAAAACATACAGGTATGCCCATCAGAAGCAACTGGCTCTAGGTGGCCCTTTTTGAGCATGGGGGGTGGACCAGATGACCATTCCAACTTCAACCATAATAGTATGTGATTCTGCTGTCAGACAAAGCATTGTTATTCTGGCCACTTTTCTGTTGCTGTTTAGCAGTCCACATAGCTCCCCATTTTGCAGCCTTCACTTCTTCCAAGCACTCTGGCACTTTGCACAGGCAGGGTCATCCTCTTCAGTGGTGATCCTTCCCTGCTACCCCAAAATCGGCAGCACAGGAAGAGCTACTTGAGAGCTGCATGTAGGAAAGGTTCTCCAGAACTGTGACTTCTTATTCCTACAACTTACTTTCTGACATCAACTCAAATGTTATACCTAAGCAAGGGAAATCCACATGAGAATGTGCAGGTGCCTGCAATGCTGCCTGAAATCAATAGCAAAGTTGTCACAGAATTCAGCAGGAACAGAGTGGAAACCCAGGTACTGGGATGTTAAGGAAACCTAGGTATTGACTGACTGATGAAGTAACTTATCACTGATACTGCTTCAGAAAAGTGGACTGTGAATAGCTAGCAACACAGTTCAGGGTGACGTGGTGTTTTCACCAAGCTCAGTCTGCAAAGTGAACTTATATGATTTATGTTCACATCCTTTATTAGAAGTCGAGATGCCGCTGATAACCTGTAGTGGGTAAATTCCTATGAACTAAGTCTCAAACTAGGTAGTCACTAAGTCTTGGAGGTATTTTGGAGCAATGTCATTTACACCAGTGTGTGGATTCTGAGTGGCATTCCTGAGCTCCTGGCTCTGCTGCAAATCTCAGGTATGGTCTAGGGCAGGTAACTCAAATCACCAACTTTAAGTTCCCAACCATTAACAGAAATGAAGAGGAACTTGAAAATATTGCAATGAGCACATAAAACTAGTTGCTTTTTTGTTATTAAATGCAGTTTTAGGACACATTCTTCCTCAGCTAGGTGCTTATCCTCTGGGATATTGGAAGGTCTCATCCAAAACTGCAGTCAAAGCAGCAAGACAGGCTGCATGTTTGGGTGATGAAGTGCAGTCAGCTTCATTTTGTTCATACTGAGCCTGTCATCAAGGTGGTCCTCAGAAATGGCCACCAGCAGAGCAGCATGACAACATGCAAACATGCAGCATATGCAGGATATAAGCCACAACATGGTTTGTGAACATCAGCAACTAGTGGGGAAGAAAAATTAACCTAGAGAAATGTGATTAGTAGGGCCAACACAGGCTTTCTCTGGTATCTGGAAAAACATCTTTTGTCAAATAGGTTGGTGATTTCAGTCCAGATCTTGATGGATGAGTGAATGTCCATACTGCCATAATTACAATGTCCCGTGAACTGGATCAGCAGGGACAGAGGCTAAAGGCTCAAGCAGTCTCTCTAAAACTGAGGCATTTTAACTGTGAAGCCATCATTTCTGAATAAACTAGTCTCTAATCAATGAGAGTGCGTCACGAGCATTAGAGCCAAAATAACATTAACATGTTCAGAGCACTTTGTCATTTAGCATTGTGATCCTTGCACCAACAGTGCTTCACATTCCTAGTATTTTTATATCACTCACTAAAACCTAGGTGGAGAAACAGCAGTCAAACATCAGGTGACACCCCAAGGAGCAGAAAAGGTGTACACACAAGTGTTCATTAGTACCTAGGTGTCAGATAAATGCTTTATTAGGCAGGTAGCATACTGCTTGGATGACATTACTAATTCTTGAAGGATTTACAACGTGCCATTGAAAAGAGATTTAAAATAAAACCTTGCAAAGACTTAAAACCCACATGTTTAGCTTTACACCTCGTAGGTAGTTTCACTGAGGTCAATGAAACTATTCACTGCGGAAACCTAAGAAGGTGTGTAAATCTCTGCAGCATTAAACATTTTGCTTGATTATCTCCCCAGGGACTAGAAACAGGGATTGGCAGCTATCAGACATACAGGCTAAAATAGCAGCTTGTGACTTTGAATATTGACCTAATTGAAAAACAGCATTAAAAACTGTGGAACAATCCTGGCCTTTTTTCCTAACTTGCAGCGGGTGCTGCGTGACTCTGAACTCTTCCCTGCAGTGCCCCCAAACAACTGACATTTGCTTACCCATGGCTAAGAAAAGTAGGTGCGTTTTGACTGTCAAAATAAGTATTTTCAACTGCTTTTAAAAACAAAAGAAAAAGACAAAATAAAGAAGTATTTGGCACAATTAGGGGTGGATGTTGTGTTGCTGCACATACGGAAGGCTTGAAAGCAGACCCTCTGCCAGGGTCGGGAGGGGACTGCACCACCGACGGTGCTGCTGCTGCTGCTTCTCCTGCTGCGGCTTTTATTCCTTCTCCACCTACACCTCCTCCTCCTCCTCCTCCTCCCCCTCCTCCGACTGAAGAACCCGGTGGCCGAAGGCGCTTCGTAAGACGCTGCTGCGGAGGGGAAGGGGCTTAACGGGTCTGGGGTCCCCGGAGGCGGCACGGGGAGACGGGCGGGGGTGCCGGGGAGGCGCCGCATGGGCGGGAGCGGCCGGGGCAGCGCCAGCGGCGGGGGGTGGTGCCGGTGCCGGTGCCGCCGCGGGGTGCGCGGCGCAGGGGCGGCGGCCCCGCAGCCCGGGCGGGCGGCAGGTGGGAGCGCAGCGGGCAGGCCCGCCGGCGCTGCAGCGGGGCGGGGTGCGGACGGGAAGGGATGGGCTGCGCCCCCAGCATCCACGTCTCGCAGAGCGGCGTGATTTACTGCCGGGACTCGGACGAGTCCAATTCCCCCCACCAGACCACCACCATCTCGCAGGGCACCGCCACGCTTCACGGCCTCTTCATCAAGACAGACGCGGCCGACTCCATCCCCTCCGTCCTCGCCTACCAGAGCCGGCAGCAGCCCTCGCCCTCCGCCGGCCCCCGCCGCAAGGAGCGCAGAGAGCCCGGCGCCTCCGCCCGGGCCAGGGCGCCCCGCTGCTGCGGCGTCGAGGCGGAGACCCAGACCAGCAACGCCAGCGTCAAGGTAAACGGCGGCGGGGGTCCTCGGTGGGGTCCCCGCCGGGCGCGGCAGAGGAAGGAGGGAGCCCGAGCGTCCCCCGCCTCTGCCGGGGCGGGAGATGATGCTCCGGCCGGCGGGATGCAGCTGCGGGAAGCGGTTGCCCTGGTGCCCACTCACTCACTGCAGCTACGGCGGCCGGGCCGGGCCGGGCTGGCACTGCGGGGGTGGGTGGGGGTGGGGGGGGTGGGGGCCGCGCCCGGGGACGCCTGGCCTGGAGCCCCCCAGGGGGGCGAGCGCGGCCGCCGGGCCCCCCGGGCTCCTTCCGCCGCGGCCCGCAAGCCCCGGCGCGGCCCTGGGCCCCCCTGTGCTGAGGTCGCGCTCGGGGTTACAGCGAGGGGGGAGAGAGCTCCCTCCCAGCTCTGTGGCCCATGGCTGGGGGTGGGTGTCTGGGAGAGGTGTCAGTATGCCGGAATAAAATCTCCCCTTGCTTAATTCTCGACAGCAGAACGCCCCTACTTGCAGTTGGGTCGTCTTCATCCTTTCTTCTTCCCCGCCGTATCCGGCTGAAGCAGCTGTTGCTGCTGGGCTGGGTGCGCAGCCGGCCCCGCACCGCCGCGATGTGCGCACGCAGGAGGCGCCGCGCCGGTGCAGCCCGAGGGGGTGCGCCGGGGGGCGGGCAGGGGCTGCGTCCGCGGGGGCATCGCTTTCCACATCTGGAGGGCTTGGGTCCCCCTCTCAGTGGCTGAGGCGTGCACTGCTGCAACCTGCTTGTCAACAGCTTCATTTAAATTTAGTGGTTAAAAATTATGATTGCTCCGGATTTTTTTTGTTTTGTTTTAAATACGAGGTTATTTAAAAATAAAAATATCTAAAAATAGGGTTTTCTTTGATTTCCCTGAAAGTTTTCTAGAAATTAAAGTTCGCATTTTTGCCCTGTTCCAAAGGTTATTGTCAAAACAAATGGTGTGGGGACCCCAGCTGCATCCTAGGTTACTTTTCCGTTGCACTAATACAGCAGGATATCATGTCACAAAGTAATTCCACGAACTTACATAGATCCTGGTATTTTGTTAGAATGTAGTTAAGAAATTACCAGAAATCATCTAAGGAAAACATAAGTGAGAGGGACAGCAGGAACAAAAAACCAAACATCACCGCTACAACCCATAGTCAATTTGTTTGTTCAGATGCAGACAAACTTGCAGAATTGTCTGCAGTTACATTGATTATTTTACTCATTCAGAAGCAGAACCTGCATAATCAGTGGTATGGACAAAGTCTGAGCAGAACCGGACTAAAGAAATTGTTGTATTTCTTGGATTTGGGGATTTTTTTTTTTTAATTTTAGAGTGGAATACTTTAGACAAAATACGAATCTTTTTAATGTAGAGGAGAGCAAAACAGAAATCCTTGCATAACTATTTAAGTTGGGATTTGAAAAGATTAATTTTTTACGTGAAAGATTTTTTTAAGTGCCAATGCCCATTTCTGTTCTTATGAATTGTTTATTATTTGTTCTTACATCATGTGCTCATATAAACAAATATATTTGTCAACTTTCTGGTTATTAGACGTGAACATATTTCAGATATTTTTGAACTTCATGACTGGCACTGTAATATTGATTTGGATAGTTTCAGTTCCTTTTAAAATTTCAGAATCCCCTGCACCTAAGGGAAATGATGGGGGGTTTATTTAACAACTGCTTCAGTGACACAGTAGAAATGTTTCCATTTAGAAGAACTAAGATCTGTAAAATATTTTATATCATTTTAAAACTGAGTTAGAGCCTCCATTCTTGCTGCTACTCCTGGCACATTTTCCTATAGCTTAATGTCATACTGGAGTATTTGTCTGACCAAAGCAAGGCTGGAGTATTACAAAACTATTATAAGGGCTAAATGGTACTTGATACCTGAAGGGCTATAGGAAGTGGAAAAGTATGGAAATACGGTTCTCCGAAAGTACATAATAACAGTATTTATTTCCATAGAAGTTAAAAAAAAGGAAGAGAAATATTAGTTCTTTTGGTACAGAAAAAGCATCCAGTAATACCACATGGTGTTAACAGCTGTATGGTTGTTTGCATGTGTTAGCTGTGTTGAAATCTCATCTAACTGTATTAGGGGACTGAACAAATACACATGTCAAATGGCTGTTAGTACTATTATATATTAATATAATATTCCAGTTGTGTAACTATTCAACTGACTTTAACCATGCTGCCTCATTTGTCTTCATTTTCTGTTTTAAACTGTTCGTTAGTTGTTTACGCAATCAAGTATTGCATTATTTATGTTTGACCCTATCATTATACAATGTTTTAAAACTCATCCATACCATAATGTTAAACTGGCATTAAAAGAAATCAACCTGTAATGATTTCAACCCAGTGCAGTTCAAATAACAAACCAAAACCACTCCCATGTCAATTTGGGAAAAAAAAAAAAAAAAAAAAAAGTTAAAACTTACCTTTTAAGTCCATCTAAGCTTTATTCATTGGAGTGAGGTCAGTGTTACAAAGACAATTTTTTTTTGTTTCCTTTTCTTCTCCTTTCCCTAATAAAAAGTTCTGAATTGTTCAGACCATTTAGAGGTGTTGGTTGCATCCTGTGCATGCTGATTGTGAGTAGACCTTCAGTGGTTCTAGTATGCATGCATTTCTTTGTGGATCTCAAAAGCTTGGTAACAATTATCTACAGGTTACTGACAAAGATCTCAAGTGGGCTTAAGTATTGTAAGATGTGTCTGTGCCCTCACTTGGAATAGGAGCCATGGTTTCTGGCACGCAGCCATATGCTATGTTACTGAGGTATTTGGACAGAAACATTCAAGTAAAAACCAGACATTCCTTGCCCACATTCCCCCCTTAATGAAACCAAACACTATCCATGACAGCTAAAACAGTACTGGTATCTCAAACTCTACATCAGCTTCGTATAAAGATAGAGGGCATTTAGCTTACATCACTGGAGCACAACACTGAGCATGAGATGATACTGAGCGTACCACAGCTGCTTGATCCTTTGCTCAACTATTGCCAGTTCTGAAGTGCAACAGTACCAGCTGTTTAACGAGAAATAAACAGCTCCTTGAACACTTCCTTGAGGATTTGAAAAGATAGCAAAAGTTTACTATTGATGTTTACAAATATATCTTTTAATTACGGCTGAAATAAACTCTTAAGCAAAAGCACCTGCACAGATACTCTTTTCCTGAACATCTTGATACTGAAATATTAGCCAAACTTAAAGACTACAGGAACAAATGAGTTTTAAGGGTCTTGTTGCTAACATATCGGGGGGGGGGGGGGGGGCGGGGCTGGGGGGGGGGGGAGCAGGAACCCCCTCTGTTGATTATCTTATTTTTCTTCTTGAAATGACAGGAACAGCAGGTGTAATGGTTTGGTTCTTAGGCTGTGTTCTTTGAGGGATTTATGAACTTCTTTTGAAAGTTAGTCATGATACAAAAAGGTATTGACAGTTTTCAGGCTTTTCTATAGCGAAATAATTATTAGAAACAAAGCTCAGAAATAAGAAGAAATACAGTGTGGCAGTATATCTTACTAGTGTTGATCTGTGTTAAGTTCCCAGGTGGAAGCACTGAGGAGAAGGATGTGCCCGCGTATGTTAAGCACGTAGCTTTTATGCCTGGTGGATTCGTTTTTTTCCAGTCTGAGGGAACAGGGAAAAGGATGCAGCTGCCAAATACAAACACAAAGTGCTATGGAGAGCATTGAGAAATCCAGGTACTGAGAGAGTTGCATCAGGTCCATGGGTGCTGGCGAGTGCAATGCTAAGCATTGCCTTGATTTCTTCTCTTTAAAGCAGTATTGTGTAAGAGAAGTCACTGTACTTCTTGCAGTACTTGTTTTGCTTGATGTGTACTACTGTTTAAGTGGCTGCTTAGTAAGTTCTGTAGAATATAGAATATGCCAGATGTAGAGTAAACTTGGAAAATATGCCTCCCAGCTCTTAACTTAATGTGATGAAGGTCCATTTCACAACTCTATAGGACACCTAAAACATCAGAGTCCTCTTGAACATACTGTGGGGCTGCAAAGCTGGCAGAAAAATATTTGGACAGGCAAATGTTGAACTATATAAGAGCGCAGAGCCTTTTTAATTTAGGCTAGCTGTTTTCTGAGAGGTGCTGTCCTGAATAACTCTGACCGTAAGGAAAATTGCTAGTAAAGAAGTGCTTTTCTTGGACTAAGCCCAGACTTCTTAAATGAATACACTAAAAGGACTTGTGCAAAGATTTGCTGCTCCCTATCTGACTTTTCCATTCCTTCTTCAAATGGTACATGTAAACTTCAACAAGCACCGTGGTTGTGCTCTTAAGCAATGCTATACAGAAGCCTTACAGAATGGAGAAAACCATTTCTTCAGAAAATGATAAATTACTTGGCAAAAGCAACAGAACAGCCTGGTAGAGTAAACTTACGTGGTATTGAGTCATGAAACATTCTGGACTTCCAAAACTGTTCTGGGTGATAGGCATTAAGATCATTAAATACAAAATGCATATCCACCCCCCATCCCCCACCCACCCCCACCCCCACCCACCCCCTTAGTTTATATAGGAAAGGAGAAGCATTGGAAGCTTGTAAGAGAACAATGAGCTTCAACCATTTTGACAGTGAGAATTAATAGATGTCTCAGGACCCCTCCACCCTCTAAGTCCTCTAGTAAAAAGTTATTTCTGAACATTTGGTTTCAGTGCCCAAAATACCAAACAGTTTTATGTAAACTGAGCATTAGCAGCATCTGTTTTCTACTTTGTACCATTTGCTATGCATATAAACAAGACTCTGAGGTTTTACCTTCTGAGGAGCATAATGTGGATATTTTAACAATTTCTGATACTCCTTAATTGTGCTGAATGCAGAGCAAAGGGATTTCAAATAAAACTGACCATGTGGCTGAAAGACATAATGCAAGCTGAGAAGTCGTGTCATATACCCTGGGGAATTGTGCATGCTTTTGGGATGCAGAGCGGAGGTTTGAATTCCTGCAGCTGAAAATGCTTAATGATCACTAGGGTGTGATACAGAAAGTGGGCACATAGTTTCCCATTTGTCTCCTTCAGGTGAGGAATAATTCAGTCATCTGTCATACTTTATGTAGTGGTTTAGACAGCAGAATAACTGAGCACGTTTATGTTGTGAAACTCAACATCACACCTTCTCTGTAGATACTCTTAAGGAAGAGACAAGGCTACCAAAATTGCCTTGTAGACATTTCCTTTCAGCTGGCTTAAGTGCCCCCTCCATGCCTAGGTCATCTGTCACATTGAGATGATGATCTTGCCCTATTGGCTGTAATGAGCATTTAAGCACCTGAGTTGCAAAAATGTTTCCTGTTCCTGGTGGGAATGACAAACTCCAGGAGTTTGTCATTTCAGACAGGTTGCAGTACCTCTTCTATGTCCACGCGTTCCTAGATAAGGTAGTTTTTACCAGGCTGGATCTTACAGTGTAAGCATTCCTGAAATAGGGAGTAATGCAAGTGCATATTTTCAATAACTTGCTGATGTTCCATAAAGTAGTCCTGCATTTTGTGTAAAGATACCTCAAGACTGTAGAAGTTAAAAGGAGTATTGCTGCTAGATCCTAGTGATTTCTGAAACGCTGTGTGCTCATGGGTAAGCTTGCCAGATTAGTGCAACCAGACCTGAGTACGTTCATAAGCCTTAGTCCTATATGCAAAAAAAAAAAAAAAAAAAAAAAAAAAAAAAGAAGCAGCATTGGGGGTTTTTTTGTTTTTTTGCTGGGGGTTGATTTGTTTGTAATTAAAATTCCTCACTGCACAAGGCAGACATGCTATTTGCATGACTACTGTATTTTTATTTTGGATTACCTGTGCATTCCCTCAAAAGTGTTGCTGCTGGAAAATTCACATTCAGGAGAGTAAGATTTGGTGAAAGTGTAAGTGGTGTGAAGGGGAACCAGAGATGGAAAACAAACCATACTTCGGGTTAAATTTTCTTCTTGTGCCACTGCACTGCTGCCAGATCTCAGGTTATTACATTACTTTCCATGTAGATCATTCTCTGCCTGTATCTCCTGTCCACCTGTTGTTCACTGTTATTTTTTTAAAAGAACCAAGTCTGTCTCGGTTACTTTTTTTCAGTGTAGCCCAAAGTGAAAGAAATATGGTGTTCGTGAAATCTGTAGAATTTTAGTGCAGCTACATCCTTGATGTACGTGTAACTTTTCTAAAATTGCCTTCAGGGAAGGCTGTATGTACCTGTGTAGTTGCTAGGAAATTGTATGTGAAATGTTTTACGGTGTAGCAGAGTTTAACTCTTTTTGGGGAGTATTGTCATGGTAACAAAACACAGTATTTTCTGGACTTCAAAGTCACTGGTAGCACGGTTATGGATTGAGAAAATCAACAGTCACCATTACTGATGTAAAGATAACCATACAGAGCACTGTGGAGCACAGCGTGTGTGTTTTAGGGTGCATCATTTTGTGGTTGAGGGCATGAGCTTGCAGTAACAACTGTCACCTGATGATCTCTTGTGTAGCACTGTCTTCCTCTGGTCCAGTTTAGCAGATGCATTTCTAGCCCAGTAAGTCACCAGTGCAGCAGAGCAGCAACAGCTGACTGTCCCCTTGCTTCTCTGAGGGCATCTTCTTTGGGGCAATGCTCACAGACCATAAAGTACAATGAGTTCGTTCTGTAGGAGCTCTCAAGACTCCCACAAAACACTGGTGCTTTTGGCTTGTGAAGCTTAAGTCACCTCTCCTTTTGTGTGAGGAAGAAATGCTGTCTGGAGAGTCATTATTAATTCTGAGTAAGACAGCATGCTGCACAGCCTTCTGGAGGTAGTGTCTAGTGCAGGTAACTTTCTTCACTTGAGAGGGACATTAGTCCATTTGCTCATGAGCTTCATTTTCCCCTGGCAGTTCAACAATTTGTGTCAACCACCGTTCCAGCCTTCAGCATCCAATTATTTATGAATGTCTTTCTCACCTGTATTGTCAGCTATAAAAGAACAAAATGTATTAAGAGACATCCTGTTCCCTTGGATTACCTCTGACTCTGTGAATAGAGAGTTACTTTGCTGTTAAAAAAAAAATCCCTGCATATCTCTACGCACTGATTTGGCCATCCAGTGCCAAATATTTCATAGCTTGAATATAGAAAGAGTAGAACTTAGATTTATGCTGAGAAGCCCCTTGGCTAGATGGTGCTACTTTAGAATCAGTCTCAATATTAAGCTCTTAATAATGTGAGTTACTCACTTTGAAAATACAGAACTAATTTTGATGTAGATTTGCAATTCATTGATCTCTTGCCCTGGATTCATACTGTATCTGCAGAGGCAGCTTTCTTTCTAAAAGGACAGGAAAACAGGACCAATGTCGATTGGTTTCATAGCATGGAAGGGTGGAGCAGGAGTTGCAAAGATCTGGGCTTCCTGGACTCCAGCACGCAGAATTCACAGAGAATGAAGCCAAGCATGAGCATGTGTATAGATGTTATAAAATTGTGTTTAAATAAGAATCCCAAAGAAAGAACAGCTGGCTAAGAGACTTTGCATTAGTAGTGTCAGTAATGACCACTGTGAGGTAAGGCAATGAGATGAAATGGGCAGAATGGAGTTTTGAAGCAATGCAGCTATCAGAAAGCAAGCTATTCAACAACTCTTTGTAAGCCTAGGGCAAACAGCTTACAGCTGGTTTGCATGTAGAGCTGTAACAGGTTAGATTTCGTTACAACTTGTTTATATTTGGAGGAACAGAGTCTGACTCTTTTCTGATTTTATGCGTGTTTTAATCAAAATACTGATATACTTACCAGTAGCATATGTTTAAGTGCTACAAAAAAATCACCTTAATCAAATGTGGAGTTGGGCACAAGATCTCTGAAGCGAGCTTTGGAGCTGCTGGCAGCATTCCATTTTCCCTTTGCTCTGAGGTCAGCCATTTCACCACAGGGACAGCAAAAGGGGCTTTCTTCTTCCCCCGTCACAGATTTGGAAGGCTGTCTGAAGGCACTGTGAACATGAATGTTGTCAATGATTGTCAATCTCCTGCAGTTATGTTTAATAATCATTGTGTCCATTTATGAAATGCAACTTATCAGGGCCATTGTGCTAGCCAGAAAACAACAAAAAAAAAATCTTCTAGAAAAGGAGAGGGGGAAATGAAAAAGTGAATCAAGTTCCTTTTGAAACTCGGAGACCCCAGGGTAGGTAGTAATGTGGTGGCTAGGGTGTTTTCTGGAGATGAGATGCTGAAGTTCAGTTCTCTGTTTTGAAAGAGTCTGAAGAGGTTCTTGCACATGAGTCCACTGCTTCCTGGACTGTTGGCTATTGTGGGTTTCTCTCCCTCTTAGCTCTGAGACCAATTCCCTGAAATCTAACTGTTCCAAAGAGGCCTGTTCTGATTAATTACTCCTTCCTCCTGTCACAAAGAAAACCATTTCCTAAACAGCTGTTTAATTATATTGGGAAATAACACATGCTTTCAGGAAAAGGTGGCATGTTCCATTTCAGAATAAAGCCGTTCACATGTGTTACATGGCTAGGGCTGCATTTATGTGCCAGGTAGTGTTGTGACTCGTGGAAGAGGTGGGTAACTGTCTTGTTGAACACCTTGCCACAGCCTTATTTCAGGCTGCTTCCCTTTGCCTCAGATTGCCAAAGGAGGGAGGCCAGGATAGCAAGACATCTCAAAAGTTTCAGTTTCTTGCATTCCCGTAGGCATGGTGTGGCGGGCGGTGGATGTGGTGCAATGGGCTGCAGCTGCTGGACAGTGCTTCCATTCCCCACAGAGCTCTGGACGGCAGTCACAGTGTGCTGGTGGAAGTCTTGGAGATCTTTAGTTATCTTTGTTCTGGTGGTTTTCGCAGACATGAAAAAGGTGAGCTAGAGTACTATGGGGATGAGTGGATGGTTAGAGAAGCTATGGATGAAGTGAAGATCTGATTGATTACTTGAACAACAATGTCTCAATCTGCTTAGCCTGTCTTAGATCTTCACTTCATCCATTAAGTGAAAAGAAAGTAATCAGTCTAGCCTAAATTGGGATGGTTGTGGAAGTAGCATCTGTTATGGGCTGGAGGAGGCTGGGACAGAGGCTTAAGCCAAAGGGAACAGGGCTGAAAGGGCAGGTGGGTAGACAGGTGTTTTGGGAACAAAAAAGATTTGTCTTGGTGGCACAGAATGCTGATGACACTTGGAAGTCTTGAGGAGATGTGATGTCTGAATCTAATGATTTCTGTCAAGATTTTATAGCTACCCAACAAAAAATGCAGCTTGCAACTCAGTGCCAAGAATTTTTGTGGGTTGTAGCAATCCTCTTGAACATGCTGTTTCTGGAGTTTATTTCTGGTAGTCCTGGTGAGCTTCTAAAACAATTCCATCATACATCAGTTTCACTGCAACAGGAAATGTCTAGATGGTGTTCTGGGTACAAAGTTGTAGTAACATATCCACTGCTGACTCAAGTCACCTAATAGTCTGTGCTTTTCTGTGGTTCCATTCCCCACCCCGTCACAACAGCAGAGGACTCCTAAACCTATGTAACGATACTTGAGAGCAAGAGAAAAGTACGTAATATTTGTCTAGACAAATTGAAGACTACTGACCTCTCTGTTTGCAAGCTCTGTACTCTTGAAAGGAAAAAAATTCTTAGCTTCAAGTGTTTTTTCTCCTTATCTGAAGTACTGCTCCAGAAAAACCATGTTGGTTTGTTGTGGTGTCATGATAGCCGGGGGAAGAATGTTGGTAGTTAAATCAGTGCTTTTACTGTAGGACAGGAAAGGGAGCTTGCTGGGAGGGTCATCTTATCCTGTAGAGGCAGAAGGGGAGAAAAGAAACACCTCAAAACAACCAAAACAAAACCCCACAAACCAACCAAACCAAAAGTATCCCGCCAGCCAAAACAACAACAACCAAAAAAAACAACCACCAAAACCCCTAAGCAAGGCATAACAATCAAAACTGTTGTATATGGAGATACTTGTGGTACAACTTTGTGAAATGACAGCATGCATGGCTGTATTCCAGGCCCAAACAGGATATTGCCAGGAGATCACTCACCCAGTGTATTAGCTCTGTGGGTCTGGTGCATGGGAATGAATTCAATCTTAATGTCAGTTTTTAGTTTCAAAAGTGATTTTGTATAAATGTTGTCACTTTATTTGGTGCAGCAGTTTCTTTTGTGCATTTTGGTGGTTTTGCTCATTTCAGTGTGACAGAGCTACCAGCTACCTACCCTGGTCCTTCAGGTGGGCTTGGAGTGAGCAACCGAACTTGTTTGTTTCTCACACCATTAGCAGATTGAAAAATGTGTGTTTGGTCGATACTACTGAGGACTCAAGCTCTAGACAAGAGTTGTGCCAGTCTTAAAAATAATATATTTAAATCTCATCATTTTAAGTTAGATTCTGTGCATCCTGGTGTTCGAGATATCAGACTTTCTCTTTCAGGTATAAAGCCAGATGTTTAAGAAAGTTGGAACATCATAAAATTATTAATAACATGAAAACTACCGGGACTGTTCAGTGTTACACTCAAGCAGAAATTGTAAGGATATTGTATAAACCTCTGGTATGATCCTGCAGTGAATTAGATCTATATGCTCCCCTTGGGGGTTTAGGCCTCACAAATGTATGCGGAACAAAGTCTTGTATTTCAGTGTGTTCTTCGATGTCGTCCTAATACCTACTGTTTTGTCCCAACACATGCTTACAGAGTTTTGGGAAGAAGAACTAGTAGGTGGCAAGAAACTCTCTTAAAAAGTAGTTCAGACCAGCATTTTTGGACTGTGCTTGCATTTGTTTGTTTCTTTCCTACCCTGTCAACTCAGGAGGATCCTTTGTTGTCTGTTTGCAGATAGGCATTAAATAGAACACCTGATGCATGTACAGATATTTTTTGGCCCTCTGGCATTTTAGTGGCTTAGGGACCATCCGTAAGTTCAAAGAGTTCAGTAATCAATCATCTTCAAAGAAGGGAATCCTTTTCATGGGTGCCACCAGATTTATACAAGAGACTATTTTTAGATCAAGGACTTTTTCCCCCCTTAGAGCTGTAAGACATCTGTGGCCTCGCCTTAGATTTGAAAAATCTGCTGTGCTGAAAGTAACTCCTTTAAGGCCATCCTTTCATGTTCACTTTATTATTATTTTTCATTTGATTGCAAAGAGTCTGCAGATAGCTTAAAATTGAAAAGGTCTCTGTAAGTAGCTTATTTTTAAAGTCTTGTCAGGGAACACTGGTTTTCTGCATGGTTAGTGCAGATACTGGACTGTGAAAGGATGACCCTTAATTACCGTGCTCACATTCATTCTCTGGTGTCAATACATAGTGCAGCTTACCTGTCCAAATCTGAGATACGTGTGTTTACAATTATGATACATATATGTTTTTTAGCATATAACATATTTAACAGCAATTGAGTAAAGAATGTCTTCAACACACCCTTGTTTTATTGGGGAACTCACATAGTATAGCTGCACAGGATTCACTGAAACAGACTGAAGGAAAATGGAGGCAACTTGCTCACAGTTGCAAGGTATTTCAGTTTGCATTTCTAATGTTGTGAAATGGATACTAGTCATATATGATCATCTCACTGAAAGGTGGTCAAGAATTGGAAGAGGCTACCCAGGGAGGTGGTGGAATCTCCATCCCTCAGTGTCTAAAACACTTGTAGATGTGGAGCTTAGTGACGTGGTTTAGTGGTGGACTTGGTAGTCCTGGCTTAATGGTTGGACTTCATGATCTTAAAGGTCTTTTCCCATGATTCTACCTTTGAGTTTGGGCTGGAGAGTTACTGCTGTAAGATACTCTCATAAGGCAGATTTAGGAATATCTTGAGTGGTAAACAGCAGTAGCAAACTATTGTGCATGTCAGAAATTTTTAGGAGAGACATCAGGTTAACTTTGATTATGGACACACATTGTAGGAACATTTAACAGAGCTAGCTTTCTAACTGAACTGAATACCAGAATGTGAAAAAGATACATGTAATTATTTTTTAAGGTGCTTACAAAGAAGTACTCTGGATTTTTTGTGTGTTTTCTTATCATTGAAGGAAGAACAGCATTTCATTTCAAAATCTAATAAAAGAGCTTAAAATACAAACCAGCGCTCAATGATACAACAGTAAAAACTCTGTACCTTTTTGCACGTCCAGCCCCAGTGCAGAAATGTGCACTTCATACATGTAGCTTGGTAAAAATGACCAAATTCAAAAGTCACCGCTCCATATGTTAGGATACAAATCTTGCTCCTGGAAAGACTCTACTGACATCAGTGAGTGAAGATTTGGACTTTTTCAGATAGGAAGGTAGCAATGGGGAAATTCTCAAATTTTCTGAAAGTTTCCTCGCATTTTATTTTTAATTCAACAGAAATAAATAATTTGGCTTTGATATCTCCTCTTCTGGTTAATGGGCTGTCAGGGACCAAACTGCTGGCAGTGTATCTCCCACACAGCCCTGAGCTCCTTAGCTGTAGCTAGTAGTTGGCCTGGGCAGTGCTGCTTCTCCGAATGTGTCCTGGCTTTGGCTGGGGCAGAGTTAATTTTCTTCTTAGTAGCCGGCACAGTGCTCTGTTTTGGATTTATCATGAGAATAGTGTCAATAACGCACTGATGCTTTAGTTGTTGACAAGTAGTGCTTACCCTAAGTCAGGGACTTTTCAGTTTCCCATGCTCTGCCAGTGAGCACAAGAAGCGGGGAGAGAGCATGGCCAGGAGAGCTGACCCAAACTAGCCAAAGGGATGTTCCATACTGTAGAACATCATGCTGAGTGTATAAACTGGGGGGGCTGGCTGGGAGTGGGCCGATCGCTGCTTGGGGACTGGCTGGGCATCGGCCAGTGGGTGGTGAGCAGCTGTATTGTGCATCACTTGTTTTTTCCCTTGGGTTTTATTCCTCTCTCTCTCTCCTTTTCATTACAATGTTGTTGTTATTATTATTATTACTTTATTTCAATTATTAAAGTGTTCTTATCTCAACCTATGGATTTTACCTTTTTCCAATACTTCTTCCCATCCCACTGGGGTGGGGGCAGGCTGGGTGAGCGAGTGGCTGCGTGGTACTTACCGGCTCGCTGGGGCTAAACCATGACAGAATGCCCCACTCCTAATCCTTCCTGGTGCCTGTTCAACAGTTCTTGATGAGTGAAGGAGGTAGTGCCGTGACATAGGTGCAACCTGCCAAATTTGCATGACTTGGAGATGCTGGCAGTGATTCTTGCCACCACTCCCTTTTGTTGACCTGCCACTCTCTCTCATACAGGATTTTTGTTTTTCACTCATTCTTTCAGCGTGGGATCATTGAAGAGGGTAGTCTGCCTTCTTGGGCCAATGGGAAATCCTTTTCTATGTTTGCATGCATACTTGGTGTATGCTTGTCTGCAGGGTGCGTGAGCCATCCTCCTCTGGCGGTAACTCCCCTCCAGTTTTGACTGGTGGGCGTTCCCCCCATTTGACCAGTTGCAGAGCTGTTACCACTGCTGAGACTGGGATCAAAGCAGGGCACATTTAAATGTGTGGATCTCTTGGTTCTTTTTAGTCACAGTTCACATCACCTGCTGCCAAGTCTTTTAATTCATTCTTTGATGATTAGTTACATTTTTTTCTCACTCTGGAGGAGAGCAGTTCTATCTGCCTGTTCCAGGTACTATCAAATCTGATGAGTACCTGACAACAGGAGGCATATCTTTTCTGCTACCAGCATGTATGCCATGAACAAGAAAAAATCATGGCATGGATGTGTGACTTCAAACAGTACTTTCGTTGCTGCCTATCACAGGATTAAGCATGAAACAAGAAAGTCTTCTGTGCATTTTCTCTAAACTCCTTCCAAACTTCTCCTGCTTGTCTGCTCAGAAAGTTTCTTGGCAACTGACTTGTATGCTGATGGGAAGCTAGTGGGAATTGGATTCCCTGCTTATTTGGAACTGTCACTTCAGCAAGAGAAATATTTCAAAGATAAAATTCTGGAAAAATATTTCAAGTCAGAACTTGCTGTAGTCAGTCTCAGATTCTGTTTGTATTTTGATAAAATTGTCCACCTGATTTACTGCTTCTTCACAAGGCTTTACTTCTAATAAATAAAAATTTTCTGGTGGCTGGAAGGATCCAGCTGGAAAATTTCTGTCTGGCAATGCTGACATCGACAACAATATTATGTAGTTGAGAGGCCCAAAGACACATTACCTTAGAGATGCCTACAGTAGTTTTAAGCCAATTTTAAATTACTAAAGCTTGAGGGATACTGATTACAGCAACATCAGCTGTAAAACATGCGCTGGGAGGCTGGATACTTGAGAAGCTGTCTGCACTGACTACACCTAACTACAGCCCAACGATGTGTGCTTTTGAGGTTGAAAGCATAGGACCAAGATCTCATAGCTCTTGCTGAGACACAACCAGCCTTGTACTGAGGGGCTTGACCAGGTGCCTAAACACCTCAGCTGTGTCACTATTATAAAGGACAAGCAGGTGGCCTTGAACAATGAAGATATACAAAGGCCCAGTGGCTCCACAAATGGGATTGCAGTGCTTGCTGCTGCTCTTCCTTCTTATTTGCTAACTGACTTGATTTTTTTACTTTTTGCAATGATGCATTTTGCATCTTTGGTAGAGGTTGCACTGTTAAATCAATATTCAGGGTGAAAAATAAAATGAGTGATTATTTACTTGTCTTACCATCAGCCATAACATAATTTGTGTTGTTACAGATTCGATTTGACTTCCCTGTATATGTTCAATGCTTGCAAATGTGTTCAGTGAGCACATACAGAAATGGAAAACCATTTTCTTTGAAGGGAAAGATAAAGTGGAGCACCAAGATGAAGAATTTAGCAAGTTATTTTTAAATAAATATGATTTCAGATTTGGTTTGCATCTGAGTCTGAATCAGTCAAAAGAAGCCAAGCAAGGTTTTAAATTGGACTAGTAGGCTGTTACTTGGTCTGTTGTTCCGTTTCTTTTCATGGAGAACCTAGTCATATGAGGAAGCATATGAATGAAATGCTTACCTGATATTACTGTCAGCAACAGAAAAGTAAAGTGAATGGCAGTCAGTCATGTATGTACTGCTGTACATAAAAATTCATGGAGACTTCTGTACTGCTTCATGCTGTACACATTTCAGCGATAAGTAGTAATTTCAGACAGAAGTGTCTGTAGTCTACTTTTCAACAGCAGCATAGACAATCATTAAACCAAGCCATCTTAAGTAAGATAGATGCTCTTGCAGCTGTTTCATTTTCTCAGAATTAGTCTTTTCAGTAGAGGTCACTTATAAATCCTTCCCAAGCAGAGTGTACTTACTCTATTTCTGTACACAGTCACAGCATCTTCAGTAGTCTGCCAAGGATAATAAAACAATTTGTGGTAAGTACCAGCGAAATTACTGTGTTCATAGTATAATCTAGTTTCTTGAACCTGTGTAAAATTTCTTTATAATTTATAGCAAATATCTCATGCAACAGAGTAAAGTAACTGGCATGCATGAGAAATGGAGGAATAGTTCTTATTTCCTGTGAACATGGGCAAGTCTTCTATTCTAACATCATATTTTCACTTTCTTAATGTGATAACATGATTGATAATTACAACATAATAAGCTTTATTATGTGTAAACTTTTTTCTAATTTGATGTAGGCAAAGTCAGTTTGAGACTTCTGCGCCCTGAGTTCTGAGATGGCCTGATGTCTTTAATGGTGTGGCTTTTGCCTCCCCTGAGATGGCTGGCTGCAGAGAGAGTTCCTGCTTTGTAGTGAGGATTCCTGCACCACCACAGTTTCTCTAAGTGTCGCCAAGTGGGAGGAAGCTCCTAGCTGACTCCTTGGGTCAAAAGATAGCTCCCAATCCAGAGATGAAGATCCCACTCTGGAGCAAAATGGGAACTGTGCGTAGAGTTCTTTTAGTTATCCTCTGAAAACTTCCAAATATATGTTCCTTACCTGACTCATGGTAGGTGTTTTGAGGTGATCATATTTTAAATGTGGTAACAGTGACTGAATAATTTGAAAATATTTCTGCATACATCATGATTATAATTAAAATACCAGAGTAGGTAATAACTTTTTTGAATTTTTATTTTTAATGGCAAAGGATGTTTGTTTGGCCTGCCTTCATAAAGTGAAATATAAAAATGAAAGTTAATGCAAATGTATTTCATTAGAACTTTTATAGGCAGAACTGTATCTGCAAATATATATACCTCTCTACTGGAAGCTGCAAGGGGAATTAAAACACAAGAAACTTCTAAAACATGAAATGTTAAGCATAACCAGCACTCGGACTTCTATGGGGGAGTGGCCCTTTCCAGCATTTGGTATGTATTTGTTGCACATTTTTTTAAAAATTGATGCTGAAATGGGTCGACAACACACACTTCTATAAACTTCCTACAGTTCTCATCACTAGCAAAAAGACTTCTTTCTCACTCTCTTTCTCGTCTTACTGCTAACTTTTTGGAGGGCCCCTTTCCTAAGGTCTCCCTAAAATCAAATTACCCTAATTCGGATCTGAGTAGCAGCATTCTCAGTGTCTGTAGAGGAAAAAAAATATCACTGGAAAAGATGCACATAAATGGTGTCTCAAAGCCACTTTTTTTCAGTGTACATAGGGCAAACCCCTATTTCAGAGTAGATGTCTCTGCAAGACAAGTTTACTATGCTGACTGTTACATTGCCTTAAAGGTTATCAGAGCTGTTGTCTGCGACAACTGTAGATTCAGGGACATGCTGATTCATACAAACTTTGAAAAAAAGGCGTTATCTACCCTGAGGACTTAAAAATGGCTTTGCTTTATATTTAGTAAAAGTGTTCTGAGTAATTTGTACCTGATGTAGGCAGTTTCTGTGAAAAAAATAATGACAGCAAATTACAGAACGTGTCAGACTGTGCCTTGCTTTACAGCTGTATATACAAAAAGGAGGTGGTGTTTCATGGAGCTTGTAACATGAGTTCACTGGGACACTGGAAAAATAAGTGAAAGAGAGATCCTTTGAGGATTAATAAATCAAAAGTGACTTCTGTGTATTTTGGAAATCTCTGAGGCCTGTGGTGGGGAATGGATGCAGGAGATATCATGTGTGCTTGCCCTGGTCTTGTATGTATTACTCAGTGTTGACCATTCTCAGAGACATGATGGTAGTTTGGCGGCTTGATCTGACCCAGTGTACCTGTTGTTACGTGTTTGCAATCCTGGCCTCCATTGAAGCCTGACTTAGCAAAATATATAAGTGCACAACTAGAACCATCCAGCTTGACTGGAAAAAACAGAGCACCAGTTTGACTTTACATTTCTGCAGGGTCATTGCACTCACGAGAAGTCTAAAACAGCCTTGAGGTGGTTATAACCTGTGTCTGGCAGCTAAATATAGAACAGATGGTTAGCTTCATGTTGCTACAACAGTCTAAAAAGGAAAAGCGGTATTTCCCCAAGAAGAGCTGCATATGTGAAAATTTCTTGTTCCAATAATGTTATATGGATCGGAAGACTTGGAGCCTAAATTCTGTAAGGAAGAGTACTAATGTATTTGCAGTGCTATAACTGAAATAATCAGTGAGGCTGTTGTGTTACTCAGTGCAGAGGATCTGGCCATCCATACTGTGTTATCACTTCATCACAAGGTTTCTGCAGATGAGACCAGTGAGCTAGTCAGACTGTTTTATGTGCCCAAAAATGGGCTTTGTATGTTCAATGAGTGTAACAATTACAGACATTTCATTACAGATGTATTTTGTTAGGAGGCCTCCCAGCCTGACTTCTCTCATTTACTTTTGGAGAAGCGTTTAAACTTTAATGTTAACTTGTTAATGTGAAGTAAAACGCAGTTTCTGGAAAGCTCAAAGAGCTGGCCCCTGCAATTGTAGGAAGCCACCTTCTGTAACCCCTGTAATTTCATCAGAGCCTTGAAATAGTTTACCTCTGGTCCTCCTGACTTGACTGACAAGGGCCCTAACCTGTCATCTCTGCTTTTTCTGTTGTATTCAGCTAAGAAGCTTCTAGCATATAGCAACATACATAAGTACGCAGTGTGGCACTATCATATTGTTTGCATTTTAGCCCATTTCTATGACTCCTGCCCTCAAGGTTCTCTGCTACTGTACCAACCTTGCAGTTCTTTTATTCACCCCATTTTCTGCAGCTTTTTTAATAGCTTTGCCTGTGGCATCCCAACAAATGCCTTTCACCAGTCTTGAACAGGACAGTTTTATTAAATTTCCTTTCTCTAGAAAATCACTTTTATTATTTTATATGTTTTTATCAGCACTTACGTTAGGTTGACGCAGTAAGTTTGGTAAAATGATACTGAATTGCATCTTCTGTTCAATATAAATGTCTTTATTCTTCCATACAACTCTGGCAGATTTTTACAATGAGGGGTAATACAAAGGGCCTGTGATTGCCCGGATCACTTTCCCTGCTCTGTTGGCAGCTCATCTCCCCCAGTTTATGTCAATCAAATATCTCTCAAGTTCTTTGAAAACTGAATGTGACTTAGCAAGAAATTTATAGAAGTTCCTGTTTTCTGTATTGTGATGTGCACTTGTGAATAAGTACAATATTGAAGGGAAATAAAACATATTCTTCTGCAGAGCCCATCCAAAGACAGTTGTAAAATAAAGAGATATATGAGATATATATAACAGAAAACCCCAGCAATATATTTTTCTGTTGTAATTTCATGGACTACAGTGCTAGATGGTGAATAATTTATGCATAAGCAGTTCTTCAGTGGAGCTGTATATGATACTGAGTCTAATCCACTAAAATAAAGAGATCAGGCATTATAAAAGCTTTGTTGATGAAAATTTTGAAGGTGAGTTGGCACTAAAATCCTTTATGACTTTCAGATACAAGATTTATAGATAAAGTTCGAAAAATGTCAGGTTGTGAACTGTCCGTGTGATCTCTTGAAGAGGAGATTAGTATTCCCCTACAGTTCATTATATGTATATAGTTCCTGTTGCTTAATAGTTGCTCAATTCTGCAAAATGCTGAGCATTTGAGCCATGCTACCTTTAACTGTACAATAAACCCTTTTTGTCTCCAGTGATACTGCTCGTAAAATAAAATCAAACTGAGCTGAGGCTGTGGTGCACAGAATTTAGCTTCTGCAACATAAGGTGCATTGAAAATAGGAAGCTGTAACTATTCTTTGGGGAGAGAAAGTGTGGCAGTTAACACTGCATTCAGCACCCAGAACTTTTGCTTTTAATTCTTGAGTGTGGAATTTCATACTGTGCACATGCAGAAGTCATGGGAGAAGATCAGGTGCTGAGACATTTGGAGAGAATTGTGTTTCGCTATCAGTGGAGAATATAACAGTAAATTTTTTTAACCTCTCAGTATTGTGTTTGTAGTGGATGGCACAATCCTAATGGTGGACTAAGATGACTGTGTTCTGTTTGAACATATGTCAGTACATAAAAACTGGAGTAGTAGTAAGAGCTCTCTAGAACATTGGCACGACTCTTGTAATGCTGGATCTGGGAAGTGGCACTTAATTTGGTGGTGCTTCTCCTTGTTAAGACTGGAATAATATGTCCAAAAGAAGTATTTTTCCAGAAAGCTTTTAATGATTTCCCCACGCACTCTGTAAATAGCAATGAGCAATACCAAAATGATTATTGCTTATTGCATAGGTAATGATTGTTCTGGTGTAGCAGAGCAGTCCTCCACAGCTGGAGGACTATGCAGTGCCTTCTCTCCATCCTCTTGCAGAGCTTATTTGGACTGCAGCTGTATGCAAAAGTTAAACCCTAACAGAAGATGCTGATCCTACCAGCATTTATATGAGTAGAGTAAGGGCAGTGAAATCAACGTGACTGCATTCAGGTTTGCAAGACTGGGTAATCAAGTTTCCAGGTTTATCAGGGCAGTTCTTAGTTTTGCAAGGTATGAATACTTAAGACACATCTAACACATGTTACTCTGTTCCTCTGGGTCAAAGCTTCTCCTTCCTCTGACCATTTCAAGTGTGCTACTGTACCCACCTGGTATAAATACTGTTTCTACTCTTCCTCACTCTTTGTCAGTGTTTGGGTAGGGCTTATAGGACCAGTCAGCCTGTGTGCCCCATTATAGGAGGTATTACAAAAGGGAGAGATGATCTGTGCCTCTGAGATTTATAGCCTAAATAGGTGAGACAAACGTCACACACACTTTAGTCTTGAATGACAAAATGCAGAGGGTGACAATCCTGGTTTTTGCTTAACACCCGTGTGGCTCGGTTAGGTGACTGCCATGGGTTAACCCCAGCTGGCAATAAGCGCCACACGGTAAGCTGCTCCCTCGCTCCCCTCTGGTGGGGTGGGGAAGAGGATTGGAAGAGGAAAAGTGAGAAAACTCCAGGGCTGAGATAAAGACAGATTAACAAGTAAAGCAAAAGCCACGTGCACAGGCAAAGCAAAGCAAGGGATTCACTCACCACTTCCCATCATCAGTCAAGTGTTTGGCCATCCCCAGGGAAGCCGGGCTTTATCACTATCCCTGTCGCTAGTTGGGGTCACCTGTCCTGGCTGTGTCCCCTCCCAATGTCCCTGGCAGGGCCTGAGAAACAGAGAAGTCCTTGACTTTAGTATAAACGTTATCAGTGTGTTATCAAAATCGTTCTCACACCAAATCCAAAACAGAGCACCGCACCAGCTAAGAAGAAAGTTAACTCTATCCCAGCCAGACCCAGGGCAATGACTTACTGGTGGGCAAGGCACTGTGCACGTTCCAGCAGGTGATGTCTGCATGTCAATGCTGGAATCTTAGATTCAGACACTACTGCTGCTGTCTAGATTATTTGCAGTGGCTTTGTCAGTATTAAAATGGAAACATAAACTGAATGAAACGTGATCATGAATTATTCAGTGCGCATGAAAGCCTCCAAGCTGTTTATTTTGGTGAGAGTTTGGCTTTGATTTTCATTGTCTGAACAATGTTTGGTGGGAGACATGGCTCAGACTTTCATGTTGATAATCTGTAGCTGCACAAGAACAGGTGGTGTTGAGCTGGAGGCTTTGTTTGTTACTGGAGGGAGCATCACTTGTGATACCCGAGATGGTAGGGGTCTCCTATGGGAATAATTCTTCTACCTGTGGGTTTCTGATAAAAGGATCAATGGCAAAATAGTTAATTTTGACATATATTTAAATGCTAGGTTTGGATTTTAGAGCCAATGTTAGATTGTAATGGAAAAAAATGCACATATGTATCTGGTATCCTGAAAACTTGGGAAGATTTAATTTGTTTTATTGGTGGTTGTACTGTGTATTTGCAATTTGGACTTGTTGGGTTTTGTTTATTTTTTTAATAGAGTTTCTAGATGTAATTCTAAGTCATATCTTGTGGATAATAAAAATTTAATGAAAAGGCCAAACTGGTTGGCTCCAGCTGCCTGTTCCCAGACTCACACAATCAAGACAGAAGAACTGCGAAGAAAACACTGGCAGTGTGAAGGAGCAGGGAAGAGAGAACATTATGTCTTCAAACAAAGCAAGGAACACACTATTCTTTACCAGAGCTTATTTTGTAAAATGGAGATCAAAGTTCACAGCTGAGTTTTTTCTAAGTGAAAGGTGATTCAGAAATCTTCAATAAGTGACTAGTGCTCATCGGAATTTCTTTGTCCTGGGTTGGTTTTTTTTTGCTTTTCTGTGTTCCAGCAGGAGAAATATAGTTGGGTTTAGGCTGAGATAATACATAGGTGCCTGATGGTAGCTGGCAAAGGAAGGCCTAAACAGACCTTGCTGAACCAGGAAGAAGTTCTTTCCAGCTGTGCCCAGCTGGGATAAGGAGTAAGAGGAAGTGGTACTAAGCCAAAACTCTTGATGATGGCATCCATTGTGCATCTCTGAAGAAGAAGCCTGCTAACCACTCCAGCTTAAAGTTGATACTGACAGGTGGTAGCATCTGCATTGAATAGTGCTGGAGAAATGGTAGACTAAAAACAAATTTTGTACCTTGGGTCAAAAAGTTGTCTACCTTTTAACCCTTGGAGTGGAGTCCATAATACCTATGTGTGCAACTGGAAACTGGTATTTGAGGGTGCTGCTTCTGGCTGCTCTCCAGCTATTGACAGGCATAATCTTAGTGGGTTTGAAGGCAAGGGAGGACCTTGAATTCAGCTCAATCTTAATTTGTTCACTTTCAGTAAAAAACTGTATTGTTCATGTTAGATAAACAGTGGTAGCCAAGACAACTGAAATTTTCTCCTTCAGTAAGAAACCAATTAGGTTATCTACTACTGTAACAGCAGTGTTAAATTAATTGAGAACACACTGTTTCTTGTCAAAATCTCCCTGAGCTGAAAAGTCCTCCAACGAACAGCAGCCAAAGCCAGCAGTATATTGAATGAAGATTAAGGAGACAGATTGCCCTTTTCTAGTAGAAGTAGATTGGTGGAAAACTCCTGAATATTCACATATTAAAATATTTCACTTCTTCCTTTGCTGATTTCCAGGAGGAATTTCAAATATGGTAAATGTCTTCCAGCAAACTTCTGCTGACATTGCAGAGCCCTGGAAGTATGCCCCCACAACCCAGCACAGAAGTAGGACCTGAAATTTGTTTTGGCAGCACCTTCTACATAAGGTGGAGGGAGCTGAACAGTCTTTAGAGCAAATGCTGAGCTGGCAGCACCTCAGGTATATGCAGACAAGTTCCAGATGTTTTTTCTTAGTTTTTGGAAGGCAAAGTTAATTTTACTTTTTAAAATTATTGTTTAATGGCAGACTAATAGTATGCTTCCTAAGTTATGAGTATTGCCTAGACCAAGAGCTGATGGAAGATCAGGATTATTTAGCTAGCAGCTTGTTGCAAATTAACGTTCTAGCTGTTTCCGTTCATACTCATATAATCATACTACCTGAATCTTCTAGTATTGAAACTCACTTCTTATCTTCTTGTATCAATTTCAATAGGCAGGAACAATAGGTCTGCCACTTTTATTATCTTTTCTTGGGCAAGAGCAAAGAGCCTTATGCAACAGACAGAAAAGAGGGCAGATGGAGGAGGATCTCTCCCTGTGCCTCTTTTAACCTGTAAATAAGGGGCTTCTGCATTGAGGTTATGTTGCTACTGATGCACTTCACAGTGACGCCGAGCCTACCTCTGGTAAATTTTGTTCAACTGCTTTTTGAACACCTCTTCCAGTGGCCTGATAATTTAAGTGGAAGCATCATATTTCTTGTATTGTGAAGACTATCGATGAGTCATTCTTCATTCAGCTCTGCACCATTCATGATTTCATAGATGCCTGCTGTGTTCCTTAGTTATCTCTCTTCCTGGCAGAAGCAATCTAGTATTTTTAGTTCTCTGAAGATGTCTTGGAATATCTATGATTATTCTTGTTGCTTTCTCTTCAGTTTTTCTAGGTTTAGTTAACTTATCTTAAGGAAAACAGAAGATGATGTACAGCATTGAAACTGTGGGTTCATCATAAAGTTACATGGCAGCATAAAGTTTTGTTTGGCTCTTTGCTTCTATCCCACACTGGTTGCTTTTTTGACTAGCCAAACATACAAAGATGAAAATAAAACAAAAATTTAAATCTTTCTATGTCTATAGTTTTGGATTTTGCTCTCTCCTAAACACCAGTGTATGTATTTCTGAAACTGTTCAGGCTTTAGTTGCTCTGTTTTTCACTAAGATTGGCGTAAGGACATTTGACAGGATTCTCCAGTAATGTGCATGACTCTTGCTCTTACAAAGATGAGAATGGACAGTAACGACAAATGGATTTACAGAAAGAGGTCTCACCGTGCCAAGATCCACAAGTCTTGGGCAAATTTTATTTACTTTGACAGATGTGTGGAAGTTTGTTTTCTCCATGCCTCTTCACACTGAAAGGACATTAGCATAACTTACTTGCCATGCATACTTAGTGAAATAAAATGTGTGTGCTAACAAAATAAATTCACTTTCAGAGAAACTTCTGTTAGAAAAGTCAGTATTCAAAATAAACCCAGTGTCACTGGGGACTGCATTCTGTAATTGGTTTTCTCTCCAGAGGTCTAAAAATTTTGCTGTTTGTGACATGAGTCTGTCTCTTAATCTGTGTGTTGTTGGATTAAAAGAAGCCATCATTTTTTAACTTGCCATAATAGTTATACTGAGAGTTACTGAATTTTCGTATCTCTGAAGGAATCCATGGGGTCTGTGCAATGTTCACTTTTGAAAGTACTTCAAAGTGAAATTCATTTGCATGTTTAAAATAAAAGGGCCAATTTGATCTGAATTTACTCAAAATTACAGGCAGGGGAAAGAAGTGAAAAAAAATCAGGACTACGTTATGCAGGATATTTCTCTTACCCAGAAGCTCCGAAGTTAAAGCACTTGGCCAGCCTGTGGATTTTAATTCCTTTCCTGTCAGTACAGGCTGGGAGGTGGGGCAAAGGCATGGTTGACCTGATCTAGCATTATGATAGCACCACTTGGAGGGCTTAGATGACCTTCAGGGGTCCCTTCAAGCCAACAGTTTTGTGATTTTTGTTTTATTTTTACTTATTGGTGATTCACTGAGCATCACTAGACATGAGTGAGGTCCTTCTTCCTATTCAGGTTCCGAGTACCTGGAGGGTAGGGGAGGGTTCCTACTGCTGTAGACCTTGAGGTGCTGTAGCTAGTCAGTGGAGAAAGGTATGCTCTTAATTTATGTGTCCTGCTGCTTTGTGAGCAGGAACACCTAGCCAAAATACTGGTGGAAATCAATGCATTAGGTTTTTGCCATGACTGACTCCCCTAATTAGGAAAAAATGCTACAGAGTGTTCTTTGCTTTTTCAATGTTTGGTGGGATTTTCTCCTTTTGTAACAAATTAACAGCATCTGTGAATAAGAAACTAAGGTTGAAGAGATACCTTGCCACAGCCAGTTTCTCAAATTTTACATTACTATTTACATTACTATTTACATTACTATGGTATAGAAATCCAGCCAATTCTAAGCAATTGTACTTCTAAACTTCTACATAAACACAAGAATAAGTAATGTAAAGAGGAGTTATGCTTAATGTAAAGAGGAATAAATCCTTAGTGTTCTCATCAAAAGGTAGGAAGTAAGTCAGCTATGCTGTATGTTTCTTGTTTCTATAGACTTGCAAGTAAAACATTGACCAGAAAACCCATTAATGAATATAATTTTTTTTTCCTTAAAATCAATTCTGAATTTAGAGTGAGAAAGACAGGATGCATCTGCCCTGGTTTCATCTGAGATAGAGTTAATTTTCTTCTTAGTAGCTGGCACTGTGCTCTGTTTTGGATTTATCATGAGAATAGTGTCAATAACACACTGATGCTTTAGTTGTTGACAAGTAGCTTACCCTAAGTCAGGGACTTTTCAGTTTCCCATGCTCTGCCAGTGAGCACAAGAAGCTGGGAGGGAGCATGGCCAGGAGAGCTGACCCAAACTAGCCAAAGGGATGTTCCATACTGTAGAACATCATGCTGAGTGTATAAACTGGGGGGGCTGGCTGGGAGTGGGCCAGTCGCTGCTTGGGGACTGGCTGGGCATCGGCCAGTGGGTGGTGAGCAGCTGTATTGTGCATCGTTTTTCTTGAGTTTTATTCCTCTCTGTTATCTCTGTTTCCATCATCATTGTTATTATTATTATTATATTTTACTTGATTTCAGTTACTAAATTGTTCTTATCTCAACCCATGGGGCTTACCTTTTTCCAGTTCTCCTCCCCACCCCACTGAGGGAGGGAGGGAGCAGCTGCATGGTACTTGGTTGCCAGCTGCAGTTAAAGCACGACAGCGTTGAAGATAGAATTTCTTGAAAGAAAAATGTTTGATATCAGACTGTGATGCAGCATTTTGTAATTTGATGTCTTCCTGGTGTATATTTTACACATTCAAATTATTTTACAACATTTTTTGTCATACTGTTTTTTAATCTCATTGGCATAAATACTTAACTGACAGTGAGTACACTCATAATGACAGCTATACCTTTTGGGACTTGTGCCCTTCTCAGGTAACGTGAATAGCTGGCAAGTATCTGAGCCACCTCTCTGGGCACTCTGCTTTTGAATGAGAGATGTGGGTAGTAGATCTGGGGATGTGGACCATTTATTGCTCTGCTGTAGGGTGTGGGTGAAGGAGAAAGAAAGATTGCCAGAACCCAGCAGGCATAATGACCAGGAGTTCACAAGGAACATAAATCTGAAACTGCTGAACTACTAACTGTGTCACCTGTTCTTTAAACTGATCTTGGTGCCAGAGAAGTGAAAATTGGATAATGACACTTTAGTCTTCCTTTAGAGGGTACCGAAGATCACCTAGGAATTGCATTTTGTTGCCATACTGGGCAAGACACTATGTCTGGAGAAAAAATGTAGAGCAAGTAGATTTGAAGGTAATTGGGTAGCAGGACCTGCTGCAGAACAGTTAGCCTTGCTTTTTCTGTAAGGAAAGCGTAGGCTGAGATGAGCTATCAGCATCAAGCTTAGGCAGTGTAAGGGACAGTATCACTATGTGCTTGCCCTGTTTTTGCATTTTTTGGTTTGTCGTCTGCTTTTGGCCACTTCTGGAGACAGGACGTTGGGCTGAGGCTGGTTGGTCTGACTGATTTTTGGTTGTTCCTCACAAAGCTTCTAAAAATGACATGGGAATGTGTTTAAAAATCTCTCTGGAGATTTGTGAATTTTTATTAAGGGGTGTCCTAATCAACTGTGTTCAACCAACTGTAACATGGACACCGTATCTATTCTGTGCCAGCATCAAGATCCAGAATTGTGGTACTGGTCTTAGGACTAATGTGCAGATCATGAGCCTTGAATCCATGTAAGAAAAATGTGCGGGGGGAGAAACTGCATGTACAAACCTTTAGGATTGATTCCAGACTCTGTTGGAAGCCTTAATCTGTGATTTATGTGAATGAAAGGAACATGGACTACTCTTTATGGGTTGTGGAGTTTTTGTAGCCTATCTTCACTTGACAGGTCTCAAAGCCAAAGTTGCTGCTGTGAGCAGAGTTGAAGACCAGTCAACAATGGGAGCTGGTATGCCAAATAACAAAATAATGGCCAAACTAGTGTATTTTCTGCTTGGTTGTTCTACTTCCTATTATGATAATGTTTTCATAAGGAAGCTGCTACCACAATGTGAACCAAGTGCAAAAAGTCCTAATATAATATTCTTTCTTTAGTTATCATTTTTATCATGCACACATTTGTTATATCAGAGCTCACATAATTATTTTACAAGTGTCAGCTTGCTTGTTCAAGAGATTGCCTAAAGTGGCTTGCAACTTGACACTGGTACTTTTTTATCCCCCTCGAGGATATTTTTTTCTCTTAAGGATGATCTGATGTTTGTGACCTGTTTTTCCTAGCTGCCCTTTGTTCCCCTTCTCTTCCCCATGTCTTTCAGAGGTTTATCTGCATCCCATTGGCTTGCTTTTCTTCCCTTACCACTGATTTTAGATTGAAACAGCAAGATTATACCATTACTACTGTCTGTAATTGCTTAAAAATAGATTAATTATGTTGCAGGGGGGAAAGGAGTGAGAAATAGAGAAGAAACAAGTCTGTGTTTTCAAATACTTACTTTTCTAGTTTCTTACTGGAAACACAAGCCAGGAAACCATGTAGAGTGGAGTAAGGATGAAGAAGCGAGAAAGAAATCTTAACATCTGTTACTGAGGCTGACTCTGCTCAGACAGATCTTTGCAGCTTTACACAAAAGCAATTGTAGGAGCAGGTTCTGAGAACCAAACTCAAAAAGCAACTTAAGCATCCAATATACTACCAACTGTGTAATTCACAGAAATTCAACTTTAGCCGTTTGATCCTTAGAATTTGAAGCTTTTACGAGGACTTCTGCTTATCTCCAGAAGCGCTACCAATTTCAGCTGTACTAAGATCTGCAGTCTTGGCACATACTTCACAGGGAAGAATATGTGGAGTTCACAGCTGGAAACATTTGTAAGGCGAGGGTGGTCATGGAAGGGAAGACTCTTCTTCCCCTTGACTTTCTTCCTCACCGTCACAAGTTTTCATTTCCCTTGCATGCAGTGACAAAGCTTCAACTGGAAGCATTGAGAGGGCTTCTTCCCAATTCTGTTTGCTTTTGGGAAGCAAAAGAACCAGTTGCAGGTTTGTGAGCTCTACCCTTGAGCTAGGGACATGAAAGTACAGCAGAGCCTGCCAGATCTGCGTGTCTTTTGGATTTGGGTCCATTTTATTGATTGTGTATATAGTGTTTTCATGCTATGTGCCTTAGTGTGTGTTGTCCTGAGCTAAGGATTTGGCCCAGTTGAGTAGTTGTATGTGTGATAGCTATGTGAGTAAAAGACATATTTTATTTTTCCCCCCAAGGGAATTTTGAGGTCTGTTGCTTGTCAACAAAACCACATATACTACCTGGAAGAGGAGAACCCCATTAGTTCTGTTGCTTATACCTATGGGAAGAGTACACTCAAAACTACAGAGTAAAATTTTCTTGACATATAGGTAAGCTTTAAGTGATTAAATCATTAGACTGGGAAAATGCTACACTGCATGAATTTAAACTAAGATGCAAATATATCACAGGCCTCCTAAATGAGTGCTAAATTAGTATATTAAGGAAAAAAACCTATGCTTATCTTGGACCTTTATACTGTTTAATAATCTTCTCCTTGGAGTATGCTGTAAAAATTGTTTTGATTCTCGGGGGTTTTACAGCATTAACTTATTTGAGGTGCCACATTTTAAATAACACTTTCTTAAAAACAGAAAGCATTCTGAAATGTAACTGAAAGTTTTGAAAAACAGACCTAAACTCCAAACAGTCAGATCCCACTTGCCTCAATCTGGAGTGGTATAATTATGGAGAAGAGAGGAGTTTTCAAAACATTCCAATTGCCTATAAGGAGAGCTTGGTTCTGATTGTGCTTTCTACAGTAACAAGAGTTAAACTGACTCCTGGAAATGTTAGAAAATACCACTTTTTTGCAAGGTTTATAAAAATTTAGGGCTGTACTTTTAATATAATAATATTCTGAAAAAAATTTGGTTGTACTTTCCATCCTATTGTAAAAAATTTTGTACTCTAATGGTTTGTGCAAAATATGTGTGGGTGTTGGTTCTGTCCTTTTTTTGCTTTTATTTAAGGTAGAAATTCCATTAACATTTTCTTGAGCAGAAAAAGCATAAAGTGAGATAAAAAATTTTAGTCAAGAATCCAAATATGGAGGTAGTATTTGAAAGAATAAACCTACAAAGTGATAAAAAAGTTGCAAGTGTTAGTTTTTTATGCATATGCTGGCCCTGGATGTGTTTGGTTTTCAACAAAGCAAATGAGTATTGTGTAAAAGACCAGGGCACGGCTGTGGAAGGGCTATACAACACAAACTGAAAATGGCTTTGCTGCCTGTAACAGCCTGTAACTGTTGATTGTTTACAGCAGCACACATGAGAGGAGTGAGACAGTGTTGCAAGAGTGACACCACCATATCTACAAGCCATCTAAATAATTGGGGGCATGGCTTTTGGGGTTACTTTTTGCAAAAATGCAGAGATCGTGAAAACCTGGAAACTTGAAAACTCAACAGCCAGGGTGCACAGACTGAAATCCCAGGCAAAGGGATCGGGGACAACTCACACGGATAAGAAACAGGCTGGGAAAGGTCTTCAGAGAGAAGATAGGTTTGTTTGCATCCCTTTAATTTTGTTTTCTCTTTTGCTGTCATCTGCAGAGAAGATTTTGTCAGTGCCTTCTGCATCCTTCTGCAAGTTGAATGTAAGCTTGGCAAGTTTTCCTATGTCACAATTAAAGAGAAGGATGCTGTAATAATATGCAGGCAAAATAAGAGAGCAGGATGAAAAGACTGCAGGTGGTTGAGAAGGAAAGGCCACATTTTATAGATAACATAGAATAAGCAAGATTTAGAAAGAGCCAGGGTGGGAGGATTTAAGTTAAGCTCAAGTGGATGATGACTTACGAATTGTGGCTATGAGCAGAGGTTTGGTGGCAGTTCTCACAGTGACGGAGGGAAGGCTGCAGATAGAGGTTCATGGGGGAGACATGGATTTGGAAGTGGGTTTTGCCTGAAATGGCAACTAGACACATGCATAGGGAAAAGCTGAAATTTCTGTTGCTGAAAGTGGAAAGAGGTCTGGAACAGGGGTATAGTCCTCAGTGGAGCTGTGGTTTTGGAACAAATCGTTTGTTTCTTGCAATCAAGAAAATGAAGAAAAAACCCAGAATGAAATCTAGGTTTCCTGTTCCAAGTAAATGGGCTTTTAGGTCAGTATTTCTAAGGCACACTCCCTGCAGTGATAGATGTGAAAGGAAAAACTGTCTTAGGTCTTTGCCAGGGTTAGAGGATCTTCTATGGAAGGACATTCTGAAGGTGTAAAGAGAGAAGTAGAAAGGGTCTTGGGGTGAAGGAGATTTCTGAAAGCCAATATCAGCCTAGATTTCAAACAATAACGTGTCAGTGGTGTGAAAGGCAGCTGATGGGGGCATGGGAGAGGCCTGCAGAGTACTGCAGAGCTTTGACTTGAGAAACACTTAGCGACTTCTCTTTGACTGGAGTGCAGAGAACCTGAGTTCAATACAGTTAAGGAAGGAAAGGAATGAGACCCTGAAACTGAAGCCTACATAATTTTGTGGTCTTAGCAGTAGATGGCATACAGCCAGTTATTTCCAGGGTGTTACCACAGATGGAAGCCGTAAAGGTTACTGATGCGTTGAGGGTCTGCAGTGGTCCTGGGTTCTTGGTTCCAGGCACCCCACAGAAAGTTTGTACCTGCTGGTTTTGAGAATATTTGTGACCTACAGAGAGCTTATGTCACACATTGTAAATCGGCTAGGTCTTCAAAATGCATACATGTATTTTTTTACCAGTTCCTGTGTATCTGATGTGTCAGGCTTTTGTTACGGGTGCTTGCAGAGTTTGCAGTGGCCGAGTCAGCAAAGACGAAGCCTGATTTCTTCTAAATGTTATGTGTGTTTGATCATTACATTGGCCTTAGAGTTGAGCTCTCCAGCTGTGCGGTGCCCCTCTGGGCTCCTTGGGACGGTGGCCGCTGGCTGGTGTGATGCAGCAGCAGCCTGTGGAGCAGTGTGTGTTGGCGGCCCTCTAGTGGGGGCCGGGGCAGCGAAAGGGTGTGAGCAGCTGGGAAGGCGGAAGCACAAGTCAGCTGGAAGGCACAGCAAGGGGAGAATAAAAAAAAAACAAACAAAAAAACCCAAACAAAAACCAGAACTTGACAACAGAGGTGGCCGAGAGTGTGCTCCGTGAGAAAGAGTTGGGAGCGTATCTGTGCCGGTGGGTGGAGAGGATGGACAGGGGCAGCCAGTCAAATGAATGAGTTGAGGAAAGAACGTGTCTGGAAAAGCCATGGAGGTCAGGCCAAAAGACATCTAGCTCAGGACCAAGTCCCCAGAAGGAGGAATGTGTAGTGATCTATCCTGTTTATTCTCTCAGCTCTTCATAGCTTACCTTTTAGGGGGCTTCTTGAGTCAGTGGTGGCATCTTTGTGAAAAGAGCTCTTAATTTTTCTCCTGTAAATCTGTCCCTTCTTTAACATACACAAATTGCTATACAGGTCAAGTGATGTTTCCTGTGACAGCTGAAGCTGGCAAAGAAGCATGAGGAGACTCCAAACAGAGAAAGTTTTAACAGGCTAAGTGTTAAGCTGTAGAAAAATGCCAGTGGGTGGGAGCCGAATGGATCAGGAGTGATAAAAAATTTAAAAAAAAGAGGAGGACTGGGATATAGTTCTGCTAAGACAAGACCAAAAAGAAGAAGGGGAGGGAGAGAGGGACGGAACATTGCTGAACAGCGGAACAGGAGCTGGACACCCTGGTCAGGTGTGTTGTAGCAAGAAGAGGAGCAGGACACAAGCTCCAGGCCAGCGATGCTGGAGAACAGCTGTGGGGCCTGTGTCTCAGAGGGGAATTCAAGCAAGATTAAGACCATTGTGGAGGTCACACATGGTTATAATCCTTTTCAAGACTGCAATTTGACCAGGAGGAAATGGGAAAGGACTTGAGGTTGACAATAGTGGTGTAATAATTGAATATGGAAATGATAATAGCCAAAGGATGAGCTTAGGTGTCAGCCTTTACCAGTGGTGTAGATGGGGAAAGCTGAGCTGGAGAGAAATGCAAACGAGCTCTAGCAAAGGTGGAGAGATGGAGCCAGGAGAGCGCAGTGGTGCAGTGGGAGCTGGGTTGAAAAGAGAGTCCTTTCACCCACTTACCAAACCAAAAGGGCAGAGGTCAGAAAAAATGCTACAAACGTGAGGGAAGGGATGCATCAGCATGGGAATAACTAAAGGGGAAAGAAGATATAAAAGGTAAGGGGAAGGACCGCTGAGTGCAAAAGGGTGTCCGTAGGGACCTTGGCGCCTGTGCAGTTCTTCTCAATTGGCACATCCATCCTGACCTTTGCTGGAGGCTGAACTCACCAACACCTTTGCTTCACTGCTTGGTTGGCTCTAGTTGCTGTTGTTGCTCTGGGGCAATGAAGAATTCAAGATTTTGCTGTACTAATTAGTCATTGTTTTGGTTGTGTTACTAATTGTTGATGATTCATAAACTGCAGGGGCTGTAAGTCTGCAGGCATATGGGGGGGTAAATACTTTTGTATTAGTGATTTAAGAGGGCGGAACTTTAATGAAGTGGTAAATACATTTTGCTTAATGGTACTGCTATGATAGTAAGGTAGTTGATGATCACTGATGTAGATGAAAACATACAATTTAAGAAAGTACCATTGACTTTGTCTTTATTTATTTGATTAATAGCTGATTCCTGTGGAGATTACCTAGGGGATTAGAATAATAATGGAGAGAATACCAGGCAGCTTAAAATGTTAAAACAAAAATTTCTTCACTATTTTTAAGCTTTTTCTTTTCCCAAATGTTTAGTTTATTTATGATTTCTTTGCTCCCAACCCTGTGTCTGTTCCTCTGCCCACTGAAGTCACGGATTTTCTCACTGGCCTCTTTGGAACCAGGCTTGTCTCCACATGTTTTGCCAGAAAGGTTTGTCATAAGCTACCATACTAATTGATTTAGGTTGCAGATCTATTAGCAGTCCTTCCTGACAGTCAATCAAATAATGGGATTTATTTAAATGGGAAATCATCAGCAACGAGATACTTAAGTCAGGAAATGAGCAGACATATGGTCATGGTATCACTAATATGCAATGTCCATATGGTCAGATTCTTCTGGGAATTAGGAAGATGTGGAATTAGTTACTTCAGGCCAAGGAGAAATCCGTAGGACATTTGTGAAGGCCAGGCACCCATGTCATTATTCTCGCTGGCTTCTCTAGCTGTGTTTTGAAAGAGAAAAGCGAGACAATCACTGTACCCAGAGCAATTTGGGCATAGAAATCCAAGGGACTGATTAAGCTTGTAAAACAAAACTCAGAACTCCAAGTCCAGGAAGGAGAATTTCAGACATACTTTTTGCTCTATCTGATGGGAAGGTTTGATAATCCTTCCTATGCTGAGGTTCACTACCAGCCTTAATTTGGGGGTCCCACCTGATACTGTGCATTGTGTAAGTAATGAAGTTGAGCCACTGAGAGACTTTGTTGTACGTGGCAGTATTTCAGATATAGCAGCACCTTTCCTATATCCCTGTGTGGTTCTGACCCTATCATATCTGCACAGAGCAGGATGGGGACAAGTTCACCTACGCTGGAGCTCTCAGATTTTTCTAATACTCATGAAGCTACTGTTGGCAAAGGCAGGACACACTGAAACTGCGAGGGGGAAAGAGGGAGAGACTATGATTTTTATGTCTCTCTATTCAGGTATTTTCTATTCATGAGGCTGATGCAGAAGCGTCAGGGACAGAAAACCTGAGTCACAGCTGTGTGGGTTGTTGTTGGTTTTGTTTTAAAATACCTAGGCTAAAGAAGTGGGTATTCTATAAAGTAATCTCTGTAAAGGGAGTGATAGACTTGCCTTTATCAACGTCTTAGACACAGTTATTCTATCTTGTACAAAACAGAATAATTAAAGCTGAATATCCTCTGAAGCGGTGGAAAAGTAGAAGGCCTTAATTTACAGCATCAGTTCCCTAGTACCATGAATAAATGGATAATAAAATAAATATCTGTGTCCTAACTGTCTTTTGTGAAGGATCCCAGGCTCTTGATCAATATATTCCGGAACAGTTGTAGCTGTACATTGTGAAAAATAAGCTTTTGCAGTGATGCTGACCCAAGTCTGTTGTGTATTTGTACAGATTTGACTAATGAGACCACTTTAAAACTTTTTTTAAAAAATCAAAGTGAGTCATGATAAAAAAATGTACTTAAGAGTTTCCTATATACCACTGGAGTGTGAATTTGCTGGTTTTCTTTTTTGGTGGGCGGGGGAAGAAGAGTTGGGAACTTTCAGAGGACTGTTTCTCTAACCTTACTCATAACTCATGGTTGATGATGGGTGCTAAATTTCATTTCTATTCTGATACACATACTGGCATTAAATTACATTCTCCTATGGCAGAAGCTCAAGTGGGAAGTGAAGCTTTTGTGTGAGAAAAGGAGAGGTTAACTACACTTATATTGGGGGCAGTTTTTGCTTTGGAAAACAGTGGCAGGCTTTGTAGTTTAATCTTTGGACTGCTGCCTGTTACCACCTTCTGACGTACATTGCAGGGCTGAGAAGAATCGATGCTCAGCGGCGCATGAAAGTTCAATGTGTCAGTTGTAGCTATACACAATGCCACTGTCTCACATGTAGGCAAGGCTGTTAATACTTAACACAGTATTGCATTCTCTAAGGAAATAAGTTGCATGCTGGTAACTTCATCTATTTTGAATGTTTATACACATTCCTTTGAAAAATACTAGATTTAAGAATAAGGTAATACCTGGACAAAAGGCTTAAACTAATGAGCACCACAGAGCAAAATGCTGCAGAAATAAGGCTCCAGGATTCCAGTGTGTCAGGGAACGGTCCTGGGAATCTGCCTACAATCACAGCTTTGTTCAGGTTACATGTCTCACAGGGTGATTGCTTTAACTCACCTGCACCAGGCACCTGGGGTAACTGGTACCAGGAGAGCAGAGACTCTGCCCTTTTGGAGTTTGCTAACTTGCACATAATCCAGGGGTCCTCAAACTACGGCCCGCAGGCTTTATACGGCCCACCAGGGTCCTCAATCCAGTCCCCAGTATTTACAGAACCCTCCCCGCTGGGGGTTGGGAGGGGAAACCAAGCAGCCGCAGATGACTGCCTGCCACTGCATCTGCGCACCGGCCCCCTGGTTAAACAGTTTGAGGACCCCTGACATAATCCTCCATACTCATGTCAGTAATAAAACATTAAACTCAGTGTTTTAAAGGTTCAAAGACTCTTTTATTTAAGAACACGCATCTATGGGAGGACATAAGTATTGTTCAGTTGCTTAACAACCTTCTGTAGCTAATGGTCTGCAGTGAAACAAATCGGTAGTATACAGGAGAGGTATATTGAAATGTATCAAAACACAAAAAGTATTGAGGTAGTCCAACTCCTAGGAAATATGGCAACAAAGCAGACACAGCCAATGTCTGCTGGCTTTCTTTCAGTAGCTTCAAATTATGATTACCTCCATCCTCTGAAAATGTCATGGCTTACATGGTAGCAATGTTTGTTCTTGCAAACTAAAGGCTATGGTTCTGGAAAACAATTTTAAATCTGCAATCCAAACAAGTTCTCTTGTCTGAAAAGTCATACTTTTTCTAACCAAACTTATTAAAATATTATTGAATATATGTCACAAGACCTTTAATACAAGTTCTGTCTTCCATTCCAATGAATAAGGCAATTTTTGGCCAGAAAAAGTAGCTTTCTGTAGTCTTAAGCAAGATACAAGTTCTTCTGTGTAACCAAGGTACTTTGTGGGGAAAGAGGGGAAAGGAAGTGATGTTGCTTGTTTCCTTATTTAAAAAACTGTCATTTTTAACTTAGAGGCAAATAAAACAAAATTAGGAGTTTGATAAAATACGTTCATAAAAGATACAGTTCAGAGCAACTAAATTAAGGCAGCTAGTCATATGCCTGCCTGCCTTTGAAAATCTTTCATAGTTCTTTTTGATCTTTCTTTCTTGCATGTAAAATGCTATCTTATTAAGAACCAGACTGGAAACAAATGTCTGTATTACTCTTCTTTAGCAGGCTTCAACTACAGAAGTACAAATTGGGCCCATGAGACTGACACAAGATCCAGTTCAGGTAAGATGCTCTTTCAGTTTCTTGATACAGTCAATTCAGTGTTACAGGAGAAGAAATTTAAGTTCAATCCCTATAGTTAAGTATAGTGTTTTCATTTTCCTTGTGCAAGGACTGTGAGATGGTTAATTGGTGTTCTGGTTTATCTGATTGCTTGTGAAGATGTCTACAAGCAAATTAACTTGGTAAACAAGGTGCTCTATGTTTCCATTAATGTCAAATAATTCCTTTTATGTGTCCTGTCAATAGGAGTGTGTGTGTATGTGCATTAGCAGGGGAAAAAGCTGCCTCTCTGGATGTTAAAAACTGTTCAGTTCTGATATAGCAAAGAAGAAAGCTCCATTATAAAGTTTAGGTACTTGCTGAGTTTTGCTGGGTTTTGCACAACAGAACAGAGAACTGTGCTTTTACAGGTCACCAACCCAAGAAATCACACCACCTCCAACAAGACAGGTTGAACTTCATCTTAAGGACCAACAGCTCTCACCCGTACTTGCTTCTGTTTCTGTACATTTTGTTCCTGTGCCAGTAAACAGATGGACAAGCCTTATTTTTTTTAGCTTATAGTGGGTGTTAGAGCTCTCAGATGATAGGAAATTAAAAACCTGTAGTTTTTAACATTGTTCTAGTGATACAGCTTTCATTTGAATTAACTTTTTGGGTCACTCAACTCTAAAATACAAAGGCATTTAGTCACCAGCCATCTTTTCTGTTTTATTTTTTCTTTTTTCCCCATATTTGGCTATGAAAGGAAAAACCCACATGTGGAAGAAATGCTGTTCTCGAAAATAAATCGTGTATATGCATCATAAAGCTTTACTTTTTTTTTTTTCCTCTATTAAGCATTCAGTCTTAATGATTACTTGATCTGATAAAACTGTTTAGATTATAAGAAAACTGTGGAGCTGTGGCTTCAGCAGTAGACCAGTCATCGGTTTTGCAAGGAATTTCAGCATAAAGAAGCATGGAACTCTTCACAGAAAAATGTTCTTTAGACAGTGATCGTCTTCAGAAAGATAGTCAAGCAGATATTTAACAAATACAAATACTCTCAGTGTTTATGACAGGATTTCACTTCGCAGAAACTGGATTTGCCAAAATATCATAGTACCAGTGTTAGTTGTTATAAGTTAAGATTTTTTATATAAGAAGGGAAAGTGGGGGTTTTGTTGTTTTTAGAAGTGTTTGACATTCTTTTGGTATCTTGTCAGGTGTGAATGTTATTTTGTCCCTACGTTACACAAGTGAGACTCTATGGTGCTACCATAGAGGACCTTAAGCAGAAAGCAGACCTTAAGTAAAACCATTAACCAAAGAGTTTTCCATGAAGATACTGCCATACACTAGCTTATTTACAGTAAAGGGAAACACTTTATGTAAACCAGACTCCTTTGTTTGTGGAACAAGTCACATTACCTCCGCTGATTTGGCAAGTATTCCACACATCCATGCATTTAAAAAATGTGTGTTAATCTTTTCTTCCCTCTTAACAATGGAGCGATGTGTTTCTCTGTGCAGTGCAAACAGCTACTGAATATCACATTTTAAATGTGTATTTGTTGGTGCTTAATCATGTTCACAGTTGTCTGATAAGTCAATTTAGTTTGTTAAAACAATTGCTACCGGGTTTTTTCTTAGCAATGTTCATTTTGTTCTGCTGTTTTATGCCATTGTGAGACACCTGTGCCAACCTCGAATCGGCCTGTATTTTTTGTCTGGCAGGTGATCTTACTTGTGACTGTGACCTGCCATAAACAATTTAATAGATTTTTCATTGGACTTTACGTGTTGGAGAACAAATCTGGTTTGTTTTGTACTAGACTGTGACCCAGGTGCTGCTGGCCTGAAGGGACAAGGGGAAGGATCCAAAGCAAACCTACCAGCTCCAACCCTCTAAACACCCCCACATGCAGCTTGCATGTCTGCCCTGATTTTGTCCAGAGGCTTGCAGATAGGCATGGTTTCATTCTGAGACTTTAGAAATGACCATGATAGATGTACATGTAAATGTGCTTTCTCCAGAGGACACAGGAGAAAGGTGGTTTTTCTAAATGTTTAGTGCACATAGAAAAGCTGCCTCATCCTTTACCAGGGCCAATAAGGGTTTGGATGTGTCCTCCGTCCAAATACTGCATTTTCTCACCTCTTAGGACGTTCATTGGCCATCGCTTCTTTCACAGCATTGACATCAAACTCCATTTCTGTTCTGATGATGTTAATCTTCCCTGTTGAGCTGCAAATGAAGCATGATGATGCACAGCATTTTACTGCTCGACCATGCCAATTTTCCATGTAACAAGAGCTCTTCCCTAACTTAATTCAGAGCCACTATGTGTTTTCCACCTTAAAACTCTCTTGCTGGGGTACAGTAACATATAAATAATTAAATACCTTTATTTTTACTTCTTAAGTTGCTTTTTGTAATTTTTTGAGTTTCATTGTGCTATCCTATGTGTCTGTACTTAGCTGGTATCTCTTGTTCTATTTTGAGCTCTTTAAAACAAATTTATGACTGTTTTCTGTATTTGTATGATAAACTGGAAGCAAGACATGCAATAGTTTTGTGAAACCAATACTTATAAACATGTTAAAAATTCCAATACACCACCAAAAAATGTGTCTCCTCAGAAGTCCACTGTGCTCCTAAACTAGGGTAGCAAGCAGTAAAATGATCTTTTTATGGTTACACTGACAAATTATACACCAAAAAATAGCTACATGGGATTTTTTGCCAAGAAACACAGATTGAATTCAAGCTTTTCCTTCACAGTGTTGTTTACGTAAAGTCTTATATTTTTATCTTGACTTTGAGAGCGTATCTTGCAATATACTTCTAGTTACATTATGTTTTGACGGCTTATAGGAAGCTTCATACAAAAGTTAATGAGAAAACATGGTAGTAATGCTTAAAAAACCTTTTAAAGTTAATATTCTCAGAAGGATCCACACACTGGTAATTAGCTACCAGTGGGAGATTGGGTGGTTTAATTAAGCTCCACTGTTTTACAGTTGGTAAATGATTACATTTTGCAATCCTTTATTTCCAAACTGGGAGTGTTGAGAGAAGTAAGATATAAAATGTGCCCCCCCCCCCAAACCATTTTCTAAACCATATTGTACCAATCAAACTAGGAACAAAATAAAACTAATAGCAGTTGAAATCGAACACAAGATTGTATCAGAGTAGGGACTTTACCTGAGTACCTGCAGACAAAGTCTGCAGCTCAACCATGTCGCTGTTTTCCAACACTTCAACGGCTGGAAAATAATCAGGGGTTAGGTAGAGTGACAACAGTTACCTTGGAGGTTAAACGTCAGTAACCCAAATCTGCTTATTGTTAACTGCAAATTAAAATACTCTTTTTAATAAACTGGAACTTCTTAAGCTACTTCTTAATATTTAAGGAAATTCTGAGCATATAATTTTCTTCCACTGTTTAATGAAACTTTGACTGGTTGTCCAGCCACAGTAATACTAATTGATTTGTTTGTTGTATAGAATTCAACAATCCAGACAGGTCGAGATAAGAGAAAAGTTATGGTCACCTTTTCTAGCTTCTAGACTAACAATGCTGAATTTCACGTGGTGACACCACAGCTGCATAGAGCAGCACAGATGAAAGGTTGTTGACCCTTTCTTATGGGCATTTGAGGAAAAATGTTGCATATTTTGCTCAGACAGGTTGTTTTGGTGAAGTCAGGGGGGTGGCTTCTGTTTGTGAAATCAACAGGATTTATACATAGACTGTTCTCTGGCGGCTGCCCTGTGCAACTTGAATAGCTGCGGATAAATATTTGACTTTTTGAGGCCTTTCTTTTTCACGGCATGTTTGCACTGAATTAACCTTTTTCTTCCTCTGCCACGCAGGGTTGGCATGGTTAGTGATCAGTTGCTATGGTAAATATGTGCAAATTGTGAAAGGATTGTCTGTGTGATTTGTGTTCCTGGCTGTATGATTTGTACACTGATAGCCTATGTGTTACAGGGCAATGATGAAAAATGTGTTCTTTCCTAAAAACTCTCTTTCACACAAGAAGTGCACAAATACAGCTGTTTTCAGCCTATATTGAGTTTCAGTTAGCAAACAGACTGCATCCTACCTCATCTTGTGTGAGCAGTTCCTTAAGTCCTCATCTGAAGTTGTTAAAACTACCTCATATATTTACATCATTAGGGACAATTTATTGGGTAAAAATTGTGGTATTTGAATCAGGGGTTTTTTCCCCCTGCCCGGCCCTGTCCATACCTGCTTGTCTGTTGCTTTCAGTTTTGAAAGGTTATGGGTTAGCTCCATTTTGCTGTACATGAAAGGAGAAATAATGAACAAAACTGTGTTAACAGTTTGTCCCTGAAGAGCAATAATTAGGCAGTTACATTTCAGACAGTTTGTTACACTTGAAAGTGTGTGTAGCAGGGATGGCCTGATGAGACTGGCAATGATGTTTGAACACCTACCCACCCACACTGTGTGGCTGCTGATTGAATTTGAACATGAGTTAGAAGAGACTCATCGTCTGGCAGCTGGTTTTGTCCTAAGTATCAGTCCTATGCAGTTAACTATTGATTATCTATTGATAATCACTCTACCTGTTAAGAAAGTTGTGCTGCTGCATCAGCTGGTTTAGTCTGTAGTTCAGTCTTCCCACTTTCGAAGTAGATTCAGCTTTCATATAGCAGAAGCATTTAAGGTTTGCACCATGCAGAGAACTATTCTGTATGTTTAATGTGGTGCTGCTGTTCTGCATGTTTTGCAGGTTTTGCTGATCTTTGCAAAAGAAGACAACCAAAGTGATGGTTTCTGGTGGGCTTGTGACAGAGCTGGGTACAGGTGCAATATTGCCCGGACTCCAGAGTCAGCGCTTGAATGTTTTCTTGATAAGCACCAGGAAATAATTGTTATAGATCACAGGAACTCCAGATATTTTGATGCAGAAGGTATCTGCAGGTAACCTAAACCTTATACTTCTCTTGCACTTCAGAATATATTGTACAAAACCAAACCTTCTGATTTAAAAACAAACAAACAAAAACCAACCAACCAAACAACAACAACCAAAAAGAAAAAGAAAACAAGTGCAAACTGAAAACTGTAGTAACATGGAAGTTTGGAGATTGGGGCCAGGAGGTTTGTGTACAGCTGTAAGAAAAGAACAATATGAAAAATACACTTTTGGCAAAGCTGAATTGTAGAATTGTCTCTTTAGGTTGTGGGTTTCTATCAGACTGTAAGCCAGAGCTGTTGTGAAATTATTCCCTACTGTCTGTGCCTGTTTCTTTCCTGGGTTACTGCTGCAGCAAAATCTGAAGCTGCAGGGCTTCAAGGGAATGTCTTTGTCCACCGGGTCAGGCACCGCCAGCTCTTCACAGAAGTTCACATCAGTTTTCTGGTCCACCTGACTCTGTCTTAGCAGCTCTAAGGTGGCAAGCACTTAGTATTGGAATTCTTTGCTAAAATATGCTGTTTCAGCTGAAGTGTACATATTGTACCATACATCACACCGTGCTTCTCAGTCCATCGTGAGCTGAAATTTGCCATGTTTATGACAAGAAGCATTTTAAAGCTCAGATACTTGTGCTGATGGAAGTTCTTTTAAAAGACCAGGAAATAAATATAAAAACTGTTTGTTCAGGACAGTGTGACATGGTTGAAAAAAGTTATCTTTAGCCAGTAAAAGCTTAATGGAGTGTTCTTCTGATAGCTGGTTGTATTTTTTTCAGTTTCTCAATAATAGGTAAAGTGGTAACATTTTGATTATTCAGTATTTCATAAATGATAGTCTGTCATACACATTTGCTATACCATCTTTTCTTGCTTGCATGCCCCAAAAGCACTTCCCAGCCTCTAAAGAAAATTCTACGGTATCTAGAAGGATCATGGTAAATATGGGAGAACGTTGTGGAGATTCTTGTTTAAATTTGCTAACGGGTATTGAAAAGGCATTGTATAGACTGACCTTTCTGAGCCCATGCACTCAGGGCAGTCTGTCCAAATAAGCCAAGTAAACCAAAAACCAAGCACAAACCTTTTCTAGGCTATAAGAGTGGATTTGAAGAGCTGCTGGTTCATGCTCTGTGTTTTTGGAGCTCTTGCCTCCTCTTCATTGTGCTGAGCAAAATCCGAGGAATCTGGTAGCAAAATGGATATGGATCATCTAAGTGAGGATAGGTAGGGTTTGGCAGTGTGATATCCTAGTTTCTAGCCTCTAGTTCTGGTTTTCATTTATACTTTCTGTGAACATACTCAGATTAACACTGAGAAAGGATGTGTTGTAACTAAGAAATTTTTGTTTCCTCAGGTCTATTCGTGCCACAAAACCATCAGAGCACACTGTAATACTTGCTGTTGTACCACACACGTGAGTATTACTGTTTTGTGAAAGATTTTTATTTTACTTTGTAAGAAAGTTATGTATAATTGTTATCTAATAATAAAGTATCTTACTAGCAAGCCTTACAGAATAAGTTTAATACTCTTTTACTTGAACTATGTTAGTGATGTTTTATGTGGCCTATTTAAGTATTTGATACTACACCTATCACCTTCAGAGGATTCTAATGTAATGACTTCTATACTAAGAAAAATTAGAATTCTGTGTCTTGGTTTCTGAAGAAAAAAACCCAGAAAGCTGTGTATTATTTTCTGAAGGAGATAACTGGATCAAATAACACACTGTGGTTATTAGGGAACTGGGTAATGGAGTAAAATTCAATCATTCTGCTACTAAACTTGCCAGAATGTTGTCATGAAATCCTCATTCAGTAATTCATATCCCATGTATTCAGGCAGAATTCTTACTGGCTTAAATATATTTTTATCAGATACCTTCAAAAAAAGAGACCTTTCCTGTCTTTGTTAAAACTCCTGCACAGTATTGAATCAATTCTAATTTTATTCATTTCCTAGCTTAATTAAAATACTAGGAAATAGAGTGGCAGGAGAACTATTTCTGCCAAGATTAAAAACAGACTAAGTTTGCTGCTGAGCAAGACTACAATTTTTTTCACATTTTACTTAATAACAGTTTTTTAGATTCTTCTTACAGGATATCACAGCATGTCATTTATCTTCTTTGTGCTCTTTTTGTGGTGCCCTTGTGTGTCTGTGAACAAACACAGGACTTCTGTAGAGTATCTGTCAGGTTTGCTGTAGGACTAACTATCAGACTGTAGTAATAGCTGCAAACAGCTATAAAAGAAGACTATGGCATCAGCTTTTGCAATAGTGTGGGGTTATATATGTATTTTATGAAAGAATGTTCTCACTGCATTCATTATGGTTAGGTAAGTACATCCAATTGATACCATCTCTTGGTATCAATTCTTGTTCTTGAACGTTATGTGACCATACAACATAGCAGTTCTATTTGATATCTTTCTCAATGATCTGGACAAGGGGATCGAGTGCACCCTCAGTAAGTTTGCAGATGACACCAAGCTGGGCAGCAGCGCTGATCTGCAGGAGGGCAGGAGGCTCTGCAGAGGGGTCTGGACATGCCGGACCGATGGGCCGAGGCCAGCTGGATGAGGTTCAAGAAGGCTCCGTGCCGGGTCCTGCACCTGGGTCACAGCAGCCCCACACAGCGCTACAGGCTGGGGCAGAGCGGCTGGAAAGGGCCTGGTGGGAAAGGGCCTGGGGGTGCTGCTCGGCAGCCGGCTGGGCATGAGCCAGCAGTGTGCCCAGGTGGCCAAGGAGGCCAGCAGCACCCTGGCTGGTGTCAGAAGCAGTGTGGCCAGCAGGGCAAGGGAAGGGACTGTCCCCCTGCACTGGGCACTGGTGAGGCTGCACCTCGAACCCTGTGTTCAGGTTTGGGCCCCTCACTGCAGGAGGGACGTAGAGGGGCTGCAGCGTGTCCAGGGAAGGGCAACGGGGCTGGGGAAGGGTCTGGAGCACACCTGCCTGAAAGGAGGTTGTAGGCAGGCAGGAGTTGGTCTCTTCTCCCAAGTAACAAGCCACAGGACAAGAAGAAACGGCCTCAAGTTGCACCAGGGGAGGTTTAGATTGGATATTAGGAAAAATTTCTTGACCAAAAAGGGTTGTCAAGGATTGGAAGAGGCTGTCCAGGGACGTGGTTGAGTCACCATCCCTGGAGTTATTTAAAAGACACATAGATGTGGTGCTTCAGGACATGGTTTAGTGGTGGACTTGGCAGTGCTAGGGTAACAGTTGGACTAATGATTTTAAGAGTCCTGTCCAATTAAACGATTATATGATTCTATGATTTTGTTTTGTAGATCTGCTGACCAAGAAGAGATTTCTGTTCTTCCCCTTCTTAATGCAGGCTTTGATAGGGTATGTATAAATTACATATTTGATGTAGTAACCATGACTACTTTGTAAATTACAGACACTTCTACTTCCTCAAATTGAAAACTATAAATTTGCTTCTGTCAAAAACTGATGAGAAACCTGTGGCAGTTGATCAGGTATTCTTTTCTTTTCGACAGTGTATCCAAGAAGTGTATGAAATAAGAGAATCTGTGATCTAGATAATCCTTCCAGAACAAGCAGAAATACTGAGATTAACTTCTTGTGGTCTGGGTGGGTGGTGGGTGGCTTTTGTTTATGACTGCATTAAAAAAACAGTGATGGGAGACCCTGATTAACGTGCTACATATCACGGCATGCTGGTTAGTCACTGGGACATCTCTGTGTGCCTCAGACTGCTGGGATTCCTCTTCTAAAGGGACTACAATCCTAGTCCGGCTCCTCCTGATGTGAAAAATAATTTTATTCTTTTTTTCCTGAGGTCTGTTGTGTTGACTTGCACTCGTTCTTCACAGGACAGCATTAGAGTCTCTCCTGTACAGGCAGCAGAAGGGAATATAAGATACTTGTTCATAGTATTTCTCAAAACAGCTTTGCAGGAGAGAGCAGAAAGGCAGGAGTTCTTGGCTCTAAAAATCTAGGTTCAGTTGCTCACCCTACTGAGTTCGGTGTCTGAGCGAACTCATATTTAGCTTGAGTTTCTTTACAAAGCAGAATGTGCACCCGAGTCACAGCTTGCACATCATCTCAAAGAAGAGGTAATAGATCGTGCCTCCTCTGCAAGGGTACTGTGGGAGCAAAAGTATTAAAGGCAAAAACATTGCTGAGGCATTTAGATGCTCCAAAAATCAGAACAGTTGAAGCTAAGAGGAAGGTCAGCCCAAGAACGTTAGTGCTTTCTGAGTCTAGTTTTCTCCTTCCCCTTCTCTCTTTCATATCTCTCTCTCTCTTTCTCTCTCTCTGACTTAATATTTTTCAAAGAAATCTTTATTTCTCCTCAAGGCTGGTGTTTCATCTAAAAACAATGCAGTGCAATATGTTTTGCGGTCCAGATTGTAACTGTAAGTGTAGCACTGAGGAGCGCCAGAGGAGACACTGTGCAGCTCTGAGACACATCTCAGTGGCACGCTGCCTAGGCAAGTAAAACCTTTTTGCACCTGACAGCTGTTCCAACCATTGCCTCTAGCTGTCCCAAATTTATCAGGGAGTTTGCATGATATAGTAATTCCTTTTTGGAATTATTTTTAAGCTTTTAAAACACATCTGATGTCAGAATTATTTATGCTTGGATGGGCATCAGTAGGTACTATATCCAATGACAATCTCCTTCCCCTCTGTGCCCATGTTCCCCCCCTCCCCCCGCCCCTGATTTAAAAATACCCTTCTTCAAATAGAGAAATAGTATTTGCAGGGAATCTCTTCCTCAGCAGTAAAATCTTATCTGCTAAAATTTTGAGTTTTAATTCATTCTTTGTATTTTTAAAGTCCACCTGTTCTGGTAGCTTTATTTTATGTTATCCCTATTCATCATCTCTGCAGTTGTCCTATTTTTGCTCATCATCTTCCTCTGCTTACCTTGGCAAAACACTGAATGCAATCACTCTTGTCTGGTGGTGGCTGATTTTTAAATGTATCTCCAACTTAGTAAAGAGTCTGAGCTTCTAGCCAGTTGTCTGTCACCTTTTTGTAGAGTGTTGTAGACAAACCCAGACTTTCTACACCAGGCTTGGATCTAAAGATTCCAAAGAACTCCTTTAAGCTTTTTTGGGGGATACTCTTGCAAATAAACATACATTTTTTTTCTTGCAGTGAAGAGCTGATTATTCAGCTTTAAAACGTTCTGTTACCTTCTTGTTACCTTATGTTAGAGTACTATCTCTCTATGTTTATGTGTACCTATAAAATGTATTTAATTTCTTCTAATGAAATCAGTGATGATTGATCACTATCCAGATCTGGATCACTGTGATCACTAAAAGATCTTACAAGATTTTGTGAGTCTTTTCTGTTAATTTTATACATTCCTTTGGCATTTTTCTTGATGCTGAGTTATTTCTGTTTCTTATTGTGCCTCCTCAAGAAAGTTACATCCTCTCTTTTTTCCCCTATATCATTAAGAGCTTTTGTGTTTATGTATTAATGGTATTGTTAATGCAGTACATTTATTATGCTGATTTTTTGTTTTTCCCCCTCAGCCTCATAAATCTAATACTGATGCCCTACTTAGGATGGACTAATTTAAATAAGTTATTTGGCTTCATGACTGATTTTTAAGTATGATTTAAATTAGCAAATAGGGGACCTTAATGTTTGCAGTTATTCAATTACAGTCTTGTCTTGTATTTTGAACTTCACTTCTTTTCCTAAATAAATGTTGATTTTCATTGACCAGTTACTATTAAAAATTTCTGGTTTGCAATAAAATAAATCTTTAATATCAAACCTAGTACTACTTGCTAAGCAAGAAGAATGATGCATCCCTACTAGCGGATGACTCTTGTGGCTTGTGGCAAGTTCTGTATAGGATGACAGTAGAATCCTATTATAATGACGTAAAATGTAATTTGAGAGTATATGTTAGTTAAATCAAAATGTACTGTATAATGTACTGTATAAATACTGAACTTTTTTAAAAGAAAGTATTGTTGTCTGCCTTCTAATGTTTGAGAGTTAATAGATCATCATCATCTTGTGCCTCATTTAGATGCACAGATTAGAAAAAGGAAATATTTTCTGCTTTTTTCAGGTCCCAGTTGATTTCTCAGCTTTGAGTGAGCCGGTGAATGAATAGTGTTAGTACTAAAAACTTAAAGAGATTCTGTGCATCTGCAGAATACAACAGTTAAACAGAGCAGGTTTAGCATTTCAAAAAGCTGCAATTCTTGGTTCTTAGCCAAAGATTTGTGCCAATATAGTGGTTGATTTTTGTCAGTAAACAGCAGTGGTTAAATTTTGTCAGTAAACAGCACTACTTTAAAATTCAGTCTATAAAGAGTTTTAGTGTGCTGTAGTAAATTTAGTTTGTGAAATAGGTAGCCATCATTGTTAAATTGTATATTATTGGTAGATTTGCTTTTATATTATTTTAAATTTAACACTAGCATATTTGAATATTTAAAAGAGCACTCTTAAAACTGAAAATCTAAATCTACAGTGCTGTAAAAGGCAAGTTTGTTTGCAGGCAGTTTGTTATCCAAAAGCATCATCATTTGTACCTTTGCTTCTGCCAGTTTGATATTGTGCCTTTTGATTTCCCATACATTCACTTAGTGAGTGAAGGGAGAGTTACAGAAATATTATAGAAATATTTTAAGATCTTAACATCAAGGAGTGAAGCAGACCTATGTCTGCATTTATTTCAAATTTCACTTTTTTACATTTTACTGGCAGCTTGGGATTAAGCCATTTGTCCCCAAAACACAATTTTTCATACAGGAGAGAAGCGCAGATTTCTTAAAAAGCCATTCTTTGTTCCTTGGAGGTTTGAGTGCTGCCTCTTGACTCTGTATGCAGCTGTGCTGTGAGAACTAGTGACAACACTGGGTGTTTTCTGTGAAAACGATAGTCTAGTTTTTAAAAACTAGAAAACATGTATTTCTAAAAGATGATTCAGCTCTTCATAGCAAGTTTACTAATGAGCAGTAAACTTAAATTGAAATCAGAGAATTTACTACTTTTCTATCAACATAAAATGATTTCAGCAGGATCAAGCACAAGACATTTCAGCTTACTACCTTTGCCTAACAAAAAGAGGACATCCTCTCCCATCTGGAGTGTATAAATGTTAACTGTTGTCAGCATGCTGCTTGCTTTATATGCTTTTCTGCACTTCTACATTCACAGTGACAGCTCAGTGAGATGACTTGTGGAGCAAAGTTGCTTCACCTTCTGAGCTTCAGCTGCGGTATTTGCTTGAAAACAAATGAAATGTCAAATATAATATTTTTTTTTCTTTCTTTAACATTAACGTTTTATGTCTCTAAGGTCTTCCATTTCCATTCTGAATTAAGGATAGATGTTCAAAATAAACATCAAGACAGTACTTGTTTTATGTGAGACTGTGTTTGGGGTTTTTTAGATTATCTGTTTCTACCAAGCAGGAAAATTCACCGTTGAGATTTTAGGATATTTTTATACTTGCTTTATATTTAGATAGCCATGCTGTCTTAAGAATTAGAAAATCATTCCTGGGGAAAACATGATTACTGAACACAAAAGGTACAACTAAAGCTTTTTAATTCTACCGAATTACAGGATAGTTGAGGTTGGAAGGGACCTCTGGAGGTCATCTTGCACAACCTCCCTGCTCAAGCAGGGCCATCTAAAGCAGGTTGCCCAGGACCATGTCCACACAACTTTTGAAGATCTCCAAGAATGGAGACTCCGCAGCCTCCCTGGGCAATCTATGCCAGTGCTCAGTCACCATCACAGTAAAAAAACTCTTTCCTGACATTCAGAGGAAGCCTCTGGTTTCCCTTTGTGCCCATTGCCTCTGGTCCTGTCACTGGGCACGACTGGAGAGGGGCTGGCTGTGTCTTCTTGCATCTTGCACTGTCTCTTCAGATATTTGTATACCTTGATGAGATCCCCCCTTGAGCCTTCTCTTCTCCAGGCTGAGCAGTCCCAACTCTCTCAGCCTATCCTCGCAGGAGAGATGCTTAATCACCTTCGTGGCCCCGTGCTGGACTCATGCCAGCTCTCTTTATAAGGTTAGAGTTTTAGATGCAGGAACAGAAATAACAGTTTAAAACCATTCCAGTCTATTTCATGCACTCTTGATTTGTCTTCCAGCAATTCATGGAGAATAGCAGCATAACTGCTTGTTACAATGAACTGGTTCAAATAGAACATGGGGAAGTGCGATCTCAGTTCAAATTACGGTATGTAGAAGTGTAAGAAACTGCAAACATCAACCGCTTGGTCTACATAACTGTATCAGGTTACTTTCCACTTCTTCCCAGCTATGAATATATGTGCTTTGCATCTGTATGTTAACTGATATACTATACCCTTATTTCATTCTTCTGTTATTTTGTAAAGGACAAATTTAAGTGCTTTAGTAACTGATACCTTCAGAAAGCTTGGTCTGTGTATGTTTCATTCACTAGTGGTTTAAATGACAGCTTTCCTTAATGCAAAATACAGTACCTGCCCTTTATTCTGATGCTTGCTTGTGTCCCATATGTCCTGAGGTGCCCATATTGAATTTGGCAACGTTCTAGTAGCTAGTACTACCAGCATTACAGTCAGGGCAAGATCCTTTAGCAGAAATATTGCAGAACAACAACTTTGGCTTGTTTAATTGAAAATTTACATTTTTAAAATGCTGTCTTGTTTGTAAGGTTTATGGGCTGCAAATTTACACTGTCGTAAAACTTCACAAAATCATTCTTGATCTCACACATGTGAGATTTCATGTTTGATAGCTAGAGCTGAAACACAATCTCGATCTGGCTCTTCAAACCCTGAACTTTTATTTTGTTTCTTGGGCAAGACTTGGAAGACCAGGAGCACATTTTTTTATCTTAATGAGAAATTAAATTACTTTCATTCCCTTATCACTTTTTCTTTAATGTTATTGATTTTATATTTAATACAGGTGCTTATAGATGCATGTAAATTTGTTTGCAATACAGCTATATGAAAAAAAGCCCTTGAAGTTGACTGTCGTGTAGAAAATGTCTACTACTTGGGTGTCATAAATTAATTCCAGTTCAATCTACAGAAATACTGTGAATTCTCTACAGGTTCCCATGTCTCTGTGTAAGAAGTAGATTTTTCTAACGTTTTATTTGCAAATCAATCCCAAAGTGACTGAAGTTCAAGTGACTGTTTGTTTGTGCATGCAGAATGCAATTACAGTAAGATTTTCAGCGGAAAAAATGTAATTTGGGCTCACACAGTTTTTAATAGGTGTTTTCCAAAAGTCAGCAGCTGTGAAAATTTAGAGTTCAGTTAGGTCTTATGGTGGTCCTGACTTGGTTTGTTGTTCGCTTGTAAGTGCAACATGAAGTAAGTGACTTCTGAATTAAGTCAGCATGGATCAGAAACGTCAGTTTTATATAGGAAGATTAAGCTGTCATTCATACACACAATGCTGGTAGTTTATGTTTCATTCCAAGAACAAGATGCAAATACAGTTTGAGTATCTCTACATTAATAGTATCAATTATGAATGCAGATAATTAAAACTCCAACACAGGTAGCATGAATCATATTGGGTACCATGTTTTTCTGCAAGTTTATTTATACCCATCACCAAAAAATATTAAAATTCAATAAAATTAGAAGGAAACAATGTCAGTCCCCAGTGGCATTTCATCTACTGACATTGTTTATGGAAACATTGTTTATGGAAACAACAGTATACTACTCACTTGTAATTCTGCTTGCTTTTGCTCTCTTGAATGTAGTTACATAAACTGTGAGCCTACTTCCTTTTAATTTATGTAAATAGTAGTACAATATAAAATGTATTCTGTGATATCATGTCTTTTGTGTTGATAATACGCATGATATATATTTATGTGTGTGTATATTTATGTGTGTATGCTATATTTACATCACCTCTGAGCATGACTGTTTTGTGAGCCCTTGGCAGCATTGCAAAATACTGTGAAAAAAAACCAGTGGTATTTTTGGGTTTGCTGGTGCCACTGCCAGATGCATTGCCAGAATAGTTAAGTAGTTTAAAGAGCTTAATAGATGCAGACCCAGGATAATTAAATAGTTCAATACTCCTTGTCATGTAACAAGCAGAAGTAATGCTTATAAGCAACTTTTTTTAGAAAAGATAAATTTTCTGAAAAGGTGTATTTCTAACTTGGAGATGCTGACGTCTTGCAACAGAGGATTTCCCCCTACCTCTGCCTGATTAGGCAGGTGCTTTAAATGAATTTGCTATTAAAAGCTAAGCAGAACTAGTGTTGTTTGGTGATGCTGTTCGGTTATAATTTGTTTTCATCTGTGTGGTTTAATTAAGTGTGGGGAAAAAAGGGTTGCACTGTATGTCTGTCCCACTGGGTCTCTGGTCTGTTTGCTGTCTCAGTATGTCTTCTATACAGTTTTGTAGAAGGGAAGAGAGAATATTTTCAGAAAGTTGTCAATGGAATTAAACCCAGGATATTTCAGTGTTCAGATACAAGAAAAACATGGTGAAAAGGTAGGACCAGCCTGAGAAAGCAGTATGTGAGGTCATGTCAGTGGTCAGAAGTGTCTTTCCATTCCAAGTGGGGACTCTGCCTCTCCATGTAGCTGCTTCTGGTTTGAAGCTTGGTTGACATCTGTGGGAGGTGTATGTTAATCAAAGAGGATATGGGCCATTTAAACTTGCAATTTTGCTGGCTTGGTTGCCAGATCAAATTAAAATACTAAGGTTTGAACAGTACAAACAGAGCTGTGTGTTTTCTTGCAGAAAGTTTATGCAGCTGGTGTACCAGACAGGCATCTACCACTGAGATAAATCAGTTGTTTCACACAGCACAAAATCACACTTTGGAGCCAGCTTGGACTGCTAGAAAATCATTGTAAAATTACATTGGGAGCAACTCCTAATGTCTGAGCTGAAATACGGCTGTCATCTTCTGTGTACAACACTTCTACAAATCTTCATCCATGCAGCTGTGTGTCTATGTCTCTGTATATCTTTTGGTGTATACTATTTGGTTTTGAGTTACTTCTATGATAAGCAGAACTGGTAATGTCCTTTATTTCCTAATTCTTTATTACCAGTATAAATTTAAACCCCACTATGCAGTCTGGGAGCAAGATGTTCCTTTTAGGCAATAACTGTATACAAGAATGTTTATGCATGGTGCATTTATGCTCCCTGCAATGAGATGTAGATAGAAGATTAGTTTGTGTTTAGTCCAAATCAAAGGTGAAGGGATGACATTTATCAAAGCAAGTACATCTGGGTTGTTTCTTTTGGTATGCCCTCTTCCCACCCACCCCTCTCTCCCCAACCCCCTTCCCTTTCTAGTATTAGGAGCTTATAACCCCATCCTGTGTAAATCATAATTTAAGCAATCTAAATTTTGTAGCAAAAAAGTTAGGCTTTAATTTTCCTGCATTAGTTCATGGATAGCCCTGAAAAATTGGGAAACAAAGATCATTTTGGCCCTTAATAAAGATCAAGATGTATGGAAATGAAGTCACTGAATTATTACTTGGAAGCAGGAAAATTGGTGGGTTTCTGACTGGGACTTTGAGATGGCTGAAATGGTTTCCTTTAATTATGTTGTATTACAACTTCTTTGATAGTGCCAATCTATTTGCTGTATTGAAAACTTTGTATATATCTGCTGTGATAATTTGTGTGTTCCCTATCTTTAATGATCACAAAACTCTCTATTCTAATGTAACAGCCATTTGTTATTTTTACTGCTGTTAGCTCCTGTTGGCTAGAGCATGTTTGGAGAAAGAAACATACTATTAAGATGCTGCAGTACCCATGAGCAATTTTACAATGTGCTCTGCAGTAAAAACATGTTAAGAACAGGGATGTCTGAAGCTGGATTTCCTGAGAAAGAATCATAATGGAGATGGTGACATGTTTTAGCCAAAACAACAGGCTGCTTTGTGATTCATCTACTGATAAGTACAATATAATAACATATATGTAGTGAGCAAACTGTTGTAACAATAAAACTAACCTGAATCATTTCCTAATTTCAGGGCTTGTAATGCAGTGTTTACAGCATTAGACCATTGTCAGGAAGCTATAGAAATAACCAGTGAAGATCATGTCATTCAGGTAGGCGAAAAAAACCTGTTTTGTAGAACTCATAGAGAGGAACCCCAAAGAGGTCTTTGCTCAGTAGTTTCTGTTCTATTTCAGCATTTCAGTTTTGTTGCCCATTCCAAAGGCCTGTGCAATGAACTGCCTTATTTCTGAATGCTGCACATTGACACCTGCTGAATTTTTAAGACTTTTTCTTCAGTAATTTTATTTAGATGATTAATTTTCAGTGATCATTTGATGATTGATTCAGTTGCTTATGGTAAAACCAGGATGAAATCTGTAGCAGAACTAGATGCCCTGTACAGTTTTGTTCTCTTTCTATGCCTTCTGGTAACAGTTTACGTAGCGCCTTCTGTGTTCAGCTCCTTACTTGAATAAAATGTTTCACCATTACATAGTACTTCTGTATGAAAAACACTGAATTGTAGGGGGGTGTGGTTATGGGTTTAGACGTAAAACTTGCAGCACTTTGATAGTTATACATGAGTATCCTTGAATTATGTTCTTTTTCATCTTACACTAAAGTACTTTTGTTTGGCAGTATGTTAATCCAGCCTTTGAACGGATGATGGGGTATCACAAAGGAGAGCTTATTGGCAAGGAACTTACTGAACTACCAAAAAGTGATAAAAACTGTGTGGATCTTTTAGACACTATTAACACATTTATTAAAAAAGGAAAGGTAAGCATATAAAATAAACTCAGGCAAAATTGCTTTAGATTTCTATTCTGCTTTATTTTTAATGCTCTAGGTTTAAGAACACAAAATGTCTCTTAAGAAAAAAAGATGTGGTTTTCATGAGTGTACATGCACATTTAAGACCAGAATTCTGCTCCTCAGATCTGTTAGGAGCACAACAGCCCATGCCTTGTACAAGGGACTACGGATTTCTTTATCTTGGCTTTTAGGACCTGACTGAACTCCTCTACCCATTTGTTGGCTTAGTAGTGATATAGGAACATTTTCTGTGTTTCTGTTTTGCTTAAAGCCTATGGAGCTTTTGTTACTTGGAACATAACAATTTGTCCCTCTGTCAGTCTCTCAGGTGGCTGCATCATCCAGAAAGGTTTAACTGTTCTGTCATAACTGCAGAGCCTTCATTGACTGTGCTTTAAGCACCAAAATATGTCAGCACTCAGTGGGGTGTGTTTTTCTAACTATAGTTAAAATATTTGCAGTGTGCTGTGAACTCCTGTTGTGGTGGTGACAGGCCACAGAAGCACTGCATGTTCCTGGAAATATGTTCTTCTGATATATGCAGCAGTCTCACCCTCCTCTTCATGAACTTTAGGGAGTTCTTGAATATTTCTGTCATTTCCTGCAATGATCTGAGCTTTGAGGGTCGCTGGAGTTGTTTGCAGGTTCACCTTGGTTTATTAGCCATACCTGCAGGCTACTTTTGCTTTGCTCCTCATTTACACAGGCTGCCCAGCTGCTAGCTCTGCCTCTATCCATCTTTCTCTGTGACAGAGAAGGTATCGTCCACCCATTTCCCAACTTCATCCTATACTGCTGCCAAGTAGATCCCTCCTTAAAATCTCTCTTCTTTGAGGTGGTAAAGAGAGAAGCCTTTTGCTTCAACTTCCTTCCTTCTCCAGTCCTTACCAGAAGGTATTTTTTATATCTGTATCAGTGGACTGCTTACAGATGGTGCATACATGCCTGTGTTGGCCTGGTGTCCTCTTGATGCTTTCCTGTAGCAGTGGAGATGGAGGGAAAATCAGTGGCTAGTCAGAGAAATGGACATTTACATGAGAGAATAGGATAAAAGATGCCATGAAGAATTTTTTTCTTCCTTTTGCTGATCCGGAGTGCCTCAGAGATCCGTGGTCGTGAGAAAAGTCATGGAGTGCAAATAGGCTGTTGGTTACCTGAGGTTAGTTCAAGGACATCGTTAGGTCAAGGGCTTCTGAAATTTAGCATACATGCCACCTGATGACTGACAGCTTCAAAGCTGAATGGTGCTGAGCACAGAGTTTGGTTCTACTGCTCCCAGGGGAGATATCCTCTGGATGTTTTGTGCAGCCACCACTGCTTATGGTGTTACCCAGCAAGAATGTTTGTATCCCTTCAAAGTAGATGATGCCTAAAGTTCTTTGTAAAAATTGTAGTCTCTCACAGAAAAAGATATTTACTCTGTCCTTACATTAGCAAATGCCTGTTAAAGGTGCTACTCTGTATTAATAAATTTTACACTGTTTTAAAAAATACAACCACAAATTAATATGTAATCATTTACTATGTAAGGACTATGTAATAATAAATGAGTATTTGACTACAAGCTGCGTATTCTTAGATGTTGTCTCTGTTGTGTCTGTTTGCTTAGGAATGGCAAGGAGTTTACTACGCAAGAAGAAAATCAGGAGACAGTATCCAGCAGCATGTGAAGATAACACCTGTGATGGGTCAAGGAGGGTAACTAACTTGTGCAGAACATAACTGCTTTCTGCTTTGTAGGGCCTTCTCTCTGCTTTCCCCATCTATAAATTTGACATGAACCTCCATGTATTTAGTAGCAAGGTCCTGATATAACTGCTGACTTCAAGCAGTGTGGAAAGGACAAGCAAAGTTGAGAAGGTCATGTTTGTTGCTGACTTTCGTCCATTTTGGAGTTGACATACCCTGGGTAAAAGAACTGTAAAGTTGTAACAGTTAATAATGTTACTGGTATATTGTTAGTTATATAGTTACGTGCTATAGACACTGGCAAGTAGACCTTTAGGTTCATGTTACTGTGCATTTCTTTATGAAGTTATTCTGTGGAATCCAAACTGTCACAGGGTTAGCTGGAATGAACAGCATCTGGGCGATCCCCTTGTTTGTGTCCGTGCTTGTACATGCTCACACCTTTGTGGTGTAGTGTGGGCACATTGCCAGATTCTGCTCCCAGATGTGCAGGTGAATTCCTGCAGGAGCAAAAGGAGCAGCTGTTCTGGGACAAAAACATCACTGTAATGGTGAAGGAGTGCTTGTTGCCCAGTCATCTGTTTGATGTTGGGTTTTGGTATCTTGTTTCATGAGGGTGTGGAGACCTCTGCTTTGTAAAATAGCAGTGCATCACTTTACTTCTCTCTTTGCCATCTGATACGCTAATGTGTTTTTTTTCTGTTGCTAGGAAAATAAGACACTTTGTGTCCCTCAAAAGGCTGAATTGCCCTAATGAAAACAACAAACAGGTATTGTATTTCTTTCCTGTCATAATTTTCATAGCCTTTACTAAACTGATATTTTTTTGGTTTAGAAACTGTTATTTTTCCAAAAGGATGTGATCTGTATTGTCAATGAGATTCTCCTTGATTGGTGGAGCGAGCAAGAAAACTTCAGCATTTGCATGGGCTATTCTTCTTTTCTAGGACTGCTGAGTAGAGAAAGAAAGGCTTTAATTCTCTGGAACATGGATGTGGCAGTTGAGTGCGTGACACTGTGAAGCAACACAGACCATAGTCCAAAGGGAGTTCAGGGGCATTTTTCTACAGCTGCTCTTGCCAGTGTGATCTGGTGTACTTATGTCCAATAATGACCTGTGCTCAGCTGTCACAAGGTTGCCAGTGTGAGGTTCCTGAATAAAGTGTAGCCTTCGTGCAGGACCTGAGGCATCTCGTGACCATCAGGTGTGTTGTGGAGGGGTGTAACCCAAGCCATAACCCAAGTAAACCAGCAGTGGCAGTTGACATGGGTCTCTGCATTCCAGGCACAAATCCCCCCAAGCAAGTCCTGCAGCAAAGCTGGTGGCATGGGGAGCTGTTTGCCGTCATCTGCTCCTGGTTCCCTCCCTCTGAAAGTGTCTGCCTCAAAAATACTCTAGTATGGGGCCTGTAAAGAAGTCTGGACTTTTGTGAGCAAAGGAGTGAAATCTGTCTTGAGCCTGTGGTCTGTAGGGGTGAGATAGAAAGTGGGAAGCACAGGCAATAGCTGGCAACATTTTAGGCTGAGGATGGGCTTTGGAAACAGGGTGTGTTTCCATGTTCTTTAGAGGAGGGGTTATGTATCTTCTTTTAGTTAGAATTTTAATGTGCTTTTATCCATTATGTGGATTAAGACACTTGTGCCTAAAAGGTATTTAGAAAGTCACTCCTATTTGTAGTTGCCCTTTCTTCAGTACAACAATACTGAATATTAACACATTACTGGAAAACCTTTACTATTTGAAGAAGTTCATAGGTGGTATTCGATAAAATATGACTGTTGAAACCATCCCCATTGCACTTTGGAAAGCACCAGGAAGTCAACATTTTTAGTTTTGGTTCATAAGCAGTTATTGGTAAATAAAGCACTAATGCAACAAGCTATAGGTCTGGGAAGCTTTACACATTTGGTGGGCCCAAAGAATATGGCCTTGAAGGGTTCTCCACAGATGTAGAGATCTGCCACAAAGGTTGAAGACCACAGCCTAACAGAAAGCATGGTCTGTGGAGATTTAAGGTCCATTAGGGAAAAAACCAAGGTGCATTCAACAGAACTAGGTAATTACTCTGTTTCACTTCTGTGGTGGAAATACCTCCTGTCTGTAGCAGAGCACCAGGTGCTCTGGCATTGCATGAAAAAATTCAAAGAGTGTCTTGAAATTTGGGGGGGTTGGGTGTGTTTGGGTTTGGGTTGGCTTTTTTTTTTTTTTATTTTAGATGGGCAGTGATGATGATGTACAGGAGTATCTGTATTATATTCATGAGACTTTTAAGAGTTATTTTTCTAGCAATACTAATGTGATGTTTTAAATCCCGATCAACATTCAGACATTGCAGTTTTCTTAAAATCCATGTCTGAATACCTGTAGCAGTACAACTTTTCTCTGCCCTAAAAAAATGTTAGGTTTATTTTCAAGCCCCAGATAATTCCTTATGGAAGGACAAGAAGAAATCGAACAAACTATTTAGTTATAGAGGAGTAAAAGCTGTCGTAATTCAAATTTTGATGCAAATGTCTGATGTTTCACTGCATCAACATAATCATTAATGGCTTGATCTCAGCATTTAGACTTACATCCTTGCATTGTTATGAATTGTTTCACCTTAAAAAATGCATGTTGTCATTACCAACAGCCTTGGTAAGGGATATCACAGTATGATTAGAGGTCACTGTGCTGCAGGAACCTTCATGTATTTCTGTGACAAATCTATCACATACAAAAACCAAGTATTTATGCATGGAAGAAAATACATCTCAGAGTGTATCAAGTATCCTTACAGTGAAGGTTTATGAATGGGGATTGACTTTCATGTGACTATTCCATGTGCTGAAGCCTAGGTAATGATTAATGCTGTTTTTGCCAATTTGAGACCTGGCAGGTTAGAGTCCAGTGTTTGCACATTCACAGATTTACAACAGAGGTAGCGTTTCTCCTCTTAAGAACATATTGGCCCAAGATTAGCTGTGTAACTGCCCTCATATGTTACCTTACCTGGATCTTTCAGGTCATGCCTGCAGAAGGGGTAAGAGAAGTATGCAGAACTGAAATGTGGTTTATTTTTTTAGTAGGGCACTCTAAAGGACTGTGCCAATGTTTTCTGCCAGTTGTGCAGTAGACAGAGATAGATCCATGGGCTCTGATAGAAGCTCCAGTTTGGGACCAGAACAAGCAGTTCAGATGCCTTGTGTCACTGTACCATATCTGATGAGCTTCCTCGATCTTACTTTGGACAAGATGATTTCTCTGAGAGTTCCTGCATGATCACAAGACAGGTGTTTTAAGCTTATAAAATCAGTTTTCTGGAAGATTAATTCCTTACACTCCCTTGAACAAGATCTATATGGAGCATGAGCACAGGTTTTCCCCTTCCTGGGTTTTTTTTCCCTCTTACTCATTACAGAAAGCCACTCCTGGATTTTGGTTTTTTGCCTTTCCATTCTCTTTGCCTTCCACATTCTTCCTCTCCTCTCTGCACCAGCAAAAAAAAAAAAAAAAAAAAAAAAGTGGAGCATGTGCTAGAATGATGGAAAACAGAATTTGTATCATTCCTTTACTTTCTTTCCTGAATTATCCCTGTGGGGACCCTCCAGCATGCTCAGTCATGAACTGATACAGATGCTAAAAGGGTGTAAGTGCAACTTTGCTGTGCTCTCCTTTTAACTCACAGGTTGCAACCATGGATTTTGTGCTTCCACACAATCTAGTGCTTTGCTATAGGCAGGTGATGGATTTGGTCAGAGGAAACAGTCGCCATAAGTTAGATGACATTAGTGGACTCCTAAATGTGATGTGTAATGAATAATGTGTAAGTGCAGTGCTAGGCACTGAAGTTTATTCATCTGAATTAGAGGGTATGTATATCTTCTATAGTGACTAGAGTAAAAAAAGTAATGCATTATTTTTAGTCCTTTTCTGTGTCTCTGTTAGCTATACCTAAATACATCATGTGCTAATTTTAGAGGGAAGACTTGAGGTACTGAAAATTCTGCTCAGTTTTCCTATTAACAGCAAAACAGTTTCTTGTAACCACATGACAAAGGAGTGGAGAGAAGTTATTAGCAGATATTAAACTGTCATGTACCGGACAGACTATGCTTTTGTTTCTGAGCAGGATAGAAAAGCAGAGGAGCACTTAATCTGTGTTATTGTAAATCAAGCAGTACGTGTGGACTTTTAAGATGATGGAAATACCCTATTTAAATTCTAAGAAAGTTTGAAATACCTATTGGTGGAGCTACCCAAGATGTTTCAGAAGCACAAAGATTTTGTGTTTAACTTTTTCTGATCAAAAATTACTTGGAAATAAAGAAAGTTCTGAAGGAAGACACCTACCTCTACTCTTCAGTTGCTGGAGAGTTGTTTTTGTAACTGAGTTTTTTTGAAGTCCAGTTCCTCAGTGACTCATGAAAGGATGTATGCAAGATTAGCGGAGCTAGTACTAAGAAAATGGGTTTAAAATTACTGTACAGAGGCCAAAAATGAACATCTTAGGATTTTTTTTTCTTTTTGCATTTTATTTCTGGAATCTTTCAGGTTCATATGCAATTTGCACTTAAAACTATCTAAAAAAGAATGTCAGTTCTCTTGCAGACGCAGGCATTGAACAGGAATTTAGTACATAAAAGCACTACGGTATCTGTGATTTTCTGCATTGCATATCTGTTAATGCTCATAGTATTTCTCTACATGTTACTAGGCCTGAAGAGTCTTTTAAGCACTTTTTTTGTAAACAGCAGAACAGAAAATGCTGGATAAGGATGGTGTTGAATGTAGCCCTTTTAAAGTCTTTTTGTATTCTTTTTCCTTATTTTATTTTACTCTTGGTGCATCTTCAGCTCTACAAGAGTCACCGTGATGAGAAGTACACAGGAGACAATTCTCAGTCAGGTTAGAATATTATCATTTACCTTTATATACCCCTGTGCTTGAGATCATGGCTGGTTCTTTGCTGACATGAAATGTTGTCTCTTCCCTCTGTTGAGTCAGTGGTCAGAGCAGGTGGCCAATGACAGATGCCAGCTGCTCTGATGTCACATCATGAATTGGATTTGTAACCATCATTAATAATTCAGTCTCCTGTGCAGAGTTCTTGCCATGCATTCACAGTTGAGATGTATTTCTCTTTGTTGCATTAGAACACTCTGTCTCATCCTGAAGCTGGTGTACCTTGGCACCCCTTTGTCTTTGAAATTAGTGTGGAACTGTGCTGATTTGTGCCAGCAGATCTGCCCTGGTGTTTCCAGGTTTAGGACCTGTCAGCAGGCCATCGGTTCGGCCCCAGCACCGGGCTGAGGTAACTGTCTGCAGTGCCCGGGCTGGAGCTAGTCACGTCCAGCCAGCACCGAGCTGCTGCAGCATGTCTGCACAGCCCTCGCCCTGTGTCTCGGGCAGGTTTGCTTACCTGCAGACAGCCCCATCAAGCTCTCAGTAGCTCACACATAGCTTTCGACTAACAGCGTGGAGTATAAAGGGATAATCCCTTCTGATGCTGTGTGATGTTTGGAGTAACACTCTTTTCTGAGGAAGGAGGCACCAAAGGCCAGTTTTGAGCTTGTGGTTCTAGTGATCTGAGCCAGACGCAGCACTGCTGTCTTATTTGGAGTGAGCAGGTTCTTGTGCCCTGTTACCTTCTGGCACCTGAGGCCCTTCCCGCTGTGAAACATGGGCCAGCATTGCTGGGCAATGTCAGGCAGCTTCTCATTTTCACATAGAAGGATATAACATACGGAGACCATGGGAAGTGACTGCTTAACATCCCCTGCTTTTCCAAGTAGCATAAGAATAGGTACCAGCATTGGAGAGCTCTGAGATGCCAAATAATAATGGACAGGGGTGGTAAGAGACAATATATGCAATTTGCTGCTCTCGTTACCGTTGCTGCCATCAAAACTGGTCCACAGTGTTTTAAACTGCTTGCTCCTGTGTCCCTGTAATAAATGCAGTTTTTCTTTCTCACAGTTTCTTTCCTGCAACAGGAAGGTGAGAATACCTGTGAATTAAGCTGAAGAACCCTTGTTACTAGTTAACATGTTGTTGTTTTACAGATTATGTGGGCATTTAGGTTTTGCTCATTACTGTGACAGATTCCAAGACTGGGAAGCCACATCCTATGACACCACGTTGATCACTATGGTGCAGTGAAAGCAGGCAATCTTAGAGTCACATTTATGTGATGTAGGTTATCCTTCCCTGCAGTCTGTGGTTGTGCTTGAAGAATAAATTCCCAGAGCCATAGGCATATACCAGTATGTGATGAGTGTAGGAAAAATAATCCAGGTGTATCATGCTGTTTGTGATGGTGTGATGTGTAGCACATCTGGATGGAGAGACCACGAGGTGAAGGAAGGCATTTAAATATTTTCAGCTAAAACTAGTGTGGCACAGATTAGCTTTTATGCACTCTAGGTGGCACTAGCAAAGTTTCCAACTTGGTGGTTGGTATTTAATGCAAGCAGAGTTGTCTTGTCAGCTACTGCCACTCACAGCTATGTTTGTGTACAAATGTTTGCTCCCATTCAAGTGCCTTACGTTACACTCCACCAAATATTAATGTAGGAAAGGAGTCTGAAAGAGAAGACCTATCAAATAAATAAATAAAATAACATACATTTGTTATGCCCTGCTCTTAGCTGTTGACAGAGAAAAATGCTTTCAGTTTCTCCAGTCTGGACTAAAACAAATTAAGATCCAAGCTGTCTTGTAAATCTGTGGTAAAGAAAAGAATTAAGACAGACATTGTATTCCAGTAATTTTGTAGAGGGATAATTTTTTAATTCTGGAGAACTGCACTTTTCATTTTATTTTGCTAAAGACAGGCTGCATATATCCTGTCTTTATGACAGAATGTATGCAAATTGGTCCTTTTGTTGAGAATATCAGTTTTATGGTGTTTCTGGTTCTTCACATGACGGTTGTCTCTTTTTGAAGCCTTGCTGGGGTCTCTGATCTTTGAGTGGCATTTCAGATACTCTGGGATTAGGCATCATAGAGACTCCCGCGAAGTCTTGCATAGATGGCCAGTTGCTGTTTTTAAACATAAGGGAGAGTACAGACTGTACTGTTTTGGAGGAAAATGAAATTTTACCAAATCACTTTTTCTTGAGGCTCTTTCCAGGCATTTCATCCAGCTTTTGCATTTGTCTGGATGTGATAACCTCTCTTGCTTTAGCAAATGGCAGAATGTCATTTCAAGAATGACAGCTTGGTGCGTGGTTAATTTTCACAGCAATTGAATTGATTGTTTATAATTCTTCTCAGTATGTTGGATTTTTCTTAAACATGGTGTACAAAAAATTATTGCAATTAAAAGCAAAAGCTGTCTGAGTCTGAATTGTGCTTGGCCTGGAAGACTGTAGACTGAGATGGGATTTTTCTCACTTGGCTAGATTTCTAGGCAGTTAAATTCAGCCTTGTTCAGTGTTCAGTGTAGAGCAAAAGGGGCTTGCAGGAGGGGTTCAACGCACCTGCCTGAGACATCTCTCCTAAAGCAGGATCTTTGACAACTATGTTAGACAGAGGCAGCCTGGAAAACTGCTGCTTTTAGGCAGGTAAAGTTAGTTGAAGCAACTCCCCGTTCATCTTGACTTCACTGCGAAACAGCTTTCCAGGTGTCTTTAAACAAGTCGCTCTAAAATAGACACCGAGTCCCTTGTTCTGATGTGCAGAGATTACAGTATTTCCCCCACTTATGTGGTATCATTACGATCACTTTATTAAATGTTCAGAATTTTAGATGAAGAAGACTCTGTACAGGTCTTACTTGATGCATAGTTAAAGCTTTTATTTTGTATTTTCAGAATCCCATTCTTTCAAAGGCAAGAACAGAAGGAAAGACTCAATTGATGTTAAGTCAATAACATCTCAAAGTAGTGATGGTAAGAAAGTAAACTGTCAAGAATGATGTTATAAATAAAGAACAAACTTGCTCTGGGCAATAAAAATGCAGAATGAAAGAGGAACCAGACAGATTCACAGCTGATTAAACAGAGATTACTCCAGTATTTTATAACTGCTGTAAAATGCCTTTATTCTGATTTGCAAAACAGTGCCTCGGACAAGTACCAGCATCACTATACAATGCATGGCAGCACGCAGTGCCTTCACAAAGAGGAGCAGCTGTGCACGGGATGAGGGCAGCCTGCTGAAAGGGCGCATGATGAAGCATTAACTCCACCTCTCTTAGAAAGCTGCAGCTTGTGCTCCTGAACCAGTATTCTGGTTTCATTAGTGTGGGGCATGAAGGGATCTATTGCTGCTGGATACCTGAGAGCAGTACTTCTGTTCCTGATCCCATTTGTGACTGCTTGCTGGGGCTGCGACAGTGGTGGCAGAGATTTCTTTCTGCCCCAGTATGTAGTGAGAGAAGCACAGTTTATGGGGAGCAGGAAGGGGTGTCATTACAGCAGCTGTACCACTGAGATGAGGGACATACAAACACTGCCTCACAGGAGGAGCCACGTCTGACAGAGATCCATTGCAGACAAAGGAAGAGTGGCAGGCCGTGGGCATGAAATGTAATACAGCTTAAGTATAGCTTCATTTCACTATAGCTGAAGTGAAGGATGGACTGAAAAAATGACAGAAGTGAGGGGTGGCTGCCAAGGAAGTAAACAACAGTGCAAGATATTAAACAGTAAAGCAAGAACTTGCAGGAGGGGAGGTACGGGAGAAATGGGAGACTGGGCTGGATTCTGTCATGCTGTTCCCCAATGACAGCACTCTTTAAATGGTGGTGTTACCTGATTTACATTCTGTGGTACGTAAACAGCGGCTCTCTTTAATGGCAGCTCCAAGTTTACAGACCCGACGGTACTCTTCCATGGCAAGGATCCACTCAATGACAATAGAAGCCCCTATCACAAAGGTAAGTCCTGAGCACTGCCTTTCCCACAAACTCCGTTTAGAGTTGCTCTCATAGGGAAGTATGTAGTTTGTGGCAGGACAGCCAGGGGTTCCCCGCACCTTGTATTTAACAGAATAATTTAAATCTTTTTCTTTTCTTACCACTTTCTACCCCTCATCATCTCATTCCAAATCTTAGTCACAAAGAAGAATATTAAAAGGGGAAAAGGGTGTCCCTGCTAGATGCGCTGCCTGTGGCAGGAACAGGAACCTGCTCTGTTGGGCCACACATGTGTAGGAGGACATGTGCTTCCAGTCTTATCGTCTCATCTTTGCTTTTACCATTGATAAGACAGCATGCAGAGGAAGGAGCACCTGCACCATGTTCTGTTCCCCCCCTTTTCTGCATCCTTTTCTTCATTATCTGTGTTAGACAAACTCTGCTGTTGCAAACCAGCTGCTCAATCACTTGTCCCACAGACCAGGGTGCCTGCCACCTCCCACCCTCAAACCATTTTTCCTTCTCTTCCCAGTTTCTCTTCCAATCATCAAGCTCTTTACTTCCCAGCACCACTGTGCCTCTTAGAGCAGCTGGCTACTTTCCTTTTCCTTCTCCTGAAGTGCACCCACAGCAAGTGCTGCCTGTAGTGCCCTGGCAGCAGCTTCTGGTGGCTGGAGAAGACAGCCCTGGGGCTTCCTCTCTCTCAGTCCTGGCAGCACCAGGAGCAGTCCTTGGTGCTGCTGCTGTGTCATTGCTGCGCTCCCCGACTGAGACACAAGGTGGGAGATGGAGAAGAGCCACTCTCCTCTCCCACAGCCCAGCTGTTTCTGCTCTCTGCCTTTCATTTTCACACTGAGAAAACTAAGGCTTTACATCCAATATCAGGATATCCGAGTCACATCCAGGAGTTGTTTGTTTGGGTATTTTCCTCTAGGGACTGGATGATTGCTTCTGAGCAGCTCTGGCTATGCTGAAGGACTGGGACATGGCTAGTTTTTTGTCTACCCACCTGCAACCATTTCAGATATTCCACACTCTTCTGCTTTCACTTCCCAGGAGTTTGCCAGTTATAAATAGCAGACGGATACCAGGGAATCTGAGCACAAATTTACATTTCCAGAGTTGTACTGCAAGGGCTGGCGGGGAATTACATTCGCTAAATGGAAAGCAGCAAAATCAAGCCAAGAATAAAGACTTTGTAATAAGAAAAGACAAAAGTGCCATTCACTCTTCCTTGTCTGCCTCCTTAATCTGCTTTCAGGTTATTAACATAATTAATGCTGCCCAGGAAAACAGCCCCATCACAGTAGCAGAGGCCTTGGACAGAGTTCTGGAAATCCTCCGCACAACAGAACTTTACTCCCCTCAGCTAGGTACCAAAGATGAAGATCCTCACACAAGTGATCTTGTTGGAGGTCTGATGACTGTGAGTAAAATTCTTAAAGATTAAATTACTGCTACCAGTGGACTACATGACAGTTCAGTGCTCTGTGTGCCTAAGTTTCACAAGCAATGAGAAGGGGACTTGTACTTCATCACCGTTTCACTTAAGTATTTTGGCCTCTATACCAACAGTAGGCACCAAGATGTAGTGAGCTACCGCCATGTCTCAGTTCACTGGGTGCATTCAGTTGCCACTACAGTTGCCACTAGAAACTGTACCGTTCAATCTGATTTGTCTCAAGGAGATACTTTTTAGAAATGCTGGAAGCTTAGATGGGATTAGAGAGATTCCTCTACAGCTGGTCTAGTGTAAGAGAGGTTACTTCAATCACGTTCTGACTTTGGTCCTGTAACAGCAACAGCACTGTCTGCCAGAGACAAACCACCTAGGTTTCAGCATGGATTACCTTATTTTTTAACAAACACTGGGCTAATCCTTGTCAATATAAAGCAAATGAAAAACAAATGGTAGTGATTAATTTGAAGAATTAAATCTTGCAGGTGCCAGTGAAAGGGTCAAGGAGGGCAATACACTGTATAGTTAGTTAATAATATCCTTTCTGCAGATCTCATACTAGTGTTCCTTGGATCCTTTCTAGTCTGTTTTGAAAGACTTAAAACAAGGATGGTGCCTAGTGCTACAATAGGAGCAGTGCTTTTAGTACCCAGGAATAGTACCTGAAAAGAAAGTGCATGTAGTGTTTTTGCAATTAATGATCATGGTTACTCTGCCTAAAAGTTACAATAAACTTGCTTTTTCAGGATGGCTTGAGAAGACTGTCAGGAAATGAGTATGTGTTTTCTAAGAGTAAGCCACCATTTTAAACTTCCCTTTGTATGCAACTTCTTTTGTAGATGCTAGTGACATAGAGCTCCAAGCTAATTTGCACTGTTGATGTATGTCTTTGGAAATGGTTGTCTAAGTGACTGCAGAACAAGTGCTAGACTGCCTCCATTTCGGAGTACAACCAGGTTCAAATAATTAAAATAATGCATTTCAAAATGTAGAAAATCAGATTAGGAAAAAACTAAGTTGTCACTCAAAGAAATGTTCACTGATCTTTTTGCTTTATGTCCAAATCATCTGTAATAATGTAAACTGCATATATTGTAGGCTTTTACAGACTTTTTCATGTAAGGAAAAGAGTTGTTTTTCTTGAAAAAGAGTTGTTTGCTAAATGGAATTCTGCAGGGAGGGGGGCAGAATCCAGAAGCGTTGTAATTCCCAAATTCTATTTCAACAGATATGAACCTGAGCCATAGTCACCTTTCAGTGCCAAACACCATCAATGATGTTCCACCCTGTATTGCACAGCTTCTGAATAATGAGGAAAGCTGGGACTTCAATATTTTTGAGTTGGAGGCTGTTACAAATAAAAGGTACTGGACTCCTTTCCCCAAGTGCCCGCAAAAATGTCATTGAGCTGTTGCAGAAAGTGCTTTGTTCTGGGAAAACTGAAGCAAGCAAAACTCACAGCAAATCTGTGAGAGCTGTCTGTCTTTGTGTGTGTGTGTGTGCGCGTGCATGTGTGTTGATACCACATCCCACTTAACAAGTCAGGCATGCACCATGGTCAGATGCATGTACAGGCAGGCCATGGAGAGCCCTGTGCAGACTATCTTCCCTGACAGCATCTGCAGCCCTCCAGAATTGTTTCCTGTTCAACTTTTCCCTTGCTTGACTCCCATCCACTCTGTCCGGGTGTTTGGCACGGTCTGGTGTTGTTACATGCTGGACGTCCCCACAGATGCCCCTTTTTCCTGCAGATGTGCAAATGGTCATGCTAGGAAAAGCAAGCCTCTCCCTTCCCTCAGCTAAATTGCCCTATGATTTAGGAAGCTCTGAGGCAACTGTGGCTTTTGATTATAGGGATGAAGAACTGGGATGGAGGAACCAGTGACAGGATCAAAAGCCTGAGATTTTAAAGCTTATAATGAAAGAAGATGCCAGTAGTTTTGAGGTCATGCAGACCACAAAAGTAAACATGTCATCCACAGAGAAAAGTGATTTTCATTCCAAATGCAAAGAATTGGAGAGAGTATCAGGTCTCTTGTACTCAGAAGAAAATTACCATTTTTGAAATTTGCATTTGCTTGGTTTTGATTTGCAGATGTTGGCTTTGGGTTATGCCTTTCTCAGCCCAGCAGATCATCTTGCAGGAGTGAAAAATGTGACAGATAGATAGGACTCTGTCACAGGCAACATGGAGTAAATGACAACCTAGAGTGGATTTGGATTTAAGAACCAGCAAGATTAGAGATTTTACTCTATTTAGTGTTTCACACACAGGCTCTTTGCTGTCCTCCCCAGCAGCACATTCACCAGACCTCAAGTTCCCTCTCCACCCCTGGGAGATCACTGCTGCTAGAATTCAGGGTATGCCACTTCTGATTAGTGTAGTCCATACAATCATGCAGGCTTCTGCTTGAGAGGTCAGAAGTTCAGCTTCAGACATAAAAACACACAGACACACAGACAGACACACAGAGAGACACATACACACATAAAGACACAGACACACGCACACACACACTTAGCCGCTGCCTGTTCACAACTGGAATTCAAGGGGGGACAGTTTACCAATAGCAGTCTCCTGTCTCAGCTCTAGAAAGTGATCCAGTCCTCCTGAAGCTCACAGAGTTCACACGGAATAACCTGGCGCTAAGAGCTGCTCTGAGAAGTATCAATATACTTCGTTTATCACCAACTTCAAATAGTCAGGAAGTAGAAATCTGGACTCCCTGTAGTCACAGGATTATTTGAAACAGTAAACGTTTGACCTTTTTTTGTCTTAGGACTTTCTAGCCTTTGGGATGTGCCTATGTCATATTCAAAGTCTGCTTTTTCTCCTCAGGAAAAAGTGCAAGTATTTTTGATTGATTGACAGATACTAAAAACACAGAAGACTTGAGCATTGAAGATTTTTTCCCCTGAGGCCACAAGAATTAGTGAAACTCTAGTGGAACTGCACCATTCCTACAAAACAAACTAAAGTAATGTCTGAAAAGATAGTAGATGTAATAATTTGTAAGCCTGGCCAGGCTTTTGAGAGGTTATAGAAGTGCAATTTGAAAATAATTCACACTTCCCTCCCACCTTTTATTTTTAAAGTCTTGTTGGTTTCTTTGTCAAAACTATTGCTCTTTAGAATGCCAGAAGTTCCTGTTTTACAGCAGTGCTTTTTCCTTCTATTGTTTTTCAGGCCATTAGTGTATCTGGGCTTAAAAATTTTTGCCCGGTTCGGGGTCTCCGAGTTTTTGAATTGTTCAGAAGCAACGCTGCGTGCATGGCTGCAGGTGATTGAAGCCAACTACCACTCCTCCAACTCGTACCACAATTCCACGCATGCAGCAGATGTCCTGCACGCTACTGCCTTCTTTCTGGGAAAGGAGAAAGTTAAGGTATAGCCATCACTGAGGAGACCTCTGGGCTAGGATTGCAGGGTGTCTGCCATTTTATGTCTGTCATTCAAAAGTCAGATGTTTATTTAAATAATGGTCCTGGTTTCACACAGTCTCTCTGCCTTTGAAGTCTTCCTGTGATGCCTGCAGGCCGCTGCAGTTTCTTTAAAGTCTGTTTATATGAGTACGGAACTTAAATTTTTAAGTAGCAGTAACAGGGTGGGAAAACCTGGCTTTTTTCTCTCTCTTGGTAAGTGGCTGCTAGTAACAGCTCTTAATAAAGCTTTGCAAAAGCTTTGGAGAAGGAGGTGCTGATCTCTTCTCCCAGGTATCCAGTGATGGGACACATAGCAATGGTTCAAAACTGTGCCACGGGAGGTTCAGACTGGACATGAGGAAACACTTCTTTACCAAGAGGGTGGTCAGACACTGGAACAGGCCTCCTGGAGAAGTGGTAAATGTCCCAAGCCTGTCAGTGTGCAAGAGGCATTTGGACAATGCCCTTAACAACACGCTTTAACTCCTGGTCAGCCCTGAAGTGGTCAGGCAGTTGGACTAGATGACCACTGTAGGTCCCTTCCAACTGAAATATCCTGTCATGTCCTATGCTATGCTATCCTAAAACACACAAGCTGCATAGCAGCAGTCCGTACACAGGGATTCAGGCAATCACACAGACTGGAAGGATTCCACTAGAGGATCCATCTGCCATTAGAGGATTTAATGCAAAGATACTGCTTAGGTGACAGCACAGTAAAAAGCTTCATTAAGGCAAGAGGTTTTGGCTAAGGGTGAGAGGTGGAGTTTTGGAGTAGGTAACCTGTGGGTGCAGTGAGTGGAAGATGACTGCAAGGAAGTAGGATCCTTGCACTCTGGCTTACACTTGCGTATTTGTGTGTACCTAGAAATGATCCTAAATTATTTACTGTAATTTTTGTGCCACATCGTAATTTTTCTCTCTTCCTGTAGGGAAGTCTTGACCATTTAGACGAGGTGGCTGCTTTAATTGCTGCCACCATTCACGACGTAGACCACCCTGGACGGACCAACTCCTTCCTGTGCAATGCAGGCAGTGAGTTAGCTGTCCTTTACAATGACACGGCTGTATTGGAGAGTCATCACACAGCACTGGCATTTCAGCTTACAATTAAAGACAGCAAATGCAACATTTTCAAGAATCTTGATAGGTAGGTCTGCTGGAGAAGTGGAGTGTGCCCTTGTGGATTCTTTTTTGGCAGTTTTGGTTTGGGGCAGATTAAGAGCCTACCTTTTAAACCAGAAAATATAATTTAAATAGAGATGTTAATATTTAACCTCTTCCAGAATCCTATGTAGGCGAGATTTTTGAAAAGGCTTTTACTTTTACCCCTCTGTCCTTCAGTTTGTATCTTTCAGAAGTTTATAGAGATGTTTGGTAATCTTTTATGGATTACAATGGCATGGTTCAGTTGGCAGTCTCAAGGCTGCATCTTGATCCACTGCCTTTTCATTGCAGGAGCCTGGAAACGGCTTTCTTGGGCCACATTTCCACCCAGGCAGCCAGGTGCTGCATGCTGTGTCTGCATGTGGCCCCATGCTTGCTGGCACTGCTGCATTCCCATGGGATGGAAAGGAGTGGTGGCAGAGGGAGCTGAAGCTCTGGGAGGGTTGGAAGCACCATGCTGCTGGGCATGCATGTAGCCTGGGAGTTCCCGTTGCATCAGCCTAGCTTTTGCAGGGTGGGAGAGAAAGGGATGTGAAAGGGAAAGGGCCTGACCCCAAGCAGGTAATGAATTTGTCTAACCCCTGTAACACTGTTGTTTTTTTAAAAACCGGATTTGAGTTCCAAACTAACATACAGTGAGACAGAAGTGTGTTGGTGCCGTTCCTGGAGAAGCTGTATTAGTGTTACAGTATTACAAAATTGAATGGCAGACTTTTATTACTTCAGAGAATTGATTTTCATTAGGTAAAATAACAGAAAAAAGGCAATACATGAGTTCAGAGCTGGAGGAACCCAGAGAGGCATGATCTAGTCCATTCCTCCAACCCTGACTGTTCGTAACTCCAAAGCTGCCAGCTCATGTGGATAAGCCCCTGAGCAATGTTTTGCAACACTATCTGGGCAGGGACGAGGAAAGGATGGAGCTGTATCTGGCAGGCTCGTGAGCATAAGCTGTTTTTCTTTCCTAGAAATCACTACCGGACATTGCGCCAGGCCATTATTGATATGGTTTTGGCAACAGAGATGACTAAGCACTTTGAGCACGTTAACAAATTTGTGAACAGCATCAATAAGCCAATGGCATCTGAGGAGACCAGCTCACATGTAAGTGCTTGCTGAACTCTGCCTTCGGGCATTTCAGTGAAGTTCTTCCAAGACAACTTTAAGTAACAATTTCCCTCACACTGTATTCATTTGCACATGGTAATACCCAAAAGACACAGCTGGATTTATGACATCACACCTCAAAGTGTTTTATTTTCTGGTTTTCTATGTCTGGCTCTACCCTTAGCTCATTTAAACACTTCATTTTATAAAGCTTTGCCTTCAAAGCCATCTTGTGTTCAGAAAACGTGCAGGTGGTGCTTTTGTACATGCAAAATTCTGTGTCTGGAGCTAGGTCGGCACTGGTGCCTACAGTCCTGCCTCCGAACAGTGGGATCTGCTGAAGCCTGGGGGTTGCAACTGAGGAACCTGCCCTGATGGTTTTGTGTCTATGTAATCTGGAGCATTCAAGACACAAGGAATAACTCCATTGCTTCCCAAGACCTCCCCACCCCATCCCCTTTCCTAATTCTACCAAGAGATATCCAAGACTTTATTCCTACCAGTTACATGCCCTAGTGCTCCATCTATTTCATCAGATGCCTCTGGGTTGCTCAGTCCAGGCTCCTCTTTACCTTCTCTTGCCTTTCAACACTGAGCGCTCAGTGCCTGACAGGGTTCCCCAGGGTAGCGTTACTCACCTAAGCAAAGACCACCTTACCACAGCTTAGTGAGAACAGTGCTTTGCTAGAAACATTGGGGAAAAAAATCAGACCAAATTGAAGGTCAGTGATATTAACAATGAATAAAAGCAGCTTCTGCCAGTTCCCCATAACTGGGCTCTTTCCACTGCAGACTGTCATGGGTGCCAAAGAATCAATATGGTGATAGGCGCTTTATATGTACAAATATATATATTTATATATATAAAAATATATATATTCTGGGTGCAGAAACCAGTCAGACCGGTGGGGTTTACCATTTCAAGGACAGCACTATGTCGATTGAACTGGTCTGCTTCTAGGGACCACTGAACTCTGTTCTCCCAACAGTTTGAGCTGGAAATCACAGATGCTGCTGAACTTTGCCGGCTGTGCAGATGCTTTGCACTGCACTCCCCAGCACTTCCAAGCTCTGGAGGGCTCACTGGATGTGGCACTGGGTCCAAATTATCCTGGTCGCTTTCAGTGTCAGAAGTCCCTCAGCACAGGGGGAGATGGTTTGGGCACCGCTGAGGGCCCCTATCACTGTTTCTGCACTGTGCTCTCTGCACATCGCCTGGCACTGTGCTTCATGGGTTTGCCCTCCTGGCATGAGCTAAGCAAGGACAGTGGGGATCCCGCTTTAGATCAAAGTCTGGAGGAAAGGAAGGCCCACATCAGTGGGTGGCATGGCATTACCCAGTTTCAGTTTTCTCTGTACTTGCAGGTGGGCCAGAGAGCCGCTTGCTCCACCAATTTCTAAAAAAGCCCTCTGAGGTGTCACTGGGAAATGTGGCTTCTCACAGTGCTTCACTGCTGCCTCTGACAGCTTAAGCATTTTTCTGAAATGCTTCCTTCATCTCCACCCTTTTAAAATTTCTTCAGTTTTGTGGCATGCCTCCATTGGCCTTAGGATTTAGATTCACAAACCTCACTGAAGCCACAGTGTTTCCAAGCTCTGAACGCATTTCTGGGGATCTCCCTTTTATTTCATGAATGCATTTGTTCTAGAACTTCCTAAAGAGACTTTAAATGCTTTCCATACATTCTACTGCAATCAGCTTTGCTAACCTATAGAAAATGTTTTCCTTGATACTCTTTCCTTTATCTTACTGGTTTATAGCAGAGGCTATTGTAAAATGTACAAGAGTTGGAGCACAGAACCAGTTGTATTACAGACTGTTTTTTCCTGAGTACTGGATTGTTCGGTTCCTTATTGTTAATCGTGGCTTTTCCTATTTTTGATCTTGAGCAGCAGTTTAAGGAGCAGCGTTAATCTGGCAGCTCTTTACTGGGCTACCCATGCTGAAAAAAAATTAACAGCTAACATAACGTTAGGAGATTAATGCCTGAACTGGCAAGAGTCACTGCAAAATATCTTCCCATAAACCACAAAGACATTAATTTAGCTGTGGTGGTAAAAAGTATTTATGTTCAGGTTTTGACTCAAGTTGAATTTAGCAGGAAGGGAGGCCATAATTACACAAATATATTATTTTGAGAATAGTATTAATGCTATGGTGAGCTTAGGTGGAGGCTATTACTCAATAAGGAACACAATATACCTGTGCCCTTCAAAACTGTTCAAGACCCAAAAGATGATGCCACAGCAGACCTGCAGTAACTACTCTGTCCCCTCCATCCACTCTCCAGAGCAGTGTATATGTGATTCAGTATTTTACTGCCTAGCAAGTAGAGACTTTCTGCAGGCAGTCTGCCAGTCCTGCGCCTACTGTTAATCTCATAGGTTATCTGAGACTTCATCCTAGCTGGTAACTAAGACCAAAAAGTATTCCAGGCTGAGGGTTCAAAATTTGGCACAAAGACAGTTTTATCTGCAAATGTACTGGAACTGAATGTCACAGACCTGCTTTCCTGCCTGTAAAAGAAAGAGTCAGTTGTGCAAGTCAGTTCACTCTCCTTGTGCCTGCCTCAGTATTTTCATCTAGGAACGAAAACCAAACTCTAGAAACCCCTAAATGAAGCAGCCCTCTACCATCATCACCCTCAAATTTAAACACTTGGCAGTGAGGATGGTTTATCGGCTTGCAGTTGGGGGATGCATCCCCTATCCTGCTCCTGTGCCAAGAGGGCAAGGCTGGGATGCACAGAAGGGTAACGCTACCTGATAAAAGAGCCTGTGACTTCTTTATTTCACAAACTTCGGTATTCAGTCTGAGAATCTCCACATGTCTTATGTAATGGGGTTATTATTATTTACTTGGCAAGGCTGCAGTTCTCAGACATGACTTTCTTCTCCAAATTCCTGGTGCTCTGCATGAAATTAGAAGGTGTCAGGCTGTATGCCTGCTTACTGCCTAAGTGTGATACAGCTGATAATCATGCCCTCACTCCTGCTAGCAGAGATGCTGGCTACTGGCCCCTGTAAACCAACTCTCTTTTACAGAATGAAGGCAGTGACTGTGAATGTACAGCCAATATCAAGAATTTCCCAGATAACCAGACACTTATCAAGCGCATGATGATTAAATGTGCAGATGTAGCAAATCCATGTCGCCCTCTAGAGCTATGTATTGAATGGGCAGGGAGAATTTCAGAGGAGTATTTTGCACAGGTACGTACATTTTTATAATTTAACTATTATCTTAGGTAGGAAAGTGCATATCAGATCATCTGCTGTTCCATGGGGGGTCTGCCCAGTATCACCACGGAATCTAGGCATACGCTTTTTGTCTCCAGTCAGAACTGGCTCCTGAATTCCATGCAGAAGAATTCACTCCAGTCGAAGTTAGCTAGTTTGCTTACAGGAAGTGAGCAGTACAGAATGGTGGAAAGGAAGTTTTATCACTTTCAACTTTTTCCATCTGGCAAAAACAAAATTATTTGATTAGCCTTAGTCAATTTAATTGGCTGAAATTCAAGACTGTCACTATTCTAGCTTCTAGTCCCAATACCTTCCCTGAAGACAGCATGAAGATCCATGGCTGATGAAACCCTCACCTGAATCATCAGGCTGGCGCTTTCTCTTATAAGATGGCACCTAAACTATTGCCATGACAGGCAGACCACACGACATGCCAGTACTGCAGGCATGTGGGCAGTGTAAATATTTATCACATGGCATCTCTCTGGACAGAACTGGAAGCTCAGCTTCCTTTCTTAATACTCAGTTTTTCTAACACAAACACACCAGCTTCCTGCAAGCGAAACACTCTCCTAGATCTTTGAAGAATTGATAAATTATTAGCTTTTATGTGCCACTAATGGTGCAGAAATCAGCAGTTATGACCAGAGAGACAGAAAAGGGAGCATGCCTACCACCCAAATTCAGATCATACATGTGACAGTTACTACTGAAAGAAAATTGTATTTAGTGCCTGAGATATGTCTGAACTTCATTTAAATCATAGTGAATACATTTGATCACTTCCGAGGTAAGATCAGGGATCACTTAGGCCATATCTCTCTAGCAGTCAAGGTATCATAAGCCAGCTTTAAATTGCCAATCTCAGGCACTGGCCTGCTTGCAGCAATGTGAGGTGCTGAGAACTGTTCTGCCCATCATTCACCTCATCTGGTAATTTGGGAACTACCCTGCTGCCCAGCATTAGGTGCCACCTATACTACTTAAAATGGTGTTTGGTAATCAAATTCTAAGACTGTTGAGGTGATTGGCTCCTCCCCCATACTCAGTGCAACATAATCAGCCCTCTTCTAGTTGTGGACACAGAATAAAAGTGCACGCATTTACTATTCATCTTACAACCCAATACAAGCAGAGAACGTAGTGACAGCAACATCCCTCTTACTTAAAAGAGAAATGGTTTGAAATAGCCACTAGAGATGTGCAAAAAAGGAGAGATCAAATGTTTCCTCTGCTAAAGGACTCTGCAACCCCATTTTCCATTTTCAGCTGGTGTGCCCTAATCACCAGCTTAGAGCGTCTGCCTCACCAGAGCTAAGAGCAATCACAGCACTATAGTAATAGGTTGCTTGTGAAAGGGAAGAGATGTTGATTTCAGTGCCTGTTCCAGACCAAATAGAGCATGTGAAACTAAGGCTGTTCACCTCAGGGGTTCTAAGGTTTGTCTCAAATCTCTAATGCAATTCGTCTAATCCCCTGGCCTCCACTACCCCAGCATGAAAGCCAGCAAAGGTCTAGGAGCTAACTAGAGTTTTGTTTTCTTAGACTGATGAAGAGAAGAGACAGGGTCTGCCTGTTGTCATGCCAGTATTTGACAGAAACACCTGCAGCATCCCCAAGTCTCAGATTTCCTTCATTGATTATTTTATAACAGACATGTTTGATGCATGGGATGGTAAGTACTTCTGCATTTTGGTTCCTTGTTCTGTGGCAGAGATTTCTACAGGCTAAGATAAATAATCTCAAGCTGGCCCTGAGTCCATTTTTCCAGGGTCAGCACCCATATCTAAGCAGTACAGCACGGGATCTAAACAAGGATGGTGCTCAAGTCCATTTCACTGCACATGCTTTATGAAAGCTGAAGACTTACCAGACAATCTACGTAAAGAAGGAAGGAGTAATAGCTTAAAACTAAGCTTTTTTTCATCTAGGTCTTTTTTTTGCTTTATCAATGTATTTCTTCTGACCAACAGAAACTGAGACCAGAGTGGTTGCATGTCTGCATAATTTAATAAAATCATTGTACATTGAGAAAAGGATTTGCTTGAAAGAGAAACAGACCGAAAAAAAAAATCTTTCCCCTTTCAGTATTAGCTTACAGCTGAAGGAACAAAAGAGGGTGTGAGAATACCAGTTTCAGATGAGGTTGGGCTGTTGTTCTGCCTGTTCTGTATACATAGCACAACTGTTTCTCCTGGTCATTTCAGCATTTGCACATCTGCCTGTTCTGATGCAACATTTGGCTAATAACTACAAACACTGGAAAACACTGGATGAGTTAAAGTGCAAGAGTCTCAGGCTCCCATCAGAAAACAACAACTGACACACTAAAGCAAGAAAAACAGACCTCTTGATCTACCAGTTCCACTGTGAATCACTTACTGACTTGGCGACAAGAGGGATGGTGTTTCCTTTCCAGTGAAATTAAGACTGCGTGGCAAGAAGGAAATATTTATCACTTTTAAGCTTCTGTGAATCCTACAGAAAAGTGTTTTCAAAAAGGCTACATAACCCACAGATGAATAAGTGCTCTTTGGAAATAACATTTTGTGACAGAAAATGTACTTCTGAAACTAATTTCTAATACTCAGTATGCATTTGTCAAATCTTGCAAGTGATACAACTGTACTCACTAACACTTCATATAACTTTCTCAGACAGAGGGGGTAATCTAGTTATCAGTAGAGTAAAAATAGACTGACAAGTAAGCATAAAACCTTTCTCTGATCTAGCATAAATTTGCTCCAATTCTATCGACATTCTTCAGCTCTCTGAAACATAGTTCTAAAGCAAACATGCACAGTTAGAACAAGTAAATCTTGATAAATTGGACACAGTAAAAAACAAACCCTGTACCATTTAAAACTACCTTCTTATCACAGAGAGTCTCTCTCAGAACACCACCTGTTCTCTCTGGTTTTAGTGTAAAATCTTGGTAGGAGTCAAATTCCCTTAAATTTGGTCATGTAAGGGAGAAAACCAAGCATGTTCTGTGTAATTGGTGCCATCCCCATGTCTCTTTGCCATCTCAGAGATGTTACCATGCAATGTTTCATCAAATTTTACACAAAAAACATTGTGGCACTTATCAATATCCTTTTTTATAAAGTGGTGTTTGTACACATGGTCATCAATTTTATTAAACCGATCTAAATTTTATGGTAAGTCCATATATTGTGCTACTTAATTCTAGGATGAACCTGATACTTTTTAAAAAAAAGTTTCCAGGTTATAATTTGTAACAGCATTATTATTTGTACTGCTTTTTCCCTCCTAATAAAATGCTGGTTTGTTTTGTGATGTAAAAAGTATTTCAAGAGATGTAAATAACTTAGAAATCAAACATAGTTTTTCATTAGTTTTAAGACAGGAAACTTATGCTAAAGCTTCCAAAGCACAAATGCATATTTTTGTACATCTCATTTTAATCACGTGCAAAACATGAACATGAGTTCAAATTTTAGACTATTCTCAGACTATTCAGTTAATAAATACTAGCAGAACTGCTAATTTTAAACACTGTGCACTCCAGGCTGCAGGCGAGAGCATCAAAGCTGTGGCTGCAGTTGAAGCAGCAGTCCACTACTCATTAAAAAGAAACGTCTTAAGACACACTCTTTGCCTCCCCTATGCTGTATCAAGAACTGAACCAGTAAAGGGGAAAAAAGGAAACCAGAGTTTAGATTGCTGTGGAAGAAAAGTGACAACAATTGTTGTTTACTGCAGGTAGCTTACATAATGTGCCAACCTTTTTTGTATGTTTTGTACTAAGTTCTGAAACAAAAGGTAACATTCATAAAATGTATGTGCAGAGAAATGTATATAAGCTATATTTTTGTTAGAATTGTAACAGAACTTTACTTTTGTCATAGCTAAGGCAGGTTGCTGTGTATTAAAATGCTGCATTGTGTATATTTGAATAATGGTGTTTCTGGTGAAGTATATTCATTATTATTACCCATTGCAACATTCTTCAATGAATTTTTATTCAGATAAGTTGAACCTCTTTTCTTATACTGTAAACTGTTTGCTTTTACCATTACTTTATTTAGAACTAGTGCTGTCAGTGGTTGTACCTTAACTATTCTGATGACTGAATAATCATGGCAGCTTGCATTAGAGAAAAGAATTTCACAAGATATAAAGCTTCGTCATCTTAGTTTAATTCGTTAAATACAGAAACACTATAAGACCACATCCATGTAAAGCATTTCAATTCATTATTTTTGTCACACTTCTGTCACAAGGAAGAAAATGTGAACGGTGGAAGGAATCTTAAGAAATAAAGTTCAGCCTCAGTTCTGGTTCACAAGTTAAGGTGTTAATGTGGATTCAGTACATTTGCTGCAAGATCCTGTGTTTCTTCCCACAGTCAGAGACTAAGCAAAAAAGTAATTTATGTGGCAATACATCCTCCCTAAGAGCAAAAGACATCAGCATAGATTAATCATCTGCCAGTTGTATCAGATCTCCTAGTTGTTGTTACAACCTGTCCAGTTGACTAATAGCTACTTCTTTCACGCTATTGTCAGCGTACATGTATGTAAACTAGCTGCCTTGGAGCTGTACTAGTATTAGGGTAGGTCTGATAAAGATATCAAGATGTGAATGTATGGAATTCTGCATTAAGGTGAGGTGGAAAAAGAACCTGAAAAGGACACAAGGTGGAAGTAAAATTTCTAATCTGGTGACACTAATTCTGATCACTGCAATTCCCAACAGCAAGTGACAAACTTATTTACAGGAGTGGGCTAGTATAGCCTTATTGTGTTCACCATTATGCTAAAAGTTCATTTGAAAAACAAAGAACTCAATTTAATACTTACAACTCAACCATCTTTAAAGGAAGAGAACCTTGGGAGATCTATTACCAATGGAGTGCATCTAAGAACACCAGCACTTTTGACAGATATAAATATTTATATATGCATGTAGGACTACTTAAGGCTGAATTACATCCCTGTAAAATGCACAATGACTTTTGTGAATAGAACTGTTCAGTTAAACAGGGCTGTTTCTCCACCAGGTATTCACTTAAAAGCAGTCATGTAAAAATGAATGTTGTTCTCATGGCATAGGAAGAGGAAATGATAAAAGATGATGTTCATTTTCTCTAGTTATAGCGGATAATAGCAGTAGCCTCTCAAAAAAAACCCAAGTGTTCTAAATTTTCACTGTAAAGTTTTAGTAACAATGTGTAAACCACACACTTCATATAAAACTAAACAGATACTTCTCAGTAGAAACAAGGAAAAAAAGACCCAATGAGAAACTGATCTCCCCAGTTTTTACTGGGATAGCCAGAAAAGGCAACACTTGCTGATGAAGACAAGCTAAAACAATGCAGACTGACAGGCAGAAAGGCTTAACATGCCTTCCTCCCCCAAGTTTAATACCATATACCCACAGGCATGTTGTCATCAGCTGTAATCCAAATGCCTTTGCTATGCTGGTCTATAGAATAGCCACTCTGAGCAAAGAACATCCAGCTTAATATTTAATGCTGACTTAACCTCCCTGAATTGAGGGGGTAATTTAACAATTTATCCATCTGTTTTGTGTTTTTGAAATAAGTCATTTTGAGCTCTACGCTCAAATAAGATTAGTTGCACAAGTTGACTAGAGTAGGGAAAAAAATTAACCCAAAATTTACTGCCCCTCTGCCCTGCCTTCAAGGGAAGATTATGGTCAAACTCAGGAGGGAAAGCTTGGCTTCTGGGTGGTAGGGGGAAGGCAAGTGCCCACAGGGCGCTAGGGCAAACAAGTCTAAAAGGCTCCTTAGTTTCTTCTAAGGAAGCTAGAGCTTCCTCCTTTTGCTTCTGCTCTTGTCAGGATCTGCTTAGCCCTTTGTTTTAATTGCACTTACTGCAGCCACTGGATCTTATGTCTGGAATTATAGCCCTGTGCTCTTCCTGTACTGAAAACAGTTCTCATTGATTCATAGGGAAGAGACGGCACTGAAAAGCTGCATAGGCTTACTTCTAAGTGCTGGATCTTCTCAGCAGACCTGAGGACAGCAGCATCCTCTTCTGTATGGCTTTACAACCACTAAGTTCCCAAACTTCCCCCTTCCCTCGCTCTCCTTTGTTCAAATGGTAACTTACCGCTCATTATCTTTTCCTCCGTCCCACTTACTTTGTATCAGTTCTGGGCTTAACATTACCTTTTCTTTTTTTCTTTTGGGGTTTTTGTTGCTTTGGTTTGGAGTTTTTGTTTTAGTCTGGGCAACTTGCAGATTACTGCTGCTATCTCAGACTTGAAAAAAAGCATTGTGTACTGACACTTTTTATTTAAGCTCTAAAATACTATTTAGCCTTACAAACGTGGTGCAGATTTCTCTGCAGTCAGGCTTCAGTTGGGAATTTAGTATTCATCTGGCAAAAGCGTTTTGCTAGTATTGAACATATCAACTGCTACTGCTTAAGAAAATATTTTCAACCTGAAAATCCACGGTAAGGCCAGTGGTTTTTATTAGACACAAATTAATTTGATGAATGCACTATGGAAAAACTAAGCCAGACCAATCACACATCATGCTAGACATGGTACAGTTGCCGTATAAACCCCAGTAGTGTACGTTTACCCACAGTAAAACTGCAACTACTGCAAGCATGGAGTATCTATATACCTTGCTTTGCCAAAAATTAAACCTGATAAACTGGTATTGCCTATTTTTCTTTCTTGCTTTTACCCTTGGTGCAGGATAGTAACTTCAAAGGCAAAAATTTTGAGAACTGTTTCTGCCTCATGTAGGAACATGAGGTTGGGGGAGGGGGGGGTGGCGTATGTATGTATATAAATAAATCTGAGCCATCAGTGACTGAAGTTTGAGAAATAAAGTCACATAAAGCAGGAAGCCCCAGATTTGTTTTCTGCACATAACACTGTGGAATGCCCCCAGTTGCTTTAGTTATGATCCATCAAAGAATTTTCACCAGTCTTAATTTTGACATCCACCCATGATATTTTAAAACATTAGGAATAATATTAGAAACTATTTAGTGAGTCATCATTATCACAAAATCACAGAATGTTTTGGGTTGGAAGCGACCTTAAAGATCATCTCATTCCAACCTTCCTGCCATGGGCAGGGACGCATTCCACTAGACCAGCTCACTCAAAAGCCACATCCAGCCTGGCCTTGCACACTTCCAGGAAGTGTTAACAGCATTTCTGATGACAGAATAAGCCAAGTAGAGTTTCAACATGCAAAAATCTCCTTTGAGAAGAGCAGTAGCAACTAACAATACATAACATTAAGTGTAAACCTTACTGGTAGTCACATTCCCAGTAGCTCAGACTTCATACTCACATTTAACACACATCCAGTTTATACATATGTAGTCTGTATTTGAGCAATTTAAAATCTGAGCTGCAGATCACCATTTTGCGCCAGTTTTTGAAATAGTGTTAAACTGCGGAGCCTAGATTCTCGTTCACCATCCTTCCACAAAATAATGAGATGGTCAGCAGAGCACGTAGCTAGTCCCAGTTCACCAAAGTACAGGAACATCTGCAATGAAACAATTACTACTACTATGATGCTCATGTGAGTTTGTCAGCTTGTTTAAATGTTCATTGTGCAGCTGGACTGCTTGAACATTGTAATTTTGCATTCCTGTGTATACTTTTTATGTGTTTGAGATGCCATAAAATCCCTACATGAAGACAACTCTTAAACAGCACTTCACACTGAAAGATCTCAGTTTAGGAAAAGCAGTGAAGCCTGACAGATAGCGAAGCTAATACACAGAATATTGAAGAAACTTGTTCCAAGTCAGCAGTAAAAAAGTGAGTGACTTGCATAAGCTCTGATCTCCTGGTTTCCTTAGGAACAGAAGCCACTATTCTGTTCACTTGGGTACACTGTCCCCTTCCCACAGAACACCACAGGCTACCATCACCAAGCCTGGAAGGATCAAAGAGTCAAACAACTGTTAGAGACATCAGCATGTGCCTAGTCACACAGAGGAAACCAAACCAGCAAGAACTGCAACACAGGAGAAAAATGCAGCAGCAATGGAGGGATTTTGCGAAAACAATGAAGCTGACAAGTCATGTAGTCATCCCTGCCTTTGAAGACCTCCCCAAGGCTGCCTAGAATTAGCCACTAATTGCAGTTCAACACAACAGCCAATGGAATCAGGTCACATGATGCCACTGACACACTCGCTGTGTCCTGACTCTTCAGCTTGTTCGTGGTATCTGCCCAGGGGAAGCACACTCGGGCCAAGGACTGTGCTACAGCCTACCCACTCTGGGAACAGCCACCTGCTAGCTATGCAGTTCCACTAAAAACACTCTGGCCAAGCCCACATCTTTGACCATCACATTTCATCACTACTCAACATTCCCAGCCTCAAATGCTCCAGTCTTGCCCAGAGGTTAAAAATTGAATTTTCCATAAGTAGAACATTTCAGGAAATGACAACCACCATCATCTCAGTTACTCCTTGGCTCTGCAGCATCCCAGCAAAGACCCAACATATGCCTCTTGCCTTCTTTGCTGTGCCCCTCGCTGAATTACACACTACATCCTCTTTCTCACATAGCAACTTCCCATACTGATAACAGGGCCTCTTTCAACAGTTTTTTCAGAAAGAAAGACGGTAAAGGGCAGCAGAAAGCCTTGCAGAAATCCCTGAGGCAGAAATGTTCACCTTAGTTATTAGCGAAAAGATTTCAGCTTTTGGCAGTAGCAATTCTGAAATCCAATCAGTCTCATGAAAACTTGCAAGAAAAACTACTCCAGAACCACACCACTCCTTTCTGCCTGTCGCTCCCCCTATGCCTGCTAAGAATGTATATAAAGCCCACTGTAAGAAAGTCATTTGTTACTCCAATAGGTTTGTCAAACACAAAAAGGTGTGGACAGAAGATGCCATTTAAAACAAAAGCATACCCTATTAGGCAGACAGAAGCACAGAATGGTACTTGATCTAAAATTAAAAGATCTCATTAAAGCCCTTTGTGCTGTGAACCAAGAAATTCCTGAATGGGTTTAGTTTATGTCAGCCCTTGTTTACACTGCGAACTTACAATGAAATCTGGAACAAACGCAGAGCTTCCAGCTGTATTGTTTCCAGTCTATAAAGAAACCCAAAACCCCACCAGATTATCTGCAGCATGTGTGTATATATCTGCACACACAATACTCAAGCATCAGTGAGTGTTAAGAGTTCTCATCAGAACTGTCAGTATGTATTACTGTTTTCACACTGCACTAAATATGTCACACAATCAATGTGTGAGCCAGACAGTCAAAAGTTACAGCTGTTTTTAAGAAACACTGCCAAAATTACATTAGTAAGGGAAATTCACTTTTTCTTGTTCTTACTGAAGCTGACCTACCTGCACAGCTGATGAATGACCAATCAAATCACCAACCAACTCCAAGAAATACATAGGTGTATTCTCCTGTACCTTCTTAGCAGCTTGGTTTGCCTGCCTGTTTGCCCTTCCAAACCCCCACATGCTGAAAAACCCTGGGGAAAAAAAAAATTACAAATACAATTTATTTCCTCTAGCTGAAGAGAGAATACAGTAGTCACTTAAAATCTAAAAGCAGGACAGTCTGTATGGCAAAATGACAGAAGCATCGTACTGTGCAGCATTGCTACATCTGCATCTTTCATCCTGAGGTGGGAAGGAAACACAGCTACTTTGTTTTTTGTCTTAACTAGATTTAATTTAACAAACATGTTGAATTACTCACTTGGATGAGACAATATATGAATTTAGAAAGAAATACAAGGACTGTCTAGATGAATTAATTGAACAGCAAAGGTAAATGCAGGACAGTGATAGTTACTTTTGTTCCGTCCTCCTAAACTGGTACTTGTGCAAAGAGAGAAATGAGGCACCACTCCCCTGTGTGTCCGGCATTAAGAGTGCAGCCATACAGATAACAAGCAAGTTTCTGAAGTGAATTACCTGGTTTTATACTGCCCACTGGCTTTCGCCTTCACATTTAAAACTATGAGCCAAACTGGAATGTAAAGATAGTACTTCACATGTCCCATTTAGATAGCAAGAAAATGCACGTCTGTGCCACAGCTGCCAGAACTGTGTCATAATACTGACAGAAGAAACAAAGTTGGGTTCTGTACACAATGCACTTCAGACTTTCTTCCTGACTCTTCTCCCTCAGCCCCATCAGCACACAAAACAAGAAGTATGCTGGACCACAGCCTTGGTGCAAGGGAGGTAACTGGATAGATGAACAACTACTCAAAGGATCTCTTAGAATACAAATGGAGCAGAACAACAGAAGTCCACCTATCTCACTACTGCATATGTTTCTTTCAAATGTTTCCAATCATAGAAGTTAAACATTTCCCATGTGAAACCAAATACCACTTGTCACAATAAGAAGCTTACTGTGTAGATCAGCTGTTACCAGCAATACTGAAGATACAACATTCCTGAAAAAGTGTTTCTAAATCAGACAGCAAAAGGATATTCGCAAAAATTACCAGACAGGTCACAGCCAGGTAGAAGAGACACATCAAGAAAATTACTCACAGTCTGAATAAAAAACCCTGCAAGAGAAACAGCTCCTTGCTGTTCCCAGTCTATAGCAGTAATTATATTGTTCAGAGCACCTGTTCAAGACTGCAACTACCAGTGCACAGGAAAGCTACTGGCCTGATCAAAGAGCAGCAATCACTACATGGGCAATGTCTGTGCTTGGGGAAAACCACTTCCTAAAACACTAGCAACTAGCCCTGAGGACTGCAATGCCCAGAGCCAGTATGTAAGTGAGGTTGGATACAGCCTCGAAGCGAGTCCCAATGTCATTCCAGGTTCAAGGAGGAGATGTGGAAAATGCTTTTTTTTATGTGCCAGCTGCTCATCTACAGGGTTCTCTTTAGCTTATTTTTCAAGGTCCTGCAACTATTTACTCTTGCATGGTAAAGGATCCAGCACTATTCGGTACAAGGGAAAGTGGATCAAGGTTTGTCAGGAATGGTCACAATTTTTGTTAAAGCAGCTGATACAACTGTAAACTCTAAATAAGCTTTATGGCGCAGAACTGCATCAGCTGGACCTTCTAACTTCCCATATCAGATCTTGGAGGGCTTGTACACCCATGTCATCTTCAATTTCCTTCCCACAACTTATCAGTTGATTGAACTCAAGACATTATCTCTTCTTACAAAGCCTGTAAGCCTCTCTATTCCTATATGGTGAATACTGAGTTTCCCGTTATCCTTTCTAAATGCTCTTTTCATCCCCCTGCTACTAGCAAACCTGTTGGAACTGGTTCAGCTGGCAGCTGCTGCTTTTCTCGAAGCTCCCAAATGCGCACACTGCCATCTTCTGAACAGGAGATCAACTGCCTGTAAAAACAGTTCATAAACAACACTAGCATGAATACTTATCTGCCCAAGCCACCTTGTGATGTTTGTCTAAGAGACAGGAAATGCCTCAGGTTCTACACATGTTTGCTAGAACTCTCAAATGTAGCAGGACATCCCATCCAGATGTTCCATTCAAAACAAGGTGCATTTATAACAGGACAAACTATAACGCACTTGCAAAATAGGTGGAAAAAAATACACATTTTCAATACCATTTTAAAAGCTCAATACCACTCTTTAAAATAAAAATAACATATCTAGACTCTGCAAACACAGTTCCACTAACTAGCTTGTGCAAGCTTATGTAAGCTTACTTTCATTAAGCAAAAACATATTTTTTCTTACAGAAAAACAACAAAAGGAAAGATCCTCCTTTTCATTACACGTTTAGAACAGCACATGCATTTACAAGATTAAGGCCAATTTTATCTTCTGACAGACTTTACTCCATTGACTGAGATATAAAGGGAGCTAACAACACAACAATTAGATTATGTCCAATTTGGCTGTCAAAATAAGTTTCAGCTAGAAATTCAGCAATGACAAAGGCTGGAAGTTACTGGTTTTTGTTAAAACATTTCAACTGTTCCAAACTACTTAGTGAAAAACATCTACTGAATACGCCATAAGCCTTTGTTTTATAGAAGTAAAATGCCATTAAGCTGTATCTTCACAATGTAGACAAAAGTGCTTTATCAAGTCTGATTTTGGATTTGGCCAAGATATTTTATTCTGAGCCTGAATATCAAGCATACTGGACTATAGTTTTTTCACACTGAATTACAATGATGCGTTTTCAAAAATCAGATCAACAACCTCTATCTAATAAAAGCAGATCAAACTAAAGATCAAGTCCCTGCCCTAGAAATCAGATGTAGCTTTGCAGACTACCTCTAACCACCCTTCCAAGTTCTGCATTTCTTTACTACATTTACAAAATATACCATGACTCGTACCTGTTTGGAAGCTTCTCAATGTGCAGTACAGAGGAGTCATGAGCAGCTCTCTGGCAGGCAATCACACGCTTCATTTGAAGATTATATACGTATATGCCTTTTCCAACAGCAGCAAACACACACTGGAAAGAAAATTCAATGGAACAACTTACAGAAACAGATACTGAAAGATGACCCTGCATGTAATGGATTTCCAGCAGTACTATGTCATCTAGCTTGTTTCTGTCCTAGTGTTACTGCTTTATCCCAAACATATAGAATCAGCAAGTTTAGAAAAAATACAAATTTGAGGGAATGAGAGATAACCTTCTATACTCTAAGCAGTTGTTTCATTTCTGTATTTTCATCTTGTACCTTAGAGTCTAAGCAGAAACCAAGGAAACCAACAAATCAACATATTTCTGCAATTAAACATTTATGTTCTTACACTAAAATAATGCTCTGTGTTTTGAGAAACTTTTGTTTTATGAAGAAAAAACTGCGAATACAGGAAGCCGTTCTGCATTTTTGCCACTTTTTTTAAATTTAACTGAAGCTGCACAAAGAGGTCTTGCTCAAGCATTTGGGCTCTACTGAGTGTAGAAAAGAAACAACCTCACAGATAGGTATTACACAATACTGTGAAGATCTGGAACCATTTTGCATTCAACACTATTCTTCAAAAAAGCACAGGGATTCCACCTCATAACCATCATGATGGCCCTAAGAAGCCATAAACAGTTTACAGATCATTGGACCTGGACCCTCTTATGACTGACTTGTAAGATTTCAGAGAGGACAAACAAACAATCCTGTGCACATACATACAATAAGTATTTGGTACCAAACAGAGGAGTGCAAAACGCTTCCATTCAGTACATATCTTTGTTTTTGAACATACCCTGTTTAGGTGATGGCATGCTGGATCTTTCACCTGAATGGCCTGCTTCCATCTACACAGCCCAAACGTTAATATCTCATAAGCAGTTTACACGACATGCTTGCCAACATTTTGTAAAACTGGTAAACCAGTGTCTTTAACTAAGATTTCCTGTATGTATATTCAACAGTGTTTTGACACTGTTCAAAACACTTTGTCCAGATTTTTTGGCGTTGGGTGGGTTTTTTTGTCTTGTGCACATCTGTGCTGGGAGCTCTAACAGCTCTGAAACTAAGCGCAGATTTCTGATAGCACTCTACCAAATCAAGGAAAAAAAACACTGAGACCATTTTTATTTTCCTAGTTTTGTGTGAGGGTCAGTTCAACAGCCTTCCACATCAGTCTTCCGCTCTTGTATCTCAGCATTTTCTCCCTTACAGTCTCCCACCCTGAAACAGGCTCTTGAGTTTCATATAGTCTTATAGCTCTGCAAAAGATGCTCTTCACTTTTTTTGGTTTTGTTTAAAACACAAGCCCTGGTAAAACCCAGGTCATCTCAAACTCCAAGAAAATAACAGATGATGAAGCATAAGCTGTACACCAGGGGTCCTCAAAACTTTTTAACCAGGGGGCCGGAGCGTGGATGAAGTGGCAGGTAGTCATCTGCGGCTGCTTGGTTTCCCCCCACAACCCCCGGGGGGGGCGGGGGTGGGGGGCGGGGGGGGTCTATAAATACCAGGGGCCAGATTGAGGACCCTGGGGGTGCCGTATGCAGCCTGCGGGCCGTAGTTTGAGAACCCCTGCTATACACCTATCTTAACAGCCAAGTTAAGTGCGCACATGCACAGATCTGGACAGCAATTGCACTCCTTACAGTGTTTCCTAGTATTGCTGAACCTTTACCATCACATTTGTTCCTGAATTCTGCCTACAAGGTCAAACTAGACAAGTGCATCTCTTCTCCAACTACCTAACTACCAAGCCTGCTGACAAACTTCTTAACAGAGAAAACACCAATTTTAGATTTTTTTAACATGAAGAACAGTGTTCTGCTTTTAGATAGCAGGTAACAAAGTAATTAATTATAGGAATACATTTCTCCCATACTTTCTAAGTAGCAACATTAAAATATAGACAGCTCTGCTCTAAAAGCACCTTCTATTTCAGGACATAATGTTAGAACTACCTTTTCTTCCCACCATTCAAAAGTCTCACAGTAAATAAAATTCTGCAGCAATCTGTTTATTTGCAATGGAAGAAAGTCCTCAGCAGCCTCAGATTCCACATGCAATGTTTTTTTAACTACTTCTGAACTTTCCAAAACTCTTTTCCGCTCCCCTTAAAACATATCTTGTGAAGCTTTTAAGCAGGGAATCAAAATGTTTTCAAGTTGAATTATAGAACTGCTCCTGAACAGAACTGGCTTTTTGATCCTTCTAGAACTAAGCAACACAACAAAACCACTGGAAATCCTACCATTAGAAACAATTACAGCTCTTTTCCCCACACCCTTCAATGTTTCTCTCTCCAGCATTTTAGGAACGTTCTCTTCATAGACAGACAAATGCATTGCGTGACTACTTGGCCCTCAGTCTACGTTCAGGCTTTTCCACAGCCTTTATTTTGTTACAGCTCATATCTCTGAATCCATTTCCAGGAGTCCCTTTCTTAATCATTCCCCAGCAATGGACCTACAGGCTCCAAAACCAGAATCCCACTCTACCCTAACTATGAATTCTCCTTTCCCACTAACAGTTGGTAACATTTCACAAATGTAAATGACAACCTGAGGATTTTTAGTGTTTCCTGAACAATAACTGGATTCTGCCTGAGTATTCTGGCCAAGGATTCCTAGATTATCTCCCAAGCATGATTACAGTAGACTGAGGTTTGGACCCATATTTGTGCTCTCTGCAATTGTATATTGGAGTATAGTCCATCTGAACAGAAGCAGCAATATTTATTTACTACTAAGCACAGACATATGCCTATTCTCTAACTCATTTCATAGTACCCTCAGCTATAACTGTTCGAGGCAACGTACTGTGGAAATTGCATTTCTAGAACCATGGAATATGAACATTGTATGCCATCAAAACACACACCTCTTGTTTATTCTTCTCTAGTGGTACTGTAAACAACTAATAGATCTTTGTCAGTCAAGAAGAAATGCTGTTGCGACAGTCCATTATGTTAGTTCCCATACCATCAACATATTCTAACCTTCAGTTTGCTCAATGACCAAAATTTTATATAAAAACTGTTAACTGTATAAAAATAGCTGTGCACATTTTAAAGAAGCCACTCATATTAAAACAAGCAAACTGAAGTAGTTTACTCTGTTTGACACTTCTTACCTCCTCATCAGATGTTAAGTGTTGAACTGAAGTTTCATTTGGGCTTTGGGATAACTTTATTTCTGGCTGTACATCTGGATGGACAGAGGAGTCCCAGAAGTTGCACTCAGTTACCTGCTTTGTCCAGTCAAGTGCATCCCAGACTATTAACTCACCCACATGAGAACCCGTCACAAAAGTCAAGTCTAGAGGGAAAAAAAACCACACACACAGAGAAATCACATGATATTAAAAAAAAAAAATATCCATTTCACACAAAGCTACAACCCTAGAAAGCTAAGGGAGCCCATTTTCAAGTGAAGGTATAGAATGTGTAGTACGTAACTGACTGGACAAAATCCCCTCTCTGAGTAAATACTCATTTGATTACCTAGCATAGCTCACATAAGCAAAAGATGAGAGCTCTCTTGTAAAATTAAAACTAGGAAGGAGAACATTCACCAGTCAGTGCACAGTACAGTACAGAAAGGCAAGAAACACCATCAGAAGTACATACAAGTATTTCAAGTTCATTTTTTGCCTGCATATAAAACCCTTCTATTCCTTGGACAAGTACGTGTACAGCAAAGTATGTCTTTGCCATATAGAGAAATACCGATCATGAATTAAACGGAAGAGTTAATGGCAAGATTCAAGTAGCTGCACATGAATATGTTAATCACACACAGAAAGGAACAGATTCAACAATACTTAACACAGGTAGCATATTGGTTTTTTAAGCCCAGTATTGCTTCCTCTTCATAATCAAAACCCTTACTTTTATCTTACATGATGCAGTAAGATACATCTACTAGTTTGGAAGTTCCACTCCAGTTAAAAGTTTGGTCCCAATAAAAGCTCCATAGTTGAAATATCCCACTGGTAACTAACAGAACTAGTAATATTATAAAATTACTCTTACCATTGACACTGACTAACGACAAAATGTTATCCTGATGGTCAACAAGGCGTTTTACTTCACGGACATTCCAACCTTCAGACCCATCAACAGCAGCAATCAACCTAAAAATTACTTCAAAGATAAACTATCTAAATAAGCTTCATCATTGAGAATAAAATGTAGCTATGTTTAAATAAAACACATTGTTTTCAGAAAGACAGAAACTAAAACATATTATAAGTGAGGTAGTATAAGACATGCAATATGACCACTCATAACACCAAAAAAAAAAAAAAGGGGGGGGGAATAAATTATTTCAGTGTTATTACCAAGGCCCTTACTACAGCAACTATAGGATAAAGTATTTCAGACTAGTAACTCTGAAATTCAAAGAACTGGTCAACACCAGAAGCTGCAGAAAGCAGAAGTGAAAAGTATTAGACATCTTTAAGGGTAAGTAAATGAAAAGTGAAACATCTTTTTTAAGGGTTCATCTGACTGATAACTATTATTCAAAAGGATGCAATATTCTCTGGTCAATAATCAAGATTCCCAGGAATTAAGACTATTTTAACCAGTCTTGGAATTTCTTTTATGAGATCTCAAGGGCACTCCAAATGAAATGTACGAAGTGCAGATGGAAGTTCTTTGTATACTGATGTCTAAACACAAGAAGACTATTCTTAATTTCCTCCTGATTCTTTCATCAGAATATCAGATTGCTATTTTTCAGCTGTTTAATCACACTGAGCAAAGTCTGTTGTTTTGCTGATTCAGTGCTCTTTCTCCTGGATTTTTTTCCATATTTTGAAGTTTCAGTAATTTTATAAAAACTCAGTTATTTAAAAGACTCTCCACCAACAGCTAGCTGATGATTTACAGTTTGCATACACAGAAAACCCTGTCTCCACGTAAGCAACAGAACAATCACATTATCTCATTATAGCTTTGGACAGTACAATGAGACTCGCAATCTCTCATACTCCTGATAGAAGGATAAGGACGCTCTAGAGAAGCTTAGTATCTGAAAGTTCAAATAATGAGTTCCAGACGTTCTCCAGGAGAAATGTAGATCACCACAATCTCATCTGGACAGGTGGAACAACAGTAGTAACAATAACAAAGACTATAGGAAAGTTTTGTCCTGCAGATCTCAACATAGTTCCTGATTGAGATTAGTATTGTCAAATAATGGGAAAAGGAAGAAGGTTGCTAGTCACAGCCTAATACCATTTACTTCTACACAATTACAGCAGTGTGTTCTTTACACATATCTCTGATAAGCAACTGTTATAGAGGAACATGAACATTTAAAAGAAATGCAACATACTCACTTAGCTCTTTGCCAACAGCTGCCGCCACACAATTTTTAGGCAATTCAACCAAAGCACTGATACCTTTGAAAAAATACAGGCAATAAGGGAGAAAAGGATATTCGTTGGCCACGAGACAATCTTCCCTCCACTTATAAGTTGTTATTAAAATAAAAGCGTATCAACTGAAGTGAAAGTGAAATGACACTGGAAGTGAACAGATCACCTCAGATAGAAGTAGACTCAGGAGTTTTGGTCCTGAATCCAGCAGAATTCTGAATGTCAAACTTAAGGTGAAGCTGAGAATCAATAATCTTTTTATTTTAAAATTAAAATATTTTTTATTTTAAAGTTTAAGTTAATATATTTATGTCCTAATGCCGGACAGTATTAAGGACATTGTGGTAATTATTGAGACTATAAACATATGCAGTACCAAAGTTATTGGATACCAATACTACCACAGTATGCATAACACTGAAATACTGTGCAGACCCAGCTGAAGAATAATAGGGTGCAAGATAATATGTCCAGCTTGCTGTTGCTCTGTCTTCATCCTGCACAGAACTCTCCCAGTCTCTGCTGCCACGCCATTAAAGGAAAATTCCCCAAGGAATAAGCAATCTGTCTCTCTCCCCACAAAGGAAGCAAGAGATTAGAAGGGAAGAGAGGGCCTATGCTGCACATCCTGTTGACCCCTTCTACAAAACTTTTAATAGCACCTCGCGCTAAGCACCACAGCACCACTTCCAACCGGTATCTGGCATGATAGTTGAGACTGAACTAGAAGTACTAATATACTCAAAGATTCAGAAGGTTTTGCCTACCACCACTCCATTCTGTAATAAAATTAAATATTGGTTCCAACTTTGAATTTGATTCACAGCTTCATCAGAATATTTGTAAAGTACGGAAATAATATGCAACAGTTTTCTCTGCATAGACAGATAATATAAGTTTACTAATAAAAAAGCATAACTGGCATTCAGATCCGATTATGTTTACTGTATTTCTATCAAAACCTGCATTTTCTACATCAAAAGTACTGATTCTTAATAATAAAAGGAAATCTTTACCGCTCTGCTACTACAAAGTTTTACTTAGGAAGAATGAAAGGAGAAAAAAAATAATTTATTTAAGAGGAATAAAACTCCCACTTGTTCACAGAGAAAGCCAGTCAAAGGATCTGGTCCACATTACAGCAAACATGAATAAATCAGCACCCTGTCAGTCCAAGCTAGTATACAGTTTCTGAGATTTGGCATATTCTAGAATTCACACAGCACAGGAGATTAAAAGCAGTCTTAATTCTGAAACGATTAAGTATGACATTTAAAAAAATAGAGAGTGGCTCTATACATAATGTTATCATTAGAATTAAAGAGAATTTGCCAAGTTGGTTTTGCATCATTATACAGATCCATTTTACTTGCACTTTAACAGCTATAATGAGTCATTTACATTTTTACCTGCATCAGTAAGATGACTGGTCTTACACAAGAGATCTAATTTTCGGTTCCAAACACATAGATCACTCCCTCCAGACAACCATACATCCAGTCTTTGAAGAACTGTCAAACACTGCAGAACAAAAATCAGATATATGTCCCCTGCAAAAGTTCTACAGGGAATTTCACAGTGAAACGATCATGAGCTTCAGCTAGATAAAGCTGTAAGTACTATGAAATACATTATTAAGGTGTCACTTTCCTGACAAATACAGATTTAATTACATCCTATATGTTACATTTTTCCATCAACAATGCAAAAACAGATTTTTCAGTGATTTTTTTTCTACTATTAGCATTCAAGACCTAGTTTGACTGTAGGTTGCATTTTCCAACACAGTAACAAAACCAAGCCATGAAGTGACCTTTGTTCTACATCTTTTCCAAAAGTAAATTGAGGTATTAAGAGTTCTAAAAACAATTGAATAATTGTGCCCACTTCTCAGCCACTCATAATACACCTGTTCTTAAACCAAACACTGCTGTTCATTTTAACACACCTGCCCGTATGGCCCATGAGACATACAAGATAGATTCTTGTATACAACAAAACAACAGACATACCTAGGGTTTCCTCAGCTTACCTTTACAGTAGAATGGAAACATGACACTTTCTGAACTTGTCTGCCACTAGTGCAGTCCCAAATCTGATTTTATTCATTAAGAAAACTGAAAGGTTTTTATATATTACAACTGGTGGGTTTGTAACCACATAACAGATTGGGAAATCAGTATGCAGAGACTCAGTCTTCTAAACCCTGATTGCCTTTTCAGTATTTGGCCAAAATGACATATTAATAAAGGTCTGTTATGGATTCGTTTTTGTAGCAAGCACTGCATCTACTTGTGAGCAATAACTAGTAAAATCCTAGTGTAATCCAATTATATATACTAGATATTATCAGCCAATAAATTCAAATAACCTGCAGCCTGTCTCAATACTACCTTTAAAAGTAAAAAACACTAGAAGTCCATAGAAATTTGAATCCTTTCCAGATCTAAGGATACAATAACTGTTCTATCAGCTGATGCTGTTAAAATCAAATATTTTTTTTCTTCAGAAGCATCTGGCGAAGAAAATGGTGCTATAGCTGTAATTTTGTGTGTGTGTCCACGAAGTTCAAAAAGTTTTTCTCCGGTCTGAAAAATAAAAACATGGAAAACTAAGGGTAAAATTTGGAAAATGCCTACTGTACCATAAGACATAGGTACCAAATGACGTTTGAAAGCAAGAACTTCTAAGAGTCTAAAATGTCCCTTTCTAAAGTGTACTTATTTATTACTACCTTTATTACTGTTCAAGATCTTACCTAGAATTAAATAACAGAAGTAATAGTGTAAAAGAGTAGTACATAATAAAAGTTACTCTAAGAGTAAAAAAAAACAATCAACTCTAAAAGCCCTTAGGAGCTAAGTTTTGTATTAAATTAATTTCATTTTTATGCAATATTGGCCATTCACCCTTTATAACAGATATTACAGCAATTCAGATTTGTTGACAAAACCCTCTCTTGAAAAAGTAGGGGTTTTTTAATGATTAGGAAAACCTGACCTAGCGTTATGGCAAATACATTACTGCCAATTTCCTGACAGCTTTATTAATTACATTATCTATAGCTTTAAGTTGGCGGTTTAGATAACTGCAGCGACTTCTGCTCTGTTTAGATGACAAATCCCTACAAACATGCAAAGGCATACTGGTATTTTAAACTTGCAATTAAAATATAGGGTAGTGTTAACTGTAAACTTCTTTACACACACAGGCTAAGTTTTTAAATTAAAACGACAGAAGATCTGCTTTAACAAAAATGTAGTAAAAATCCTACAGAAGTAGAAAACAGAACTCAGTTCCTAAGTTGGCTATCTACATTAGTTTTACCTTCACAAACTGCTCAGAACACACGTGAGTGTATATACTGAGATACATGGTTTCGAATAGTCAAAAGCAATTTCCTTTTCCAAATTACAGAACTATAAAAGGCCTTCAACAACAGCAAGGCACTAACTGAAACTGCGCTAAAGAGAGGAAAAGTTTCAAGTTCCCCCTTCCGTATTTCACACCATCATGAATGCCACAAATTTTTCAGGTTTCTAAAAAAGTTTAGTCTGATTTCTTTCTTCCTTATTTTGAATGTTTGATACTCACAGTTCAGACAGCACAATATGTGTCCCTTTTAGACTTCCTATTGAACAATTCAGCTTGCATACTAGTCCTCCTTAACATAGGTCTAATGCTCTGTAATTTTGTCAATGATAGAAGCACAGAGCAGAAGAGTGCATATCATACTTACAAAATGCTGTTTCCACAATAAACTAACGTCTTACTAAGGTTTTCAAAAGTTACAAGAAAACTTTTATCACAGCAAGCAATTAAGGCCTTGTTTCTGCACTGCCTGAAATGTTTAATTTCTGCTGACTCCCATGTCTTTCCAATACAGTTTTGTGTTAGCTCTCCATTTTGTCTAAGCTCTCCATTTAGTCTAACTGGTTATACTACAAATAGATATTACTAACAGAGCCACTGAAATATATATACTTAAGTTGTAAGTACATAATCTTGGCAGGATTGGGACCTTACTATGTATTTGTTGAGTTCCTAGTCAACATTTCAGTGTTTACAGCAAGCAACAAAGGTATTTTAAAAGAATTAAAGCCTCAAGTTCATACACACTTCTGCTTTTCACATCATCGTTTCAGCTCAAATCTCTCTAAAATCAGTCTTCTCAAAACATGCTAAATTTTAAAACTTATTGTTCTCTTGGGTTCATACAACTTTTACTTTCCTAGCTCTCCACTGTAAACTAAGATTTGACAGACTGCCTCCACTTTTCCATTTTCAAACAGTAACTCTGCAGCAATCCTCATTTATTCTGCTTTTTCACTGCTAGACATTTCTAACTCCCAACTCCTACGTTCTCCAGAGCACATAAGCCACCATCACTACCACCCAAAAAAAAAAAAAGGCTAACCTGAGCATTCCACAGAAATACAACTCCATCATCTCCTGCAGATGCAAACCTGGGGGGGGGGGGGGGGAAAAAAGCTCTGAAAACTCAATATAGCATAATGTAATGGAAAAGCAGTAAACAGTTATGTAAGAAAAATGTATCAGACTCGGGCTTTAAAGAATAAACACGTATTTGTAAATGCCAATTACAGTTTATAAACTGAAGTCAGTACATTTAAATAGGTGTTTATCAACATATATTTAATATAAGAACAAGTCTTAAGAATTCCAATACATACTATAACAAACAGAATCCCACATTACAGAACCAATTCTATTGTTTAAGAGATCTTACACACCAAATAACTAACTAATGGTGTTTGGTTTTAGAGTTCAAGTCAACTGACTGCAAGACATCCAACAAGTTACGAACCACTCATCTGAGTTCAGCCCAGGAGTAGAGGAGCCCAGTATTAAATCATGATACTTTAAACTGTGACTTAAAATAACTCCCAAAGCAAGTGCAGTTAAGGTGCTAATTTTGATTTCTGCTAAAAATCCAGCTGGAAGGCACACCATATGAGGCAAAAACAGTTTCATGTTGGCGTGTTAATCTCACAGTAACAAAGTCCAACCTAAATTCAATCTTTTTTCCTAGACTAGAGTGAGTATCTAACTATTTGCCTATATTTGCACTTCGGCCCCACCACAGCCACACTGCAGCTGGAACACACATCCCAGCTATTCCCGTAAAGGTATACTGTGAGTTGAGAAAGCCTAGAACAGAACTAAGACCTTATATTTGCAAGAAAAAACTTGGAATTAAGTTTTTTCTTGCAAATATACCTACCTTCTATTTTTTTTCTTTTTTTTTTTTAAGCCTTCACCAAGGGTTAAACAGTTAATATTTATAGAACTAAGATTTGTACTATGTACAAGAAAGTCATGAAGAAGAGAGGTTATGTCACTTCTGATTTTTTTACCAGCTGTGAATGGTTTCACTAGCAATATACATGTCCTTTCTTTTAGACTCTGCAATTACATTTGTGAAACTTGCTAACAGGTAAGTCTTAGCCATAGGGGGTGTGTCCCCTCCCTCCTTCTTCCTCGTGTTTTATTCTACTATAGCAAAAAGTGTAAGTTGTACTTTCTTCTTATCTTTCATTATTTTATATCAAATCAAGATTAGAGCAAAAAACAATTTTACACATACACCTCTGATAACATTAATTCCTTATCTCTATTTGCCTTTTAGCTCTATTACACCTTGTTTTATCACAATGTCAAGAACTTAAAATAGCAACTTCCTCACAATTCAGCCATAACCCTTTAAATTCCAATTCCTTTCTTGAGTAATATTCGAGCTGCCTGCCACTTAAAATCCTGGGAAGAAAACTGATGTTTGAAAGAAGGTATGAGTATAATTCATCAACATGTAAGTTCAACAGAGTGCTCTTTTGTGTCCTCCTCATCTTCTAACCAGGATTTCTGTTTAAAAATAAAGGTATATTGTAGAGTCAGTTATCCTACAGTTACATCCTGCTCACCAAGGTGCAGACCCATGGGTCACCTGATTCTTTCCCAGTCATGATCACCATCATTTATAACAGGGGTCCTCAAACTTTTTAAACAGGGGGCTGGTGCATGGTTGGAGTGGCAGGCAGTCATCTGCGGCTGCTTGGTTTCCCCCCCAACCCCTGGTGGGCTGGGGGGGGTAGGGGGGTCAGTAAATACCAGGGGCCAGATTGAGGACCCTGAGGGGCCGTATCCGGCCCGTGGGCCGTAGTTTGAGGACCCCTGGTCTATAACCTTGCCAAGTTCCTGAAGAAGCAAGGAATGGGCAAATGAGCAACAAAAAAAAAAGCTACTCTTAAAATGTTTTACTAACTGTTTAGTTTAAGGTGTCAAATGCTAGAGTATAACATGTAATTTTATTTCAGTCCATTTTCTGGAAAACTCTTGGTGAGGCTTAGCCTTTTTTAGTGATCTTCCAATCAATATAACCCTTAATTCGTGTCCAAAAAGTACAAGAGAGAAGAAGGAAAAAAAAACCAAACAGCTTTCTGTTACATTTATACAGGATTTATTTAGTATCTTAAAAAACCAATCTGAGAAAATTTTCCACTCACTGGTTTTAGCTGAGCCACTGAGAAAACAAGAAAATCCTTCTGCAAAATTCTCAATAAGATGATACTATCTAAAGACCTGAAGCGTGAAACTTGGCTTACAATAGCTGACAAAAAGCACACAATGGAATAGCTATAGAAACTAAATAAAAACATTTCAGAAGCTGAGTAACAATACTAATTTTACTGAAAAGAATCAACTGAAAATATTATCAGCTGCTTAACAGTCCAGAAACTACCTTATTCTTGATAAATAAAACCTTAGAATTACTGTCCAGTGAAGCTATTAAACTCCTCAAACTCTGAGAATATTAATGAGCTAAATAACATACTCCTTACCCATACGCTATTTCATAACCTATCTTCAATGCGGCCATCCAGGCTTTAGTCTTACACTCATCATTAGCTTAATTTCAATAATTTACCTCCTATCATACAATGAAGCCCAAAATGGTGAAAGATTTTTTTGCATCAGGCAGTGTGTACAATCTAAGTATACTCTGGTATTTCTATGAAGACTGATCATATTCATTGCATTTTGTGTTTGGGGAAAAATGTACTTTGAGGAAAGGTTATTTTAGTAACTTCTTTGGGAAAAGAAAAGGACTGGAAAAAATCCCATGAGATTCTTCCATTTTTATGAGTCTTCTGGTAGATTACTATAACACAGAAAAATAAATTTTATGGTAATGCACATAATATTTCTAAGATAGATGTAGATATATATGAATATGACATTAAGAATGAAAACTGACAAGCTAAAAATTCTCCATGGAGTCTTCTGTGAATTTTTTTTATATCTATATATATATATACACACATATATACATACACTTACAAAATTATTAGAAGAAAGCATTCTGTGGGCATTCAAATTTGGAAGAGACCACCTGCCTGATCAATGTACCTGGGGAAGGAGAGAACCCTCCTTCACAAAATACCTGCTGCACACTGCAAGGATATAAGCCAAATGCTCACCCATGTAAACATTGTGTAGTGTATTGATAAATATATTAAAAATCCCCTTCTGTGCCTAACCCATAAGAGATATAAATTACTAAACCTCCTTAACAGAGACTCCTGCCTATCACTTATGCTCTTAGTTCTAAAGGTTTTCTAAGTAATTCTCCATATCAGCCAAGAGTCATTACACTTATTACTGACTAAGGGCTTCACAACCTGGCTTTTAAGACAAATAAGTATTTCCCCTCTTGGAGGATTAAGTTAAATTAGAGAACATGCAAGGCTAATTTGGACAAAGATAGGACAGAAACCTGATCAGAACATAAAACTATCATCATTCATTCTCTCAGTCACACTTCTAAAGTGACAATGGTAAATGTAGTGGTTTCATCTGTGCTTCATAATCAGTTTTACAGTTTTTAGGTAACTCTGTCCTCAGAGTTCACAATGAAGTTGGACCTAGCTACAAGGAACTAAGAACAGAACAGATAAAGATTGTCAGGGAATTATAAAAAAAGTGCATGCAGCTAAACACTGGAAGAAAGAAACAAAGGAACCGTCAGGTTTCAAAGAAGGACAGCAAGATGAACAAGATCAAATCAGAGATCTGTAATGCAGACATTAGGCATATGTTGAATTTTACTAAGCAGTCATTCTGAATAAAGGGTGAAAATTTCCAGTTTTGAGAAGTTCAGAAAAAAAGTGCATTACCCAAACCTCAACTGAATTAAGCACTACAGTTTCAGAAGAAATTGTAACAAAAGACTGGAAAGCAAGGAACAGCAACATTCAATATTGTTGACAATGTCCCGTTCATTTGCTACAGTGTATCTGTAGGAGACCATTACATTCTTTTGTAAAACCAAAAGGTGAAATAACAGCTGTCTTCAATACAAAAACATACAACACATATATCCACTCAGAACAGGAGGAGACACTACTGCATATTGTCCTGAGAGAAAGTGTGTGTATGCACGTACAGAAGGGAACATTCAACCCAGGAGCAGCCTGAAAAGGAGGGGCTGAATTAGCTAAAGGCATTTCTTTCAAACAAATTAATTTGTACCAAGAAGCATATCTCCATCACCATAATTTTCTCATAAAAGTGTAACTTGCAAAAGAAGCCAAAAGATGTAGTAACATAACATGAAAAGGGAGTGTTCATCCCTTGCCTTTTTTAACTCCAGGCTTTTCCTGCCCTCCCCCATAAAAAAAGAAAAAGGATTATAAATATTACTACATTTTCATAAATATTCTCTGAAGTATTGCCAAGGATGCTGTGAAACAATTTGAAATGTGATTTCATACCTGCAGTCATCTATTTGCACTAGAAATCGTACTATATCTTGATGACCTCTCAATACAAGGAGCTCCGTGTAAGGATTCTGTATTTGATCTTCACCAATTGTCTGTACAGATGATTTCTAAAATTCATAAAAAAGGAATGACATTTATTTTTTTCTGACATAATTATTTTGATCAGGTCTTTGTAATGTCTAACAGTCTACATATAGACTCACGTTTGAAAGTATTTGAAGTTAAGTTTCTGAAATACCATTTTGTCTTAATGAAAATCATTACAAAAGATAATTTCTTATTATTTGAAGTAAATAATATCTTTCTATAGCATGTATTTAAAATTATAATATAGTATTTTCTGTTTTAACAAAAACATTTTGTACTGCTTTAATCCCTGACACACCAAGATGAAAACCCTGTTTAGTCATGAGCTGTCATGTGGAGCCAGCTGCATGACTCAATGCACCATACATTCAGTTTTTCATTACATTACACCTCTTCTGAAAGGTCTGTGAACCTCTAGTATCTTTCATCTGCCATTCAATTTTAAAATCCTATATAAAGATGATATTTTTAAAATAAATAAGAAAAAATGCTGTTATGTCACATAATATACAAATCATCCATTGGGACTCCATTCACAAAATACCAAAGCAACCCACTTAAACATACAGAATCATCAATCATTTCACAGAACAGCATCTGCAATTACCCCCAACTAGACTATTAATTAAAAGAACAATCAATCACTCAGAGCAAGAAAATCACTAGGCAGGGTCAATAAAATATTGCATAAGACTGCAGTTTCAGAGCAGGACAGTTCTGCTACTCTGAATCATCAATTTGTTTCAACAGAAGACAACTTTTTTGTATTTAAGGTCTTCCACATTCTGAAACAACTAAATAGCTCAGTAGTAGCTCAGAGACAGGACTCTCCTCCTTCAAGATTTACTTTACAGGACAGTCAACATCATCTTACTTCCAGCACTGTCTCATCTTTGAGGACTTCAACAGAACCTACACTGTGAAACAGTAATTACTGAACACTGTGCCAAATGCAGCATACATGACAGGTAATCCTGTGTGAAAGACACAGGTTATCATCAGAAATGTCAACATTTTCCTGCAGGAATAATAAATTATTTTCTATTTCTTCCATATTGGTACTATGATCCTATCCCTCAGAAGTTAAGAATGACAAAGTTAATAAAAAGGGAAAGAAATCTGTGTTTATTTTTAAAATGAAGAGGTTGTCAAAATGCTAGTTCTTGTGATTTTATCTTGGTTTTGTGCTATCTGATGCATTGCATGAAGCAACTGTTCCTCATTTTATGTAATTATGTGAGAATAGCAGTTCCCATTTAAAATAATGCAAGCAGTGTCTGCATGGTTATAACGAAAAGTTGTACAAATATGGAAACTTGGAGTTCAGCTGTCAAAAGTTAATCAAAACATTCCTTAAAAAAAAAAAAAAACAACCAAAAACACCTGAGTTCTAAAAATGCTAAGCAAATCTCAGCATCACTGGATGAGATTAGTAATACTGTAGTCAGCAGACTTCCATTTTTGCTTACCAACAGAAAATACATTCACAAAATAATTATAACACCACTTTGAAAAAGTCAGAATTTGTAACACGAACATCCCAATTATATATTCTGTTGCTGCTCCCTACTCAGTACAAGACAGCATTACTTCTTTTGAACAATGTGTCTAATACTGTTTTTTCTTAAATCTATGAATGCCTGTGAACACTGAAAGGTAGAGTGCTGATGAACTACTATAAACAACAAAATAACAGGTTTTCCCCCTGTACTCACACAACAAGCTATGCTTTCTTCAGATCTTCATTAATATTTACCAGAGTGTTGGGTTATATATCCATTCTTTCTCTGAAGAAATCTATTTTTGTATAAATTATTGATTGAACTCTCTTGTGGCAACACCAAATTTCTAGAAGAGAAAGCTAGATGCTGATGCTAGAGGAATCCATTCCCAACTTGCATGTTTTTATGTAGGACCTGTAAGCGTCACTACAATAATAGTAAAAAAACTGCAAGAGTCATCTCAGCTTCACAACAACTTATAACCCCCAGGATGCGAAGCATTTAAAAGTGTGATTTTCTGAAGCCATTCACCAAAACTATGGATACAAGAGTATACAGACATACATATGTATCACAGAGCATGATAAATTAGCTTATGCAGACCATAATGCTACTGCAGTTGGACTGCTCACATTCCCAGAGCCACCCTGCTTAAGATATACACCATGACATCAACTGGAGAGATTCATGAGCTTAAGTCTAAATGATTTTCAATTCCATAGTAAAAAAAAAGAAGTGGGTAGGGAAAAATTTACATTTAATAACTTTAGGGCAGCTTTGCCAGAGGCTTTCTCTATTCACTCAGTGCAATGTCACTAATACATCTAGTCTTTTCATGACTGGCTGCAGCCATAGCACATGAAACAGCACCTTAAGTCCATACCCCATGCACTACTATGGGCTTCCTTCTCTATTTAGGAAGGGTACAGGAGAGAATTAATGTTATGGAGATGATCTTTAGATTAATCAGTATCACATTATGCAGGGAAAGGGAACAAAAATAGTTTAGGGACTATCTAACCCTTATCAATATTTGTTATTCAGGAAGAAAAACTACCACTATCTTTCAGTAAATCAGTGGTAGCGATGGGAACACAGGTCCTGTGGATCAGGTTTAACCAAGCTACAAATGGCAATGGAAGAACTGTACTAGACCTTGACTCATGCTTTATTAAATCACAATATAACTAAACCATAGCCAGAGTTTAAACTTTGAAGAAGAACACACACCAGCGTAGTTTCCTAGCACATCTTAGAAAGCTGTTGTGTATTTCCCATCTTGCTTTAAAAGCAACTGCACATAAACTGCCAATTATAACTGCAACACAAACAACATTTTGACTGATGACAAAGGTCAGAGGCATTCCCAGACGTCATCATTCTAAATCAGTATAGACTCAAATATCCACCAAAGTAACTACTGCCGTTTGAAAAAAAACATGATATTGTCATGACAGCAGCTGAAAAATAATTACTTCCTCATACGTGTCTAAATCACAAAGCACTGTGTGCAAGGAGCCCAGTGACAGTGTTAACTCTTGTTACACCCAGGCTGGGAATTTCAGTAGGGTCTTAGAGAAAAGAAAATTCCAGCAATCTCTCCCTCAAATCTGGTAAAACTCTTTTTCCCAGTAAGGCAAAGGAAAGGACGTCAGCGTTCTGTGCACCACGTAGGCCTAGTTTATTTTACAGATGAGAAAGTATGGAAAAATGCTACAAGACTACTACAAACTTCAGCCGGGCCACACAAACAATACACTACTGCCCACAATTCACCTTACCGACCCGGCTTGCTAGCAAGCTAAGGAGCACAACCCCCCCGCGGGGAGGGCGGCGCAGGACGCCGGGACGCCCCGACAGAGACGGCTCCCCGTCCCCCAGCGCCTGGGCAGCTCAGCCCAGGGAATCCGCCTCGTGCTTTGGGGGGGTTCCCTCCCCTCCCCTCCCTCTCTTCAGCGAAGCTCGCTACCCCTTCGCACACCCCGAAGGCCTCACAGGCTGCGCGCCAGCCCCGACGGGCCCCTGCTCAGCAGAGCCCGGCGCCGGGCCGCGCTACCACCAGACGGCGGGCACACCCCGACGGGAAGGTCACCGCCCAGCGCCCCCTCCTCCCAGCGCTCCCCCCAAAAAACTCCCCGGGGGGTCCCCTACCGGCGCCGCGCTCCGCCAGAGCGGCTGCCCCCACGAGCAGCCCCGCCAGCGGCCCCGGGCCGAAGGGACAGCGCTCCCCACCCCGCCCCAGGCTCCTCCGGGCCCCGCCCCCCGCCGCCAGCTGCTCTGCCCGCTTCCGCCACGCCCGCCGCCGCCGTACCTCCGCCAGGCCCTGCGGCTCCCGGCCGCCACCGATCAGCCACCGCAGCATGGGCAGCAGCACCTGTCCGCGCCCCCCTCGCGCCACGGGCGGCTGGTACGGCAGAGGGACCGTCCCTCAGCGCCCGCTGCGCCGGCGGCTCGGCGGGACGGCGCGGCCAGAGCTCCCGCTGCGGGAGCGGCCTGCCGAGGCGAGCTCCGCGGAGACCGGCCCTCCAGGGGGCGGGGCCGGGGCGGGCCTGAGCAATCGATCGCCGAGCGGGGGCCGAGCCGGCGGCGGGACCCGGGGGGCGCCGTGGCGCGAGCCGTGAGGCGGCGCCTCGGGCCGGCCGTGATTTGATGAGGGGGAAATTCTGCGGAATGACTGACAAGCGTGTTAGTTCCGTTTCACAGACAAATAAAGCATTTGGTAGCTTTTTAGTTGCTGTCTTCCAATTTCTGAGGAAATTTACGCTACAACGAAAGAATAATTATTACCGTTTTATCGTGACCGTCTTACCTGTTGTCTGAAGTAAGCGACCACCAAAGTTGTCAGTACTTTAAAGACTTCCCATGGCAATGGCAGTTTCCATTCTCCTTCACTGAGCCCCCTTTGGGCCTGCGATGGCCGTGCTGGGGCGAGTACAAACGCTGTACAGACAGGCAGCCCTCAAAGCATGTCAGCGTGGGGCCGGACAGTGGCCTGGACAACGCACGGTCCCACTCCTCCTCGGTCCTTGGTGAGTGATCTTGCCAAGTCTTTTGAATTTTAGGTGCACGTGGGGCAAGATCACAAAACCCAACCCAAAAGGCCACACAATGCCCGTTCCTGAGCAGACACAGGTAACAAGGAAACCCCTCACGCGTATAAACATGTCCCACCAGCACTGCGCTGTGCATCTGAATCTCCACATTTCACTTGCCTGGTTGACTGTTGCCCACGCTGTTTCAGGTAATCAGCACCACAGGGTATCATGAGACATTCCTGAGATTTCCCACAGGGCAGGAGGTAATGGTGGTTTGCTAAAACCTGAACTTCTAGTAGTGACGGACCTGTGTGAGAAAGCATAGGGCACACCCTAGGCCTGGGATGGAAGGCCGCTGCAGTGACTTAACTTTGACAAGTATTGGTGGCATGCAACCTGGGTATTGCCGTTTGTTAACTACTGTGAATTCTTTGCAGCTTCTCAGCAAACTAAAGTTGAGGACAGCCATAAACCAGTTCTAAAGGAGACGTTTACTCCTAATTTAGCATTACTCCTACTTTTCCATGTTGATTCAATCATGCTACATTCCCAGCTCAGAGGTGCCATTCCTACAGACTAAGGGCACAGCTGGTGGGCTCACTTTGTGCATCCAGATACATCTGCCAGCGTTTCTATGGTAACACTTTGTCATCATCGATCCGGTCTTTGGCAGTGTCCCTAAATAATTTGGTACCTTCTCTAAACTGACAAGTGTTTACTCATTTTGTTGCTTTTCATTTATTGGAAGGTCATGCTACTCACCAGTTGTATGACCTGTAATCCTCAAACACGCTATCCACAGTGATATCTACAAAAATGAAAAAGAGGTGGAAGAGTGCTTGCTACACCAGATGCAGGGACAGGGAATGCTGCTTACTTAGGTTAGCAACATGAGTAAGGACCTTACTTCTTCTTTAATGCAGTGAGGAAAATACACTGCTTGACTTTACCTCTCCTTTCCTGTCATACATCCTTACTTTAATATTCCACTCCTTCTATCCTGCTGTATCAAAACTCACACATCTGGAAGAACCAGCATAGAAAAAATGTAGTGTGCTACTATGCCAGAAAGCATCTTTGTAGATAAATACAGAGCTTTGACCTTCATGGCAGCATCTGGAGACTGTAGGTATTGTACTGTAGGTGTTTGTAAAGACCATGCTGGAATGCATTCTTCAAAGCAGGAGCTGACAATGAACCAGGTTCCTACATGGTGAACATGGAGCCTTGCATGACTTTGATGGTGTATTGGGTTTGTGTGGCAAGGTCTTGGTGGCACAGAGGCTTCAGAGATGGCTTCTGTGAGAAAATAGCTGAAGATTTCCCTGTGTGTGACAGAGCCAGTGCCAGCCGGCTCCAAGTCAGACCCACCTCTGGCCAAGGCTGAGCCCATCAGCAACAGTGGTAGCACTTCTGGGATAATATATTTAAGAAAGGGGGAGAAAAACCTGTGTAACTGCAGCCACAGAGAGGAGTGAGACTATGTGAGAGCAACAACTCTGCAGACACCAAGACCATGAAGAAGGAGGGGAAGGAGGTTCTTCGGGCACCACAGTAGAGATTCCCCTGCAGACTGCAGTGAAGACCATGGTGAGGCAGCCTGTGTCCCTGCAGCCCATGGAGGTTAATGGTGGAGCAGATATCCACCTGCAGGCCATGGAGAACCCCACGCTGGAGCAGACAGATGCACCCAAAGGAAGCTGTGACCCTGTGGAGAGCCCACACTGGAGCACGGCCCTGGCAGAACCACCTGTGGATCCATGGAGATAGAGCAGCCCATGCTGGAGCAGGTTTGCTGGCAGGACTTGTGACTCTGTGGGGGACCCACACTTGGAGCAGTCTGTTCCTAAAGGACTGCACATTACAGTTTCATGTGTAATTCAAGGATTCATGTTGGAGAAATTCATGGAGGATGGTCTCCTGTGGGAGGGTCCCCACACTGGGTCAGGGGAAGAGCGTGAGAAGGAAGGAGCAGCAGAGACAATGTGTTTATGAACTGACTACAACCCCCATTCCCCACCCCCACCAACGCAGGAGGAGGCAGAGAAAATCAGGGCCAAAGTTGAGCCCAGGAAGAGAGGTGGGGAGAAGATGTTTTAAGATTTGATTTTTACTTCACATTACCCTGCTCTGATTTGTTTGGTCACAAATTAATTTCCTTAAGCCAAGTCTGTGTGCCCGTGATGGTAACTGGTGAGTGATCTCTCTGTTCTTACCTTGACCCACAAGTCTTTGCTATATTTTCTCTCCCCTGTCCAGCTGAGGATGGCAGTGACAGCGCAGCTTGGTGGGCACCTGGCGTGCAGCAAGGGTCAACCCACCACAGGTGGACTTCAGGAGAATGCCTTTTGTCTTGTTAGACATGACTTAAAAACTCTGCTTCTGAGCATCTTTGAATTCCTTCTTTAAATTAACAACGTGCTCTGCTTCCAGCTTATTTATTCCATTTTGCATTTTTCTACCTCTGTATGTTGTATGAATTTCTATATAATTATTTTTAAAATTCTTGTAATCCTAAAAACCATTTTTGTTATTCCAAACATTTAATATGCTGTACAGTTTCTGGAAGCAGAAACAACTTCTCTTTTTCCAAATTTAGTTTGTACAGGTGCTGCGTTTGTCATGATGTCTAGATAAAGAGTGCAATTCGCCACAGCATTGCAATTGCCAGGCTGAGATGCAGTGTCTTCTGAAATAATGGTTGCTGTCAACCATTGGCCATGGCAAAGTGTTGTGTTAAGGCTCTTAAACAATATGGAAATGATGGGTCAATTTAAGGATAACTGTCACTGCAGGAATTTTGCAGCACATTATGATTACACTTGCAAAAGGAGACTCTCTTCCACAAACATGGCATTTCTTGTCCCCAGGCTTTTGTGGTTGAATGGAGGAATACTTTTTCTTTCTAACTTCTAGCATAACAGCTTCCCTTTTAACTTGCCCCAGTGAGGTGCTGGCCTCTGCTGTAGTGATTAGGCATAGAATCGGTCACTGGGTTACGTCTGCCACTCTTAACTAACATATCTAATATGTCAAATTAATTGCATACCTCCCACCTGACTGCTCTCATTGCATCAACCAAACACATGTACGTAAACTTCTAAAAACCCTGAGTCTTCAGAAATGGCAATTTTAGAGTCACCTTGTTAGGCTGGTGAGATCAGTGTTCCTGTGAGCTCCACATGGTGAAAGCACTGTCCAGCAGTACCATGGGGTTTGCATGCTTAGGATTTGAAACTTTCCTCCAAATGCTGTCACTCTTGTGTCACAGTCATGTATGTCATTCTCATTTTCCCATCATGTTATCCCTGAAGTAATTGTTAACAATAAGAATCTTTTTGCACAGTCATCTGCAGTCCTATTGCTAAACTGCATAATGCGCTTACTATAGGCATCAAGACACTCAAACAAATGGACCAATTTGTTTGCTGCATGGACTTGCATATATGTATGCATACGTATCTGTATGTACATACACATGTACAAACCACACAGGTATAGATCTGTGTAGCTAACATATATGTATGTCAGAATTTAGTTTTATATAAGAGAGAGAAAAGCTGATTAATGCACTGTGTTGCTTTTCTGTTTACAAATTGCTGAAGCCTGTCACAGGTTCCTCAACTTACCCAATTCAAATTTTTCTATAGATTGTCTTCATCGAAGACAGTAGCTAGGAAAAAATAAACAGCTTACAATAAGTTTTATTTTAAGACATAGATGGAGAGCTTTTTACAAAGAAGGTACTAGAAAATGTTATTTTAAAGGTGACTTCTCTAAATCAGGCTATATAACTTTGAGATATAGTTAGTTGTGATTCAATTTCAAAATCCATGCCTAATCCAGACAATATTTTGCCTTATGTCTAATAAATATATCAGTTGAAAAGCACCTGCGAGGATTTCACATTCTTCCAGGATCAAACACAGTACAAAACAATTTACATATTAAAGAAACAGAGTTAGAAGCAGAGTAGTCCAGCCAACAGATGATATTTCAATGCACAAGCATAAGTTATACTCCTCCATGACCAACGTACATGCCTTAAAAATCTGTTCTGCTGTTCCTTATATTCAATGGTGGCTTAATTCACCCCCTTGGGAAATGGCTAACCTTGCATTCCCCAGGTCAGGTGAGTGATATGAATGCTCAGGCATCCATTATTCCTGCAAAGAAGTTATCCTTTTCAATCTGGGCCCTCTCAAAGGTACGTTGTGGCCCTGGGTGATGGGGGTAACACAGCTAAGTGTCACTTGCATCATTCTGGTGCTTGAGGCCATGCTGTCTAACCAGCTCACTTAGTGACTGAAAGTGATTAAAAACACTGACAAAAAAAGCAGCCCTGTGGCTCTCATCAGCTCAGAGTCACTGTGGTAGACCTGCAACATGCCACCAGGGCAAACAGAGGGCATTCCTTCAAGGATTTGATGCATTGTGTTACATCATCATCTATCTCACATCTCACCACCAGCATACAGACGTTTAGAAGGGGGCAGGAGGTCATCCAGCAGTACCACCTGAGCACGTTGAGTTCCCCCTCCTGGCTTGAGTCCAGGTTGCACTAGAGACCTGGGATATTAACTTGATTTAACTGAGCCTGGATCTAAACTCCTTTAGGAACTTGTGAGGGAATGGAAGTTCAACCATGGGTGGTAATTAACTTGACTCTACGTATCCTGAGAGGCGCTCTGCAGCACCAGTCACATGTTGTCTCTGAGAGTGGGAGAAGGGATTGGCTGCTTCCATCAAGAGTTGCTGGAGTGGCCCATGGGCCAAAGAAGTGCATGGATTCAGATTCATAAATGCAAATAAATAATTTTACGTTTTATCACATTTTGGAGGCTACAAGAAAAGGCTTTGTCACCTCCTTCCAGTCAATGTCTTCAGCTACCCCTGAAGTCACATTAGATATTCGTGTGTTGCCCAGTTATAAGGGATCCCCTTTGCATGCTGTCTTTCTTCATAAAACGATCCATGATGTGGGCAAACACACAGTAACTCTGCCCCTAGAGACAGACATCCTTCATGGTCCACCTTGCCACAAGGGCAGACACATTCCCAAGTCTTTGGTCCTGGAGCAGCTCACTCAACGGAAGGATCCAGCAGTAGGTACATGAGTGCTTTAGGATCTTATGACTGTGATGCAGGTCATCATATAAACTGAGATGGAGTCGGGTAGTGCAGTGCTCCCATCTGCCCCTTGATGGAGAATTTCAAGAGAGTGGGTAGAAGTGGAGAAGGGTACTGCATTGCTCCTGACTGAGGGAAAACTAAATGGTGACTTGATAAAATTCTCAAGGAAATGGGACCACCTCTCTCCCCTTGGCTTTAGATTTAATATCTAAGTGTACAAAACGTGTATGAATTTATTCTGTCTGGTCTGAATTATAAAAGTTCACCAAAAGTGCAGGGGAATACTAATAGTGAGGAGAGGTTACCCACATGTTTCTAACAGCAAGAATTTGGATTAATTTGTAATTTCTGGAAAAGATTTGGGTCAGTTCTCACTTTTGACACACTGGGTTCACAATCTCCTAATTTAAATTCAAGTAAAGACAATACTAATTTAATGGATTAGAAATATGGTTTGTATATTTCCGGTTTTAATGTTTTGATTTGCTGCATCACACAGTTTATTTATGCTTGATTGATCACTTTTCTGCTTCCACAAACTCTGAGGCCTTCTCTGTCATATGGCTGATATAATCTCATGTTTTCTACTATATATTGTAAATATGCTTTCTTTTGTGTATCTTGTGTTTGGTTTACATTTTTTTTTATGAAAAGAAACAGAATATCCTATGTAGAGCCATAATGCTGTTTCCCTTGCAAAATAAATTAGTTTGCTTCTTCAGTGCCCATTTCTTGTATTGTACTCTTGCTGAAGGACTAAAGAAGCAGGGGCCATAAAACGGAATAACACCTTCATGAGTTCCTAAAAGTCTAGCTGTACTTTGTGGAGAAACTGGAGCAACCTATTTTTTTTTTATCTGATAGTACAAGTCGCAAGCTGCTCTGACCTTAAGTGAAGTGTGATGGCAATAGAAGCCCCCAGGTGGCATTATAACCTTGTTTTTCTGAATCATTTGTTTTCATAAGGATCGGATCTGATTCTTTTGTTTAAAACAAATTTTCTTCACCCTCATGGTAGATTTGAACAAAGAAATTAAAGCTGTACTCTAATCTTTTTCTTTTTTAAAAAAGTTTCTAATTTGTATATGTTTTGGTAATTCAAATGCAGTAGCCTCAAACCAGCTTGAAATCTGATAGATATTTAATGGAATCATGTAAATTATACTCCATTCCAGATATTAAAGTCCATAAGATGATGATGTCCTGCAACAGCTATTTAATAAAAGATACCGTTCAAATTTTAAAGATCAAAATTATGGTAAAATTAATTACATTTCAACAGCTTTATGAGAAAAGTGTAAATCCAGTTATGACTAATAATTTACAACACATGGGTATTAACTGATGCTGGGTCATGGTTAAATCCAGGCAGAATCTGCTATTATGGCTAAATGAAATCAAAGTGATTCTGGTGGGATATCTGTTTTCTTCCAGGAGTAACATGTAGACCCTTGCAAAGAGCCCATCTTGTATCTCCTAACTTAGGCACCCTGTTTGGCTGCTGAGGGTGCTGATAGTTCATCTTCAGCTCCCTCATTCACCAGAGGAGGAACGACTCCCACAGAGATTGACTCAGACTACCCCAGGTAGCTCTTCATTTGAGTTGCTCCCTGCTGAAGCATTTCTTTCCCTATCAGCCTCATGGTTCAAAGGCTGAGGTCTAGTGTTGCTCTTGTAGTGTTTTTTTCCCCCTTCAGCCATCTCATGCCCAGTTATTACTTTGCTGGTGAACAACTGTGCACTTTCACCCACACTGCATTGAACATGTGGGAGGAGTCCCCACCAAAAAAAACTCACTGCCTCGTCTCGAATCCCTTCTTCCAACTGTCCTTTGCAACAAAACCCAAAACTTCCTTAGAAACCAGTGGGCTCTTGTGCTGCAAGTTGTCCTTTGCACTGACCAAAACTGTCACCTAATCAGATGCACCATGGGTTGCCCCATCTGCGTCTCCTTTCAGTCTCTTTGATTGTATTTGAATTATAACCTCTTTGAAAGGTGGATCATTTTTGTTTGTATTTGTGCAGCACTCAGACAAATGGAATCTTTATCCCTCTTTAGGATTCCAGTGGGATACAGCAGCACAAATATAGAGTAATCATATTTAATAAAGCAAACAGAGCTAATTTAAATTACTGCTTAAAATACATTGGTATGTAATGGGTCATAAATAAAAAACAACCTACACGCTGCCCTGCATACCTTTCAGAGTGTACTTTAGAGTATCATCAATGACACTTCCTAAAGCAACCAAACCCAAACTGCTGTGTCAGTGTAAAACTGTGGGTAGCCAGGAGACACACAGGGAAAGTTCAAACTTTCATCTGTCCTGTTGTATTTCAGCCCTAAAACTCTCAACAGTCTATCTGAAAAGTCACTTCACTATATTTTTAGAGACTAAGCTGTAGTTCGTACTGGTGACTTGCAGGTGGTATCACTGGGCTTTGGACTGGACAAATGAAAAAAAATCTTTGAATTTAAAGGGATTATGAAACAAAGCCATGTATGTTTGTGCACAAAGACTTATAAATAACCCTTTCTAGACTGTTTTACTGTGCATGCGACATACTTCTGTATAGCTGGCCTCCTATTTGTTGATCACTTTTTTTCATCCTGTGTTCTCTAGTGGCATTTAGGTGGAGTTACGGTTAAGTGTTAAGCATAGACGTAATTTTCATAGCCTGTCCTCCTTCACAGTAAGTATGGTCACAGAGTATTCTCTTCTGCCCTAACACAGAAATGATTGAAAGATTCTTTTGCCCTTACAAAAAATTCCTCTTAAGAGGTAAAGTGTAGCAGCTCACAATAAAGTTTTGCACAAGAGGTCCAAAATGGAAAAAGCCTCACTGCCTTAGCTGTAGCGAATACTCTGGTGGCTACAGCACAAGCCTTCAGTGTCTACATCACATTAAGGCACCACAATGAGAGGACGAGTCACTTCTTGGTGTCCTCTGGGGTCTTGCCAAAGAAGTTGTTAAATGTCCTCTACTGTTAATTGTTTAATTCCCTTGGGGTGACACTCAGTTCCTAATCATATGAATACATTGGCAGTGCGATCTGACTGTGCAGCTAATCTATGCAACTGCAATGGTGAGATACTTCTAGTACAGATAGGGGTTTATAAAGGCCAACATACAGGATGATGGCGAGACCTGACTCACTGTGTTACATGCAAGCCTGGTCCTCCAGGCAGAAAACGTTAATTCACACCCATATGTGAGCAGGGAGCAGTCAGTTTAACCCCAAGGCTGATCACAAAAGATGACACCAGAAACTCAGCTCAACCAAAGACAAGTGGGAAGGGGAGAACAGCTCTTTCTAGTGTGTCATGGAGACACTAGAAGAAGGAAGTTTTTTTGATCAAAAGCAAGGTTGCAGTGGGAAAAGCCCCTAAGGGGCTATGCAATGGCACATGGGCAGCCTCGGAAAGGGCCTGTAGGGGCAGAGGCAGTTGTTGCCTTCAGAAGTCCCTGCCTATGTTCCTGACTTGGTGCCCTGGGCTGGCCTCAGGCTTCAGCCATACAACTAACTGGGAATAGAAGATGCATATACCTTGCTCTGACCTCTGAACTGATGGCGGAGGTGACGGGGAAATTTCACCATTTATTTGCCAAAGGCCAGGCTAGCAAATTATTTCCAACACATTTCCAGTGTGCATTATGTGAATTGCATCACCAAAATATTGAAAGGGAAGTATGTTTTTAAGTATGTTGCCTGAACACTATGTGGGCCTCATGCTGGCAACTGTATTTCATGTAGCATGCCCTTTGCATTATTCAAAAGAAATCTTCCCACTCAGAGCAATAGAATAAAGCCACATCCTTGAAAAGATTCCATTAATTTACTCCAATCAAGTTACTGGGAAGCAGGCAACTAAATATCTTAAAGAGTAAAGGCGTAGTCATAAAAGGTGATACCTGATCTGACCAGTAAAGTCCAGCACTCCAGCTAAGAAATACATTGGAGTGTAGGTTACATGAGCACCTACACTGAAGTTTTTTCTTCCACATTTCAGTCTGCACAGTTTGAAATAAAATGTCATTCAACTTTACATAATAAGTTCAAACAAAAATTATAATTGATGAGCCATAATGATTTAGAAGATTAGCTAGGGAACAGTTCTTTTCTACGCATACGATGGTTAAAAAATATTACTATGTTAATTCATACTATGTCATTAAATAAAATGGTTTTCTAATTCTAACTCCTTTCTCCATATGAAACTGCTGAAATGCCACAAAAAGACAGTTCATACAAATTCCCCCTTCAAGTAATGAGTAAGGTTACGTCAGGAGAGGGCTCCATTTTCTTTGGCCTTGATCTCGTAAATCCTTGCATGATGTACAGCTGGAAGCTTAAAAGTGTTGCTCTCAAGACTAATTTTGTGGCAGAAGAGTCTGGATGGTGTAGTATAGTGTGTCTGAGTGCCAGCTAAAAGGCTGTCTCATTCATCCTGCCGCTGGGCTGGCTTTCCTCACCTCCTCCAGAATGAAACTTGCCTTGGTTGTTTTCCAGAGCAAGTAGAGGCAGAAGCTGCATCTGGGCTGCAATCTTCTGCTTAGTGTGCAAATGAGTCCCAAGAGCCTGTTCTCTTACATGGCTCTTTCATGACAAGAACAGTAAAAAAAGGGCACAAAGACAGTTAAGACGTGTGACCAATGAGACCAGGAGCCTTGGTCAAAAGAGCAAAGCTGGTGTAAAAGCAACATTTCAGGAGAATCAGTTCCCATGACTGAACGGGGATCTTCGGAATTGCACTCCTCATTCTCCTCTCCTGCTTTCCTGATAGAGTAGGACAGGCTGTGTTGGTAACAACACCAGGCCAGGCTATCTCTTCTTCAGTACTGCTTCCTTGACTCGAGCATTGATCTCCATGGTGTCCTGGCTTGCAGGATATTTTAATAGGCTTTCAGTCCTTTCTAAACATTTCTTCTTCTTTCCTCCCAGGTGTTGTTCCACAAGACCCTATCTCTTCAGAAATAAATTTTAAGCCAGAAGGGGCTGTAATGTTTGATAACTCTCACCTTCCACATAACACAGACCAGAAAATTTCACCCAATCATTTCTATAGCAAGCTTCCATGCAAGCTGCAGCAAGTCCTTATTAAGGCAGCCACTCTCCATGTAGGCATCTCATGTGACACAAGCTGGCATGTATGAGGCCAAGCTACTCCAGAACTTGGTTCACTTCACTGTTCAAAAATGTTTAAAAATATCTTGAAATTTGTCTGACTTGATTTTGTCTACCCACAGGGATTATGGTGTGGCTTTTTCTGCCGGATTTCAATGGCTAATCTGTTCATTCCCAGTCAAGTCAGCAAAGTGAGAAACTAAGTACTGTCCTGTACTTTCCTGTACTTTCCTATACTTTCCTGTACTTCCATATTTTTTTTGCTCTTTCCCAGATATATTCTTGCTCTCCATCTCAGCAGATAGGCTCTATTTCCTCACCTCTTTACTACTAATTCTGTGAGCTTGCACGCCTCTTTATACCTCCTCTTTTGTCCACAGCCTTGTAAGAGCACAAGCCCAGTATCATAGTCTCACCTCATCTCACTATTCCTCTTCAGTTAAATAAGGAATCAGAGGATGGTGTCTACCAGACACCATGTGAAATTTTGTGAGAGGATTATACTGGAGGGAATCCACGTAAGTAAAAACTTAACTTCTGAGATGACTGAAATGTAGGCTCTGAGGACTGCTGAGCCTAGATTATAAATATTAAAGCTCATATCTCAGCTGAACACAAGTTTCTAAAAAGCATTGATCAGCTGCTTTGGTAGTCTTACATATCCTGAATTCACCAGAAGATAACATGGCTCCTGCTTCAGCTGTGGGAACTCAGTCACAGTAAAGTGTAACCCAGTTCAAATGATAATACTTATATTAAAACCATCAAGGAACATTTGTGGGTGCTTGTGTTCTGAGTCAGATGGTTTTACCATTTTGTTGTGCAGCATGCAGCCAAAGAGTCAAAAAGACCAGTTATTGCTTTTTACAGACATGCGCTGCTTCTTGACAAAGAACCACAGATGGGCATCCTCAGCCTAAGTGAAAGAATTCGGGGACAAAACCCACATGTTCCTGCCCTGCGGCTAGCCACGGCTCCTGTCACGTTGTGAGGGAATGGGGAAATACCCGGCCCATAGCTTCTCTTCTACCTCTGAGGACCTTCAGAACTGGTGGAGAAGGAGTGGTGCTCTTGGGCAGATCCAAATGAGGTGATGCTGTGGCCCAGAAGAATTGACTACGTTCAGCACCCTGGCAGGCTCAAGGGGAACCTCCTGGGCCTGAGCTAGGGAAAGGGAGGAGGTGAAAGAGAATTGGCAAGGACTCACTCAATTAAGAGCTTAAAAAGGGAAATCTTTGGTTAATCTCTTGTTCTTCCCTGCTCAAGACTTGTTCAACAGTTAGACATGTCTCCTATCAAGTGCTACCGAGGCTCTAAATACTAGTGAACCTTGCCATAACAAAGCTCAGTAGCTTCCATCTTAAATGAACACGTTACGGGATGTTTTGGTCTGGGGTGCCAGGCCTTAGGACCACTTTCAGAAGTTCTGAGCACTGCCCACCAAAGGAGGGCTGCCCACAGCTGTTGGTGGTCAGTGCCTCTGGAAAATGCATCTTCAGGGAGTTCTAAGCAGCCAAAAATCAGAAACAGCTTTTGAAACGTGCAGGCTTCCAAAGCAGCTGAAGCAGCTCTGCCACTAACCAGCCAACCGGCTACACTGCCAGTCAGGCATTCTCCAGCAGCAGCTTTTAAAACCAGAGTTCATTGTTGAACAATTTTATTCATTGCCATTTCTGCAAGTGCTACTTTGTGAAAATGGGCTTGGAACCACCATGTCCTTTTTTGTTGTAGCGGTAGTTACGCCCATATGTTATCTTAGCTGGATCAATTCCAGATCCAAGTGAGAATTCAAGAGAAACAAAGGAAAAGGATGAGAGAAATTCATCTTTTTCCTTCATACACCAGCCAAAGAATGGCCAGGCTCCCCTATCTGCACTTCCTAGACATTCATCTGGATTTCTGTGGGTATCTACCTGCAGATGCATCTGGGTATCATTCTTAGCATTATCTGCAGTTGATGGCACATCTTTTTTTATTTCAGCGGAGCTGGAACTTTGCTCAAATTTTTTGATAGAGTCAAGGAAAATCATCCATGCATCCTTGGGGACAGGGATTTGCCTTCTTGTGCAAGATATAAGAATCCCCAAAATAGCCCGGGTGTACAAAAAAAAGGACACAATAGCCTTTCCTGAGAAGCAGTGTGGTTTGGAGGACAAGGGTTAGTGTGTGTTGGAGAGAAGACAAGCTCCTACGCATGGTCCTTGGCAGCACCAGGACACCCAGCTCAGCCTTCAGACCACGCCAATGCATTACTAGAGCTGATACCAGTGCTGCCACCATTTGCAGTCTGCTCTCCATGACAGCCCTTGAGTGAAATGTGAGTGCACAGGATGACTTTTTGCTTTCTCTGCTCTGTATTAGAGACAACCATTGTGATTAAAACAGGTGTGAAGCAACAAGGAGTTACTGGATTTGTGACTTAAGCTCCCTCATGTGTCACACACTGATACTGACTCAGGCTGCTGCTTCTCTCTCCCCATAGCTGCAGGCAATGGGCAGTGTTTTCCCTGGTCTCAGGCAGCCAAGAGGTACCAACAGCTAAGTGAATAGAAAATGACAAACACATAAAGCTTACGGCTCCATGTAGACAGACATCCCCACCTTTGCCAGACAGCTCAGCTCCTTTTGTCATCTCCCAAGTTAGACAAAGAGCCTGTCAAAGCCAAACAGATTGGTACATTCAACAAAAACCCCTCTGACCCACTTGCTTCTCCCGAGAGGCTTCAGCTCCTCTCAGCTTTTACAACATTAGCACTCTCAGAGCAGGCAGGGGGTCATTTCTAATTTGTGAATGCCCTTGGACCACAAGCTGGGATTTTTAATTTGTTTACCTTGCATATTAAACAGTACTTTCAAAGGTACTGTCAATAAATCCTCTATGAGTTGGGATCTTTGTTCCAGACCTGGTTGTTACTTGTAACTTTTTCGATTTGATTAGATGAGATGAGATTAAAAAAAGTTCCCTGAGGGAAATCTCAGTCACCAAACACAGTGCCATCACCAGAATCCCCAGAGGGCTGAGGGAAAACCTCAAGCTTTGTGACATGAGAGAAGAGCACTGCTTTGCAAAGGAGAGTCAAACCAAGCTATTACTTTGGACCCAGAAGTGTGTACTCAACATATAGGGTTGTGGCAGTGGAAAGTGCCTCCTGGGAGAAGCTTACACATGGCTTCTGCCCACCAAGAGGGACAGAGGTATGTCAACCTGCCCAAGGTACCCTTGGGAGTGCTATCAGTCCCCTAAGTGGTGTACACAAAGAACCAGCAGGGAAATCACTAGTTCATCAGTTTAACCTTCCCTCAGAGCTCTGTGCCATGTAGGTATCCATAGCCCTTAACCCAGCTGTTTCCTCAACACGTTTGCATCCTCGTGAAATCTTGCTTGTACGCTTGTCCCTCTTGTTTCTTGTCCAGGAGGAAGTAGGAGCTTTTATTTACTTCTCAGCTTTTCATTTCCCAAAATACTTTTATTAAGCTTACAGGGCATAAAGGGGAATGTTTCCATATGTTTGAAGGTAAATGCATGACAGTAGATCAGTAGCGCTCACACTCTCCCCCTCTCTGCCTGACATACAGTGTTGCAGGGCTGTTGAGCTGTAGCACTAGCGTCACATATAAAGCCATGTGAAATTCAGCTGTCTGGATTCATAGGGTTTGTGCTAGCCTTGGTCCCACTTTTAGCTCCTGGGAGGTTTGCTCATACATATAGACAAGACCAGGTCTGAGCTTCAGCACATCTAAAAAGTTGGAGCAAAACTTAGCTACTAAGTCATATGTGCTCAATTTCTCACGGAAACTGTGACAAAGCTATTGAACATTTAATAACATGTCATCAAATGGTCATGTGAAAGAGGTCCAGCCAAAACTGTCCCAGGTTTGCTCCTTTTTAGTCTCAAATTCATTCAAAATGCTGCCCCATTTCTCAAGGGTGTGGAAACTAGAACAAATATGTAAGCACACAAGAGATGCTCATCAAACACATGTGAGTTTTTGATAATCGGCTTGCTGCTCCTTCTACTCTGATATATCTCAGTAAATTTTACTGGTTGCTTCATAGGAAGCTGCAACAGGGCTGGAAAAAACATACCAGAAACCACCTTGCATGCAGTTACAACTTGACCTTCTCCAGGGTAAGGGATAAGCTGCCCTTCAAATAACTATGTTTAAAGGTTAACTTACACCCTGAAGCATCAAGGATTTTCTATAACACAGCATGGAGAAAGAAAAGTGTGTTGTCAAACTAAACACAAACTGAGCAGAGGCTGTCAGCTGAGCAACCACTACAAGCTCAAAAGATAGTTTCCATTTTCAAGGAAGGATGAGACCTATGCTGGAACCTCACAAAGTGCCCTGCCTCACAAAGGCAGCCCTGGCCAAGGAGGTAAGCACCTCCTGGCCTTCCCCTCTATCTTATCATGAGCAACTGCTGCAGTGGTCACAGCTCCCTTTCCTACCTGCCCTGGCCTGCGGTACCTAGGTCTTTCAGACAGGGATGCTCCACCATGGAGAAGAGATGGTTTCATCAAGCAGTCTGTCCAGTGAAGGTAATAGGAGTTTGAATAGAAAAACAGCAAAAAAGAGACAAGAGAGGCAGTGGCTGACCTGGCCCAAAAGGGCCACCTCTCTTTGCAGAATGTCTAAGCATTTATCTTCCTAGCTGGATCCTGTCTCCAATGTTCCTTGCCAGTGTCTTCTTTCCTGTGTTCAAGGCCATGAGGCTGGGAGCAAGGGTCATGTCCTGCCCGTAGACTTTGTGCACATGCACTTCCACGATGTGCAACACCACTGCCCCATAAAAAGGCAACAAATGCCAACAACCCTCTACTATATGTGTAACGCAGCAGTATAAGCAATGCTGTAGGGCTGCTGTGAGCTGGGGTGCAGAGCCACATTGATGATGGGTGCTGCATTGCAAGGGCATTGCGTAGGACCCTCCCGCAGAGTAGTGAGCTGGAGCTGAGAGACTGTGGCCATACCATCAGGGACAGCCAGCCTGATAGACTGGGCCTGCTGAAAACGAGAGGAAGAGGCCAGAAGAGCCCCTTAGACAATGAATTATCTAAATCAGGCACTAAGATGTAGAGCTGATTGAAAAGCTTGTTCAAATTGCTTTCACTGTGATTCATAAACTCTTCATGTAAATTCATATGTTAGGATGAGCACAAAAATTAGAAAGCTGGATAAGATTGCTTTAATTTAAATAGGAGACATGGCTGTGAATATTAGGCTTTTACACTGTTAGCAGTAACCCATCAGATGTTAACAAAATCTGATATGCAACAGTTTTACATATCCCCTTGTGGGAGAAAGATCAACTTGCAAACCGCTTTATAAATCAGGCACACTGTTGGAGTTAGGCTACTGTATCTAAATGGCTTTTAGATATGCTTCCTGTTTTAAGCTACCATATTTACAAATGAAAGCTTTTTCAAACCACGTCTTTTAATATAATTTGCATATTTAGTAATACATTGATTAACATTAAACACGGATTATTGCAATTTATTTCAGAAACAGATGGGATGCATTAAGTGAAAAGCCAGAGCGTTTAAAGAGAGCACACTCCCAGGCTGACTCCCGATGAGTGATGAATACAAAAACTTTATTAACTAACAAGAAAAAGAAAAGGGAAAGAGGAAAGGACACTTCACGCTGGCTCCTTTTCAAGCGCCTCTTTTGCTTGAGAGACTCGCTTGCTGAACTGCCATTAAGGAGAATTTCAATCAAATCACGCCGCTCAGAGATGCGTGTGGTTTTACAGAAAGCTCTGGCACAGCGAAGACAAAATCCTGACCCTGGGTCTCGGCCGAAAACCTGCCCCGTGGGCCGGCGGCTCGTCCCCCGGCTTCGGGCTCGTCCCCCGGTGCCACCAGGTGGCAGCCGCCCCCAACGCACGCTCCCCCGGCAGGGTTTGGGGTCCTCCGCCATCCCGGGAAACTTCTCGCGCTCGGGGGAAAAAAATCCGTCGGGTTTCCTTCCCCCTGTTCGCAACGGCCTCGCAGCACCTAGTTTTCAAACACGCTGCCTTCCGCTGGCACCTGGCAGCAGGAACACCGCACGGTAGGCTGCGGAGCTCGTGTGTGTCTGCGTGTGAGTATACAGGTGATGCATGTGTAATTTTGGCACAAAAATAAGGTGCACATAACCTGTATAAAATGATCTATGAATCGGCCACGTGTACATGGATGTGCTTGGTTTTTTAATAGAGAAATGAGCGTGTAGAGCAGCAACGTAATGTAAACCTGCTATTCATGTTAAGAGAAATCTTTTTTTTTTTCTTTTTTTTTTTTTTTTTTCCAAACGCACATTGTAAAGCCTTTCATCTTTATTTAGGAAATTACATTGAAATAGTTTCAGGAAAGGAATAGGTAGTCTTTTGATAGGTAGGTCCATTGATGGTTTTTAAACGTGACAGTTCAACATCTAACTAAGCCACGAAAGTAAGGTCCAGGTGGAGTAACTTCTGTATGGGCCCTCCTGCTTACACTCTTTTCTTAAGAAAGTGTATCCACTGATGGGCACTGATTAACCTGTAGCCTGACCCAGTGCATTGGTTTGTATCTTATTTAGATTAGCTTTCTATATAATTAATGACACAGCCAATTAGTCTGACAAAGGCTGGAATAACAGAACTAAAATAAACTGACACTTCAAAAGATCTGTTCAAGTAGATTACATAAATGTTATTTCTATACTTCCCAGTCAGAGCATTTCCTTTTGTTTTAAACATTTGACATTTCTAACAAGAATGGTCCTTCCCAAAGCAGGAGATGGAGATCTCCAAGGAGAAGCAGTTCTACCTTCCCTCCTCTGGTCATTTTATTTCCAAGGGGGCCTCATTCACCTCTCATGCAGTTGCACATAAGCTTTGCAATTTCGGACAGTGAGGGAAGGGAAACCATCCTGCCCTCCCACAGGCAGCATATTTGTATTTTTTTCCTTTTAGCTGCAGAACATAAGTTACTGTAGAGCTGAGGAAATAAAGATTCTATCCATCAGAGCACACAGTTTATCCTGGGGGAATGGGAAGGACTCACCTTCAGCAAAGCCTGAGGGAAAAGACCTAGGAAAGGGAACACATTTTCATCTGGAGTTCACTTAGGAATCTACTCCAAAATTTGTCCACAGAGAAGGGGCAAAATCAGTGTAATAATGCCAGGATTTAGCTCCCAAATCCCCAAATTTCTCTAAGCTCTCTGTGAAGCCAGGGGGAACTTGCAGAAGGGCAGGGCACCTCAAACAGAAACCTGTGTGCTCAAGTCCACTGTGGGTCAACCTACCACCTCTGCTGTCAGACCTCCATGGGAGGAGAGGACACTCCAAGCTCCAGACCTCAGGGCCAAGCAGGGAGATCGGCCCCTGGTGGCCATAGGGGAAGGAAGTATTTCTTTTTTCTTCTCCATCACTGTTCTTCCCTCTCTGTCCTCTTGACCCTGAGGACTTCTGTAGAGGGAAATGGTTTCAACACCACTTCCTATGGAGAGAAGATGGGGAGTTATGTATGACACGGGCACCTCCTGTGCAGACCCCAGTGAGAAGATCAGCCCATGCATGTCCGTACCAGTGCAGGGGGTTCGTACACAGCACTGCAGGACAGCTTGTTACCTTCCTGCAGCCTGGCTGAGAGAAGGCACATGGCTTGGTCAGTTAGATCGTGCCATTCAATCTCTTTTCATGTCCTTTCAACTCTAGCAGTAGACTACTTTGACTGCCTTACCTAAACTTCTTAATCTCCCATCCTTCTATTTTCCCCTCATTTAGCTTTGTGCTGCCACTATAGTATGCAATTCTTGGCATTGCTGTGGGTTACAATTTTAGGAAGGATGTTGTGCACAACTGTATCTCCACTTAAATCTCTTTCAAATTCATCGATTGCTGAAGAATGCTTGGGTAAGTTTCTTAGCATGCAAAAGAGAAAATTATTTTGAATAGGGAGCATTCATTTAGGAAAAAATCTGAAGACAAAGAATCAATTCATGGGCATTTTAAAATGTACGAGCTTTTCCAGTGCTGAGAGAGAAACACTTTGTTAACATTTTGGGTTGCTGTGGCATAGGGCCAATGTTTCAGTTACACTATAAAAAGCACCCAAAAATTACCAACACCTCCTTTCCACATCTTCAAACTTTTATTAAATACTCAAAAGTATTTAAAAGGTCAGTTACCCATTTCACTGCTATCAGGGGATAACTCTAACATGATGTGTTTGTCTCCTATTGTGAGTAGTGAAAATCCCCCTGTATCCAGCGTGTTTTGTTTGGATTGAGATGGCATGCAGCTGATGGCTGTGACCTTCATGGTGGCTTAGATCCCTGGCTGGCACTGATTTTTGATTTAGTGCCGATCTGCTGCGCTTGTCACAGGCTGCAAGGTGCTTTCCATGCACTAATGGAACAGCTCAAGGGCAGAGGGGCCCTGTAAATGTCTATCTTTCACCAACACTGTGCTAAATAGAGAGCTGAGTTTTCTACATGTGAATGACAGACCCTGAGATTATATACAGGAGTGAACTGGGAGTTCTTTCACCTGGGCTGACGCTCGGCGGTAAATAAATGTCACTGTAAAATGGGAAGTTTTTATTATTCTGAGTGGTAATGAATATAAGTGTACAGCATTAAACAGAATACTTAATATTGCCTATATATCTACATCTGATGGCAGGAACTAGCCATATATAGACCATGTGCCCCATACACAGTTGTGTATTTCCTTTGAATCCCAGAGGATTTGCACCAGAGTTCAGTTTGACTCTGTCTGCATTAATAAGTCGTTAATAAATCCTGTTCCTTAATGACATATTCAGCTGAAAATGAATTCACCCCGAGCTCTCCCTAGCAGGAAACCAGCACACCAGATTGCAAATGGCAAAGGATTCCAGGTTAACTCTTTCCTTATTCACCAATGTTAGGAATGGACGAAGGGCCAAGCCACTGATATCTACATGGGGAAAATCTCCGATTAGTCTCAATGGACATTCCTTCCACCTACAAGTGCAGAGAGAGGCCATTAGGTTTGCATCAACAGCATAGGGAGTAGTGCAATGCAGTTTGTTGTCATATTAGTCTTATCACTTATTTTTAACAAAGCAGGTCTTTACAGGAATGAACATACTACTTGCACGCAGAACATCATATTGAGCTGATTCATAATTTCCGCATATTAGATACAAGGTAGAATATTCAGATAATATAAATAAATGGGATAATAAATACATGCCTTTTAAAGTATAACAGGGCCGATTGTACTTCTGCACAGAACTCCTGAGTGAAATCAAAAGAAGAGCTCTGCATGGGCTTGGAGAGGAACAAGGAATTCTGCTTACAAGCCAGAACCATCTCTCTCTCAGCTGATCGTCCCTCTCCTTATTATTGGACAGCAATCTGTTTATTAACTACTTAACTACTTTTTAAGTTGTTGGTTTAATGATTAAGGTTGCCATCACTAATTTCTGAGGTGGGAGAGGAAAGGAAAGAGACCATTGCCTCCTCGTTCTGCCTCTTGACAGCCAGGTATGTTATCAGGGCTACTGGAAAATGTGTTTTGCTGCTCATTGCCCCACAGAGAAGCAAGAGGTAATAGAAACTTGGGAGCACTCTGGACATGGATCCATGCTCAGGACCATTTTTGCTGACTTCAGTCCATGTACTGGGCAGTTACATTAAGCCAGTTTTCCAACCAAAGGGACACAAACAAGCCATGGTAAAGGGAATGATTCAACCTCCTTTTCAACCCAGTTTTCCTGCTATGGAAAAAAACCCAACCAAAACCTATGAAATTTAATTAAGATATTATTAGTACATGAATTACAAAATCAGTCAAGGAAGGTAGAGGGAGTAACATCCGCCATGGACTTTTGTGATACAGGAGTTTAGAGTAATTTTCCCTGAGGCCTATCGTTTCCAGCAATAATAAGTACTCTACGAATTTTGTCTATAGGAAAAGATCTATAGGAGAGGACTGGTAGTCCTCTTATTTGGCCCATAAAAGTATTTTCACTGGGTTTGACAGAAAGAAGCCAAGCAGGATCAGGCTATAGGCTACAGAGCCTCAGTTTCCTCATCTGTGACAGAGAAGTGCTCTTCCTGAGGGTATTGCTGGAGTAATTAATTACCATTACCAGGCTACAACAGGAGTCTTACATGGACGAGAGAGTGAGAGAAAGACCAATCCCACCTGGGGCTGAGCTCTCTACTCAGCTTCAGCCAGAGCCTTGGCTCAGAGGGAGATGATTTGGAGGGATGAGGGTGGCACAGTACGACTTCAGGCTGTGAAGGGCCACGCTTTCCCTCCAGCACCTGCTGCTGCCTGGGCTTTGTTTGGGCATTTTGGTTGTTTGGAAGACCTTGAAGAGAGACACCTGGAGCTGTCAAATCATTCACCACCCAGAGCTGCCAGGTTGGCGCCCTGCCTATATCTAGATTGCAGCTGGGTGCTCTACTCCCTCCACCACCCTTAAGGAAGACAGCATCTGGCAGGCCCACACCATAAAGTCTGAATTCCTTCTCCCCACTTGAACTCAAAGACCACAAGAATCTCTACACCCCACAGTCCTGGCTGCCATGGTGAGAGAGGGCTTAGTGTTTTTAGGATGCAGTTCGAGTACACCGAAGGGTACTGTGCTGTGCCAAAGCCCCAACCCACTTCCAGCATGCTTCAGGCTGAAGATATGAGGGCCACTTCCCCTGCTCTGGCGCCTTGTTCTGGCGCTGTCCCCATAGTCCCAGGGCCCCCAATATCTGCACTTCTGTCCATGCCTTTTTGAAAGGTGCCAGGAGAAAGCTGGTCCTGGTGGCGAAACTGGAATCCTGGAAATAACTGCTGTGAGAAAAGCTTAGACACCACTAGTCAAGAGTTGATGTGGAATATCATAGCAGCTGACAGGCTGCTGGGAAATGGCAGGCAGGCATGCTTATTGATGGTCATACTTAAAAGGCAATATACTTTTTGCTCTGGTATGAACATGATGCTTTTATACAAATTACTATTCCTGGATACTGTTATATATTCCATAGCACGGGACTGAGTTGGGGGAAACTATAAAATGACCTGGTTCACCTCTTAACTTTGCCTTATGATATAAGAAGTAATCAGATCCAGAGAGTAAATGTTACTTGCCCCAGCCACAATAAAACTATCATTGGAAATTCACGACATATACGGAAGCACATGAGAGCATGGATTTACCTAGCACAGAGATAAAATTGCTTGAGAATGCTTCATCTTTACATTAACTTTTCCCCCATAAAGCTGCCAAGGTCGGTGAGACCTTGGTTCACCTTCTGCGTAAGTGACGGTTGCTTAAGCCAAAGCTGCTGTGGGACAAAACAACATTCCTAACTCCCAAATTTGTGAATCCATGGAAAAGCTCACAGATCTATGTCAGATCCTTTCCCAGCCCTCCTTATCCCCTACTGCCATTTAGCTTTCCTGACGCAGTATATTTTATCATGTGCCCCTGAACACATCTGCCCTCTGGGGTGAGAAAACAGAGCATTAGCTAAAAACTTGCTTTGTAAAACTTACTGGAAGTGTTCATCGCACTCTTTCTTGTTCAAATGAAGAGCGATACGTACAGTAAACTTATTGCACGTGAACCATAAATCCCTACAGCTAATCCACTCTGCAGAGCCGTCCATAGATGGATAATGCAGTCATCACATTTTATGAAAGACCTTTTTATATTTTCATAATCTTTTTCAGTTGGCTTTTGTAAGTTTTTAACTGTGGCTCACATACATAAGACCAAATTCTGTGGGAGTCTTTAGGACCAGAGTCTGAGCTGGCTTTTTGCGTGCATGAGGCCGAACACTCAGTCGCTGAAATGGCTGGAGAGTCCCAAAGTGAAGGATATTAAAACCTAATTTTCTGTCTTAATTTTAGAAAAAGCTGCTTCAGTGTTATGTAGTACAGAGATATCTCATTAGCTCTTACCAGATCCCTGCCTTTGGAGGGCTCTTTCACTGTGCTAATGGCACTTTGACATTTTGTGGATTACTCTTTCAGGTTCCATAATCAATTTAACATTAACACTCATGTAAACTATTAATGAAATAATATTAAAAAAGAAAAATGTTCCTACAATACTGCAACATTTTAATGCCTCATTAAAATCATTAGTAATGCTAATATTAAAGAACTTACTTCATCTTTCAGAGAACCCCAAAATAAATCATAATCAAATGTTTGCTAACATACAGCCAGAGAAATAATTTACACATTGCTGGCATGTAGGCATCACGTACGCTAAAGATGACACTGTAAGGTCATATTATTAAGCACTTGCAACTAGTTCTGGCTTTGGAAACTCATTGTACACAGTATTATTTTATAATTATCATTAAACATACTGAATATTGTTTGTGTTTTTTATTTATGAGAAAAATATATAGTGTGCCTCTCAGCCAGCCAGTGCTTTCATAGAATTCAAGTTGCAAACAATGACATGCTTCACTGACCTCAATGACTTACAAAAGCCATTTATATTCAGTACTCTCATTTATGCTATCTTTAAAAATGAGTAAGAGACATATATTAATAGCAAGAAACTGGGAGAATGATTGCATCACTACCCATCTCCAGACTTACTGCAACACATCATTCTCCGTCAGTTGAACTGGCATGGGAATGTAAATGTCATATATAGCAGTTATATAAAATTTTACTACACATGTAAGGGGAGGTCTGTGGTCTACCCTTTGTTGGGCAACTTTTGCATCCTGTCCTGAAGAGCTGTAGCCACAGGATTAGCCTTAACTCAATGACTTGTAAGGGTGAATCCCAGAACAGAGCTTCAATCTGGGGCATACCTGGGCTTTAGATGTGTAACAGGGACTTCCTTGTCAGTGGACTGGGAGGAAAACTGGCGCTGAGTGGGTTCAGCACCGTTTCACACCAGCACCCTCTGGGCACATGGTCTAGAGAAGCAACAAGGCAAGCTCAGATGGAAAGCTTTCCACAACAGGCATACTGTTTTGTTTAAACCAGTGCAGATGCCCACTTACACTGCCATGCCGCCCACTCCCAGACTAGCAGTCCTGTGATACAAAGTGGGTAACTGGCCATCCAAATCCACAGTAAGGAACCAGAGAGAATGCCTGCAGCCCTTCCCCGAGTCTCCCAACCTGCCAACCAGCTCAGTAGCCCAGACTCCAGGATCAAGCCTTCTGGCCTTTCTTCAGGGTGAGCCCCACAACCACAAGCTGCCCTCTCTCCCTGGGGGTGATTCCTCCAGCACAGGCTGGGCCAGGCAGGGCTGCTCCAGGGGCGGCCACAGCTTTCCCTGAGGTGAGCAGAGCATAGCCAAGGTCACCACGTGAGGCTGGGGACAAGCCGTGTGCTGCTGTGCTCCAACGAAAAGCCAGCTTGGCGAGGGTGCTCCCTCCATCAAGCTACAGCATTCAGCCCATCTCTCCATCTGGAGCAAAACACACTCAATTTAAAAAATCACCTCCTCACCATGGGGGTTTACTGGTCGCTGTGCTTGACATTTGGGGCTGGATCCACTGGATTAGAGAGAAGCTTTGGTCTTAACTTCCAAAGCTGAGATATATGACCTCCCCCGGACAGTCTCTTAACCCACTCACTGAACACCATCCTTCTTTACAGGGAAGGCATCTTGTATGTCCTCCTGTTATTTTGAGTATTGCCTGACCCAAGCCCTCATTGCCAAACATATTTTACGTCTCAAAACCTCCTCAAGGAAGCTCGGCAAATAAATCCGGTGGCATAGCCTTGTGAATTCAAAATCAGAAGGCTGATTCTGGCACGGTTTGCATTTTCTGTTTTAATTTGTCATTTGGTTTAGATGAAAGGTTAATTGCATTTTCTCTTAATATATTTAATACATTGTGGTAACAAGCAAGCTCTAGAAATGATAAAGTCATTTGTTAAAAAACTCAGCTACATCATCTTTAGCCATTCATGTTCCCTTCAGAAAGAAAATTAATTGTTCCAATCTAGTAAGCTACAAAAGAAATACAGCCGACAAAGGGTGAAATATGAACATCAATGGTAAGTTTCAAATTTACCCTATTTATTTTGAATGTAAGATCTCATGACCCACTAAAATTCAGTTCACAGTATTTTATGAAAAATAATGGCTGAAATTGAATGTCTTAATTTACATTTAATGCAATTAAGAATGGTTTAAATTATGACTGATGAACAGCACACACAGATGTCAGTCAGTTTCATCAGAATAAATTGAAGTCAGTGTCAATGAATGCTCCACTGATAAATCCCACTTTACATAAAATTAATAAAAATAAGGAAATATAATCCTTAGCTAATTGCAAAATGTTCTGGAATTCCCCTGAATTTTGGTGGGGGGAGGGGGAAGTGTAACTAGAGAAAGCCACAAAGTAGCGTATGAAGAGTGATTTATTTTCAAAGCTGCCTTGTGTGAAATTGTGAAATGGTCCAAAAGTTTACTACAAAGGGCGTTCCCATGCAGAAATACTTTGCTTTACCGAAATGAGTCATGGCAAGGCGAGGATGACACCTGTAACGTGCAGCTGTGCACAGTCGCAGGAGCGCCGTGCTCCTCACAGCTTCCTGGGAAGGGAGATGTGCTGTGCCTCCACACAGGGCGCAGCACCTGAATTAGCATTTCCCCTGCTTTTGCAGCTTAGTGAAGACCTGGCTTTCCTTCGGTGAACCTGGTGCCAGCACGATTGAGCCCAGAGTTTTCAACCCATGCGGTAAACATGGTGCAAGTGTCATTTAGCACTCTCACATGTGAACACTGTCAGCTCCTCCACACAGACATCATCTTTTGGTTCTCTCTTTGTGTAGGGTCTGGCATAGCAGAATCAAGGCTCATTATGGTCCCCCTAAACACTTTCACAATATGGAGGGTAATTTTTTAAAAAGTAATACAAATGCTGGCTGGTTTTGAGGTAAAGCAAGTGTACACCAGATACATTTGATAAATGTTTTTCAATGCGGACACATGAGGGCAGCTTTCATTCTGCATTCTGCATAAAGAGATGATCTTGCTTTCTAAATGAGTATCAAACGTATGAATCATTTCTCAGTCTGTCTTCCAGGAGCAAACAGCAAGAATAGGGAGCACTGAAAGCTCAACACTTGGCTCACAAAGTAATTATGGTGTGGTCCTGCAGCTCTACTGCAGGAGAAAAAGATAAATCCAACAAACATTGAAGTCAGTAGGTTTGTGAGCATTTTACCTGTCTCTGTAAGGACTGCAGAGGCTGATTTTAGTACATGTAAATTCTCAAGGTAAACAAACATTCTTTCTGTGAAAGACCAGAGAAATGCAGGAAAACATTGAGCTTCCTCATCACAAAAGCCTACACGTGCTTGTGACAATCACAGTCACCAGGAAAGCTCTGGAGGACAGACTTATCTGAAACACATGAGCTGTTCCCCATGATTTGAAAGTTATGCATAAACACTTTCCTAGGTAGAGGTCATGAGTTACTGACCATTTTTTTTTTTGGTGTATTCATAAAGACAAATGCCTCTGAGATTCTCCCATCTTCACATTAAACTACTAGCCAAGACACAGTTGTTCTTTTGTGGAGGGAAACCATAATCTTCTAAGACTGAGACACCACCTCTTCTAAAATGTACACAAAGGCAATTTATGATGCTAGTATAACTAAACCTCACAATAATATTTTGCAGTTAGAAGCTTTTATTTTCACAGGGCAATTTTAGAACAGGTGGCAACAGCTCAAGTTTAAATTGACACTTAAATGCACATGCTATATATTTTCCATGGGTGGAAAATTACCTCTTTCAGGATATGCCTATGCCCCTAGTATGTCTGTTCTGTGATATCAGATTAATCAGGATGCCTTAATTGTGTATTCTCTCTGGGTGCGGGTGTTCATTGTCTGTATGTTAAAGAGTTGAGTGTCCTACCTGTCCTTATACAATATGGCCATTGGGCCAATCTGTGCCCTAGATAGGTCAACTGAAAAACATATTATCCCAGAGGAACTGGAATGATTTATGCAGTCCCATTCTGGTGCCCAAAAGCAAAGGATACAAGTTTATGCCCCCATGGTCCTGCTTGCACTTTCTATCCTTGTGAAATGTTTGCCTGCCATGCCAACCTCAAACCACTGGGCTTGCATTTCCACAGTGCTGTACAAAACAAACTGCTGACCCAAGAGCCATGGGAAGGACCTGCCAGCCTCAGATGCTGAGCACCACCACTCCCGCTTCAAGGCAGTGGGAGCTGTGGGTGCTCCACACCTGGTTTTAGTGGTGTCTCTCACTCCACGTGTGGAGCGTACAGCGTCAAGTGCAGCTCATTTAATTCTTGCTAGAGACTGCAAAGGTAACATGCTGAGCACTTACCTAGGGCCAAATTCTCAAAATGAAGACCCCCAAGACTAAAAATCAAAAAATGAAGTATGTTCAAAAGTGCACTCAGAATTGCATGCAGTATTAGTACAATGTGTCTTTGCTATGCCCTTATTATCTTGTAGATATATAGTGTAATTTATGCTAATAGACTAACTCCCAAATTTACCCTTGCTGTGCTAGTTACTTTTCTAGAAAGTACAAATGGCATATTGTTAGCAAAGAACCAGAAAAAACTAGAAATAGAGGGCAGAGGGAGCAGCCCCCAGTCAGCCAGTCCAGCCTCCAGTGCACAGAAAAGTGCCTTATATTTTATTCTCCTTATATTTTCTAATGCTTTTCCAATTTAGTTTTAAATGCATAGTGCTTCATGTGATGGGGCTTCTCTGCTTCCCATGAGAAATTGCTCCAGAGCTGTATTATATATTTTGCAGTCAGGAAGCTTTTCCTGATTCTTAACCTAAATTTTTCGTTTATTAACTTCATCCTATTACTCCTACTTATATCTCTTTTGTCAGCCTAAATAACTTTCCCACCCTCATTTGATAGCTGTACCCTTCAAACATTTGTAGCATGCCATCCTGTCCTCCCCACTTAGTCAAGCTACACATATTTTGGGTTTTTAACCCTTTTTTATCAGTCATTCTTTCCATTTCCTTACTCACATTTGTTGCTGTTCTCCACACAGTTTGTGCTTTTGTTCAGACCAGAAAGCAAAGTATATTCCATATGTATGTTTTTCTCAAAAATAAACGCTGTGTGTTTGCCTGCTTGCCTCCTCTGTCCACAAATTTTCCCCCATGCAAGCTAAACATACAGAGAGAAGCACAAATGAAGGAGGCAAGATTTGCATAGGCATGGAGTCTGCATTGGAGTGACACAGAATGCTAATAAAACCAGTTTAAGGGGGTTTTTTATGTACATTTTTTTTTCCATTTGACTTTAAGAGATCATCACTCAATGTTATTTCTTAAACCGAAGAATCTAAAGCGAATGCTTTGACTTGATTTTAAAGACATTGAATTTTTTCTGCTGGTATAAATAGTATGGACACAGTAAAAGTACTTGAGAGAGCCTAATGAACCATTTCTTACACCCCATTACCTTTAGTCTGATATGACTGAGAGTACGGGCACTAATTATCCTCTCTTTCACAGGCACCGACATAGATCTACCGTAGGTCTTAAAACACAATATTCCATACAACTCTTAGCAGTTCCTCATGTAATACATTTCTGTATTTTTTTCTAATCGAAATTTAAATTAGAGGCATGCCACTTCTCATCTACCTGCCACTTATACATGTTTCATGAACAATTCTTTAAGATGATTTCCTACCAAAAAAAGTGCAGGTAGCACAGGGCCAGTCACAGGGCAAGTCCTAAAAATTAAAGGATTTTTCTTTGAAAGGAGTGAGGCAACCATACTGCTCTAATGACGGAGCAGTTCTGCATGGTGGAGACTCGCACAGGAAGGCTGCCAGTCCAGGGAATCAAGGGAGTGTGAGACGAGCACAAGATCAGAGCTCATCTCCCCTGGGTCCCTCGGAGAATGGAAAATTGCTTTTACTAGTTTGGCTCTGCTCTTCTGTACCAGAACAGAGCAAGGAGCAAGGCTGATCCAGGGGGATGGGAAATCATGCATCGCTCTGCACCGCTTTGCAGAAAGCCTTGCTGAGGCAATGCAGGTGCATCAGGTGATGTGTATGCCCTGTCATATGCCCGGTGGCTATGCTCTTGCAAATTATTTGCTCTCCTGTTGGACTTCCCAGGCTCAGCTCATATGAGGAATCCCAACAGCACACTCCAAATCCTACCCTTATCGATCCACCTGGAAAGCAAAGTGTAAGGCGCCAACACCTCACTGCCCTGGGGTAAATGCTGCTCCCAACTGCTGTGCTGATTTGCACAACGGTAACTGAGCTTGACCCTTTATCTCACGTCAAAAGGAAGATGAAGTTTTCTGCTGGTTAACGAGGAAACACTTGGAAACATATGAGCTGCATATTGGGATGCAGATGGTTCTATAAGACAGTACATACATTTATAAAGGAGACATGTAAGGTCATTGGGAACCATCTGCTTTAAATATTTAAATGTCCTTACACTAAACGTATGAGTAGTTTTGCCCTGGACTTGTAATATTAGCCATCTACCAATTTTTTATAATAACAGTGAAACAAAAGAAAAATGGAAAGGTGGGAGAAAAGGCATGGCAACCAATTTACAACATCTGGGCCCTACATGGCCAGCTCAGAAGCAGCTCAACCTCTCCAAAAGCAGTTTGCACTATTTGCAGTGGCTCACCCCCATGCAAAACACATATTTTGGGGATGTCTTGGAGTCCTATGCCACTGACACAACGCTGCTCTGACCCTGGGAGGAGGGCAGGCACTAGGCAATGTAGCTATCAGGAAATCTCAGTGACTTTCCTCCTCCTTGTCAGGATGTTTCCATAGAGGGTAATTTTGGTGTGATTTGCCTCATCCAAACAGCAAGATTTCCAAAGCTCCTTTTCTTGCACTAGTCAATAGCCTAACACAAGTGAGCATTGGGGAGCTATGGCTCCAGAAACCCTCACCTCTGCTGACTCTGCACTGATTTCCCCAAGTAAACAGTTTCCCACCTTCTTTCGGTTACCCCCAGTAACAAACCTAAATAAAACTGCTGTCTCCTTCTCTCTGTGCTGTACTCATTACGTGGTTTGACAGCACTATCCTTGCAGGCAGTCACACTGGCACCCAGAGAAAGCCACCACACCTAACTGCCCCCAGTCCAAGCTACGTGGACACAGGATATTTGTGAAGACGAAGGTAGTATTAAATCACTTTGGTCTTCCTTTTCTTTTTGAAGTATTTTCCACTAAGTAGAACCCCTCAGGTAGGAAGAGAAGAGCTGGAGGGCTCCCAGGAACTGACTCTTAGTTGCACCTCTGAGGCCAGAGAGGAGGATACCCACAGTCCTGCAGTGCTCCAAACAGCCTTCCATGAAGGAGCAGCCCAAAAGGGTCCACATACACTGGGTTGAGCTCCTTACTGCAGCTCCTGGCACCAATATGTGAAGGCAGACAGCACCAGCTTCTTTCCTTTCCTTCTCTCCGTTTCTCATATGGGTTTTTCTAAGCCACATGCCTTGGGCTTCCTGGGCCAGCACAGCCCATAGTGTCAGCTAACACCATTGAAGGGCCATACTAGGACAGCCTGGACATGCTACTCACAGCAAGTTAGAGCTGCTGCTCATGCCTGTGTCCTCAGCAGACTAGTTTCTTCATGTACCTTGTGTTTCTTTAAGTCTTCTCCATAATCTGAGGTACAGCATCAACACAGCAGTTACAGCTACTCTTTCTAAATGGTCATCTGACTCACACTCTTTGCCAGGAATATGCATATACAATATGTATCATATACGTATATATATTATTCCTGAGGTCACGCTTTCCCTGAGGTCTGTTGCTGCACTGTGGTTCTTTCTCACCAGCCTCTGTAGCAAACACGGGCAGGGATTAATGAGTTCCCCAGGACAGATGGATTACTTTTGATAGATATCTGTCGCCAAAAGAGAGAAAGCTGATCTATTGCTCTTCTCTGGAAAGGACCAAGGAGTAAAACCACAACAAAAACCATTCACGGGGGTTTTTTGTCTGAATTTTTCTCTCTCTGACTGCCTTGGTCTATAGGAGCAGCTCTGCCTGCAAGCAGACCAAGATAACCTCCTTCCCCAACACAAAGCCTTGATTCATGCTATTGAAAAATACAGGCGGTTGTTGTTGTTACTGCATTCCACTGATATTATCATTTGGCACCTTGTTTGTGCCTGCTGAAGAGAAAAGGCAAACTCCACCACCTTATGGGAGCCCCCGTGCTCTTCCAAGTTCTCTTTGACATTGCTTTGTTTTCCTCCCCCTCATTTTCCCCAGGAGATATCAGTCTGTGTTATTACAGATTCACCACATCTATCTTATTTTCATTTCAGTATCTCTGTCCTTTTTAAAGATCCTTTACAAATATTATTCGCACCATCTTGTAACAGCTTTCAATTCAGAGCAGTAACGTGACTTCTTAATGAAATTTGTGCACCTATCTGTTCTTGGATAATATTTATAATGAGCCCCAAATGGCTACCAAGAGAAAGAGTGAACACTCTGAAAAGAAGAGAAGCAGCAAAAATAAAAGATGAAAAGCAAAATTGTGAGCAATAATTGTACTGCTCTGTTCACACAATTAAGAAGTATATCAGAGGAAAACAGTTAAATTAGCTTACTAAGTGCTTATAGGAGTTCTAAAGCTCTGCTGTCAGTTCAATTAAAAAAATACCCTAACAACAGCACACTGACTCTAAAGCAGATGACATTCTCCAGCAGCCTGAGATGGTCTCTGTGGTACTGACAGCCTCCTTTTCTCCCTGTCCTTTTGAGCAATATAGCCTACCCAGGATGATTTCAGACTGTCAGGGCTCAAACACAGCTGTTCCTTTTCTGGAAACCAAACAGCCCAGCCTTCCACTTTCTATGGCAACAACAGTGAGCCCTTCGCAATCTGACCTGCCGAGGAAAACCTGCTGTTAATTAAATGTTAATTGCCATAATGCAGTCTGCATTATGTGGAAAAATGCAAGTTATTTTAACCTGTATTTTAAAGAAAACATCTGAGGCTTAAACTGCCAGGCAGAGGCACCTTATAGATTGACAGATATATATTGCTCTCATCCCTTTGGTGTTAGAAGAGACTCCTATGAGTTTAATAGACATGTTGTTCTATTATTTTGCAGACTTTCAGGTAGCAACTGTTTCAGACAATGTAATTTTATTTCTGTGAAAACCACAAAGGCAGAATTAATAGCCAATTTTAAATGATATTAAGATGCATTGGTATTTTTTTATTACATTAATTGCTTAGTTGTATTTTAAAATACATCAGAAGCTGGGTCCTTTCTGATTTCAGCAGGCAGAGTGTATGATTTGATTGAAGGATCTTGACTCCTAGATAGACACAAACACATTTATGCTGGCCCCTCTGCAGCAGGCAGATGCTTGTGCAACCATCCTCAGAGGGACTGTGCCATATGTGAATCACTGCCAGGACCCCCAAGGAAACAGAATTGCCCACTTTCCAACTCCAAGGGCTTCTCTAGAGCAACCTGCCTCCCTCCTGCAACCTGCTGCTTTAAACAACTCACCTTCTCTTAAAATGCTTGGCAGCTGGGTGAACAGACCTCAACACTGCAGCAGTTTTTCTGCCAGCTTGGCCCCGGCTCTGCAGAGACCTTCCACCCCTGAGACTGGGGTGCTGGGGAAGGGAGGAACTAGAAAGCACAGAGCCCTGTTTGGAGTGACACAGGAACAACCTCTCGCTAGCTGCTTGCCCTGGCCAAAATTCAATTAAATGGCTGACAGAATCTCAGCTCTATTAAACAGCATCTAGACCTGGGACGTAAGTGACAGGTCGCTTCAGCCCCCACGCCGTCCCCACTTGCAGGGCAGGCATGACTGCTTGGGTCTCCACAGGAGGAAGCCAAGACCCACCAAGAGCCATGGGCACAGGGGTGGGAAGGGTTCCTAGCTGGGGCTTGCTGAGTTTATTAAGCTGCTTTTCCTCCAGACTGAGTTTATTATTGTATTTTACCTTACATAGACTGCTGTGAATGCTGTGATGGTCTGTGCAGGGCGTTGCAGGTGGTGTGACCACAGAGTGCTTTGGAGATGTTACAGTTTGGTAAAGGAGCTGTTTTCCCTGTGTTTGCCATGTGTTCTTTTTTTGTCCTAATGCCAGCCATGGTGATACCTGAAACTATTTTCTGAGATTTCAGTGAGGACTGGCTTGAACTGAACTGTAACTTTTCTTCTACTCTTTACAGAAATGCCAGCACACACACACAAAAGATTTTGGTTCATTCCCATTTACGTTTGGTTCATTCGAGAAGCAGCGTGGATGAAAAAAGGTACCCCACAGTGGATGCTTGTGTAAAATCACTGATCATGTAACTATGTTGCCCAAACCGTCTTTTGGAAAGAGTATTTTGGGCAGGGGTGTAAAAGACAGAGCTGACAGCACCAACCACAAATGTCTAATTCTCTCTCCTTTCCTTTTTTACTTATCTGTAATTTGCAAAGGCAAAATATCAAAGCTGAGTAACAGTAATGAAGGGTCAACTTCTCTGCTAGTGTAAATGGGTGTAACACACCAAAGCGGATGAAGTTCCACTGGTTCACGCTGGCAGCAAACACCACTTAAAACAAGCTGCATCCATTCTGCAGTGGTCTCACAGGGATGTGGGAATACTGCTTCTGTGATTTGATGCAAAACTATTTATAGCCTCAGCATTTAACCCCTAGAGAGAAAGCTACCAAAGGCAAGAAGCCGGTGGAGGTGAGTGCTGTCAGGGAAGCACCAGCACTGCTAGCGCAGCCCAGGGTCACGTCTAAAAGCAGAGCCCACATCTGTGGTCACGTTGATTTCTCAGAGACCTGCCACTCTCCCTACCACATCTGGATTTGATCCCCAATGTATACAAAGCTGGGGAGTGTCTCAGTGGTTTTAGAGTGTTATGTGCATTATTTTTCTCATCTTAAAGCTGTCCATGTAGAGAAAAATACGGGACTTCAGTAACAGTTACCAGCATGATTTGCTTTTATTACCTTTCTGTTCGAGACCCTTGTTTCCCCTTGTAGCATGTCAAATTGCCCCCAAAACCACATTATACAGCCGAGAAATGTCGTTCACACTTCACTGGCTATTGATTTACTTTATTTATTGGCACAAAATCAGCCTGAGATAAACATTTTGTCCCCCATTTCCACTATTGTAAGCGATATAGTTCACTGCGAGATAGGCAAACCCCAATGTGCTGGGTCACAATTCGACATGGCTTTCTAATCAATGTGTGAAAAATTACCTAATGAATAATGGGTTGCACATTTCCACAAACAAATTAACCAGGGTGAGACTGAAACTAATGATTATATTTATCTAATGTAATTTCACATCTGTTACTAGAGCTAGTAATTTTTTTTTCTTCTTTCCATGGCGTCCTCAGAATTACAACCCAGCTTTTGAGAGACAGACATTTTACATCCGTTTAAACAGATAATGTTCAGATTTATTAGATACATACTTCTAAAACCACAAGAGTTTGTTATTATTTTGCAGTAGTTTGTGGGGGTTGAACTGCCTTTTGAAACGTGGTGTGATTTTCACCCCGGAGCCAGGGTGCTCAGACTCATAACACCTCCTGTACAAGGAACAACAAAAGTGATTTTTTTCCCAATACACCAGCCAGTTGAGATACACCCTGATAATTTTCACTGGAGTTAGGCTAACATTATTTGCAGATGAAAAAGCATGACAGTGGGAAGGAACCTCATGGGCTCGGTCTTTATCTCCTTCTTACAGGAGATTTGCATCTTCCTGGTAAAATGATCAGTTTTGTAAAACAAATATTCCCAGAGTCTAACCGCCAACTCCACATGGGTTCAGCAAGCACCAGGGGCCTGATGCAGCAGTTGCTTCTCAGAATGGGGAAAGCAATTGGCTCTTGGGGTTTGCTTTCCACTGGCTGTTTTTATTCTCCAGGCATATAAAAATCTTTTGCTTGGACTGTTGAGAGTGCCTTGGGCACCCTCCCTGGCTTCCAAAATACGAGGCATTAACATGTCTGTCTCTGTCTCTCTCCTAAGAGAAGCATTATAAAGAAGGGCTTGTAAGACGGGCCACCAGGGAAGGAGAAAGAGGACAACGCTGGGGTTTCCTCCCCGTGAAGCTGACTCACCTCCGTCTCCATGGGGGATGTAGAGCCTCCCTTGCTGCAGATACCTTCCTTTGCTGCTGGGGGCTGTATCTGCTCTGTCACATCGGGCAGCTTGCAGTTGTCTTTAAAGATGCTGCAACAAAAACAAAAGTCTCCAAATGATGTCACTACTTGAATCAACATTATTAAACAATTTCACAACCTGTGTCAGTCGTGGTGGCAGCTTTCATAAGGATTTATTATCCAGAGAGACAAGAGAGGGGGCTGAGAGTGCGCAGAGATTTGAAAGTCATTGTACCGAGAGTTTAATTATTGTATTTTTCACTGAAGTTGAAAGTATTGAGGAAAATCTAGCCAATTTCATATTGCCTCATTTGATTAAAGAAGTTGTATGATTGTTCAGAATGTGTAATTGCCATTCAACACAGCTGAACTGAAAAAAAGCTTTTTGACTCCACATCCTTAATATTTGGTGATATTTAGTAGACTCGCTGGATTAGCCAAACAAAACTTAGAAAATGACACCAGCTTTACTCTGAAGACATTCTGATAATTGATTTGGCTGAAATTTTTGAGTAACTCAATGTGTATTTCTGTTTGGGTTTGTGGTGGGGGGTGTTATTTTTTAGTAGTATACATTATTCTAATCAACATTAGAAAAAAGTCATCTATTCAGCCATGTCAGGTATGGGACAACATGTAACTTCATGGGTGGATTTTCAAACCACAGGATATAAAGCTTGACACAGTGTCATGTTTATTACACGGAGAAAGACATGCAGACATCCTGCAGATGTGTGCCTTATAAGCCTACAGTACCAGTTTGAATTTGGCTTCTTTACTGAGAAAAGAGACTCTAAATGTGTACTACTACAAATGTATTTTTTTTACTGCAGATAGCCCTCATTCCCTCCAGTGCTGGTTCCAGAAATAGACGACCTTGTTCTGCCCAGAAGCTTGTGGAATAGCTGAGGAACATTCTGTCTGGGTCAGTCTTTGTTTGGTTACAAAGCAGACCTCTGCATCTCTTGCTTTGGAGACTTCTTGTTCCACCGATTGCAGAAGAGGTTGTCCATGTACTACTAGCACATTACCTAATGAATAGTGGGTTGCACATTTCCACAGATTAACCACAGAAACAGACGCTCGCAAGTGTCCCCAGCCTGGCAATAGTTGAGCTGGTCCCTTCTATGGTGGCATCTTCTGTTGTAGCTTGTTAACCCTCACCTGTGCAGTGAAGGACCCTGGTGTAACACCCAAAGAGGAGTGTTTCCAATCTCCAGAGTGTGAACAGGCTGGGCTAACACACAATGCATCCATTTCAGCTGCAGTCAGCACATGGAGATTGAGGTACATGCTACTGGGGGAGGCAGGGAGGTGTCAGTGCCAGGCCCATCCTTCTGCGCCGGAGCAGCTGAGCAGTGTGGCAGCCACTGCCTGGTTCAGGGATAACTTCAGTGTTCTGGGGCACATGAAATGGAAGTTGAGAAACAGCATGAAAATAGTGGGCAACATCGTCAAGATGAGCTCTCATGCAGCCACACTGCCCTGAACATTTGATTACCTGAATGTACCATTCTTCCTAAAACACCTTTACTTCCCTACCCTGAGCGTGATGGCTGTAGCATATCCTGGGCTGCCACAGCCTGCAGAGGCCACACAGCAGGAGGGCTTTGACACGGCACTCCAAACCTAGTCTGTTTCTTAACTCCTAGGACCACCTTGACAAGGACAAAGCAACTGTAAGCAGCCATAGGTAGAGTTCTTTGGGGATTGAGCTCAGGGAAACATTTGATGGTTGCTGATAACAAGCACTTCATTCAACATACTCCCTCAGCGATTTTTGCTCCTCCTTTGTCTACTGCATTAGATTCAGTTAAAACCTCTTGTCCTGAGTCAGGCTGCTCAGTCCTGGACATATAACTCAACAAAAGCAATTCCTGGTTTTATAATAATTCACTGATCACTGCACAGACATTTGTTGCTGGAGAAAGTACTGAACTTAGTTGACCAAAAGATGCAAAGGATGTTGATGAAAGCAGTGCAGAGCTGTCCAGAGGGACTTGGAGCACCTATAATGAAAGCATACGTGGCAAGATAAACCAAGCATCAGCTTTTCTAACAAATGCGGTCTGAGTGTTTCAGCCTGAATCCAGAAGTAGGTCACACAAGAGAGGCATGTTGTGACTTCAGTCTCCGTGCCTTTTCCAGGTAACCAGGCTGCACCATTTGCGTTTCTCATTTTCCCTCTGGTAGAAATTTCTCACTGCAGGTTTTGACAATTTTCAAATAATGTCGTGGAGAGTGTGACAACATGAAATGAGAGTAGAGCACAATGATGCAGTAAATAGTTACATTATTAGAAAGGCAGATGCTGGCATTGAAGCGGGGTTGTTGGCCTAAAAAAAATAGATTAGGAGGAAGAAAATCGAAAAAAATCTGTGAGGTATCTGAAGCAGTTGATAGCATAATAACATTCATATGCAAGCAAGGGTTTTCTGTGGCAATGGGAATCAGCTCACATGCTAATATGACCAGTAAATAAACCATAGAAAGATTCTGGAATTGATATTATTACTCACCAAATACAACTCCAGGCCAATGAATCATGTCTGGGAATGCATTTTGGACTTCAGCCGCTGGCACTGGATCCCAGTGTGCAAGACAAAGTCCTGCAGTGGCACCCAACTCACACCCAGCCATCTACAGACAACCTAAATTTAGCATAAACCTGGTGCTTCGTATTTGCTCTTGGATTATTCTTGGCGGTATTTAGAGTGCTCAGAGATATGCCCTGAGTGAACACAGGGACACTGGTGAAATTCAGGACATTTGAACATGCTAATGGTACCTAAACTGAAGTCAGCAAGGAGTGATTTGGAGCAAGGCTCCTGCAGCCTGGTCCTTCACTTAGGCAACTGAGAGGAATGGGGTCTCCTCACCCTTCTGTGAAAGCCTGTTACCCATCTCTTGTTGCCTATCATCTTCTCCCCAAAAGACTATAAACTGCAGTCTGAATTCAGCCCATATCTGAGGATTTTTTATGTGTCTCCAGGGTCAAGTGACCCACGCAACAACCTGAGAACCTAATGTTCAAAGAACCTGGGAACCAACAACTCCAAGGCTTGAAGAGGTTCAGATCCCACTACCTTGAAAATCACCCCCAACCACATTGATGCAGAGACCCAAACCAATTGGGAATGTGTGAAAGTGCAAACCCACCTTTAGCAAAGCAGGAGTGCTGCTATAATCTTTGGTAAAGCCACTGTAAGAGCCACTTGTTCTCTAGGATAATGCTGTAAAGCAAAGCAGTCAAAGAGCAATTCAGCACCTCAGGAACACTCTAGCTGTCACCAAATCAGCTCTCTGTGCTTAAATGCAGAGCATTATAGGTCTCTACAATGTGCCGTATTGTGGACATTTCTCCACAGGAATGCAAAACTGAGAGAAATTTTCATCCGTTTCTTCCTTGTACAAGGCAGGGCAGACTCAGAAGTATGCAGAGGCATCTTGTGCAGGTAATCCCAAGACAATGTCAGTCTCTCAAAAGCTGTGCAAGTGATGGCCTGCCCCATGCACAGCTACTCTGGCCAGTGCAGCTCAACTGGATTGCAAGTGGGATTCCGACTGACTTTGCCAGTCAAGCTCCTTCCCTCGGAGCCTCTCAAGAAACTTGTGCTGAGGCAAACAGGACACATTTGGGATTATCCACTGCTGCACAGACTCTGATGCAAGACAGGACCAATTAAAACTGCCCTGAGTATGTAGAATGAGGAAGGCTTTTGCTGATGCGCCGAGTGCCAGCTCATTTGAATGTTTTCTACCAGTTTGGAAATGAGAAGACCTAGATGAAAGCTAGATGTATCAACATCATTTCATGGAGGTTGCCCAATGGAGTGGCACAGAGAATGATGACTGAAGGTGAGGACAAAAGGCACAGGTAGGAATGGTGCACTAAACCTTTTTTCATCTGGTGTGATTCACAGAGGTGTCAAGAGTGTGTGATGTGTCAAAATCCTAAAGGCAAGAGTGAAAGCAGAAGTAAGCAGGTAGATAATCTTTTATGTAGAGGATCCCAAACTGCTTTACTCATAAATTCACTCTGAAAGCTAGTGGTAAAATATAAGGCACAAGACAAGCTTTAAAGATGAGATGATAAGACTTCATGAGTTGGTAGAAAAGGCACATCTAGAATGACTGGACAACTGCAGCATCAAAGGTGGCTAGGACCAGAGCAGTGCAGTTAATGAAAATAAGAGATTTGTGTATTGGTAGAGACTTCGGACAGAACAAATTGGGAGGACATTATTTGATAAAGAAGAAATTTCTGAACTTGTTGTGGAGTTTGATAAGAATCTAGTGAAGGTAACAAGAGGATTAAAATTGATAGTACTTGGCAGCCTACATTACTTTGAAGAAGAGACTTAGGTACCAAGACACTTAGATGCTTTTCAAAAAAATACCTGCAACACTGGATGCTTTCATTTAGCAAGTAATGGTGTAACCAGCTGTTGTCGAAGTTACAACATAAGGAAGGATGTATATGGAAGGCATCAACAAGTGACAGGCTGGCTTTATGTTTTGGGTGTAATTGATTAACTATAACATCCATGGATGAAATCTACAGATTTACATCCTACTGGAGAGGCTAGAAGAGGAGGGGATAACGAATGAAGGACTATTAAAGCAGTTTATTGTAGACAGGCAAGAATTACCTCCAACAGAAATGAGAAATGTCTGACTTAAGTGAGGATACAAACCACATGACAAGTGGGCCAGAGGCAGCAGCTTCTTTTGATACAAAGGCCAGAGCAATCAACTAATAACATAGGATCCCACACCCTTTAGGAAGCATCACTGTTGCAGCTGTCTCTACTTCGATGGGGTCCCTTGCAGCCCAGCAGGATTCCCCAGCCCCGTGGGGATTGGTCCACTCACAGTCTGGGCAAACGTGAGCTTAAAATTGCACAGGAGTTAAAGCAGAAAGGGTAAAGTGACAGTAATATAAAATATAGTAGAATTATCTTCAAGTATTTCTTATAGTAATCAAAATTTCAAGAATAAAGTATGAGTCATTTATCTGCTATGGAGACCTGAAGATAAGAACACAAGCTGACAATGAATACAGCTGTGGGTGTTAATTACTGCTTATAATAGACACAAAGATTAGAGCCACCAACTGTACCAAGTGTAATTCTTTATTTAGTAACTTAATATTCTTCTCTGTTCATCTCAATGCATTTTTATATGTCTGACCTTCTGTAGACTTCTCATTTTGTTCTCCAGTTGAAAGAGCAAAGCTGGTTAATTTCTGGTGACATTTTGTGGCTGTGTAGCTGCTGAAATATCTTTTTACACTCAGTTTTGTTTATAAATCTGAATTGAGTGAATATCTGCCTGCAACACAAGCCTGTAAGGCAGGTGACATTGCTGAAATGAGAGTCCCCTCCCTCCCAGGGACTCCCTGAGCATGCCCTGGCATTGGAGGCCCAGTGGACACCAAAGAGCACTGTATAATGGCTATGGTCATGGCAAAGAACAGTTAGACCACGCTATGCCTCCTTCAAATTTCGTGTCTTCTACTCACCCAGAGTATCACTGACTTACATTGAATGTGACTGTGGCACAACCACATCCTCTGGATACAAAAAAAAATGGGGACCTTTATTTTTTTATATCACAGTTTTGCCCAGACTGTGATATAAGGCAGGAAGCTCAGCATCACAGCCCTCCAGTACATAGGAATTTAATTACAAAGTAACGTTTATGCCTTCACACAGGGGCTGGTGCTTCCTTTTAATTATTAGATATGAAAAATAGCGGTGAGTGCTCATAGTCATTCTGAAATGCTCTTCAAAAAGTTAGCAAAAAAATAAACCTTAAAAGCTTGTAAAGAAACCACAGGGAATCATAGCTGCCACTTAAATTATATTAAAGGGCAATAAATTGAAACCAGTAAAAAAGAAATGTGTCCTTACAGGGTGCATCGTCAGCTTATGAAATTCACTGTAGCAGGAGGTCAGTGAAAGAAAGTCCATAGTTTGTTTTTTTCTGAAGTACTTTTTGGATCACTACCATGATGCTTCCAATGCTGCGAGAAAAGGCTAATCAAACTTCATACTCCAAGGCACAAACTATGTATGGGGGTCAGGAGAGAACATCACCCTCACAGGCAGTGTATTAAGCATATTCTGCATTTTCCCTCTCGACCTTCGAAGGAGGGTAAGGATCTCTGCAGAATGGTTGTGTAACCTCCAGTGGAAAATCCTGCACAAACACCTCTAGATTCCTTCCTCCCAGGGAGCAATTCTCCTCTGGCAGATTTCAAAGCTCATAAAAACATAATTTTAGCTCTGAAAAATGTATTTAAGCATAAGCGTTGATGAACAATGCAATGTAAAGGTGAAGCAGAGCTCTCAAACCTCAAAGACAGTCTCAGGAGAAGCTGAAGCAGGCACAATTTATTGGCAAATAAGAAAGGCAACTTCCCACCCATACCATTGTACATCCCAGGTGGAAGACAAAGATGCGCACAAGCCTTGGCTGTGAGGAATGTGAAAACAGAGACACCCTCCTGCCATTTTTCCCCTGAGGAGTAGAAGTAAATCTCACAGAGGACTTTATGTGACTACTAATGTGGCCCCTAAAGTACTACTCAAAGAAAAGGATGATGGTTGATGAGAGTCCCCTACCACATCCCGAGCACAATAAGCCCCTCCGACTCTTGATGCTATTTTTATTGTGGTGAAATGAAAGATTAAAACCATGCTGTCCCTAGTCCCCTGTTCCACCACCACCACCGCTGTTTTCCTCTCCAGGAGGCTGCATCTCCACCAGGGGTGATGATTGGTCCATGGTGTTTAAAAGGACCTGTGGATCCTATGTCTTTTGGGGCAAATTCTGCTTCTCTGAGTTTAGACGTGGCTGTCAGCTGTCTTGCCCAGAGATTTTGGGTACATTACATGTTCATGAAGTCAAACTGGCTCCCAGACACTGGCTCTTACCTGTGGCTAGATGAGCCAACATGGTACAAGCTGTGGTCAGACATTTGAATGTGGTCCATACGTGGTCCTCTTATTTCTTTCAGAAAAGGTAGTTTACAGAATGGGTTAAAGTTTTCTGGCAGAATAATTCTGATTATCAGTCCCACAGACCTTCACCCATGCATCTGCTGAACTCACAGTCAGGTCAGCATGGGCTTTAAAGGCTGCAAGATCAAGGCCTTTGCTCCTTTGTCTCTTTTGACCAAGCTGTAACTCTATTACGATGATCAAATAGTTGAGATAGATCTGTGACATTACAGGATGCTAATTTCCAAGGATTGTTCTTCCTTTGCCTTTTGTGGCATTTAGATTTTTCCTATGTTTATAGCACACATGAGGAAAAAATGAAAATTCCTTTGTTTTCCTTTTCATCTCTACACTGAAAGGCTAAACAGGCCATGCTTCCCAGACCAACCGCTCTGAGCTCAGCCTTAATGGCAGGCAGGTGGTTGCCTCCGTGTCAGAGCTTGCTTTAAAAAAAAGGGGATCTTAATTCCAACATTGGAAATGAAGAGGAGTTTGCTATTAGCTCTCACATTAATAATTTAGAAAATACATGCCCAATCACTTGTGTTCTCTCAGTTCTCTCTGAACACAGCTGCAAACTGCATTAGGTATTAGGGTGAATGGATATATTTCAGATGAGATATTTGTACTGAATTATTAGAGTAGTCTGTATTACAAAATTACTAATAAACATTGCTTCTGGCTCAATTTAGCCTGAACTCAGTGAACCTAGCCAGTGGTGAGAAATCAAAAACTCCAAAATACCCGATGAATGAATCTAACTAATCAAGAAGCCCTGCAGGAAGTAGATGCCAGGATTAATGAGCCAGTGGTTTCACCATGCCATGCTGTTATTTCTTCACATAAATGCCCTCAGATGAGATTACCTTTGTCATGAAAAGGAGAAAAGGAAGGTTACATACTTTCAACTGACAGGTTAACTGCCATACCTCCATTACTGCAAGATACATTTTCATGTGCAGGGATTTTTATTCTGAAAAATGAAAATTTAAAGACCACAACACAAATTAAACCACATTTTCATTTCTAAGAGCAGGGTTCATTGCTGCTAGTACAATAATATAATCCATGCTGCAATGTTATCTGATCCCTTGCCTTGCACAAACTTTCTTCCAATGTTAGTGATGCTCAGTGAATGCAATCTCCAGAAGCAGTTAAGAGCAGATTCTGCCTTCCACAGGGATTTGAGGGGAGGAAGACAGGAGAGGGAGAGTGTCAAAGCATTTCATCAAGAGAGCAAATGAAAGGTTCAGTGACATTATTGTTATGTATATTCCTTAGACATTAGGGGTGATGTTGTGTTTAGAGGAAAGTAAAGCTGCGTAGATACGTGCTGGTGTGGAAATGAATCCATATATACAAACATAAATCTCAGTCTACTTACATGCTAGGTGGAATTGCTCAAAGCTAAAATGCACCTTAAGGCAAGCAAATAAGCCCAGCTGTAACAACCTTAGTGCCTGGTGTTAGCTACTTAGTAATAAGTTAATTGTTGTTTGGCATAAATGTTTCCCCTCGATATATATGGAATTCGCCCATTTACTTTGGCCACTTTGCATGAACAAAGCAAAGCTGTTCATGTTGCTAGGTAGAACTGGTCAGTGCTGTTTAATTTTTATCTTTGCAATATCAGTGTGGGTGAGATTTTGTAACAAAATAATCCACAGACAACCTGTAACATGTGTTAGTGAAACCTGCAGTCCTCTTCCTTTCATCCATGTTAAATACATAAGAGCATCTGCTTAGATGTTTCAGGTTGCAAAACTTCAGCTGGTGCTAAGGGTACATATAATTTCAAAAATCTCCAGGACTCAGAACACAAAGATCTATTGCCATGGAAACAAATGTCGCATCAAAGTTGGGTAGGATCAAAAAGCTTTGCTCATAAGCAGCACAACAGTTGCATTAGAATATGGAGGAAATGATGGATGTTTTAGGAGCGAGCATTACGCTGAAGGACCTTTGTAAGGCCCGTTCCATAGGGCTGCGGTGTTCGGTGTCAAGAGTTGGATCTTACAGGTTGCCTCTCAATCCCCTGCCCCCAGCCAGAGAGAGCATTTTTCTCTACCATTAAAAAGCACATATTTTTTAAAGACCTTCTATACTGCACTTTACAACATCCCTACATCATAAAGCTGTCTTACTTATAGCAATATAAAGCAGCTGTAAAAATTACATGCTTGTAAACAACCTTCCATACATTTGGAAGGAGTGAGATTTGCACTCCTCTGATGTAAGTGGAGACCTGTTTGTCTTCCCAGTGTGCCACAGCATGGGGAAGGGACTGCTGTGGGATTGGGAAGGCCAAGGGACATCCTGGATGGGCCACCACTCCCCTTGGCCCACAGAGGGGCACTGCTGGGGGATAGAGGAGAGGGGGTTACTCTGACCAGCCTTGCTCCGTAGGCACCCTGTGCAGCCACATCTTTGATGGCTGATCTAAACTGATCACAAACTTCAGACTCAGAGCTAAGCCTGGGTGCAGAGGGGCAACGGCATGGCCCCAGGCCAGGCTGGGGAGAAAAGGGAGGGCTGGAAGGAGGGACAGGGCATGGTGACTTCTTAGCCCAGGCATTTACCTGGTAAGGTATGGCTTATGGTATGGGACCTGTCTTGCCTGGCTTGGCCCACCTCAGGGTGAGCATCCTGGGCTGTTTCAGCACCTGCATGAACAGGCTCCTACAGAAGGGGCGCAGGGCGGCTTCCTCAGGTGACCCCCAGCGGACCCACTCACAGCCTGGATTGCCAATAATTTATTCTGCTTTTATTTCTCTTTTAAATTAAATATGCATATGTAATATGCACTTTGGAGCGGGCAAGGACCCTTCAGCGGGTGCCTATGGAGCCGGGCACTCTCAGGTGTGTAATTAAGAGGTGTGTAATTGATGTACAAGGAGAAGAGATCTTAGTGCATTGCGTTAAAAAAGGAAAGGGCGGGGAAGGGAAGAGAAGGAAAAAAGAAACTCAAGCTGGGCTGCGCGACACTTGCCGAAGTCCTGCACCTACTTTTCCCGCGCGTTAAAGTTTGCACGGGAGCAAACGCACGGTTTTCCCGTCGGTGGGATTTGCGCTGCTAGCAGCCGTGCGCTCCGCTCCGAACAGGCAGAGAGGTCTGCGGCGAACCGGCCCTCCACACCCGCTCCCGCTGCAAGCCCGGCCCGCACCAGCCCGCACCGGTCTCTCGCCGCCCCACTCCCCCTCGCCCCCGCCCCCGCCCCACCCCTACCCCCCCGCCGAGTTTCTCCCGACTTACAGTTAAAAGGCAAATCACACAGAAAGATTAACAAAAGTTTATTTATCATGAAGTATTAAAATTGTGATAAATGAAAGGCAAAATTCAAGCAAGCAAAACTATCCCCAAACTTGTGACAAAGGACTCGGTGAATCCCCACAGAAGGAAGTCCTGTCGTTTTTTTTTTTTTTGTTTTTTTTGCCTGCGATTCAAGACACCTCTCATATCTCACACGCCACATCAAAATCCATAATTATTCATATCACATACTGAAAATGATATTATTTATCCATTCACATTAACTTGATATAAACGTGTCCGGAAAAGTCAAGTAATATATTTTATATTAGCTCAAACATTTATTAAGAAACCCAAAATTCAATAAATAAGCACAGACAATAAGTTAAAACATATCACGAATCGACCAGTATGTTAACAAGAATGCTTTATCTACACAAAACATCCTATTACACATCGTTTGTTCATTCCTCCAGCGGCCCTGCCCTGCGGCGGGGTGACCGGCACATGCAGGCGGGCGGGCCGCGGGGCCGGGCCGGGCCGGGCCGGGCCGGGCCGGGCGGGGCGGGGGCGGCGGCGGCGCCTCCGTCGGCGGCAGCGGAAGATGCAGGAGGGACAATAGCAGCAGGAACGTAAATAAATGCGTAAATTAAGGTGGGGCGGATCGGCAACTCAACTGTCACGAAATCAAAGATCCGAAAAAGGGAAGTGCTTTTGCTTCGGGGTTGGGTTTTTTTTTTCCTTTTTTTTTTTTTTCCCCCGTGTGTTTTACTGTTACGAAAAGAAACTTTTTCATTTCTTTTTTCCCCCCTATCTCCTTTGCTCTTTCTCGCATATAAATGCTTTACCAAAATGGATTTGATTCTCTCGGGGGTCTCAGTGGCGCTCCGCGGGCCCGCCCAACCGCCCCCCGACGGCGCCCTCGCAGCGGAGGGGGCCGGCGGCAGATCGCTGCTCTTAAATAAACCGTAAAAATTAAGGAAACAAAACCATGACTAATTTCTTTGCGGTGCCGGCCGGGTGCCGGCGGGGGAAGGAGGCAGGGCCGGGCGCGGGTGGCCCCGGGTCCTTCCGCCGCCGGGGAGCAGCGGCCGCCAGCCAGGCCGGGCCGCGGGGGACTGGGGGGATGCGCGGGGGCGGGGGGGGGGGCGGGGGTGGTGGTGGGGGGGGGTATTTCTCGGCCCACAAACCAGTCCGTTGGCGTCTGATTTCAGATCCTGAGTCGGCTCCCTGGTAAGTCAGGTGGGGGAAGGCGGGGGACCGGGGCGGGCCGGGGCGGGCGGGCGAGGCGGGGGCGCGGGGCGATGCGGCGGCGGCAGCGGCGGCGGCGTTGGCGCGGGGCGCGGCGTCGGCCATTAGGTGAAGCTCATGGAAACTGTGTGCTCTAGTGCTTTGCGGCGGAGGGAGGCGATGCTGGTTCCCCGCCACACGTCGCTGCTGTCCGGGGAGCTGCAGAGCTGGGGCGAGCCCGTCACGTTGCTGGGGCCGGGCAGGGAGGCGGGCACCATGCCGGGGAAGGCGGGCTGGTAGAGGTGCGACTGCAGCCCGGCGCCGTTGGAGCCCGCCAGGCTGTTGGAGAGGCCCATGGAGTTGGGCGGCGGCCCGGCCGCCAGGCTGCACTGGGACAGGGACTGCGCCATGGCCTGCTGCCTGCCCAGCGCCGGCGGCAGCGGCAGCTGCGACACGCCCGGCATGGCGGCGGCGGCCCAGCGGGTGTCGTTGGCGTGGAAGGAGCAGAGGCTGTCGCCCATGGCGGCGGCGGCGGCGGCGGCGGCCGAGGGGAACTGCGGCAGCCCCGGTGTCGGCAGCAGCGTGCCCGGGGCGCGGAAGACGTTGGTGGTCTTCTTGCGCTTCTTCCACTTGGCCCGACGGTTCTGGAACCAGACCTGGGGCGGTGGGCAGCGACACGCACCGTTAGCCACGACCCGCCCGCGCGGCGGCTCGGTGGCATGGGGTCCGTCACCCCCGCCTGGCTGCCTGCCCCCCTCCCGAGGCCCGCCCCCCGGCCGTGGTCGCCTGTCACACCCGCGGACCCACGCGCGTCCCCATCACGGGGTAGCGAAACTGCTGCAACTTTTAATAACGGAACTGCTGGCAGTGCCCGTCCCGGGACTGAGCCGCCTGCAGCCTCCATCCCTCGGGAGGCGGCTCCTGGAGAGGAGCCGGGCCTCCACCCGAAAAAAAATACAGTAACACGCACACAAAAAAAAAAAAGAAAAAAAGACTGGCCCACGGCTGTTACTCTGGCGTGGCAGCACTCGGGAGCCGCCACCGGCGCGGGGCGCGGCGGGGCCGGGATCCGTGCTCCGACCGGCAGCCCGCCCTCCCCCCCGCCGCCCGGGTCCTGGGGCAGGAAAACCGCCCGCACTAGGGGTAAAAACAAAACAAAACAAAACAAAACAAACAAAAAAAAAACCCCGAGGTGTTAGGCGGGCGGGTGCTCGCAGTGGCGGTGGCTCGACGGGCCTGGCCGCGCCGCACGTGGAGCGGGCCCGCTGGCGCGCGCAGAGCCCCAATGTCACCGCGCACACCCGGGCCGGGGGCAGCGGCGGCCGTTAGCGGGAACGAGCAGCCGTTAGGGAGCTAAATGTTATATGAATAATCGAAAAGTCGCCTTCAGTTATGTTTTAGGGTTAATAGTTAAATTGCAGCTACAAAATCTTTTTATGTTTCATGGTTTACTGGTGGTGTAAAGAATCTCCGTCAGGTCTGATCGGCTCAGCTCATAGCTATGCTGCATATGCTTTTAAAATGTGAATGTTTCCAGTTGAAAACTAGTGCATGACAGATTAAAACGCAGGGAAAACCTGGGGGAGATTTTGAAAATGCACACATGACAACTCTAGAAATATATTAACCGCCAGCGTTTGGCAACTTTGGACTCCTTTTAAAATGCAACTAGCCCCTGAAAATTATTAATACAACAGTGAGAATCTAATGGAGGTTGGAATTTAAAAATCTACCTTGATGATGTCTGCTGTTACAGTAATATAGACATACTGTAAATGTGTTTTAAAATATATAGCCCATTTAATTCCCCAGCTATAAATGGGTTAGAGAGAAAGACGAGGAGACAATATCACTTTTGTTTTTCTTTTCCTTTTTTTTCTTTTTTTTTTTTTTTCTTTTCAGGAGCCGAAGCTTTATGAAGATCTCATTGGAATCCAGCGGATGATTAATGTGAAGATTTGGTAGGAAATCTGGAGAGCTGTATTAAAGCTCAGATCTCAGGTTCATTTCGATCAGCCAGCCGTGAACTCTGGGCCGAATTCATTACACTTTAATAGTGCTGGGAGAGGAAGAAAATGCAATTTCTCATTCCATTAGAAAACTAGAAAATACTCTCAGCTTGTCCCCTATTAAGATGTGGCAGGTGACGGGACCATTGTGGGGGACACGGTCAATGGAATTACAGCACATTATTTTTGTTCATATAAAATATTGAAAGGCAAGCCTGACTGTGCAGAAGTTATTTCACTGATTTGGTTTTTATGTAAATAAAATATTGAAAGTTAATTAATCCGTGCTAGAGACTAATGATTATGCTTATTATATTGCATTTGATCGCGTAATTTGCATGATTCTCGCATTGCTGCTTAATAAGCCATTCCAGGTTATAAATAATTCTGAAATTGGTTTCTAATAATGGCATGCTATAAAAAGAATGGTTTTATTACAGCAGCCTGAAAAGCAGAGCAATATCAGACATGGAATTGGACTCCCGTTTAAGCACCAGCCGCTTTAATAATTATTTAAATGTATCATATACATTAAATACAGATCTAAAATGAGGAAAGTGGTGATTTATCCTAGCATCTAAAACCCTTAAAAACATATACAGCTGCTATAAATTAACTATTTGGAGGATTCCTTAATCAGTGTGGAGCCCACATACTGCAAGGAATGTGTAGGCAATCTGTTAACTATAAAGAAAACTGGAAAGTACCCATTTAAGAACATAAACCAATTACTATTTAATCTAAATTTGGTCAAGGAGCAGTGATACATCGGATTGTGAAGTAAATACATTAAATAAATTATTTTGCCTCAGATTATATAATGTTAATCATTTTGAAGTGTTAATTAAGAAGGTTATGTTGATCTGATTACTTTTTAAACTACAGAACATTATTGTAAAAAATATTTAAATTGCCAGTCTATTAAACTGTTTTTATCAGCAGTCTGGAGCTATTCGCATTGGTTTAAGATTATGCCGAGGCCATTAAAACACTTTGTCTTTCTTCCTACGAATTTCTTTGATATGCTGTTAGAAAATAACTATTTCCATTTTATATTTTATATTTTACTCCATTTACCACACTCCTAATATTGAAATTGGTATCATTAACCTTTGGGAAACCCAATAAAGTTTAATAGAGCTCGTTTTCTTTTTTTTTCATGGAGTCAGTTGTCCAATTATATTTTATTTGTGAATCTAATTTCTTTCTTAATTTAAACTAATTATAGTCCTGTGTAGGCTAAGTCAAATTGTTTTACTTTTTAAAAGCAGACATGCATTTTCTGTCATATTCGAGAACAGTCAGTTTCCATTCATAAAACCCTGTATTTGGGGATTTCTTTTGACGTGTCCTTATTTAGCTAGAGGAGCCTAGGCTTGCCAAAAGGGGTTTTGAACACGGGCTGCGGTAAAGTGCGGCGACGTTCCCGGTGTGCTGTGCTGAGCGGGGATGCACAGCCCGTTCCTCGGAGGGGACTCACCTAGAAAGTCACTAAAATCGCCTTCTACACACAAAAGCCACATCAGAGCAGTCTAGCGGTTGGATCCCTCTCTCCCTTTTCCAAATTTTGTTTACATTGACTTGCCTGAATAGTTACTTATGTGCCTGTGTACAAATACATATATATATATGTCTGTGTGCATAAGTATATATATGTACTTAAGAGAACAAAGTACACCCTCGATGCTGAAGTTACTGGCTACCCGTGCCGTCCTCAGGCATTATAAAAGCCGTTATGGGGAAACTCCGGGTGCAGACAGAACTGCCTTTTACCGAAGTGCCTTTTCACGAATCTGCGTGCTCCCTCGCCCCCCACCCTGAGCCTCCCGGCGGCGGGCTCCGGGGGCTCCCCCCGTCCCACGGGCGCCCGCCACAGCACCGTGGACAGCCGCCCCGCTCCACGACCCCGCCCCGGGGCTCCGGGCAGCGCCGCCGGCAGCACCCTGGACAGCGACCGGGGCACGGGGGCGGTTCCCAGCGGTTTGTGGCTCGCCTCTCGGCGCCGAGCTACGGCAAGGGCTGCGGCTCGCCCCCCGCGGGCTGTACCCCCCCGGGCTGTACCCCCCCGGGCTGTACCCCCCCGGGCTCTTTCCTGGCCCACGTCGGGCCGTGGAAGGGGGCTTCCCTCCGCCCGCACCCCGCTCGGGACTACCGTGCTGCGGACCGATAGGGGACAAGGGGACCGCACCACTGGAACAGCTTTGCGGAAAGGAGGGCGGGGGGTGTCCGGCATCAAGGTTTCCTGACCAAACCGTTGCGTTCAGGGGCTGGTTTCCTCCCCCACTGTCGGGCTGAGGTTTGGGGGCACCCACCCACCCGCCCCGTTGTGCCTGGCCTCGCCGCCGGCCCGCCGCGCCGCCGTCGGTGCGACCGGAGAAGGGGCCGGCGGACGCGGAGCTGGCGGGCTCTGCGCGGGGGCCGCTGTTCATACCTGCACCCGGGACTCGGTGAGGCCGATGCGCAGGGCCAGCTCTTCCCGCATGAAGATGTCCGGGTAGTGGGTCTTGGCGAAGCTCCTCTCCAGCTCGTTGAGCTGCGCCGGCGTGAACCGGGTGCGGTGCCGCTTCTGCTTCTGCTGCCCCTGCTGCTGCCCAGCCTGACTGGGGTTCTGGCCGCCCTGCTGGCCTTGCTGCTTGTCGGGGTCTTTGGCGCTGACGGCTAAGGAGCTGGGGTTGGATCCCACGGTGGTGATGTCCTCCCCCGGCAGCAGGGTGGTCCCTTCCACCGTGTCCGAGTTGGGAGCCATGTCTCCCGGGTGTCCCCCCGGATCCGAGCCCCCTACGCCCAGCCGACACTTCACCGCCTCCCGGTGTCCCAGCAGCTCGGCCGCATCTTTCATCCCTGCGGAAGCAAAGGAGCCGTGGTCACTCCCCTGCAGCCGGGCATGTATCCATCAGAGCCGCTTTCCAGCGCACTGAGCCGGCGAGAGGCATCCAGCCACCGCCACCGACTCCGCTCCGCCACCCCCCGCCGCCCCCCGCCCGCCCGCCAGCCCCGCAGCCCAGCTCGGCTCTGCGACGCGCAGAGCCCCCGGCCCGGCGCAAGCCGGGTGGGGAAGAGAAAACTTTACGGCAGCTCCTCTTCCTGCTTAAATAACCAGCTCCCTGCCGGGCCTCCTCTTGCGAGACCAAGGGAGGGGAAGGGGAAGGAGGGGGGCAAGCTTTGCCGGGTTCAGCTTGGGTTTTCCAGCGGGGCTGGTGAAAGAAAGAGACGGAGAGAACGAAATGACACTCGAGCCGCCCTGCTGCCGGGAGTGTTACTTCCCCGACAGATGTGCGGGGCCCGCAGTCACCCTGGCCGATCTTTCCCCTCTCCTCCCTCCGCTCCTCTAAACAGACTCATGAATAACCATAAATAGGTAGATATAGATATTTCTCTTTTTTAAAAAAAGGAAAGGAAGGTGAGAGGAAAGAGAGCAGGTGAGCAGGGAAAGGCCACTCAGAACTCTTCCGTAAATACTGTCGAGCTCATCTGTCCTAAAATAATCATCATCATCATCATCACAGTAACAAGGTGTAGGTATGTGTATAAAAACAGGGAGAGAGAAATTAAATGATCCACAACTCGCTGTAGATCTACATACTCCGTAGGTCTCCTTCTCTGTCTCTTTTTTTTTCCCCCGTAATGTTAAATCAAATTAAACTTTAATACAGTACAATTACTTTTAAAGGAATTAGCCCATTTAGATCGCATTAAGGTAAAATAAGGAACAAATTGTCAATTTCCTGCCCCGGCTTCCTCCCCGCTTGCCGCCGCCGCCGCCGGTGCAGCCGCCGAGGGCGGGGGGGTGCTGGGGGAAACTCACCGAGACGGGCGTCCAGGAGGTCGGCGTGAGACAGCATCGCGCACCGCTCCAGGGCGAAGGCTGTTCCCCCCCAAATTTTAGCGGCCTTAAGTTATTTAAAATAGATATAAGATATGAGATATATATATATATATATATAGATCGCCTAAATGAAAGAAAATTCGGTGTGTGGTTAAAAAGGGGGTCTCTTGCATTATAATGTCCTTTAGAGAGACGGGGAGGTGCTTAACACTTCAATGAACCCGTGAGCAGCTCGGCGCGGGGACCAATCAGGAGGGCAGCCTGCAAATGTCAGCGCCCGGAGCGCCCCGCTCCGCCCGCCCGCCGCCCGCCCGCCGCCGCCGCCGCCCCGGCCTCCCGCCGCCCCGGCCCGGCCCGCGCCGCGCCGCCGCTCCCTGCCCCTGTCCGCTCGCCTCGCCACCCTCCTTCCCCCGCTCCCCTTCCCTTCCAAACGCACATTTGCCACCCTCCTCCCGCGCCGGGTCACCTCTGATTTATCGGGTTTTCTTCTCCTTTTTCTCTTTTTGTAACGCCTCCTCGGAGCGCACCCTGCACCCGACCCGGTCAGGCTCCCGGGGGTCGCTCGCAAGCCCAGCGCCCACCGGGGCGATGCGAGCCGGTGAGCGCAGGCGGCTGCACGGTGCCGGGGCTGGCAGCGCCGGCCCCGTTCCACGGCCGCCCCAGGGACCGTGCTCCGGGGCGGCGGCGGCGGCCCGGCTCTCACCCACCCGCCGCCGCCCCCGGCGGGCCCCGACGGCTGCGGGGCGGCGAGGGAAGAGAAACTAGCGCGAGTTCCCGCAGCGGCCCGGGCCGCTCCCAGCCGCCCCGTCCCGGCCCCGCTCGTTGCAGCGGCGCAACGCAACGCGGGGGAAGGGAGCCGAGCACCGCGCGTCCCGGCCGCCCGGGAAGCGCTACCTCCCGGGCCGGGATACAAAAGCCCGTAAGCTTTATTTTTTCGGGTGAAGTTTCCAAGTTCGGCTCGCCTACAAACTCAATTTAAAGCAGTAAATAAAGTTAAATGCTTTTTATTTTCCTCTTGAATATGTTAAACTACTTGAACAATTTAAAGTGCTTTGCACAAGTGAAGCGAACCATTTCTAATGTTCTGATTTTTCAAAGCCAGCCAACAACAAAGTTTAGATTAGTAATATATTTCTAACCAGAGTAATTTTCAAGATCATTAGGCATTTATGTAATTAGTGCCAAATCTATAAGCTTTTATTACGATTATTAGAGTAAAATCAGTATAAATTTGTACTAATTTACTACTGTTTAGACTTGGCTGTCAAGCCAAGAGGTTCTTATTGTAAATGATAACTGAGGAAATTAAGTGCAAAATTCTGTACCATTTCTGATCTGCTCCTAAACAATCCGTTTCAATTGTATTTGCAGCAGAACATAATGCCCTTTTAAAGTTATTTGACTTGTATTTTTATTTGCAAAACAAGAAAAATACCCTCTACCGGGGCACAATGAAAACTGATATTTACTACTTCCCACTTGATTAACATTGATTTTTAATTCAAAAGTGATGCAATTAAGATTATTCATTTAGTGCAAATAAGGCTTCCACCAAAAAGGGAGCCCAGTGAAGTCTGTGTTAAATAATACAGCGCCAATGGCTTTTGTTTTTTCCGCCATCCAATTGACTTACACAAAACATTGTAAATACTGCATGCGAACAGATGCAAGAGTGGTTTTGTTTGCAGCTCAGATGTGCAGGGGTTTCGGCAGCGACTGAACAAGGAGACAAAGGAACCGGCCGACCGATCTCTAGGGCAGTTTTGCTGCCTTTTTTTTTTTTTTCCTTCCCGTTTCCCTCCTCCCTGCTCAGGCTACATTGATTCAATTCAGCTTTCGAGACGTCGGGTTGTTGCAATAAACCTGGGTGCCCGGGAACGGCCGCTAAGAGCAGGGAGAGACACCCAGAGCCGGGCCACAATTTAGCTGGAGAGAGAGAGAAAGAGGTGGAGGTGGGGTGGGAGTTTCGGGATTTTTTTACTGTTTTCCTGGTTGGATGGGGGACGGCGGAGATGACTCATTTGTTTTGCCTTTTTCCTTTTAAAATGATTGTCTGTGTACAGCTCCAGGGCCGGAGGGGAAGCCCCGGAGGTGAAAATTCCCGAGAGCCGCCCCCCGAGCCGGCCGCCGGGACCGCGGAGCCGGGCGGGGGCGGCTGGAGCCGCGGGGCGCTCAGCCCTTCGCGGCGCGGCGGGTCTGGCCCGACCTGGGGACAGGAGCTACGCGAGTGTCAGGGGTCGGCCGGGGCGTTTGGGCTCGGTTTTAGCGGCAGATACCGGCAGAAATGTCCGGGCGCTGCAGGTGCCCGCAGCCGGCTTTTGCCGAGCGTGCGGCGGGCAGGGTCGTGCGGCGTGCGTGTGCAGCTCTTTCGTGTTGTTGTGTGTTTCATGTCGATAAATAAATGTGTAATAGTTAATGTGCAGACACATCAGAGTAATAACAATGGGATGAAATCAAAGGATTATCAATCTCTGTTAGTAACTGCTGAATAACAATGTTGCGGTGTGATTGATAGCGCGCTTCATTTTATGACTTTTCTATTGCACTTGATTTTTATAGCAGTATAAACAAACTAAATCATTTCTTCCAAGACTTCAGAGCACAATCGTCTTAAGGGAAAGGAGGAAATCAGAGAAGGAAGTCTGCGGAAGAGAAAAAAACGGGCAGGGCTGACACTTAAGCGTGTCAGAAAGAAAATGACAATGGGGCATATGTAAAATACCCTAATCACATTCCGCTTCCGCGCACTCCTGTTTTGTCAAGTGCCTGAATTCACCTGGGCAGCGTCGGAGATGTATTTACAAGGATTTTATTTCCCGTCATCTTTCCATTTTCCCAGTGTAGCCAGGAAACTGCCAGTCAAGCCCATTCCCTGTTACAATTTACGGTATTCCCCACATGATCATAGGAACTGAAGTTCCTAACAAGGAAAGGCTTTAGCACAATGGCCCAAAATCTTCAGAATGACACGAGTGTCTTCAGAAATCACTTCAGAGCAAAGTAAAAGGATTTTCTATGACGGATCCAGTGATTTTTCCTCAATAAATAGG